>NC_086453.1:31653448-32253448 GCF_028390025.1 Pseudophryne corroboree
AGTGCGGATGACTCTGCAGCACCGCATGAGCAAACTCAAGGTCCTCCTCAGCCAGGGTATCAAACTTGTAGAACTTAGCAAACTTGTTTGACCCCGACCAAGTAGCAGCTCGGCAAAGCTGTAAAGCCGAGACCCCTCGGGCAGCCGCCCAAGAAGAGCCCACCTTCCTTCTGGAATGGGCTTTCACCATTTTGGATGCGGCAATCCAGCCGCAGAGTGAACCAGCTGAATCGTGCTATAGATCCAGCGAACAATAGTCTGCTTCGAAGCAGGAGCGCCAACCTTGTTGGCTGCATACAGAATAAACAGCGAGTCAGACTTTCTGACTCCCGCCTTTCTGGAAACATAAATTTTCAAAGCCCGGACTACGTCCAGCAACTTGGAATCCTCCAAGTCCCTAGTAGCCGCAGGCACCACAATAGGTTGGTTCAAATGAAACGATGATACCACCCTAGGAAGAAATTGGGGACGAGTCCTCAATTCTGCCCTGTCCATATGGAAGATCAGATAAGGGTTTTTACATGACAAAACCGCCAATACTGACACACGCCTAGCCGAAGCTAAGGCCAATAGCATGACCACTTTCCACGTGAGATATTTTAGCTCCATGGTCTTAAGTGGCTCAAACCAGTGGGGTTTCAGGAAATCCAACACAACGTTAAGATCCCAAGGTGCCACCGGTGGCACAAAAGGAGGCTGAATATGCAGCACCCCCGGAACAACGTCTGAACTTCAGGCAGTGAAGCCAGTTCATTTTTAGAGAAAATGTATAGGGCCGAAATCTTGACCTTTATGGATCCTAATTTTAGGCCCATAGTCACTCCTGACTGTAGGAAGTGCAGGAATCGACCCCGCTGGAATTCCTCTGTAGGGCCTTCCCAGCCTCACACCAAGCAACCTATTTTCGCCATATACAGTGAAAAAGTCTTGCTATCACATCTTTCCTAGCCTTTATCAGCGTAGGAATAACTGCATCCGGAATGCCCTTTTCCGCTAGGATCCGGCGTTCAACCGCCATGCCGTCAAATGCAGCCGCGGTAAATTTTGGAACAGACAGGGCCCCTGTTGCAACATGTCCTGTCTGAGAGGCAGAAGCCCTGAGTCCTCTGAGAGCATTTCCTGCAGCTCCGGGTACCGAGTCCTTCTTGGCCAATTCGCAGCAAAGAATATTGTTTTCACTCCTCCTTTTATTACAATTCTCAGCCCTTGGGTATGAGAGGAAGAGGAGGGAATACAGAGACCGACTGGAACACCCACGGTGTTACTAGTGCGACCACAACTATCACTTGAGGGTCCCTTGACCCGGCGTAAAACCTTTTTTAGCTTTTTATTGAGGTGGGACGCCATCTAGTCCACCTTAGGCAGTTCCCATCAATTTGCAAACTGCGTGAAGACTTCCTGATTAAGTCCCCACTTTCCCGGGTGGAGGTCGTGCCTGCTGAGGAAGTCTGCTTCCCAGATGTCCACTCCCGGAACGAACACTGCTGACAGTACGCTTACTTGATTCTCCGCCCAGCGAAGAATTCTGGTGGCTTCTACCCTCGCCACCCTGCTCCTTGTGCCGCCTTGGCGGTTTACATGAACCCCTGCGGTCTAACTGGATCAGAACCGGTTCGTCGCGAAGCAGGATCTCCGCTTGACTTAGGGCGTTGTATATGGCCCTTAGTTCCAGGATATTGATGTGAAGGCAAGTCAGTTGACTTGAACACAGACCTTGGAAATTTCTTTCCTGTGTAACTGCCCCCCACCCTCGGAGGCTTGCATCCGTGGTCACCAGGATCCAGTCCTGAATGACGAATCTGCGGCCCTCGAGAAGGTGAGCACTCTGCAGCCACCACAGGAGAGACACCCTGGCCCTGGGGGATAGGGTGATTAACCGATGCATCTGAAGAGGTGATCCGGACCACTTGTCCAGAAAGTCCCATTGGAAGGTCCTTGCATGGAACCTGCCTAAGGGGATGGCCTCGTATGATGCTACCATCCTTCCCAGGACTCGAGTGCAGTGATGCACTGACACCTGTTTTGGTTTTAATAGATTCCTGACCAGTGTCATGAGCTCCTGAGCTCTCTCTATCGGGAGATAACCGTTTTCTGGTCTGTGTCTAGGATTGTGCCTAGGAGAGGCAGATGATCTGTAGGAACCAACTGCGACTTTGGAATATATAGAATCCAGCCGTGTTGCCGTTACACTTCCAGAGAAAGTGATACGCTGTTCAGCAACTGCTCTCTTGATCTCGCTTTTATGAGGAGATCGTCCAAGTACGTGATAATAGTGACACCTTGCTTCCGCAGGAGCACAATCATATCCGCCATTACCATGGTGAATATTCTCGGGGCCGTGGAGAGACCAAACGGCAACATCTGAAATTGGTAATGACAATCCCGTACCGCAATTCTGAGGTACGCCTAATGAGGTGGATAAATGGGGACCTGAAGGTATGCATCCCTTATGTCCCGATTCACAATAAAGTCTCCCCCTTTTTAGGCTTGCACTGACCGCTCTTAGCGATTCCATCTTGAACTTGAACCTTCTCAGGTATATGTTCAGGGATTTTTAATTCAATATGGGTCTGACCGAACCGTCTGGTTTCGGGATTACAACATGGTCGAATAATAACACCCTCTTGTTGAAGGAGGGGACCCTTGACCACCACCTGTTAAAGATACAATTTGTGAATTGCAGATAACACTGGCTCCCTCTCTTGGGGGGAAGCCCGCAGAGCCGTCGGTGAGGGGGCATCTTCTCACAGTCCAGCTTGTATCCCTGAGACACAATATCTATTGCCCAGGGATCGAACAGGGAGTGAACCCACTTGTGGCTGAACTTACGAAGGCGTGTCCCCACCGGGCCTAGCTCTGCCTGTGGAGCCCCAGCGACATTGGTGGATTTTTGTATGGGGCCGGGGAGGACTTCTGTTCCTGGGAACTAGCTGCCCGGCTCTGACAAGAAAGGACGCCCCTCAGACTTTCTTGTTTCTTTATACGAAAGGCTGCATTTAATAATGTCGTGCTTTCTTAGGCTGTGCAGGAATATAAGGCAAACTAGCAGAATTACCAGCTATAGCTGTGGAGACCAGGCCCGAGAACCCTTCTCCACACAATCCTCAGCCTTCCATATGCCTCTTAAGTCGGCATCATCTGTCCAATGCATATTCTACAGGACACGTCAAGCAGAGATCGACATAGCTTTGACTCTAGGACCCAGTATACTCATGTCTCTTTGGGCATGCTTTATAACTATATATCTATCACTTAAGACAGCATCTTTAATATATTTATATTGCATACTAGGGTCTCATCTCTGCCGATAAGGTACCTGTCCACGCTGCCACAGCGCTATAAACCCATGCCGACACAATCGCCGGTCTGGGTAGTATACTAGAATGTGCACGCTATCTGCAGGATCCCTGAGAATAGCAAGTGCTACCGTCTGTGCAAACAGGACACCCCAGGGGAAGATTCTCAACATATCCTGGGCCTAGTGGGGAAAGGATACAGCCTGAGAATTCTCTTGTGGGAAGCTGCCGTCTCTTGTCTGGAGATTCCCGCTCTTTTTCCTCATGAGAGGAGGGAAATTTACCTCAGCATTCTTCCCCTTAAACATGTGCACTCTCGTGTCAGGGACAGATGAGTCATCAGTGATATGCAAATCATCTATTATTTCAATAATCATATATTGAATACCTTATAGCCATCTTGGCTGTAACTTTGCATTATCGTAGTCGACAGTGGAGTTAAACTCCATGTCGATACCAGTGTTTGTTATTATGGATAGTGAGCATTGAGAGACTCTGAAGGTCTCTGTGACATAGGGACAGACATGGGTAGATTTCCTGTCTGTTCCCTAACCTTTTGTGCAATAAATTCACCTTAGCACTTACACATATCCAAACAGGTGTCGGCGTTGTCGACGGAGACACCCTCTCACACACATATCCGCTCTATCACCTCCTTAGAGGAGCCTTTTACCTCAGACATGTCGACACACGCGTACCGACACACCACACACACAGGGGATGCTCTATTTGAGGAGAGTTCCCCCACAAGGCCCTTTGGAGAGACAGAGAGAGAGTATGCCAGCACACACCCCAGCGCTATATAACCCAGGGATTACACTACAATTCAGTGTTTACCCAGTAGCTGCTGTATATACAAATTTTGCGCCTAAATTTATGTGCCACCCCCTCTCTTTTAACCCTTTGTGTACCAGGATACTGCCGGGGAGAGTCTGGGGAGCTTCCTTCCAGCGGAGCTGTGAAGAGAAAATGGTGCTGGTGTGCTGAGGAAGAAGGCCCGGCCCCCTCAGCGGCAGGCTTCTGTCCTGTTTCTGACTAAAAATGGCGGGGGTTTTACACATATACAGTTTTCCAGACTGTATTATGTGTATATATTGCCAAAAGGTATACTTATTGCTGCCCAGGGCGACCCCCCCCCCCCCAGCGCCCTGCTCCCTACAGTGACCGGAGTGTGTGGTGTGCAGTGGGAGCAATGGCGCACAGCTGCAGTGCTGTGCGCTACCTTAATGAAGACCGGAGTCTTCTGCCGCCGATTTTATCTCCTTCTTCTGTCTTCTGGCTCTGCAAGGGGGACGGCGGCGCGGCTCCGGGAACGGACGATCGAGGTCAGGCCCTGTGTTCGAACCCTCTGGAGCTAATGATGTCCAGTAGCCTAAGAAGCACAAGCTAGCTGCACGCAGGTAGGTTCGCTTCTCTCCCCTCAGTCCCACGTAGCAGTGAGTCTGTTGCCAGCAGATCTCACTGAAAATAAAAAACCTAACAAATACTTTCTTTCTAGCAAGCTCAGGAGAGCACACTAGGTGCATCCAGCTCTGGCCGGGCACAGATTCTAACTGAGGTCTGGAGGAGGGGCATAGAGGGAGGAGCCAGTGCACACCAGATAATACCTAATCTTTCTTTTAGAGTGCCCAGTCTCCTGCGGAGCCAGTCTATGCCCCATGGTCCTTACGGAGTTCCCAGCATCCACTAGGACGTCAGAGAAATGATTTTGTGCAAAACAAGACCAGCCCTGTAGTTACTCTTCGTGTGCGTGGATTCTAACGACGGAGGGACGGCTTTTGACGTGACACACCCGCCCAGCCACGCCTGCGTTTTCCCCGACACGCCTACGTTTTTCTAAGCATTCCCTGTAAACGGTCAGTTGCCACCCAGACACGCCCACTTCATTTCAATCGTCCTGCGTTCTGCCGTGCGACTGAAAGCTTCGCTCGAACCTGTGCAAAACCACAAAGAACTTTGTACCCGTACGTCGCGCGTGCGCATTGCGGTGCATACGCATGCGCAGAAATGCCGATTTTTAGCCTGATCGCTGTGCTGTGAACAACGGCAGCTAGCGATCAACTCGGAATGACCACCAATGGCAGCCAGTGATCAACTCGGAATGACCACCAATGGCAGCTAGCGATCAACTCGGAATGACCCCCATTGATCCTATTATAGTCCTTATTTATTTTGAATTGTTGATAATACTCTTTCTGTCTAAAGGCTTAAAGATTGTTATGCTGCTAAATCTGCATTTTTACTGCTAATATTAAAAGTTACGTTTTCATTTTATTTTTTCTATATAATTTTGAAAATTACAAAGCGTGCCCCCACCACAAAGGAATCTTCCTTTTCTCTCCCTCTTTACCTTATTATTAGCATCTGGCCTGATTCATTGACAGACGCTATGGCGATCGCAGCTGCCATTGCGCAGGCTGAGGATGTGCCATCGCAAAGGCACAGACAGATCCTTCAATAATCGGCAGCTTTAGCAGATCAACGGCCACGCAGCATGGCAGCGAAAACAGAGACACCGAGGCCACGATGTTGGAGTATGGATACATAAGCGCAGGTAGCGTCGTGCCTCAAAACCGGCAGCAACACACGCGCATTTTTGCCACGATCCCCCGTCAACACCCACGAAGGGTGCCTGATTGTCAATCACTATGCGTGAAGGTAAGTGCGCGAGTCAATTTTACTGTTGATTTTTGAATATAGCAAATCTTCGATTTGCAAAATCAACCAAAAATCACTGGAAATACACAAAATCGGTCAAAACTGACTTTTTAGCCCATCTGGGCCCCAATTCCATCACCCTAAGGGGTCTATTTACTAAGCCTTGGATGGAGATAATGCCGCCGCTGGAGATAAAATACCAGCCAATCAGCTGCTAACTGCCACAGGCTGTGTTTGAGAAAAATGACAGTTAGGAGCTGATTGGCTGTAACTTTATCTCCATCTCCTTTATCTCCAAGGCTTAGTAAATAGACTACTGCGCATGCGTCTGTACCACAACGCGCAGGCGCATCGCCAAACAGCCAATTTCGATCGCACGGGCGTTTGCAAGCTGATTGACAGGAAGCGGACGTTTGTGGGTGGTGACTGCCCGTTTTCTGGGAGTGTCAGGAAAAACGCAGGCGGGACCAAGCGTTTTCGAGGCGGATGTGTGACGTCAGCTCCGGCGCCCGATCAGCCTGATTCTATCGCACTGGAGGAGTAAGTATTGATCTACGCACAGACTGCACAGAATGAGAAAAACATTCGATGGTGAGTGTGATGCGAACAGTTTTGCAGCTGTCCGCTGACTGAGGAGAATTTTCGCACAGCGTACACATGTAATCGCACACTTGTACGGGGCGAATTTTCACTCCCCCCGGGCGGCGACTATCTGATCGCAGGACAGTGTAATTTGCAGCGCAGTGATCAGGTCTGAATTAGCCCCTATATGTACAAAGAAGTATCATGGTGGAATTGTTGGTTTCTGTACAATGTTCAGCCACAATCTTCACCTTACACTTGAGATTGTATTATTTGCTTTTCAGGACGTTTTTTGTCATTGTCCATCTCTACTCTGACACTAATGAAACTTAAACTTCAGGTCCCGTAATCCCAGAGGGACCCTAAAGTAAAAAAAAATTTCAAGAGTGAATTTTTCAACATAATCGATGTCAAATTTCTAAATCTTCTTGGGGGCTTTCAGCACCCGTACCCCCAGCTGTATGGGCTCATTGGGGTAAATTTACTAAGATTCGTATTTTCCCGTTTGAGGTCAAAGTTCAATCACAAATGACATCGAAAGTGTAAATATGCAACTTTTTGAATTGATTACGACTAATTTACTAAGCTGTCGTATTTGTATTTTTAGTGTTGTCCGATGTCGATGTCATTCGTGTTTTTTTTGGTTATAACGCGGCCGATTTTGTGGTTTTACGGCCGTGTTATTAATTTTTTCTTACGACTGCGTCACATGTCTGTTACGGCAGTGTTTGTCCGTGCACGGCCGCGTTTTTTTCCTAAGTTTCGTTTTTGTCACTCGTCCGTGATTGGTTGTATTCGTGATGGAGGAGTGTCTGGGCACATTACTATAAAAACGCCCCAAACCGTCCGCACCTCGTGGGTTTAGCTAGTGGAGAGGAGAGAGGAAGGTGTATTAGGAGTTGGTGAGTTTGGTGGAGTTTTTGGTGGTTTTGGAGCGGAGTTTTGCGATTGTTGAGTGCTGTACTGTGTGTGTAAGTAGTCTTGTCATACTTGTTGTGTAGTTTTTTCAAAGTTTGTCTACTTTTTTGTCCTTGTTTTTTTTTTCAAGTCTATTGTCATTGTTTGTGAGTGAGTGAGTGAGTGAGTGAGTGAGTGAGTGAGTGAGTGAGTGAGTGTGTCTGTGTTGGGTGTGTGGTGTGTAGTGGAGGAGTGTGTTATTTGTTTTGTTTTCTCTGTGTTTTTTGTAGTTATGTCTCAGTCAGAGGTCAGTGTGGTGGAGGAGGTTAGTGAGAGGGAGGAGGTGAGTGAGGTGGAGGAGGTGAGTGAGGTGGAGGAGGTGAGTGAGAGGGAGGAGGTGAGTGAGGTGGAGGAGGTTAGTGAGAGGGAGGAGGTGAGTGAGGTGGAGGAGGTTAGTGAGGAGGAGGGGGTGCCTGTTCTTGCGTTTTCCAGTGATAGTGAAGGTGCTGTGGCTCCGCAGCCACGCACCACTACCAAGACTGGGCGCAATGTTAAGTTCAGCTATGCAGAAAAAGTGGCTTTGGTGCGGGAGCTGATGAGGCATCATCACCAATTGTTTGGGCAGGATGCTGCCAAGGTGTCCTCACGTAGGAAGTCGGTCCTGTGGGCTAAAGTTATAGCGGCAGTTAATAGTGAGGGTGTGGTGAGGCGGACTGAGGACACGTGCCGTAAAAGATTTTATGATATAAAGCGCCGTGTCAAGGCCAAGATGGCCAAGGAGGCCAAATCAGTCCGCCAAACCGGGGGTGGACACCCCTTCAGGGCGACTTATCGTGATTGGGAGGAGCCTGTGCGGACCCTTATTCCTGCCGAAATGGTGTCTGCGACTCATGTCCGGGATTCGGACCGCCCACGGATGGATGGTGAGTTTTTTTAAATTATGTGTTGTATATTGCATTTTTGTAAAAGTTAATGTTGTTAGTTTTTACTGTTTTTTAAAATCTTTAAACATTGTGTTGGTGATGTCGTGCAGGCCTGTGCAACCTGTAGCTGTAAATGTGTTTCAAAACTACAAGTCCAATCATGCATTGGCTGAGTTTTGTTATTAGTGAATGTTAAATCTGTTGCAGTGCATGCTGGTATGTGTAGTTCTATTACATAATCTGAGATTTTGCTTGTCCCTAACTGTTTTTGAGAATAGCATTTTTTAAATATGGTTTTATTTTTGGTTAATGATGTTTGTGTTGTTTTTTTTTACTCTCAAAATTTGTTTGTGTCAATTATGGCTTACAAATTCACTGCAATATCTTGTGCTGAATTAATCTATATTTATGGCTTAATTATTGCAAGACCATCTTAATTTCCGAATACACACCCAATTAAGTAATCCAGAATTGCTTAAACATAAAATAGTTTACTTAACATTAGGATCAAGATGTTTACATCACAATAAGGAGTTTCATATAACAATGAATATTCAACGTATGGTAATAATGTTGTTGCCAATTTTTCAACAGTACGCCAGCGAAGCGCCACAGACAGGCCACAGCCAACTGATGGAGATGGTGGGAATGCAGGTAAGAATTCACTGTGGTCACATATTCTGCAAACACATAGAAGCACAAAATATTAATGTTTATATTTTCACATAAGACTCGTCTTCTGCAAGCCGCCCTCCTTTAAGGCAGCCATCACAGGGCTCTGTGAGTTTGCCTAGGAGGCCCAGTAAGACGCGTCGTGTGGAGTCTGGTTCTGCGGCTCCATCTTCACCACCCAGGCGGCGCATCTCCGCAGTGCTGGCCCAGCCACCAAAGGCAATTTTGGCTAGTCCCCAAAGTGATGAGCCACGATCACCTCAGCTGTCTGGTGAGTAAAAACATTTTTTAATTTAAATAAAAAAGAAAGACACAGTACATTTACTAAGATGTGAGTTCTATTTGAGCTGACATGTTTTCCCGTAGCAACCATTCTGATTCCAGGTATTCTCTTCTTGAATGTGCAAAATAATTGAAAAATAAAGTCTTATTGGTTGCTATGGCCAACATCCCATTTTTAAATCAACACCCATCTTAGGAAATTGATCCCACAGGCGTGCACAGAAAATGAATAGCGGATTTCACACCGGACTTAACCCCCCACCCCCTCCACAGCATTATAGTCTTCTCACACCTCCCCTGTCCTGGATGTAGACTGCTTACCTGATCTGCTCCTCTGGTCCGTCCAGGTGAGCAGTCTATATCCAGGACAGGGGAGGTGAGAGAACACTATAATGCTGTGGAGGGGGGGAAGTTCGGTGCGGAAACCGCCAGTCAGTCTCTGCGCACGCCTGTGAAGGCACATATGTGTTTGTAAAGGAAAGATTCCTAGTTTTTTAAAACACACCTTTATAATCAAATTGGCATGAGTATTATTAAGTAGGGCATGTTTAGGACAAGCAAAGATATTTAATTATAACTAAACAGTGCCTGTTGGTCACCCCATACAGACCCAAACATCATGGCCGAGGACGACCAGCAGGAACCTGACCAACAGCCAACATTTACACTGCACCTTACGCCCGTTGATCCTACCCAGCCAACCCAGCAGCAGGATATGCCCCAAGCCTCAGCAAGGCCACAATTGATCCCTACTCCACCCCAGCAACAAATGTCCGCAGACTTTTGGTCCAGTTGGGCAACACAACAGGCCCAAAACACTGCCTACCTGAACACACACACACAACACCTTGCCAGTCTGCCCCATCATCTTCCGCGCATTAGTCGGAACTCGGGAAGACTGATTGTTCAGGTAGGCAGAATTGCGACATCAATGGAGCAAATCAGGGCGGACAACACACAAATGCTTGCAAATTTGACGCGCATCATTGATGAGCAACAGCGGCAGCAACAAGCCTTAATTCAAGTTATTCAGCACAATCAGGTAGTGAATGAAACTTTGTCTCGGATTGTGGCCAGCAACACTGCCACAAATAATCAGCTGAATGCCAGTATTCATAATTTGAGCCAAAGCATAACTCTGATGGCAGCACAACAAGCCAGCTCCAGCTCAGGCACGACTACCCCTAGCCAGACCCCAGTTACCTCCCCTGTTCGACGATCAAGCAGAACACGGCCCAGCCACCCTGCTCAAACCTCTGCACCCAGCACACAAAAGAAAAAAAAATGAAGAATACATGAAATTTGTGAAACACAATAAAATTGTTAATATTGTATTTTCAAAAAATCCTGTGTCCGCGTCAATCATTGTAAAACACGCTATGTGTGTTTGTTTTAATGGGGTAATGAGTGACAATGTTTTTTGGAATTTGTTTTTTAAAAATGTACAGACCAGTATAAAGAACAAACACTAACGAACAAAACACACATTCACACCTACAATACATGTAATCAAAGTGGTTAGTCAAGGTGATTTGAATTTTAAAAATACTTACGGGTAAAATACCGCTGAATCACTTCTTGCCTTACCTGCCTCCCTACATCTGTACTCACACTGTCACCAGATGTTTCTAAATCCTCTGCTTGCTGACTGTTTTCTCCATCATCATGTGGCAGATGTTGTTTCAAGCACAGATTATGGAGAAAACAGCAGCAGAACACAATCCTAGTCACCTTGGAGGGACTATACAACAAAAGCCCAGCCGATTTATCCAGACACCGAAACCGAGATTTCAGCACACCAAAACATCTTTCTATCACGTTCCGCGTAGACTTATGTACATGATTGTAACTGTGTTCAGCAGGAGAATCAGGTTGGGACAATGGAGTAAGTAGCCAAGAGTAGCAGCCATAACCCCCATCACCTGAAAAACAGATATAGTCAACATTAGTACATGTGTATGATGAGTAATTACCCTAAAAAACAATGGAGTTTGAAGTTACCACACATACACACAACACACTTGGAACATACCCAGCAGCCAGCCATCAGGCATTTGTCCGTCCTCAAATTTATCGAACAGAGATGACTGACTGAGGATGAAGGAGTCATGGCAGCCGCCAGGGTAACCTGCAACCACACTCATAATGTTGAGATTTGCATCACAAACCACCTGGACATTAGTGGATTTGTCCATATGTCGATAAGTATATATATATTGTCGGCCCCTAGGTGGTCTCAGCTCAACGTGCGTGCAATCTATGGCCCCCAGCACATTGGGCATGCCAGCAAGCTCATAGAAAGCTACCCTGACAGCATGCCACTGCGACTCCTGGGTAGGGTAGCAGATAGAGGCATTTATATGTGGTTCCAAGACATCCAAAACCTGAGTGGACATTAATAAATCTAAGGTGAGTGTCATGATCTGTATTCAATACAATACTGTGTTCTAAGACCTAACAGAAGCAACACTTAGATATAGACGTGTATATATATTTCAACTCACCTGGTTCAAATATTTGGAAAAGGTGGGCTGGGAGATACCGATGACGTCGCCTGTCACAGCCTGGAAGCTCCCAGTAGCCATAAAGTTTAACACAGCCAGGAGTTTGTGCAGGCCTGAGACAGAGCGAGAGCGTGCTGTCTCAGGGTCTAGTCCCAGTTTGACAAGGTCATACAGACGGAAAATGTTGTTTCTATTTAGGCGAAACATCTGTATGACCCTATCATCAGACAATGCGTTTAAGTTTAAACGTCCCCTAAAAAATCGTGGCTGGCGCAGCCTCCGCGGCACCTGCTCAACCTGCTGACCATGTTCACTTACCTAGCCCTGATTTATGGACGAGTCACGGATCACTCTCAGGTGTCCCCCAGCAAACAAAAAATCGGTAGCACACAACACAGCAGCCATTTCAGAGTGAGAGATATTCAAAATGTGCCTGGGAGCCTTTTATAGGGCCAAACATTCAGGTGTGACTAATGGATAATTGAATACACATGTAAACACGCTTCTCAAAAGCAGGTCTACTTTTTTTTAGGACTTTTTTACGATTTGTATTTTTTCACAACCGCAAAAGCATGTTCACGGTAGACATTACAAATACGAATGGTTAGTAAATGACCGTGATTCATACCTAAACAGCCGCGTTTTGACCGATGGTGTATTCATTCGTATTTTTTAAATACAACTTCCAAAATATTACGAATGCCCTCATCACTGCCGTGATTTTTGCTTAGTAAATTACTGAGATGACACTTTGAAGAAAAAACGGCATCTCGGTCAAAATCGGGACCTTAGTAAATATACCCCATTGAGTCTTTTCTATGTTTTATTTCAATATTATATGATGCATCATGCATGTATGTAACATTTCCCTACTGTTTATCCCCCATAACTCGAAAAACTACAAAACTGTGCAAAAGTTTTAGGCAGTTGTGGAAAAAAGGCTGCAAAGTAAGAATGCTTTCAAAAATAAAAGTCTTAATAGTTTATTTTTATCAATGAACAAAATGCAAAGTGAATGAACAGAAGAGAAATCTAAATCAAATCACCCTTTGCCTTCAAAACAGCATCAATTCTTCTAGGTACACTTGCACACAGTTTCTAAAGGAACTCGGCAGGGAGTTTGTTCCAAACATCTTGGAGAACTAACAACAGATCTTCTGTGGATGTAGGCTTGCTCAAACCCTTCTGTCTCTTCATGTAATCCCAGACAGACTCTATGATTTTGGGATCAGGGCTCTGTGGGGGCCATATAATACCTTCCAGGATGTCAGCATTCAGAGTCTTACCTCCGGTTCTGTTCCCTGCAGCCTTCCTGTTAGCTGGCTGGTATGGCTGTGGCGGATAGTAGCTGCGGCAGTGAGGTCCTCCGGTGCGGCTGCCGGGGTCCTGGTGAGCAGGGCATGGCAGCCAGAGGTCTCTGTTTCCAAGTGTCCTGTTGCTGGAGTGCGGCGTCTGGGAGGCTGAAGCCAGAGGTAGTGGCTGTGTGCCTGTTCCACATGTGTCCTCTGTGTGATAGCTGGGCAGTGCCAGGTTCATCAGTGATTTTAAAAACATTGCACGCCAGGCTGACTCATCACATAAGCAAGCAGTTTATTCACAGTTCAGACGGTTATCACGACAATAACATTTGATTTCTTTCTCTTCAGCGTAATATTCATATGGGTTACATCCGGTTACATTTCCTTTCATTTGCTTCACTGGCAATAACAGCATTAACAATGATGGGACAGCATTACAGTATAGTACATACCAGCGCAGTGTCTGGGAATCAGTAGTGCGACTTCCACAAACTGAGATTCATTTCACTGTGCTCTCCCCCATTCGCTAGGGGCTAGGGGCTCTATCTAAACGGGATCTCTCATGGACACGTTACTGGGGGCCTTCCGCCAAACGTGGTTTCCTACCACTCACCCAGATAGTCCTCTCCTGAAGGTGGGGATCCCCTTTGTTCCTGGTTCCTTCCACTGTACTCTGCATACTGTGGCTCTCACACTGCACTCTCCATCTCTCACTGAAGCTGCTGGCTCTCCTGTTACACTGCAAATATGGGCTCTCCCTCTCTTCATAGCAACACCCACACGCTGCTTTTCTCTCCATAATGCCAGGGACTGTGGAGTACCATGCTTGTTCCACAGTCCCCAAACTGCGTTTCTCCTGGTCACTAGCCTGTGCCCTCCATCTCTGTCCTCAGCTCACACTGAATTCTAGCCTGTGTATTTTCCTTGTCCTCTAAAACCCCCTACACTTCCTGTCATAACCCCCTACATGTCACAGGGTCTGCAAGTAACTGGTTTAACTGGTTTTGGGGCCATAAACTCCCCCACTCACTGATAAAAATTAAATGGCTTTTGGAACTTTCCAATATCTGTTAAAATTCCAGTATGCCACATCTGTGCAGGGAGCCGCCATGTTGGAGACCAAGCCAAGCCAATAGGTATCCCAGTTCGCGTCCAGCCAATCCGGTGCTGTTTTCCATTATAAAAATGGGTTGATGTTTAGTCATGTTGCCAGTGCTTCAAGTTACTTGCTGCTGTAAGGCAGGGACGTGCAGTCAGGGGAGGCAGTGCCTCCCCTGTCATTAATGATCAAAATACTACAAAGAAGATACATAAGAGACATATTCTGTGTCATATGTATCTTCTTAATATTATTCTAATAAATTTAGTCTATGAAATTAGTTTGGGAGGCACTGATTGCTAGAGCCTCCCGTACACAGTGGGAACGGGGACAAAGCGGGGGCGGGGCCAAGCGCTGGGCTGTAAAAGCCCATTGGAAAGAGAGGGGAAAGCGCCACTTATACAAGTGCCTCGCTGACAGCCTGGGATGGGCTTCCAGGCATGACAGCTGTTATTGGACAGCGGATCCAGTGCTGGATCCGCTGGTCCAATAACCCATAGGCAGTGGGAGAAGCGGCGGCGGGACCTGGCAGTTACTGTTGGAGCTGTCCCAGGTCACTACAGTACAGCAGCCCGGAAAGCCCGGAACTGGAGAGTATGCGGCAGCGGTTTCCAGCATTCTCCCCTCTAGTTCCTTCTCCTCCACCCCCCCAGCCATTAGCAGCAGCAGCATCTTAGGTGAGAGAGGTGGGCAGCTGGATGGGCTGCACTGGTGTGCGCACAGGGGGGCCCTTACTAAAAGCGGATTTACAACCCGCTATGTGGGCAAATCAGCCAATTAGAGCCGCGTGAGTGCGAAGGGGCCCCGCAACATGATTTTAATCTCAGTAGGAGCCGGCAGTGGCACTACAGTAATGAAACAGAAAATAAGAATTTACTTACCGATAATTCTATTTCTCGTAGTCCGTAGTGGATGCTGGGGACTCCGTCAGGACCATGGGGAATAGCGGGCTCCGCAGGAGACAGGGCACATCTAAAAAGCTTTTTAGGTCACATGGTGTGTACTGGCTCCTCCCCCCATGACCCTCCTCCAAGCCTCAGTTAGGTACTGTGCCCGGACGAGCGTACACAATAAGGAAGGATCTTGAATCCCGGGTAAGACTCATACCAGCCACACCAATCACACCGTACAACTTGTGATCTGAACCCAGTTAACAGTATGATAACAAAACGAAGTAGCCTCCGAAAAGATGGCTCACAACAATAGTAATAACCCGATTTTTGTAACAATAACTATGTACAAGCATTGCAGACAATCCGCACTTGGGATGGGCGCCCAGCATCCACTACGGACTACGAGAAATAGAATTATCGGTAAGTAAATTCTTATTTTCTCTAACGTCCTAGTGGATGCTGGGGACTCCGTCAGGACCATGGGGATTATACCAAAGCTCCCAAACGGGCGGGAGAGTGCGGATGACTCTGCAGCACCGAATGAGAGAACTCCAGGTCCTCCTTAGCCAGAGTATCAAAATTTGTAAAATTTTACAAACGTGTTCTCCCCTGACCACGTAGCTGCTCGGCAAAGTTGTAATGCCGAGACTCCTCGGGCAGCCGCCCAGGATGAGCCCACCTTCCTTGTGGAATGGGCATCTACATATTTCGTCTGTGGCAGGCCTGCCACAGAATGTGCAAGCTGAATTGTACTACAAATCCAGCGTGCAATAGACTGCTTAGAAGCATGAGCACCCAGCTTGTTGGGTGTATACAGTATAAACAGCAAGTCAGACTTTCTGACTCCAGCCGTCCTAACTATATATATATATATATATATTTTTAGGGCCCTGACCACGTCTAGTAACTTGGAGTCCTCCTAGTCCCTAGTAGCCGCAGGCACCACAAGAGGTTGTTTCAGGTGAAAACGCTGACACCCCTTTATGAAGAAACTGGAGACGAGTCCCAGTTCTGTCCTGTTCAAATGGAAAATTTTAATATGGGCTTTTGTAAAACAAAGCCGCCCATTCTGACAATCGCCTGGCCGAGGCCAGGGCTAACAACATGGTCACTTCCCATGTGAGATATTTGTCAACAGCATGGTCACTTTCCATGTGAGATATTTCAAATCCACAGATTTGAGCGGTTCAAACCAATATGATTTTAAGAAATCCCAACACTATGGGGTTTATTTACTAAGATTCGTAATTTCCGAAAAAAGGTCAAAGTTCAATCACGAATGACATCGACAGTGTAAAACTGCAACTTTTTGAATGGATTACGACTAATTTACTAAGCTGTCGTATTCGTGTTTTTCTTTGCTTCCGATGTCGATGTCATTCGTGTTTTTTTACCTAATTTAACGGCAGTGATTAGCAAAACACTGCCGTTTTTTTTTACAATCAATCTCGGCCGGATTTGTGTGATCCGTGCTGGGTTTTTTTTTTTTTTTTTTTTTTAAAGTAAACAATGTAATTTTTTAAAAAAAAATGCGTGGGGTCCCCCCTCCTAAGCATAACCAGCCTCGGGCTCTTTGAGCCGATCCTGGTTGCAGAAATATGTGGAAAAAAATGACAGGGGTTCCCCCATATTTAAGCAACCAGCACCGGGCTCCACTAGCTGGACAGATAATGCCACAGCCGGGGGTCACTTTTATATAGTGCCCTGCGGCCGTGGCATCAAAAATCCAACTAGTCACCCCTGGCCGGGGTACCCTGGGGGAGTGGGGACCCCCTCAATCAAGGGGTCCCCCCCCCCCAGCCACCCAAGGGCCAGGGGTGAAGCCCGAGGCTGTCCCCCCCCCATCCAATGGGCTGCGGATGGGAGGGCTGATAGCCTTTGTTGTAAAATAAAAGATATTGTTTTTAGTAGCAGTACTACAAGTCCCAGCAAGCCTCCCCCGCATGCTGGTACTTGGAGAACCACAAGTACCAGCATGCGGCGGAAAAACTGGCCCGCTGGTACCTGTAGTACTATTACTAAAAAAATACCCAAAAAAACACAAGACACACACACCGTGAAAGTATAATTTTATTAAATACATACACACATACATACATACATACTTACCTTAAGTTCCCACGCAGGTCGGTCCTCTTGTCCAGTAGAATCCAAGGGGTACCTGTTGAAAAAATTATACTCACGAGATCCAGTGGTCCAGGCTCCTCGGCAAATCCAGGGTTAATCCACGTACTTGAATAAAATAAAAAAACGCTGTCACGACCACGAACTGAAAGGTGACCCATGTTTGCACATGGGTCACCTTGCCCCGAATGCCAGAAACCCACTTTGCCTTCTGGCTAAGTGGGTTTCTTCAGCCAATCAGGGAGTGCCACGTTGTAGCACTCTCCTGATCGGCTGTGTGCTGCTGTCCTCACTGACAGGCAGCACGCGGCAGTGTTACAATGTAGCGCCTATGCGCTACATTGTAACCAATGATGGGAACTTTCTGCTCAGCGGTGACGTCACTTTAGGTCAACCGCAGGGCAGAAAGTTCCCATCATTGGTTACAATGTAGCGCATAGGCGCTACATTGTAACACTGCCGTGTGCTGCCTGTCAGTGAAGACAGGAGCACACAGCTGATCAGGAGAGTGCTACAACGTGGCACTCCCTGATTGGCTGAAGAAACCCACTTAGCCAGAAGGCAAAGTGGGTTTCTGGCATTCGGGGCAAGGTGACCCATGTGCAAACATGGGTCACCTTTCAGTTCGTGGTCGTGACAGCGTTTTTTTATTTTATTCAAGTACGTGGATTAACCCTGGATTTGCCGAGGAGCCTGGACCACTGGATCTCGTGAGTATATTTTTTTCAACAGGTACCCCTTGGATTCTACTGGACAAGAGGACCGACCTGCGTGGGAACTTAAGGTAAGTATGTATGTATGTGTGTATGTAATAAAATTATACTTTCACGGTGTGTGTGTCTTGTGTTTTTTTGGGTATTTTTTTAGTAATAGTACTACAGGTACCAGCGGGCCAGTTTTTCCGCCGCATGCTGGTACTTGTGGTTCTCCAAGTACCAGCATGCGGGGGAGGCTTGCTGGGACTTGTAGTACTGCTACTAAAAACAATATCTTTTATTTTTCAACAAAGGCTATCAGCCCTCCCATCCGCAGCCCATTGGATGGGGGGGGACAGCCTCGGGCTTCACCCCTGGCCCTTGGGTGGCTGGGGGGGGGGGACCCCTTGATTGAAGGGGTCCTCACTCCCCCAGGGTACCCCGGCCAGGGGTGACTAGTTGGATTTTTGATGCCACGGCCGCAGGGCGCAGTATAAAAGTGACCCCCGGCTGTGGCATTATCTGTCCAGCTAGTGGAGCCCGGTGCTGGTTTTAAAAATACGGGGGACCCCTACTCTTTTTGTCCCCCGTATTTTTGGGACCAGGACCAGGCGCAGAGCCCGATGCTGGTTGCTTAAATATGGGGGAACCCCTGTCATTTTTTCCCCCATATTTCTGCAACCAGGATCGGCTCAAAGAGCCCGAGGCTGGTTATGCTTAAGAGGGGGGACCCCACGCAATTTTTTTTAACAACAAAAAACACTTTCCCACCCCTTCCCATTGATATACATGCACGGATCTCATGGATCCCTGCATGCATCTCAAATCACGAATAAAAAAAGCAGGTCTGTTTTTTTTTAGGACTTTTTTGCGAATTGTAATTTTTCACGGCAGTGTTTTGTGTTTTGCTTAGTAAATGACCGAGATTCGTATCTAAACAGGCGTAATTTGACCGATGGTGTATTCATTCGTAATTTTTTACCTGAACTAGCAAAAAATTACGAATGCCCTCATCACTGCCGTGATTAGTGTTTAGTAAATGACCGAGATTGACCGAGATGACACTTTGATGAAAAAACGGCATCTCGGTCAAAATCGGGAGCTTAGTAAATATACCCCTATGTTGAGATCTCACGGTGCCCCTAGGGGCACAAAAAAAAACTGTATATGTAATACATCCTTTACAATCTGGACTTCAGGAACTGAAGTCAATTCTTTCTGTAAGAAAATCTACAGGGCCGAAATTTAAATGTTAATGAACCCCAATTTGAGGTCCAAAACACTCCTGTTTTCAGGAAGTGTAGAAATCGACCTAGTTGAATTTCCGTCGTGGAGCCTTCCTGGCCTCACCCACGCAACATATTTTCACCACATGTGGTGATGACGTTGTGCGGTCACCTCCTTCCTGGCTGTGACCAAGGTAGGTATGACCTCTTATGGAATGCCTTTTCCCCTCAGGATCCGGCATTCAACCGCCATGCCGTCAAACGCAGCCGCGGTAAGTCTTGGAATAGACATGGTACTTGCTGAATCAAGTCCCTTCTTAGCTCCCCAGGCCCTTAGTCCTCTGTGAGCATTTCTTGAAGTTCCGGGTACCAAGTCCCTCTTGGCCAATCCGGAGCCACTAGTATAGTTCATACTCCTCTATGTCTTATAATTCTCAATACCCTGGTTATGAGAAACAGAGGAGGGAACACATACACAGACTGGTACACCCACGGTGTTACCAGAACATCCACAGCTATCGCCTGAAGGTCTCATGACCTGGCGGAATACCTGTCCCGTTTTTTGTTCGGGCGGGACGCCATCATGTCCACCTTTGGTCTTTGCCAACGGTCCACAATCATGTTGAAAAACTTCCCTATGAAGTTTCCACTCTCCCGGGTGGAGGTCATGCCTGCTGAGGAAGTCTGCTTCCCAGTCGTCCACTCCCGGAAAGAACACTGCTGACAGTGCTATCACATGATTTTCCGCCTAGCGAAAAATCCTTGCAGTTTTCACTGCCCTCCTGCTTCTTGTGCCGCCCTTCTGTTTACGTGGGCGACTGCCGTGATGTTATCCCACTGGATCAATACCGGCTGACCTTGAAGCAGAGGTCTAGCTAAGTTTAGAGCATTATAAATTTGCTCTAAGCTTATTTATGCGGAGAGAATTCTCCAGACTTAATCACACTTCCCTGGAAATTTTTTCCCTGTGTGACTGTTCCCCAGCCTCTCAGGCTGGCCTCCGTGGTCACCGGCATCCAATCCTGAATGCCGAATCTGCGGCCCTCTAGAAGATGAGCACTCTGTAATCACCACAGGAGAGACACCCTTTTCCTTGGATATAGGGTTATCCGCTGATGCATCTGAGGATGCGATCCGGACCATTTGTCCAGCAGATCCCACTGAAGAGTTCTTGCGGGAAATCTGCCGAATGGAATTGCTTCGTAATAAGCCACCATTTTTACCAGGACTCTTGTGCAATGATGCACTGACACTTTTCCTGGTTTTAGGAGGATCCCGATTAGCTCGGATAACTCCCTGGTTTTCTCCACTGGGAGAAACACGTTTTTCTGGACTGTGTCCAGAATCTTCCCTAGGAACAGTAGACGTGTCGTCGGAAAAAACTGCGATTTTGGAATATTTAGAATCCACTCGTGCTGTCGTAGAACTACTTAAGATAGTGCTACTCCGACCTCCAACTGTTCTCTGGACCTTGCCCTTATCAGGAAAGCGTCCATGTTTCTTTTAAGAAAAATCCTCATTCCGGCCATTACCTTGGTAAAGACCCGGGGCGCCGTGGACAATCCAAACGGCAGCGTCTGAACTGATAGTGACAGTTCTGTACCAGGAACCTGAAGTACCCTTGGTGAGAAGGGCAAATTTGGACCTGTAGGTAAACGTCCCTGATATCCAGTGACATCATATCGTCCCCTTCTTCCTGGTTCGCTATCACTGCTCCGAGTGACTCCATCTTGATTTGAACGCTTGTATGTAAGTGTTCAAATATTTCAGATCTCACCGAGCCGGTTGGCTTCAGTACCACAATATAGTGTGGAATACTACCCCCTTCCTTGTTGTAAGAAGGGTACTTTGATTATCACCTGCTGGGAATACAGCCTGTGAATTGTGTGAGGGGGAGACGTCTCGAATTTCCAATGTACACCTGGGATATGTAGGATCCCGGAGTTCCCTTGCGAGTGTTGCTGAAACTCTTGAGATGACCCCCTACCGCACCTGAGTCCGCTTGTACGGCCCCAGCGTTATGCTGCGGACTTGGCAGAAGCCGTGAGGAGCTTCTGTTCCTGGGAATGAGCTGCTTGCTGCAGTCTTCTTCCCTTTCCTCTCCCCCTGGGCAGATATGACTGGCCTTCGCCCGCCTGCCCGTATGGGGACGAAAGGACTGAGACTGAAAAGACTGTGTCCTTTTCTGCCAATATGTGACTCGGGGTAACAAAAGGTGGATTTTTCAGCTGTTGCCATGGCCACCAGGTCCAATGGACCGCCCCTTTATACGGCAATACTTCCATATGCCGTCTGGAATCTGCCTCACCTGACCACTGTCGTGTCTTCGTCTGGCAGATATGTACATCACATTTACTCTTGATGCCAGAATGCAAATATGCCTCTGCGCATCACACATATATAGAAATGCATCCTTAAAATGCTCTATAGACAATAAAATCCTGTCCCTGTCA
The DNA here is from genome assembly GCF_028390025.1 of Pseudophryne corroboree. Classification (NCBI taxonomy): domain Eukaryota; kingdom Metazoa; phylum Chordata; class Amphibia; order Anura; family Myobatrachidae; genus Pseudophryne; species Pseudophryne corroboree. Next base: position 31,675,051 of record NC_086453.1, read on the forward strand.
AGGGTATCAAAATTTTCAGTCAGGAAATCCGACCAAGCCCCCTCAGCGCTGCACATCCAGGCTGAGGCGATTGCTGGTCGTAGTATAACACCAGTATGTGTGTATATACTGTTATGATATTTTCCAGCTTCCTATCAGCTGGCTCCTTGAGGGCGGCCGTATCTGGAAACGGTAACGCCATGTTTTTTATAAGCGTGTGAGCGCCTTGTCCACCCTAAGGTGTGTTTTCCAACTCGCCCTTACTACTGGCGGGAAAAAGGGTATACCGCCCATAACTTTCTGTCGGAGGAACCCCACGTATCATCACACACTTCATTTAATTTATCTGATTTAGGCAAAACTACAAGTAGTTTTTTCCCACCCTACAAAATACCCTTATTTGTGGTACTTGTGGTATCAGAAATACGTAACACCTCCTTCATTGCCCTTAACATGTAACTTGTGGCCCTAAAGGAAAAATACGTTTGTTCCTTCACCGTCGACACTGGGGTCAGTGTCCGTGTCAGTGTCTGTCGACCGACTGAGGTAAATGGGCGTTTTTACAAGCCCCTGACGGTGTCTGAGACGCCTGGACCGATACTAATTTGTCCGCCGGCTGTCTCATGTCGTCAACCGGCTTGCAGCGTGTTGACATTATCACGTAATTCCATAAGTAAGCCATCCATTCTGGTGTCGACTCCCTAGAGAGTGACATCACCATTACAGGCAATTTTCTCCGTCTCCTCACCAACATTTTCCTCATACATGTCGACACACACGTACCGACCTACAGCACACACATACAGGGAATGCTCTGATAGAGGACAGGACCCACTAGCCCTTTGGGGAGACAGAGGGAGAGTTTGCCAGCACACACCAAAAGCGCCATAATGTATATAACAACCCTAGAAGGTGTTGTTTCTATATATGGGCTCTTAATATATAATTATATCGCCAATTTATGCCCCCCTTCTCTTTAACCCTGTTTCTGTAGTGCAGGGGAGAGTGGGTGCCTTCCTCACCAGCGGAGCTGGTCAGGAAAATGGCGCTGAGTGCTGAGGAGAATAAGCTCCGCCCCTTTCACGGCGGGCTTTTCTCCCGGTTATTAGGAAAACTGGCCTGGGTTAAATACATACATATAGCCTTAATGGCTATATGTGATGTATTTATTTGCCAAATAGGTATTTATATTGCTGCCCAGGGCGCCCCCAGCAGCGCCCTGCACCCTCCGTGACCGTGTCAGTGAGCCGTGTAGCAACAATGGCGCACAGCTGCAGTGCTGTGCGCTACCTCTCTGAAGACTGTGAAGTCTTCTGCCGCCTGTTTCCGGACCTCCGTTCCGCCGTCTTTCTTCAGCGTCTGTAAGGGGGATCGGCGGCGCGGCTCCGGGACGAACCCCAGGCTGACCTGTGTTCCGACTCCCTCTGGAGCTCAGTGTCCAGTAGCCTAAAACTTCAATCCTCCTGCACGCAGGTGAGTTGCAAGTCTCTCCCCTAAGTCCCTCGTTGCAGTGATCCTGTCGCCAGCAGGAATCACTGATTAGAAACCTAAAAAAAAACTTTACTAAACAGCTCCTTAAGAGAGCCATCCAGTTTGCACCCTTCTCGGACGGGCACAAAAACCTAACTGGGGCTTGGAGGAGGGTCATGGGGGGAGGAGCCAGTACACACCATGTGACCTAAAAAGCTTTTTAGATGTGCCCTGTCTCCTGCGGAGCCCGCTATTCCCCATGGTCCTGACGGAGTCCCCAGCATCCACTAGGACGTTAGAGAAAATAAACTACAGCTCCCAGCAGCCCTTGTTGCAGGAAGCTCCCGTTTAATTTCTGTTTCATCACTGTAGTGCGATGTGCAGGGGCGGATTGGGCCGGTCCAAATGACCCTGGCCCTAAGTGGCCTTTCGGCCAGAGCACTGTACCCGCACATCCCACCACCCTGGAGCCGCACCCGCACTGCCCACCCACCATTGTGCTGGCCTCATCTTCCACCGGCTCATGGCTGCCAGAAGGTGAGGGCGGCTAAAGGAGACACAGAGACATAGAAGGGGGAGGGGATACACACACGGAGAAACATAGAAGGGGGGGGAGACATAGAATGAAGGGGTGGGGGGGAGACAGACTGAAGTGGGGGATTTTTGACATAGAGTGAATGAAGGGGGGTGAGAGACACAGCCGGAACGTGATTGCATAGCAGATAGACACAGTTGGGAGATGATGTGCTGAGAGACAACACGGGGGGTGGGCGGGGAGATGGTATTGCTGAGAGGCAACACAGGGAGGAGATGATGTGGAGATGGAAGGGGGAAACTCATACTGTGTGGTATAATGTGAATTTCGGCTCATACTGTGTGGTGTAATGTGAATTTATCTTATACTGTGTGGTGTAATGTGTATTTCGGCTCATACTGTGTGGTGTAATGTGAATTTTGGCTCATACTGTGTGGTATAATGTGAATTTCGGCTCATACTGTGTGGTGTAATGTGAATTTATCTTATACTGTGTGGTGTAATGTGTATTTCGGCTCATACTGTGTGGTGTAATGTGAATTTTGGCTCATACTGTGTGGTATAATGTGTATTTCGGCTCATACTGTGTGGTGTAATGTGAATTCCGGCTCATACTGTGTGGTATAATGTGTATTTCGGCTCATACTGTGTGGTGTAATGTGAATTCCGGCTCATACTGTGTGGTATAATGTGAATTTCGGCTCATACTGTGTGGTATAATGTGAATTTCGGTTCATACTGTGTGGTGTAATGTGAATTTCAGCTCATACTGTGTGGTGTAATGTGAGTTTCGGCTCATACTGTGTGGTGTAATGTCAATTTCGGTTCATACTGTGTGGTGTAATGTAAATTTCGGCTCATACTGTGTGGTGTAATGAGAATTTCTGCTCATACTGTGTGGTATAATGTGAATTTGGCTCATACTGTGTGGTATAATGTGAATTTGGCTCATACTGTGTGGTGTAATGTGAATTTGGCTCATACTGTGTGGTATAATGTGAATTTGGCTCATACTGTGTGGTATAATGTGTATTTCGGCTAATACTGTGTGGCATAATGTGAATTTGGCTCATACTGTGTGGTGTAATGTGAATTTGGCTCATACTGTGTGGTATAATGTGAATTTGGCTCATACTGTGTGGTATAATGTGTATTTCGACTAATACTGTGTGGCATAATGTGAATTTCGGCTCATACTGTGTGGCATAATGTAAATAAGGGGCACTACTGTCAGTAGCTGGTGAGCATGGGGACATGTGTGACAAATGCTGGTGTCCTGCAGAGGAGGGGTCTGATGGCATATATAGAGGCCATTTTAAAACCATATATTATATATTAAAACTCGAATGTTCGGCCACCTAAATCTCCCGTACTTTTCAGAATGACCCACTCAATAACAGGGTGTAGGTGCAGTGATCGCGCTGAGCCCAAAAAAAAGTGGGTCCCAGGGACCCCTCACTTTTAAAATTTGGGGTCCTACCGGTTCTTTTATGGGTCCCATCGGAATAAAGGTCTTATTAATCTTAATCTTGTTGCAATGTGGGGGGATGGGGTGACAGTGCTGCTGGGCAGTGTAGCATGCAGGACACCCTGCACCAGAGCTGTAACTAGACATTTTGGTGCCCCTTGGCAGAAAGTGAATTGGTTCTCCACCTCCCAGAGTCTAAAGTATAGGCAGTGCGCGCCGAAGGCGCGTGCCAAAAATTTAGGGGCGTGGCTTAATTGAGAAGGGGCGTGACCACATAATAGTACCAATTCACATTATACCACACAGTAGTGCCGCTTATACACATTGCACCAGTTAGAACCTCCTATACACATTGCACCAGGTAGAACCTCCTATACACACTGCGCCAGTTAGAGCACGTTATTAGCGCCAGGCAGAGCACGTTATTAGCGCCAGGCAGAGCACGTTTTACTCTTAGCGTCAGGCAGAGCACGTTTTACTCTTAGCGTCAGGCAGAGCACGTTATACACATTGCACCAGGTAGAGCACGTTATACACATTGCACCAGGTAGAGCATGTTATACACATTGCACCAGGTAGAGCACGTTATACACTTTGCACCAGGTAGAGCACGTTATATACATTGCACCAGGTAGAGCACGTTATACACATTGCACCAGGTAGAGCACGTTATACACACTGCACCAGGTAGAGCACGTTATACACACTGCGCCAGGTAGAACACGTTACACACACTGCGCCAGGTAGAGCACGTTATACACACTGCACCAGGTAGAGCACGTTATACACACTGCGCCAAGTAGAGCACGTTATACACACTGCGCCAGGCACAGCACATTATACACACTGCGCCGGGTAGATGACAATATGCACATTGCGCCAGGTACAGCACGTTATACACATTGCGCCAGGTAGAGCACGTTATATACACTGCGCCAGGTACAGCACGTTATACACACTGTGCCAGGCAGAGCACGTTATACACACTGCGCCATGCAGAGCACGTTATACACACTGCGCCAGGCAGAGCACGTTATACACACTGCGCCATGCAGATCACGTTATACACACTGCGCCAGGCAGAGCACGTTATACACACTGTGTCAGGCAGAGCACGTTATACACACTGCGCCAGGTAGAGCACGTTATACACAGTGAGCCAGGTAGAGCACGTTATACACATTGCGCCAGTCAGAGCACGTTATACACACTGCGCCAGTCAGAGCACGTTATACACACTGCGCCAGGTAGAGCACGTTATACACACTGAGCCAGGCAGAGCACGTTATACACATTGCACCAGGTAGAGCACGTTATACACACTGCGCCAGGCAGAGCACGTTATACACATTGCACCAGGTAGAGCACGTTATACACACTGCACCAGGCAGAGCACGTTATACACACTGCGCCAGGCAGAGCACGTTATACACCTTGCGCCAGGTAGAGCACGTTATACACACTGCGCCAGGCAGAGCACGTTATACACACTGCGCCAGGTAGAGCACGTTATACACACTGCGCCAGGTAGAGCACGTTATACACATTGCACCAGGCAGAGCACGTTATACACACTGAGCCAGGTAAAGCACGTTATACACACTGAGCCAGGCAGAGCACGTTATACACATTGCACCAGGTAGAGCACATTATACACACTGAGCCAGGTAGAGCACGTTATACACATTGCACCAGGTAGAGCACGTTATACACATTGCACCAGGTAGAGCACGTTATACACACTGCGCCAGGTAGAGCACGTTATACACACTGAGCCAGGTAGAGCACGTTATACACATTGCGCCAGGTAGAGCACGTTATACACACTGCGCCAGGTAGAGCACGTTATACACACTGAGCCAGGTAGAGCACGTTATCCACATTGCGCCAGTCAGAGCACGTTATACACATTGCGCCAGTCAGAGCACGTTATACACATTGCACCAGGTAGAGCACGTTATACACATTGCGCCAGTCAGAGCACGTTATACACACTGCACCAGGTAGAGCACGTTATACACATTGCACCAGGTAGAGGGGCAGAGATATACGGGTGTGAGGAGGTAACACTGGGCTGAGTTGGGGAGGGGAATCAGTGTGTCTGGACTGGCAGGGGGGTTCTAGATGGGAGGGCAGTGAGATAACACAGTGGGCTGGTTGGGGAGGGAAGGTGGAAACACTGGGTTGGCAGGGTCAGTAATGGTGGGGGACACTGGGCAGTTTCTGCCTGGCCCCGCACACTGGCTCAGCTAAATTACCTCTGCACTGCCAGCTCTGGGATCTGTTCACAGGTGGCGGGTCCGGCTTGATTCATCACTCTGCTGGGTGATGTCATCTAGCGTCCCCCCCACCTCCTCCCCTCCCGTATCATCTGTAATCTGGCGGCCCCCCTCCCCCTCCCGTATCATCTGTAATCTAGCCGCCCCCCCACCCTCTCCCCTCCCGTGGACTAGTGCAGCCGGGGAGAGGGTGACAAGTGTTGATTAAGCCCCGGAGCGCCGCGCTGCAGCTTCCCGTCAGTCCTCTCAGTGTGTTACTATCTGACTCCCGGCACCGCATCCTCCCGCTCAGCAGCAGCAGCCGCCGCTGACTTCTGACCAATAAGGTCAGAGAAAAGTCAGCTAGTGACCAATCAAGCGCCAGGGAGCAATTTCAACGGAGTGCGTCCCCAGGGACCCTCCCATTCTTAAACAGTGAGTCCCCAGTCCTCATTTTGGGGTAAAAAATGCGCTATAGCGTGTTTTTGCGATCACTGAGGTGCCGGGGGGGGGGGGGGGGTGCAAGGGGTGGGGAGTGTGTGGGGGGCAGGGGGAGGGGAATGCATATGGACGTAGACCCATCCCTCTATGGTCCCGCCACTGGGTCAGGAATAGGTTGGGGAAGTGTAAGCAGCGATAGGGTGCAGCGGTAGCTAGGACTCAGGGTTATGCTGTAGCAGACAGTCAGTACCAGCCGGCGGTTGCACCATTATGTTTCATTTTATTTCTCTGGGGTGTATTATATGGGTGGTCTTCAGGTTGCCGGTGGCTGGCCTCCCGGCGACCACCATACTGGCGCGGGAATCCCGGCGACCACCATACCGGCGCCGGAATCCCGACATCTTTTCTCCCTCCTGGGGGTCCACGACCCCCCTGGAGGGAGAATAGATAGCGTGGCACGTGTAGCGCGCCAGTGCCTACAGCTCATTTGCGCTCGCCCAGCTGTCTGTATGCCGGCGGTCAGGATTCTGGCACCAGTATGCCGGTCGCCGGGACCCCGACCGCCGGCAAACCATACTACACCCGTATTATGTCTACTTGTAAAATTAGGAACTAGGGACAAATTAGATTAAGCCATGTGATTTTACTGAGAGAATGTAAAACAGTGCAAGAGATGACCCTGAGTGGTGCTAGACATGCACAAAAGACTGTGTTAGACACGCCTCTCCGACAGTGCACCCCCTAATAAAATTAGCTGCACACGCCTACGATGGGCTGCAGGGAGATGCAACCCTGCAGCCCATCGTAGGCGTAAAATGAAAATGAAAAAAAAAATGTCAAAAAACTCATGTCAACCTTCTGTCATGTCAACTTAGAACAAGTCGACCTAGTAACCGCGTCAACCTAATGCATGTCGACCAAAAGGGCCCCATACACTAGAACGATAATGCCCGATTTCATCCAATTTCGGGCATTCAGGCCGATATAGCGGGTGAAATCGGGCATTTTGAATGTTTCCGATCCGATGCACGTTCCCCTGAGGGTCGGATCAGATCCCCTAGATCGCTAGTGCTGCACTCGTGATATGTAGGTTCCCGCAGGCATGGCTGCGATCGCATACGATATACTGCATGCAAAATGTACCAAATCGTATGGAACCGCTCCGGGAAGCTCCCGGGAGAGTTCAAGGGAAATTACATCCGACTTCAGCCTCAGACATATCGTTCTAGTGTATGGGGCCCGTAAGTGTGGTCAACCTAGAGACCGGATACCGTATATACAATAGGATGTGGGTAGAAATAGTCTTGGCTAGGTTTTGTCACTTCCAGGTCCTGGGCACGAAGGTAACATAGACACAACCGTCTTGGCTAGAAGTGCTGTATGTGCAGGCAGTGGGCGGACAGCCCCGTCAGGCCCCCGGTGACGTAGTAGTGACGCGCTGGGGTCCTGGCTGGGTGACTTTGGTTCGCACTGCAGTGTAGGAATCTGAAAGGACGGAGGAGACGCTGCAGCCGCCATCATGTTCCGTACTATGCTCAGCCATGCCAAGAAGCACCCCAGCGTGAGTCCCCACCCGCAGCCTGCGCCACCCGAGACCCCGACACCCGCAGCCTTCTCCACCCGAGTCCCTGCGTCACCGGGGCCCCGACACCGGCAGCCTGCGCCACCCGAGACCCCGACACCCGCAGCCTGCGCCAACCGAGACCAAGACACCTGCAGCCTGCGCCACCCGAGACCCCGTCACCCGCAGCCTGCGCCACCCGAGACCCCGACATCCGCAGTCTGCGCCACCGAGACCCTACACCCTCCCTCCCTGCTCCCTCCATATCTCCTGCTCCCTGCGTGAGATCACCTGCCCTCTATATCGCCTGCTCCCTACATGGGGTGACCCCCCTTCCCCCAATATCACCTGCTCCCTACACGGGGTGACCCCCACTCCCTCCATATCTCCTGCTCCCTACACGGGGAGACCCCCACTCCCTCCATATCTCCTGCTCCCTACACGGGGAGACCCCCACACCCTCCATATCTCCTGCTCCCTACACGGGGTGACCCCCACACCCTCCATATCTCCTGCTCCCTACACGGGGAGACCCCCACTCCCTCCATATCTCCTGCTCCCTACACGGGGAGACCCCCACACCCTCCATATCTCCTGCTCCCTACACGGGGTGACCCCCACACCCTCCATATCTCCTGCTCCCTACACGGGGAGACCCCCACACCCTCCATATCTCCTGCTCCCTACACGGGGAGACCCCCACACCCTCCATATCTCCTGCTCCCTACACGGGGTGACCCCCCACACCCTCCATATCTCCTGCTCCCTACACGGGGAGACCCCCACACCCTCCATATCTCCTGCTCCCTACACGGGGAGACCCCCCACACCCTCCATATCACTTGCTCCCTACATGGGGAGACCCCCACACCCTCCATATCACTTGCTCCCTACACGGGGAGACCCCCACACCCTCCATATCACCTGCTCCCTACACGGGGTGACCCCCACACCCTCCATATCTCCTGCTCCCTACACGGGGAGACCCCCACACCCTCCATATCACTTGCTCCCTACATGGGGAGACCCCCACACCCTCCATATCACTTGCTCCCTACATGGGGAGACCCCCACACCCTCCATATCACTTGCTCCCTGCATGGGGAGACCCCCACACCCTCCATATCACTTGCTCCCTACATGGGGAGACCCCCACACCCTCCATATCACTTGCTCCCTACATGGGGAGGAGACGCGGTAGTGCCTGTGTTCTGTGTACAGCTTCCTGTCACCTTTCTATCCCATGTCTCACTTCCCTCGGCACGTAGCACTGAGTGTGCACTGGTTCCCTCCCAGTGATAGTGATCACTGTATCTCCTCTGTATAAGGGCTCTGTGTTATACCTGTTGCACAGCCATCCTGATATAGTGTTGTACTTGACCCCGTCTTTATAAAGATTATTTCACTCAATGGGGGGAATTCAATAGTTTGAGAAGTCGGTTGGGTGTCTGTCTATTAAATAGGAAAAAACAGACACCCCACCGACATTTCATACATTTGTATATCCCCCATTATTTCATGTTATGACTCCTCAATGAGACTTTTCGTTATGTCAAGGTCAGGAAGATCTACGCTCCTTATGCCAACATCATTGACCTCTCTCCCTTTTATAGCAGTTTTCTGTATTATGACTTATGTTCGGACGTCGTCCCCCCCCCCCCCCCCCCACCCCCCTTCTAACACACACCCCTGTAAATGTGAATGCATTATTCCCGATAACGGTAAATGTACATTGTGTGGTTTCTGCTTTCCAGTATGTTTAACACTTTCCATGCATATTGACGCTGGTTTCTGCTCCTCCTCCCACACTGAGTTATCGTAACAATGTTTGTTTTTTCCCCTAGTTAATTCCCTTGTTTGTGTTCGTGGGTATGGGTGCAGTCGGTTCTGCTGCATATGCTTTACGAGTTACCATGACCAGCCCTGAAGTTTGGTAAGCTGACCATAAACCCTTCTGTAAAATCTGTTTCTGCTTTTATGGTGCTTTAAATGTTGTTGTTGTTTTTTGCCTTTAAGCTGGGACAAGAAGAACAACCCACAGCCCTGGAACCAGATGAGCCCCAACCATCAGTACAAGGTATGTACATAGTAGCCTGCGTCTCTGTCGGACGTTTGTTACTGTTGTTGTGTGATCATATTTATCCTTTTTCTTTTTTCTTCAGTACTTTGTAAACAATCTTAATATTAGTAAATAGGACTGGAAGTTCCATTTAATAAATAATTGTTCCACCACCATTCTTAGATTCCCAAAATATAAATTCTCTGCTCATTTGCAGTAGTGTTAAAAATGTTTATTACTTACGGAGGGTGAGTATTTGTTTTCGTACTATTAAAATTTGCGGCAGGTTCTATTCCCACTCAGTGGCGTGGATCCACCAATCGAGTGGGAATACAGAGCGTTTGTCGGGATTCCAGGCGCTGGGATTTCACCGGCTGTCAAAATTCCGGCGTCTGTCTACTAAACGCCGGATCCCGACAGCCGGTATATTGACTGCATCCCCTTGTATGCTGCATCAGAGCTGATGTCTTGGTTGCCTGTGAGGGCTTAGGGGTATATTCATTTGACGTCGAAAGCTGCCGTCTGTCGAAAAGACGGCAGTTGTCGACTCCTTTTTTTTAGGCCGGAAGGGGTTCCGACCTATTCAATATTTTTCGACAAGTTGAGACATTCGACTTGTTGAAAAGCACGTGGATCGGCGGTATAGCTGCTGATCCACGTGCTTGTTTAGAAAACGGGGCCCCCTTTTCGACCATCTCAGTCCGACATAAAAAAAATGACGGACAGAGATATGGACCCAGAGGAGGAGAGGGGGAGCCGCAGGGTGACGGGGGACAGCCGCTGGCAGCCAGAGGAGATTAGCGCTGCAGCAGGATGTCACACAGCCGCGCCGCTCACGGCAGCTTAAACCCGGCTCCAGCAATCTTGCTGGAGCCGGGTGGACACTGCTGTGAGGTCGGGTGGCTGTGTGACCTCCTACTGTAGCGCTAATCTCCTCCGTCTGCCGGCGGCTGTCCCTGCGGCTCCACCTCTCCTCCTCTGGGTCCCTCATCTCAATTTGACTTGAAAAAGTCGAATTGAGATGGGATAGAATAGGGGTTGTCTGATCCATTCTGACAAATGCATGTCGTAATGGATCCGACGCCAATTGAATATACCCCTTAGTTTGTTTCATGTTTTGCATCTGTGTAAGTGCCACCCTTGGGCATATATAGGATGGGTTCCTGTAGTTATATGTGGTCACAGTGGGAGACTGTAGTTTATCAGCATGCATCATTGTGTGTTCTCCTGTCCTACCGAGAGATGTAAAACTGCCTCCCCTTCTTGTAGTTCTACAATGAGACGATCGACTACAAGAATCTGAAGAGGGAAGGACCTAAATTCTAAGAAGTTCCCCAGTATCTGCTTTTACGCCGCAAGCCGCCAGTCGCTGGAACTGTTTGCATTCTGTCCAGGAACGCTAATGCCATTCCCTCTATTTAACCAGATCAGACCTGTTAATTGAGTTTACACAGCTCTGTCTGCCTCGGTAATGTGTTTAGTTGGGCTTAATACAATTAAACCAGTTTAAAAACGGAGTCTGTTTGTAATGACGTGCAATGAATTAAATCCTGTGGATCTGTCCACCCACTCGTCTGTTTCTGCCTCGTGCTGATGCTATTGGAATGGGGATGTGTGAGTTGTGTTGTTCATCTCTGCACTCTCCACATACTTTAGGAGTAATGTTGGTGTGGATGTAGTGTAAAAGCAGTATCGTGATCATTTAGTTTGACTGCATTGGTCAGGCACCGTGGCTGAAAGGCTGGATTTTGGCATGCTTGGGGAGATGGCTGCCAATCTGAGGTGTGGGGGAGGGGGCACTATAGTTCTGTGTGGCCGCTCTCCTGATCTTTGTTATGAAAGCACAGTGCGGGGATCAGTCAGTGAGGTTCTGCCAGTGAGAATACCATCGTCTAACCCTCTGTCTAGTGCCGACACACGCCTCTTGTTATGGTCCTGGGGTCTCAAGCTTCAATCCTCTAAGCTTTTCTAGTATGCTCACTGATTGATCCCTGCTTTGTGTTGTCATACCCGAGATAAAGATAGCACGGTGTGCACGCCAGCAGATCTTCTGTGCTAGGTGGCTGCAGCTGTGTTCTCTCATCCAGTGTTCACTGCACACACAGCAGAAACACCTCTGCAGGTTGCTAGCAAAGGTCTGAATGTTTTCCTGCATATCCAGGAGATCTGTTTTTTCTAATAATGGAATAAAAATTCTATGGGGCCCATTCAGTTGTTTCCTGCACCCCCTGCTGGGCATCTATACTAATTGGTATCTATCGAAGCAATCCAAGTTTTGCTCCGATCAGATGCCCATTAGTAGTTAAGGCACCTGACAGCTCTGGGTTTAGCTGCGCAAAGATCTTGATTGAGCGTCCAAAGTCTGGGTTTGTGTTCCCAAACTACAGACTTTTTAACACATTATTATTATTATTATTATTATTATTATTATTTTCTTACACTTCCGGATGCTGCAAGAAAAAAGTGACTGCGGTGGCTAATGGGTGTCTAATCGGAGCAACAATTGAATAGCTCTGATAGATGCCCATTCCTATAGACACCCAGCTGTAGGTGGTGGAAACAATTGAATTGGCCCCTATAATTGGGTTTGGAGTACTATCCCTGATGAGTTATGGAGACTTGTGTTTTAGACCCTTTCAGATTTTGATTTTTTATATATATATATATATATATATATATATATATATATATATATATATATATTTCTCTAACGTCCTAAGTGGATGCTGGGACTCCGTAAGGACCATGGGGAATAGCGGCTCCGCAGGAGACTGGGCACAAAAGTAAAAGCTTGAACTAGCTGGTGTGCACTGGCTCCTCCCCCTATGACCCTCCTCCAAGCCTCAGTTAGATTTTTGTGCCCGAACGAGAAGGGTGCATGCTAGGTGGCTCTCCTGAGCTGCTTAGAGTAAAAGTTTATTTTAGGTTTTTTATTTTCAGTGAGTCCTGCTGGCAACAGGCTCACTGCATCGTGGGACTAAGGGGAGAAGAAACGAACTCACCTGCGTGCAGAGTGGATTGGGTTTCTTAGGCTACTGGACATTAGCTCCAGAGGGACGATCACAGGTTCAGCCTGGATGGGTCCCGGAGCCGCGCCGCCGGCCCCCTTACAGAGCCAGAAGAACGAAGAGGTCCGGTGAAATCGGCGGCAGAAGACATTCCTGTCTTCAACTAAGGTAGCGCACAGCACTGCAGCTGTGCGCCATTGCTCTCAGCACACTTCACACTCCGGTCACTGAGGGTGCAGGGCGCTGGGGGGGGAGCGCCCTGAGACGCAATAAAAAACAGAAATACCTTAGGATGGCAAAAGAAATACATCACATATAGCTCCTGAGCTATATGGATGTATTTAACCCCTGCCAGTTTTCCAGAAAAAAGCGGGAGATAAGGCCGTCGTGAAGGGGCGGAGCCTATCTCCTCAGCACACAAGCGCCATTTTCCCTCACAGTTCCGCTGGAAGGACGGCTCCCTGACTCTCCCCTGCAGTCCCTACAGAATCAGGGTAAAAACGAGAGAGGGGGGGCACTATTGGCAGCTAAATTATAAACAGCAGCTATAAAAGGGAGTAACACTTATATAAGGTTATCCCTATATATATATATATATATATATATATATATATATATATATATATATATATATATATATATATATATATGAGCGCTCTGGTGTGTGCTGGCAAACTCTCCCTCTGTCTCCCCAAAGGGCTAGTGGGGTCCTGTCTTCTATCAGAGCATTCCCTGTGTGTGTGCTGGGTGTCGGTACGATTGTGTCGACATGTATGAGGAGGAAAATGATGTGGAAGCAGAGCAATTGCCTGTATTAGTGATGTCACCCCCTAGGGAGTCGACACCTGACTGGATGGTTGTATTTAAAGAACTACGTGACAATGTCAGCACTTTACAAAAAACTGTTGACGACATGAGACAGCCGACAAATCAATTAGTGCCTGTCCAGGCGTCTCAGACACCGTCAGGGGCGATAAAACGCCCGTTACCTCAGTGGGTCGACACAGACCCAGACACGGATACTGAGTCCAGTGTCGACGGTGAGGAGACAAACGTAATGTCCAGTAGGGCCACACGTTACATGATCACGGCAATGAAGGAGGCATTGAACATTTCTGACACTACAAGTACCACAAAGATGGGTATTATGTGGGGAGTGAAAAAACTACCAGTAGCTTTTCCTGAGTCAGATGAATTAAATGAGGTGTGTGATAAAGCGTGGGTTTCCCCCGATAAAAAAAGTGCTAATCTCTAATAAATTATTGGCACTATACCCTTTCCCGCCAGAGGTTAGGGCGCGTTGGGAAACACCCCCTAAAGTAGATAAAGCGCTCACACGTTTATCTAAACAAGTAGCGTTACCGTCTCCTGATACGGCCGCCCTCAAAGAACCAGCGGATAGAAGGCTGGAAAATATCCTGAAGGGTATATACACACATACTGGTGTTATACTGCGACCAGCAATCGCATCAGCCTGGATGTGCAGTGCTGGAGTGGCGTGGTCGGATTCCCTGACTGAAAATATTGATAGTATATTACTAACTATAGAGCATTTGAAGGATGCATTACTATATATGCGTGATGCACAGAGGGATATTTGCACCCTGGCATCAAGAGTGAGTGCTATGTCCATTTCTGCCAGAAGAGCGTTATGGACGCGACAGTGGTCAGGGGATGCGGATTCCAAACGACATATGGAAGTATTGCCGTTTAAAGGAGAGGAGTTATTTGGGGCTGGTCTATCGGACCTGGTGGCCACGGCAACGGCCGGAAAGTCCACCTTTTTACCCCAGGTCACCCCTCAGCAGAAAAAGACACCGTCTTTTCAAACTAAGTCCTTTCGTTCCCATAAGTACAGGCGGGCAAAAGGCCACTCATTTCTGCCCCGGGGCAGAGGAAGAGGAAAAAGACTGCACCAGGCAGCCTCTTCCCAGGAGCAGAAGCCCTCCTCTGCTTCTGCCAAGTCTTCAGCATGACGCTGGGGCTTTACAAGCGGACTCGGACACGGTGGGGGCCCGTCTCAAAAATTTCAACGCGCAGTGGGCTCACTCGCAAGTGGACCCCTGGATTCTGCAGGTAGTATCACAGGGGTACAAACTGGAATTCGAGACGTCTCCCCCTCGCCGGTTCCTGAAGTCTGCTCTACCAAAGTCTCCCTCCGACAGGGAGGCAGTTTTGGAAGCCATTCACAAGCTGTATTCCCAGCAGGTGATAATCAAGGTACCTCTCCTACAACAGGGAAAGGGGTATTATTCCACGCTGTTTGTGGTACCGAAGCCGGACGGCTCGGTGAGACCAATTTTAAATCTAAAATCCTTGAACACTTACATAAAGAGGTTCAAATTCAAGATGGAGTCACTCAGAGCAGTGATAGCAAACCTGGAAGAAGGGGACTATATGGTGTCTCTGGACATCAAAGATGCTTATCTTCACGTCCCAATCTACCCTTCTCACCAAGGGTACCTCAGGTTTGTAGTACAAAACTGTCATTATCAGTTTCAGACGCTGCCGTTTGGGTTGTCCACGGCACCTCGGGTCTTTACCAAGGTAATGGCCGAAATGATGATTCTTCTTCGAAGAAAAGGCGTTTTAATTATCCCTTACTTGGACGATCTCCTGATAAGGGCAAGGTCCAGGGAACAGTTAGAAGTCGGAGTAGCACTATCTCAGTTAGTGTTACGTCAGCACGGGTGGATCCTAAATATTCCAAAATCGCAGCTGATTCCAACGACACGTCTCCTGTTCCTAGGAATGATTCTGGACACAGTCCAGAAAAAGGTGTTTCTCCCAGAGGAGAAGGCCAGGGAGTTATCCGAGCTAGTCGGGAATCTCCTAAAACCAGGCCAGGTGTCAGTGCATCAGTGCACGAGGGTCCTGGGGAAAAATGGTGGCTTCTTACGAAGCGATTCCATTTGGAAGATTCCATGCAAGAACGTTTCAGTGGGATCTTCTGGACAAATGGTCCGGATCGCATCTTCAGATGCATCAGCGGATAACCCTGTCGCCAAGGACAAGGGTGTCTCTTCTGTGGTGGCTGCAGAGTGCTCATCTACTAGAGGGCCGCAGATTCGGCATTCAGGATTGGATCCTGGTGACCACAGATGCCAGCCTGAGAGGCTGGGGAGCAGTCACACAGGGACAAAATTTCCAGGGCTTGTGGTCAAGCATGGAAACATCTCTTCATATAAATATTCTGGAACTAAGGGCCATTTACAATGCCCTAAGTCAAGAAAAACCCCTGCTTCAGGGTCAGGCGGTATTGATCCAATCGGACAACATCACGTCAGTCGCCCACGTAAACAGACAGGGCGGCACGAGAAGCAGGAGGGCGATGGCAGAAGCTGCAAGGATTCTTCGCTGGGCGGAGAATCATGTGATAGCACTGTCAGCAGTGTTCATTCCGGGAGTGGACAACTGGGAAGCGGACTTCCTCAGCAGACACGACCTTCACCCGGGGGAGTGGGGACTTCATCCAGAAGTCTTCCAAGAGATGGTAAACCGTTGGGAAAAACCAAAGGTGGACATGATGGCGTCCCGTCTCAACAAAAAACTGGACAGATATTGCGCCAGGTCAAGGGACCCTCAGGCAATAGCGGTGGACGCTCTGGTAACACCATGGGTGTACCAGTCAGTGTATGTGTTCCCTCCTCTGCCTCTCATACCAAAAGTACTGAGAATCATAAAAAGGAGGAGTAAGAACTATACTCGTGGTTCCGGATTGGCCAAGAAGGACTTGGTACCCGGAACTTCAAGAGATGCTCACGGAGGACCCGTGGCCTCTACCTCTAAGAAAGGACCTGCTCCAGCAGGGACCTTGTCTGTTCCAAGACTTACCGCGGCTGCGTTTGACGGCATGGCGGTTGAACGCCGGATCCTGAAGGAAAAAGGCATTCCAGAAGAAGTCATCCCTACCCTGATAAAGGCCAGGAAGGATGTAACCGCAAAACATTATCACCGCATTTGGCGAAAATATGTTGCGTGGTGTGAGGCCAATGAGGCCCCTACAGAGGAATTTCAACTGGGTCGCTTCCTACATTTCCTGCAAACAGGACTGTCTATGGGCCTAAAATTAGGGTCCATTAAAGTTCAAATTTCGGCCCTGTCGATTTTCTTCCAAAAAGAACTGGCTTCAGTGCCTGAAGTCCAGACGTTTGTCAAAGGGGTACTGCATATACAGCCTCCTTTTGTGCCCCCGGTGGCACCTTGGGATCTCAATGTGGTTTTGGGGTTCCTAAAATCACATTGGTTTGAACCACTCACCACTGTGGAATTAAAATATCTCACATGGAAGGTGGTAATGCTGTTAGCCCTGGCTTCAGCCAGGCGTGTCTCAGAATTGGCGGCTTTATCTTATAAAAGCCCTTACCTGATTTTTCACACGGATAGGGCAGAATTGAGGACTCGTCCTCAATTTCTCCCAAAGGTGGTTTCAGCGTTTCACGTGAACCAGCCTATTGTGGTGCCTGCGGCTACTAGGGACTTGGAGGACTCCAAGTTACTGGACGTAGTCAGGGCCCTCAAAATATATATTTCCAGGACGGCTGGAGTCAGGAAATCTGACTCGCTGTTTATCCTGTATGCACCCAACAAGCTGGGTGCTCCTGCTTCTAAGCAGACGATTGCTCGTTGGATTTGTAGTACAATTCAGCTTGCGCATTCTGTGGCAGGCCTGCCACAGCCAAAATCTGTAAAAGCCCATTCCACAAGGAAGGTGGGCTCATCTTGGGCGGCTGCCCGAGGGGTCTCGGCTTTACAACTTTGCCGAGCAGCTACTTGGTCAGGGGCAAACACGTTTGCTAAATTCTACAAATGTGATACCCTGGCTGAGGAGGACCTGGAGTTCTCTCATTCGGTGCTGCAGAGTCATCCGCACTCTCCCGCCCGTTTGGGAGCTTTGGTATAATCCCCATGGTCCTTACGGAGTCCCAGCATCCACTTAGGACGTTAGAGAAAATAAGAATTTACTTACCGATAATTCTATTTCTCATAGTCCGTAGTGGATGCTGGGCGCCCATCCCAAGTGCGGATTGTCTGCAATACTTGTATATAGTTATTGTTACAAAATTCGGGTTATTATTGTTGTGAGCCATCTTTTCAGAGGCTCCTTCGTTTATCATACTGTTAACTGGGTTCAGATCACAGGTTGTACGGTGTGATTGGTGTGGCTGGTATGAGTCTTACCCGGGATTCAATATCCTTCCTTATTATGTACGCTCGTCCGGGCACAGTATCCTAACTGAGGCTTGGAGGAGGGTCAGGGGGAGGAGCCAGTGCACACCAGCTAGTTCAAGCTTTTACTTTTGTGCCCAGTCTCCTGCGGAGCCGCTATTCCCCATGGTCCTTACGGAGTCCCAGCATCCACTACGGACTATGAGAAATAGAATTATCGGTAAGTAAATTCTTATTATATATATCTATCTATATCACCCTCTCCCTATCACCACCTATTACATGTTTCACACCTTTTTAGATCATTTTAAGATTTATTTATTTATTTATTTTGGTCTGTCAATAATGACGTCTTATTTTTTTCCCTCCTTTTTGATATTGATAAATGACCCAACACACTGGAATTGGTTTGATAACTTTTAATACACAGTTTAAAATAAAGTTGTAAAAATGGTTTGTTTGTTTTTTTTTACATTTAACATGTGACTTGGATTTAACTATTTGTGTATTCCCAGTTTGCCTTTAGTGCTGCGTATGTTATAGTTTGACTTAGTTATGTCCTCATACATCTTTGCTGCAGTCGCGGCCATATGCCTCTCGGCGGCACCAGGTCCGATAAGACTATGCTAGCGTTGGGTGTCTTTTTCGCCTGAAAATGTCTTAGTCGCAATGTGATTCTGCTAGGACGCACCAGAAGACTGTTGATTTAATTTGATGTGCGACTGGGTGTCGGAATCCGTATACGATGCAGCAGCTTTTTTTTCTACGCCAAGTTCCATATTCAGATCAGTCGCACCCAGTTATACAAGTGTTTCATATCAAATTAATCCGCAGTTTTCTTGCGCATCCTAGTTACATCATATTGCAACAAAAGACGTATTTCTGGGTGAAAAAGAGGCTCTGTGCAAGAAGCCACATGCGACCCTGTCCACTCACTCCCGCCAGCCATCTTGTAACGTATGGTGTGAGGCTAGATGTAAGAGGACACAGCTGGAGGTTGCACCACCACTTGCAATAATATTGACAATTATATTGATCTAATTTGACACTACCTTGGTGGTACGGAAATGACCTTTGCATGTTACCACAGTTTCATTATCTGTAACGTAAAAAGGAGTAACTTTTTAGTCCTACCTTTTAATTGTCCATTTTCAAGGCATTGAGGCACTCTGACTGGTTAGACTATACACTGGGATGTTGGTGTTATTCACATGTGATATTAAGATTTCCAGCAGCCAAGCATCTAGTTATATTCGAAGGGGCCTGATCCACCAGTGTTGGGGCTTATATATGTATCGAGGCTCCATGATGCTATGATGTGACTGCTGAACACATAAATGTGTAAACTGGCTCATCTATTATGGCAGTAAAAGATTTGCGTAACACTAAAGGAGCCCACACGATGCACAATATTTTAAACAAGGTGGGTGTTTCGACCGCAGCGCAAGATGCAAGCAACATTGGGGGTAATTCAGACCTGATTTACGATCATTTACTCTGACATGCGGGGTACGCCCAGCACGGGGCTAGTTCGCCACGCATGTCATGCCCCCCCCCCCTCCCACCCTGCACAGGTACAAAAACATATCACGGCAGCAATGCTTTTGTACCTGACAAGTAGCTCCCTGCCTGCGCTCTGGCAGGGGCCTTACCGCCAGGTTGCAGCAGCTGGGTGTGACGTCATGCAGCCGCTGCGGCCCGCCCCACCAACGGTCCGGTCAAGCCTTGCACTGCCAACGGTGTTCTAACGCTGTTGGCAGGCCCTGCCCTGTGACCACGCAGAGGCGATCGCAGCCCAGAGATGCTATTAGCATCCCACTGGGCTCCCGGGGTGCGCTTTGCGGGCCGCTTCCCGTGCGGTCCAGCCACGCCTGCGTTTGCCGGGCCACTCCCACGAAATGTCGGTCAAACGCCGCCGTTGCGCACCCTCCCGCCTAGCGACCGACTCTGCCTGTCAATCAGGCAGAGTCGTTTGCAGCCCAGCTACGGCCTTCGGCCTTCTGGCATGCGCAGTGGGTACCTGTTCGCTCGGCTGCGATAAAAAGCAGCGAGCGAACGGGTCAGAATGACCCCTATTATGTTGTAGAACTACCCAATGACTAGAGGAGCACATTTTAAAATTGAACGTTAATTGATGTGAAGTAAAGGTGCATACGCTGGTGAGATTTTGCAAGGTGCCAATTTTGACTGTGATTTCCTTTGAACTCCCAGAGCCCAGAACCACCAGTTTTTAACTATATTTACTTGCGATTTTGACTATATACAATTTCTCATACGTTCTAGAGGATGCTTGCGTCCACTTCATGACCATGGGGTATAGACTGTTCCGCAGGAGCCATGGGCACTCTTAAGACTTTTCAATGGGTGTGAACTGGCTCCTCCCTCTATGCCCCTCCTTCAGACCTCAGTTTTAGAAATGTGCCCAGGCAGACTGGATGCACTCTAGGGGAGCTCTACTGAGCTTCTCTGAAAAGACTTATGTTAGGTTTTTTGTTTTCAGGGAGAATTACTGGCAAGTCTCCCTGCTTCGTGGGACTGAGGGGGCAGAAATAGGAACCAACTTCCTGAAGAGTTTCATGGCTCTGCTTCTGGCTGACAGGACACCATTAGCTCCTGAAGGGTACTGAACGCTAGCCGTGTCTAGATGCTCACTCCCACAGCACGCCGTCACCCCCCTCACAGAGCCAGAAGACAGGTGAGTAGAAGAAGACAGATCTTCTAACAAGAAAAGTGACGGCTGAGGTACAGCGCGGCTGGCGGGAGTGCAGCGTGCCATTGCTGCCTACACACACAGGCACTGCGGGGGGGGTGCCTGGGCAGCAAAAACACCTCTATAAACTGGCAAAAAGGGGGCATAAGATGCCCAGGCACAGCCCTACCCCCGCCAGTATAAATATTATGAAAAGTTTCTGAGGTAAAAAGGGCGGAGCTTCTTCCTCAGGCAGCCAGCACACTGCTCAGCACCATGTTCTCTCTCCTCAGACTGCAGAGACATCGCTGGTCCTCCTTCACTTCTGACTACAAGTATCAGGGTGCAAAATGGGGGGCACAAGCGAATTTCGTGCTTTACAAGTGTGTTTTACTGTGTAAAAAGCGCTGCATGTCAGTGGGCATTCTGTGTTCACAGGCATTAGATACTGGCGCTGGGGTTGTGAACTGGCTGCTCCTAAACTCTGTCCCTCAGACTGATTTTACTGTGGGTCTGTCCCCTGTAAGTCCCAGTGTGTCTCTGTGTGTGTTGTACACGTGTGTAAGACATGTCAGAGGCAGGGAGTACTTCCCCGGAGGAAACCATTTTAGGGACACACAAGTGTAATGTGGTGGCGCTGCCGGCACACCAAGAGCCTGCATGGGTGAAAGAAATATGTGATAGTATGCATCATATCAATAGGAGATTAGATAAGTCTGAATCTCAGGCTGAATGCTGGAGAAAATCTGCGGAGGATGTGATTTTTCAGGGCTCTGTTCTTCCATCCGCAGGCGACCCCCCTGGGTCACATAAGAGACCATTTGCGAATACTGATACCGACACGGACACTGATTCTTGTGTCGACGATAGTGACTCCAGAGAAATAGATCATAAATTGACAAAAAATATACAATATATGACTGTGGCTATAAGGGAAGTTCTGGAAGTCACTCCTGTACCTCAGGAGAAGGCCTATTTCTATAAAGAAAAGAAATCTAAGGTCACTTTCCCTCCTTCCCACGAGCTTAATACACTCTTTGAAGGGATTGGGTGAATCCCGAAAAGAAATTTCGTATTCCCAAGAGAATTCAGATGGCTTATCCTTTCCCGGTGGAGGACAGGAAAAAATGGGAGTCACCCCCTGTGTTAGACAGTGCACTGTCCAGGTTGACAAAGTAGGTAATTCTCCCTGCACCTGTCACGGCTTCACTAAAGGAGCCGGCTGACCGGAAAATGGAAACTACATTGAAATCCATTTATGTTGCCAATGGTACGCTGCTCAGGCCCACAATTGCTT
This sequence comes from Pseudophryne corroboree, assembly GCF_028390025.1. Lineage (NCBI taxonomy): Eukaryota > Metazoa > Chordata > Amphibia > Anura > Myobatrachidae > Pseudophryne > Pseudophryne corroboree. Next base: position 31,696,985 of record NC_086453.1, read on the forward strand.
GCGCGTGGGTGAGTCGCGCTATTGAAAAATGGTCAGAAAGCGTGTAATCAGAAATTTACATGATTGATAAAGATGAGATACTCCATAAATTAGGGAATATCAAAGACGCTGCCGCGTACATGCTAGAAGCGATGAAAGATATTGGACTCTTGAGTTCACAGGCCGCTACCATGGCAGTATCGGCTCGGCGGGCTTTGTGGATTCGCCAGTGGAACGCGGATGCAGATTCCAAAAGAAATATGGAGGCCCTCCCATATAAAGGGTGAGGCCTTATTTGGCGATGGACTGGATGCGTTGGTCTCAGCGGCTACCGCAGGTAAGTCGACATTTTTGCCCTCTGCGCCTGCACCGGCAAAAAAGACATATCACCCGCACATGCAGTCCTTTTGGCCCAATAAATACAAAAAAGCAAGAGGTTCCACCTTCTTTGCAGGTAGGGGAAAGGGAAAGAAGTCCACAGCAGCTTCAGGTTCCCAGGAGCAGAAGTCTACCCCTACTTCTGACAAGTCTTCAGCATGACGCTGGGGCTCCCTTGCAGGAGGCCGCTCGGGTGGGGGCACGTCTCAAACTGTTCAGCCAAGGTTGGATTCTGTCTGGCCTGGATCCCTGGGTGTTGCAAATAGTGTCCCAGGGATACAAGCTGGAGTTTCAAGAAGTTCCCCCATGCCGATTTTTCAAATCGACCTTGCCATCTTCTCTTCCAGAAAGGGAAGCAGTAACAGCGGCAATCCAAAAATTGTCAGGATCAGGTCATAGTCCTGGTACCTTTGTCACAACAAGGGGAGGGGTTTTATTCAAGCCTTTTTGTAGTTCCGAAGCTGGACGGCTCGGTCAGACCGATCCTAAACCTGAAAAATCTGAATCTCTACTTGAAACAGTTCAAGTTCTGAGGACAGTGATTTCCAGTCTGGAGGAGGGGGACTACATGGTGTCTGTAGACATAAAAGATGCTTACCTGCATGTTCCCATTTATCCTCACCAGGCTTATCTGAGATTCGCGGTTCAGGATTGCCATTACCAATTCCAGACGTTACCTTTCGGTCTCCACGGTGCCGAGGGTATTCACCAAGGTGATCGCGGAGATGATGGTTCTCCTGCGTCAAAAAGGAGTCAATATTATTCCTTATCTAGACGATCTCCTGATAAGGGTGAGATCCAGGGAGCAGTTGTTACAAAACATCACACTCTCCCTGTCAATACTCCAACAACACGGTTGGATCATAAATTATCCAAAGTCACAGTTGGAACCGACTACATGATTGTCTTTTCTCGGGATGATTCTGGACACAGAAGTTCAGAGAGTATTTCTTCCGGTGGAAAAGGCACCTGGAAATCCAGAAAATGGTAAAACAGATATTGAAACCATCAAATGTGTCGATCCATCAGTGCATTCGGTTGTTGGGGAAGATGGTGGCGGCCTACGAGGCCACATACAGTTTGGCAGGTTCCATGCCAGGGTATTCCAGTGGGACCTGTTGGACAAGTGGTCGGGATCCCACCTACATATGCACCGGAAGATAATCCTGTCGTCAAAAGCCAGGATTTCGCTCCTGTGGTGGCTACACAGTTCTCACCTACTAGAGGGACGCAGGTTCGAGATTCAGGACTGGGTCCTGGTAACCACGGATGCAAGTCTCCGAGGCTGTGGAGCTGTCACTCAGGGGGAAAGCTTCCAAGGAAAATGGTCAAGTCAGGAAGCCTGCCTTCACATAAACGTGCTGGAATTGAGAGCCATTTACAACAGCCTTCAACAAGCGGTACATCTTCTTCAAGATCATTCCATGCAGATCCAGTCGGACAATGTAACAGCAGTCGCGTACATAAACAGGCAGGGCGGAACGAAAAGCAGAGCGGCAATGGCAGAGGTGACGAAGATCCTCCTCTGGGCAGAAAAACATGTAAAGGCCCTATCGGCAATTTTCATTCCAGGAGTAGACAACTGGGAAGCAGACTTCGTCAGCAGACACGATCTCCATCCAGGAGAGTGGGGCCTCCACCAAGAAGTCTTCGCAGAGGTGACAAGTCTTTGGGGAGTTCCTCAAGTAGACATGATGGCATCTCGTCTCAACAAGAAGCTTCAGAAATATTGTTCCAGGTCAAGAGACCCTCAAGCAATAGCAGTGGATGCGCTAGTGGCCCAGTGGGTGTTCCGGTCGGTGTATGTCTTCCCTCCACTTCCGCTGATCCCAAAAGTGCTCAGGATCATAAAGAGAACAAGAGTTCGAGCAATATTCATTGCCCCAGACTGGCCAAGGAGGGCTTGGTACCCAGATCTTCAGGATTTGCTCATAGAAGATTCTCGGCCTCTTCCTCTTCGCGAGGACCTGCTGCAGCAGGGGCCGTGCGTGTATCAAGACTTACCGCGGCTACGTTTGACGGCATGGCTGTTGAGCGCCGGATCCTAGCCCGTAAGGGTATTCCCAAGTAAGTCATCCCCACCTTTATTCAGGCCAGGAAAGGAGTAACGTCGAAACATTACCACCGTATTTGGAGAAAATATGTGTCTTGGTGTGAATCCAAGAAGGCTCCTACGGAAGAGTTTCAGTTGGGACGTTTTCTCCATTTTCTGCAGGCTGGTGTGGAGGCGGGCCTCAGATTGGGGTCAATCAAGGTCCAGATTTCGGCCTTGTCCGTGTTCTTCCAAAAACAATTGGCCTCTATTCCAGAGGTTCAGACCTTCGTGAAAGGGGTTCTGCACATCCAGCCTCCATTTGTGCCTCCAGTGGCACCATGGGACCTTAATGTGGTTTTGCAGTTCCTTCAATCGGATTGGTGTGAGCCTCTACAAGAGATAGAGTTGAAGTTTCTCACTTGGAAAGTGGTGATGCTTTTGGCATTGGCATCCGCACAGCGGGTGTCTGAGTTGGGGGCCTTGTCTCACAAGAGTCCTTACCTGATCTTCCGTGAAGATAGGGCAGAGTTGAGAACTCGTCAACATTTTCTTCCAAAGGTGGTTTCATCTTTCCACATAAACCAACCTATTGTGGTGCCAGTAGTTACTGACACGTTCACTGAGTCAAAGTCTCTAGATGTGGTTAGGGCTTTGAAGATTTACATCGCTAGAACAGCTCGAATACGGATGCTCCCAACAAGATTGGGTGTCCTGCTTCCAAGCAGACTATTGCGCGTTGGATCAGAGCTACGATTCAGCACGATCATACTACGGCTGGATTGCCGTTACCGACGTCGGTGAAGGCCCATTCCACTAGGAAGGTGGGCTCATCCTGGGCTGCTGCCCGGGGGGTCTCGGTATTGCAACTTTGCCGAGCAGCTACTTGGTCGGGGTCAAACACATTTGCAAAATTCTACAAGTTTGACACCTTGGCCCGTGAAGACCTCAAGTTTGGTCAATCGGTGCTGCAGGGTCATCCGCACTCTCCCGCCCGTACTGGAGCTTTGGTATAAACCCCATGATCATGAAGTGGACCCCAGCATCCTCTAGGACGTATGAGAAAACAGGATTTTGATACCTACCTGTAAATCCTTTTCTGCTAGTCCGTAGAGCAGTGTTTCCCAACCGCGGTCCTCGAGGCACACTAACAGTCCTGGTTTTAGTGATATCCAGGCTTGAACACAGGGGACTTAATTAGTATCTCAGTTATTTTGATTTAACCATCTGTGCTGAAGCCTGGATATCACTAAAACCTGCACTGTTGGTGTGCCTTGAGGACCGCGGTTGGGAATGCCTGCCGTAGAGGATGCTGGGCGCCTATCACAGTGCGTACTTTACCTGCAGTTTTTTGTTATTAGATACACAAGTTGTGTTATTAGTTTCAGCATGTTGCTGTAATTGATTCATGCCTGTTGGCGTGTGTTCTGTTGAATGCCATGTTGTGCGGCATGGTTGAGATGTGAGCTGGTATGTATCTCACCACTAGTTTAAAGTAAATCCTTTCCTCGAAATGTCCGTCTCCCTGGGCACAGTTCCTATAACTAGGTCTGGAGGAGGGGCATAGAGTTAGGAGCCAGTTCACACCCATTGAAAAGTCTTAAGAGTGCCCATGGCTCCTGCGGAACCGTCTATACCCCATGGTCATGAAGTGGACCCCAGCATCCTCTACGGACTAGGAGAAAAGGATTTACCGGTAGGTATCAAAATCCTGTTTTTGACTATACTAGAAACTTGATAGTAGTATAAAGTCAAAATTGTCTTGCCTGCTCAGTCTATTTTGTTTTTGTGATACCGATCCCACAGAGTGCGCATCAGTATTGCAAGCTGGTACCCACTGTCTGATATGTGCTAACCTTTCTTAAGATTTTGATTATATAGTCAAAATCGTCAACACACATCGCACTGTGTGTTTTTATTTTAATAACTCTTACGGTTATCAAGTTTGTGGTGTGACGGCACAAATCCCTTTATGCTTATGGCTATTATAGGATAAATGTTTGAACGGCACTAGAATACTAAATGACGTAGCAGAATGTTTGAATGCTGCAATCCAGCTTTTGGTGTTACTTTGCTGGATACAGTATGACCAACACTCACAGCTGCTCGTAGCATACGTAAGTAGCAACTAAATGTTACACTTTTACTTAAATGATAAAAGTACAGTTGTTGTAACACTGTAACGAATATACTACAAAAAAAGGGCTTTGGCAGAAAAAGTATTTTGTGTAATCAAATGACTCGTATACATCTGTAAACTTGTAAGTGCCGATATACAAACCTGTGGCACGGATCTGGCTAACCATAATATTATAAGCATGGTGCCTCTTTACTGCCTTCTAGTGGGCATTAATAGCCTTAAGGTTTACACAAGACAAATATTTTCTATATGAGTGTATGAGGTCCTGTATAAAGACTGAGCATAGAAGCTGTGGCACAAATGTTTGCAATACCTAGTGCTGGCATATTAGTGCAATATATAATGGCATGATTTAAGGACACGTTCTAAAAGAAAACTGGATCACTCTATGAATGAGTAACTGATATATAATAATCCTATCAATTTACGGTTTTGCAAAAGGGTCCATTAAAAATTGAACAATATTTTCTGAGTAACAGTTTAAACCACTTGAATAAAATTAAAGTTAAACTATGGTTCTTTAACCACTTAGGGGTGTATTCAATAAGTGTCGGAAGCTGCCGTCTTGTCGGAAAGACGGCAGCTTCCGACAGATTTAGGTCGGAAGGGGTTCCAACCTATATATCAGAGCCCTGTTTTTTCGGACAAGTCGGAAGCCTGTTGGAATACATGCGGATCGGCGGTTTTAGCCGTGTGTAATGTCTGAATCCCGGCCATACCCAACAGGTTTTAGCCCCGGTTCTGACAATGTCAGTCCGACTTGAAAAAAAAATTGGATTGGCAGTATCGGGAACGGGCCGGACCTGTCTGGTCTGGCCGCAGCACTGGATACTGACCTGTCGGATCCTTTCCGTCTGAAAAGATCCGACGGGTATTGAATATACCCCTTAATGGATGATTTTTCCCTTCAAAAATGTTTGTAACATTGTTTGTTTTGTTTTTTTAATGTTTTATTTAATATAGTTTAAAAAGTATATATTTTTTTTATATTATACACATCTGCAGAACGGATCTCCTTGTCAAAAACTGGGGGACACACTGGGGCGGCGTGGTTGCATGTGATCTGACCATGGCAGTTAAGTGGTTAAAAAAAATTCTTTAAGTACATTGGGGGTCATTCCGAGTTGATCGCTCGCTAGCTGTTTTTAGCAGCCGTGCAAATGCTAAGCCGCCGCCCTCTGGGAGTGTATGTTAGCTTAGCAGAAGTGCGAACGAAAGGATCGCACAGCGGCTACAAAAAAAGATTGTGCAGTTTCAGAGTAGATCCAGAACTACTCAGCGCTTGCGATGACTTCAGACTGTTCAGTTCCTGTTTTAACGTCGCAAACACGCCCTGCGTTCGCCCAGCCACGCCTGCGTTTTTTCGATCACTCTCTGAAAACGGTGAGTTGGCACCCAGAAATGCCCTCTTCCTGTCAATCACTCTGCGGCTGCCATTGCGACTAAAAAGCTTCGCAAGACCTTGTGTAAAAATATTTTGCCCGTTGTGAAAGTACGTTGTGCGTGCGCACTGCGCCGCATGCGCAGAAGTGCCGTTTTTTTTGCATCATCGCTGCGCAGCGAACATTTTTAGCTAGCGATCAACTCGGAATGACCCTCCTTATCTCCACCCAGCCGAACATACCAAGTGTTCTGTATAATACGCATGACTGCGTCTTTTACTCTAAACAGCCCCCATTGTGTTATGTAGAAATAGAACACAGGTTAAGTTTTCAAATGTTTTCACATTACAAATTATACTAAAATAAAGAGTGCCCCCAAAAAACGTCCCCCCAAATATCTAAGGTAAGGCATCATCATGTACAGCTGCACTCGGCCTCCCAACCAGTCATAGGCCGCTCCTATGATTGCTGGTTTATGTACCTTGTGTGGACTAAATGCAGGGACTGCAAGTGCAAGATACATGTAACTCTAAATCTGGTTGTGATAACCAATTTTATACCACATGCTACATTGGTGTCAAAGATGGATGCTGGACGACACTAGCAGCCGGATCTGGAGGAGTGCCGGACCTGTCTCTCTATATACTTTAATGCAGAGGTTCCCAAACTTGGGTCCAGGTTTAAAGTATACTGTATCTGTGCTTGGCCACAGGTGACTTAATTAGTAACTGTCAATTTGATTTAACCATCTGTGTGAGCCATACATATCTTTAAAACCTGCGCTGTTAATGGGGGTACACACCGAGAGATGTTTAATTTCTAAACAATCTGACCAGATTGCTTAGAAATTAAGCTTGAATCACTCCGTGTGTATGTCCCATAGCAATAGCGCTGCACGGCCTTGAGCGACGCTATCGCTGCCTCTAATCAGATTGCTCACTTCGCCGCTGGGTGAAATGAGTGCCCCTCCCCCTTCTTCCTCCTCCTCCTCGCTCAGCACACATCGCACTGTGGGCCTAAGTCAGATCTGATCGCAGTAACAAATTTTGGGGGTAATTCCAAGTTGATCGCAGCAGGAATTTTGTTAGCAGTTGGGCAAAACCATGTGCACTGCAGGGGAGGCAGATATAACATGTGCAGAGAGAGTTAGATTTGGGTGGGTTATTTTGTTTCTGTGCAGGGTAAATACTGGCTGCTTTATTTTTACACTACAATTTAGATTGCAGATTGAACACACCACACCCAAATCTAACTCTCTCTGCACATGTTATATCTGCCTCCCCTGCAGTGCACATGTTTTTGCCCAACTGCTAACAAAATTCCTGCTGCGATCAACTTGGAATTACCCCCTTTGTTAGCAAATGGGCAAAACCATGTGCAGTGCAGGTGGGGCATATGTAACATGTGCAGAGAGAGTTATAGGCCCTACACACTCGGCGATGTGCAGCCGAGCTGCCCGACCGCCGATACGGGCGACCCGGTGGCGGGGGGGGCCGTGACGGGGGGGGGGGAGTGAAGTTTCTTCACTCCCCCCGTCACCCGGCTCCGTAGACTTGCAGGCAAATATGGACGATCTCGTCCATATTGGCCTGCATGCACAGGCGACATAGCACCAGCGATGAACGAGCGCGCGCATCGTTCATCGCTGGTGCCTCCACACTGCACGATATGAACGTTATCTCGTTAATTAATGAACGAGATCGTTCATATCGTGCAGTGATATCGGCATGTGTGTAGGGCCCGTTAGATTTGGGTGGGGTGTGTTTAAACTGAAATCTAAATTGCAGTGTAAAAATAAAGCAGCCAGTATTTACCCCGCACAGAAACAATATAACCCACCCAAATCTAACTCTCTCTGCACATGTTACATCTGCCCCACCTGCAGTGCACTTGGGGGGTCATTCCGAGTTGATCGCTCGCTGACGTTTTTCGCAGCGCAGCGAACAGGTCACTACTGCGCATGCGTATGCACCGCAGTGCGCAGGCACGTCGTATGAGTACAAAGCGGATCGTTGCTGAGCGATGGATTTAACGAAGAATCCATTCGCACAGCCGATCGCAAGGAGATTGACAGGAAGAGAGCGTTTGTGGGTGGCAACTGACCGTTTTCAGGGAGTGTTTGGAAAAACGCAGGCGTGTCCGGGTGTTTGCAGGACGGGTGTCTGACGTCAATTCCGGGACCAAAAAGACTGAAGTGATCACAAGGGCTGAGTAAGTCCAAACCTACTCAGAAACTGCAAAAAACGTTTTCGTCCCGCTCGGCTGCACAGGCGTTCACACACTTGCAAAGCGAAAATACACTCCCCCATGGGCGACGACTATGCGTTTGCACGGCTGCTAAAAGTAGCTAGCGAGAGATCAACTCGGAATGACCCCCCTAGTTTTGTCCACTTGCTAACAAATTTGCTGCTGCGATCAGATCTGAATTACCCCTACTGTGCGGAATGCTGACACCGGCATCCCGAGTGGTATCACCATCCCGGTGCTTTGGGTGGGGGGGGGGGGTTAGGTTTAGGCTGGGGGAAGGGAGGGTTCGGGGGGCATTGGGAAAAGGTAAGTATACTTACCTTGCCCCTGTCGGGATTCCCACTATCAGGATGCCGCGACTTATACCCAACCCCGTTATACACCCTCATAGTTGTTCATCTGATTACCGCCTGTGATGCTGTGCTGCCAGGCTACAACACAGTCTCTTTGCGGGACCCTCTCTGTGCCCGCTGACCAGCTAATTATCTTACCAAACAAGTGCCACGTTGTTTTTTACACAAGTGCATATGTTAGTGATCTGCTAATGAGCTGGATGGATGATAATTGCTTTTAGCTTTGCCAAAACAGCTACAAAAAAATTGATTGACAGATCCTGCTGAAAGTAGAGGCCGCACATTGCAGTATATTCCACTCTGGCTACAGTAATATAACATTACACATGTCACTGCCCCCTGCTTATCACATCACTAAAGCCTGCCTGTTGTTCAGAAACCTAGATGTTAATCCTGGAGTGGAGGCTTTCTCTATTCTGGACACGTCATGACCTTGCTGTAGCCACTGCACCAATGGTGGCTGAAGGAAGGCCTGTCCAATCCTCCAAATCTCCAAACGCGGGATAAAAGCATGTGCCGCAGTGGCTGCATGACATCACACGCAGCCGCTGTGATCCGAGAGCGATGGGTAGCTCCCTGCCAGGGCGCAGTAGCTGCGCTGGTAGGGAGCTACTCTTCAGGTACAAAAGCATCGCCGCCGTTTAGGGGGAGCGGTCCGGCCCACGCAGGCGTGGCCGGACCGTTGGGGGGGTGGGGGGGGCAGGCCACGGTGGCTGCGTGACGTCTCACGCAGCCGCTGCGGCCAGCGGGAGCGACGAGCAGCTCCCGGACGGCCGCAGGAGCTGCGCTGGCCGGAAGTTACTCCTCAAATACAAAGGCATCGCCTCTGTGCGATGCTTTTGTATTTGTGCGGGGGGGGGGGGGGGGGGCGGCACTGACATGCGGGATGGACTAGCCCTGTGCTGGGCGCCCCCCTGCATGTCTGAGTTAACGATCGTAGCTGTGCTACGAGCAACTCGGAATGACCCCCATGATCCCTTCCACCAAGTACACAATACTCTGCACACTACATAGGTTACCCTGGGTGGAATAGACAACCCTAGAAGAGATGACACAAAATGGGGAAGTTCTAGAGTGTTAAAGCTAGTTCCCTGGCATCTAGCTTTAGCACGCAGAAACTTTCCCATTTTGTGTCATCTCTACCAGGGTTGTCTATTCCACCCACAGTAACCTATGTAGTGTGTCCCACCCACGGGTGTACCAGGCGAGGCAGCCGTTTTGGGCGCACTAGAAAGGTTACAGTGTGTGAGATAAGCCATACGAGGAACTTACTCATTTATGCGGGAAAACTGAAACTTGTGTAATATGATATGCGCTGCTTGCAAGCCAGTCTGTGCGGTGGACGTCTCTGAACCACGTTTGCCCAGGAACCAATCTCTGTGTGGTGAAAAGTCACAGAACGGTGTCTGCCCCAGTCTCTCTACATTAATGGTCGCTTACTAGCATTTCTGGCACACTATGAGTGGGTCCAGCAGCTCACATGAGGGCTCAGCCAGGAGTGAATCTGGGGGGCCACGGGCATGAGAGGGAACTCAAAAGCAGGCACAGTTTGGAGGCATCATGGACATGATGGGAGCAGCACAGTGGTCAGGGTCAGAGAGCAGAACCCACATGGGCAAGATGCCAACAGGCAGGAGAGGGCCTTATGCTCTCACAGCCCAGTAAGGCAGCACCAGCAGTGAAGATGGGCCGGGAACATCAGGATAGGCACCAGACCCCATGGCGAGCATTGGCAGCTGGTAGGACGCAACAGGCAGCAGGTCAGGTTGAAGGGGAGATGCAGATGCAGCAGCGCCCCATAGTGGCCAGGGAGATGAGTGGAGGACCAAAGCCAGGGGCCAGTGCTGGGGGTCACTCCTGGAGGAAAATGCTGCGATGGTGATGAGCTTGATCCTAGACACAGGGAGGACTCCCTGAGCACGTCTGCTCGGGCCATCATCCTATCCATCCTCACCAGTGACCTCCAATGTGACTGCTCAGTCCAGGGGCCGGAATCAGGTATATACAAAGTGATGGCAGGTACTATTACTCCTGACAAACATCCATAACATATTTAGATACCGATCAGAGAGTAAATACAGCTGATCTACACTCACATATAATGCATACAGCTCATCTACACTCACAGATAGTACATGCAGCTCATCTACACTCACAGTTAGTACATGCAGCTGATCTACACTCACAGAGAGTACATGCAGCTGATCTACACTCACAGATAGTACATGCAGCTGATCTACACTCACAGATAGTACATGCAGCTGATCTACACTCACAGATAGTACATGCAGCTGATCTACACTCACAGATAGTACATGCAGCTGATCTACACTCACAGATAGTACATGCAGCTCATCTACACTCACAGATAGTACATGCAGCTCATCTACACTCACAGATAGTACATACAGCTGATCTACACTCACAGATAGTACATGCAGCTCATCTACACTCACAGATAGTACATGCAGCTCATCTACACTCACAGATAGTACATGCAGCTCATCTACACTCACAGATAGTACATGCAGCTGATCTACACTCACAGATAGTACATGCAGCTCATCTACACTCACAGATAGTACATGCAGCTCATCTACACTCACAGATAGTACATGCAGCTCATCTACACTCACAGATAGTACATACAGCTCATCTACACTCACAGATAGTACATGCAGCTGATCTACACTCACAGATAGCACATGCAGCTCATCTACACTCACAGATAGTACATGCAGCTCATCTACACTCACAGATAGTACATGCAGCTCATCTACACTCACAGATAGTACATGCAGCTCATCTACACTCACAGATAGTACATGCAGCTCATCTACACTCACAGATAGTACATGCAGCTCATCTACACTCACAGATAGTACATGCAGCTCATCTACACTCACAGATAGTACATGCAGCTCATCTACACTCACAGATAGTACATGCAGCTCATCTACACTCACAGATAGTACATGCAGCTCATCTACACTCACAGACAGTACATGCAGCTGATCAATACTCTGCAGCTGCTCTACACTCACAGATAGTACATGCAGCTCATCTACACTCACAGATAGTACATGCAGCTCATCTACACTCACAGATAGTACATGCAGCTCATCTACACTCACAGATAGTACATGCAGCTCATCTACACTCACAGATAGTACATGCAGCTCATCTACACTCACAGATAGTACATGCAGCTCATCTACACTCACAGATAGTACATGCAGCGTACATGCAGCTCATCTACACTCACAGATAGTACATGCAGCTCATCTACACTCACAGATAGTACATACAGCTCATCTACACTCACAGATAGTACATACAGCTCATCTACACTCACAGATAGTACATGCAGCTGATCTACACTCAGATAGTACATGCAGCTGATCAACACTCAGATAGTACATGCAGCTGATCTACACTCACAGATAGTATATGCAGCTGATCTACACTCACAGATAGTACATACAGCTCATCTACACTCACAGATAGTACATACAGCTCATCTACACTCACAGATAGTACATGCAGCTCATCTACACTCACAGATAGTACATGCAGCTCATCTACACTCACAGATAGTACATACAGCTCATCTACACTCACAGATAGTACATACAGCTCATCTACACTCACAGACAGTACATGCAGCTGATCAATACTCTGCAGCTGATCTACACTCACAGATAGTACATGCAGCTGATCAATACTCTGCAGCTGCTCTACACTCACAGATAGTACATGCAGCTCATCTACACTCACAGATAGTACATGCAGCTCATCTACACTCACAGATAGTACATGCAGCTCATCTACACTCACAGATAGTACATGCAGCTCATCTACACTCACAGATAGTACATGCAGCTCATCTACACTCACAGATAGTACATGCAGCGTACATGCAGCTCATCTACACTCACAGATAGTACATGCAGCGTACATGCAGCTCATCTACACTCACAGATAGTACATACAGCTCATCTACACTCACAGATAGTACATACAGCTCATCTACACTCACAGATAGTACATGCAGCTGATCTACACTCAGATAGTACATGCAGCTGATCAACACTCAGATAGTACATGCAGCTGATCTACACTCACAGATAGTATATGCAGCTGATCTACACTCACAGATAGTACATACAGCTCATCTACACTCACAGATAGTACATACAGCTCATCTACACTCACAGATAGTACATGCAGCTCATCTACACTCACAGATAGTACATGCAGCTCATCTACACTCACAGATAGTACATACAGCTCATCTACACTCACAGATAGTACATACAGCTCATCTACACTCACAGACAGTACATGCAGCTGATCAATACTCTGCAGCTGATCTACACTCACAGATAGTACATGCAGCTGATCAATACTCTGCAGCTGATCTACACTCACAGATAGTACATGCAGCTCATCTACACTCACAGACAGTACATGCAGCTGATCAATACTCTGCAGCTGCTCTACACTCACAGATAGTACATGCAGCTCATCTACACTCACAGATAGTACATGCAGCTCATCTACACTCACAGATAGTACATGCAGCTGATCTACACTCACAGATAGTACATGCAGCTCATCTACACTCACAGATAGTACATGCAGCTCATCTACACTCACAGATAGTACATGCAGCTCATCTACACTCACAGAGAGTACATGCAGCTCATCTACACTCACAGAGAGTACATGCAGCTCATCTACACTCACAGAGAGTACATGCAGCTGATCAACACTCACAGAGAGTACATGCAGCTCGTCAATACTCTGCAGCTGATCTACACTCACAGATAGTACATGCAGCTCATCTACACTCACAGACAGTACATGCAGCTGAACAATACTCTGCAGCTGATCTACACTCTCAGATAGTACATGCAGCTCATCTACACTCACAGATAGTACATGCAGCTGATCAATACTCTGCAGCTGATCTACACTCACAGATAGTACATGCAGCTCATCTACACTCACAGCCCCTCTAAGGGTAAGCAGCCTGGTTCAGCTAAATCAACATACTCTGCTCTGTGGCTGTCATCTGTAACTGCTGAAAACTGCAGACACTTAAAAGCGACTCCCACTACTGCAGCATGTAGTTTTTGGCGGGCTTTTGTGCTCTGAGAAGTGGCCCGAGGGAAGCAGGCTTGTCGTAGGCTGTGGCCCAGCCCCTCCGCCCTGGTCCCAGCGATACGGTGCCCACTAGACCCCAAGAAGAGAGACAGGCTATCATTTCATATACTGCTTCAGTGGCTAGTATGAAGCAGGTTGAGCAGCCCTATCAGCTGTTGCTGGCCCCGCCTCCATCCCTGGCCGTAGTTAGGTAACAGCAGCGGCCATTCCGGCGATGGCGGGATAGGGGTAACCGTGACTTAGACAGGTGTTGATCCACCCTCCACCACCAGAGGAAGGGATCATCATACAGGGTCAAGGAACAGAGAATTTTATACCTGATGGAAGGGGCCATGTTGGAGGGTGTGTAAGAGGGAAGATCAGGAACAGAGCCTCCTGTACCTGATGGAAGGGGCCATGTTGGAGGGTGTTTAAGGCGGGGCCGTAACTAGGGGCTATACCTGGCGTAATGTGTGCAAGGGAGTAGAGGATGGGTGTTATGTGGCTAGAACGGGGCTGGTTGGTAACAGCCTGGCAGCTGTGTTTTGCACCTTCTGTAAGCGGTGCAATTCTTTTGCTGGGAGACCAAGGTAAAGGGCATTACAGTAGTCTAATCGAGATGAGTAATGTGTGTAATGGGCTCTACCTGGAGTAATGTGTGTAAGGGGCTCTACCTGGCGTAATGTATGTTGTGTGGTGTAATGTAACTAACGGACCCTATTGTGCAGTGTAATGTGAATTGGTGCTATTCTGTGGCCACACCCCTTCCCCGTGAAGCCAAGCCCCTATATTTACCTGCGCAACCTTCGGTGCACCCTGTACTGTTTTATGTGTGGGGGATGGGCGACGGGGAGCACCAATTCTCTTTCTGACACATAGCACCAAAAGGTCACAGTCTAGTCACAGCTCTGGTGTAAGCTTAGGTACAAATCAGGAAGATGGGTATCACAGTTGATGGCGTGACCGATGGTGCAATATATCATGCTGCCTGCCAGTGGATGACAGTGCAATGTATATTGGTGCCCGCCGCATGTAGCTGCATGCCATAATTTCAAGGGTCAGCCCATTGGGCATGCAACGCCCAACACGACGACCCTGGGAAAGAGCAGCGTGAGATTGTGGGTACTCACCGTGTGATGTGGCGATATATCATTCGATTTTGCGTCCGAATGATATATCATCCGCTTAGTTTCTCTGTTATACGTTGGGGTGTGTCTGTTGGTATTATTATAATCGCAATGGCCACCTGTTTACATATATTTCATATTAAAAGTCAGTGTAATGTGCAAGGAACGGGCAGTGCCCTGGAGAAACATGGCTACCGCGGGCTGGCTTCCGGCAAGGTGAGCGCCCCTGCGCCTGCGCACGCCGCTCCCCTTCCTGCTCTCCCGCAGAGGTTGCTGGGAGCCCAGTACGTCCGTCGCGCACACGTGTTAGTAGTCGGCTGCAGCAGCGCTGGTGTGACCGCGGCCAGAGGAGGCACCATGAGGCCAGGTGAGTGGACCGGGGGGGAGGTGGGTTATCTGCGGCCCACCGTACACCCGGCATCCAGCATGGGTTCAGGGGCCGCCCGTGCATCGTGTGTCCTGCACACGTGTGTGTGTGTGTGTGTCCTACACAAGCTTAATGTCATTAAGCTTGTGTAGCTGTCTTTTCTTGAAAACCCGTGGAGTGCCGCCAGTATCTCTCTCTCTATATATAATGTGTATATATATTTATTTGCACTACACACACTGAGCAGGGCGCTTGGTAATGTGTCCCAATCCCAACCCTGGAAAGCAGCAGCAGCGCACCCAGACAGTAAGGCAGGGACTATTTGATTAAACCATCTGGACTCGCGCATGGATATCCTGAAAACCTGGCCTGTAATGGTGGAGTCTGGGGAAACTGCGGCAAGGAGCAGCGCCGAAGCGTCTCTTTATTCCGTGAAAGCAGAAGCAGCGATGGGATTGGTGCGGGGGCGCTGGGATGCTGGTGGGGTCTCCACACATCCCTGTTCCGATCAGTACATCGCTTTATATCCTGCGGATTCTGGATTAAATACCCCCCCACCCCAGGGCACATTACACCCCATTATCTCTCTCGCTTGCATCCCTTTAGTACTTGTTGTACAGTGCAGGTGTTGTGTGTCCTCTTTATGCCGTTGTATTACAGGTAGTGTTTGCAGCACGCATCGGGAGGCCAGTGCTACTTGTACACTTATTGTATCAAGCCCTGGTCCCCTGTCACTGTTCTCCAGGTGGCTCCACCAGCAGTAACCTACCGCACTGCACCCTGTGTGGGGATTAGTGCGTCCTGTGTATTTTGCAAACAACTTTCACCAACACACATCGCACTATCAACCAACACACATCGCACTATCAAATGATGTTGCACAAATGCAACATCATTTGTCCAGGACAAGTTAAGATTTGCACACAACCCTTTAAAATAACTTATGGAAAGGTCACATCTGAAGGCCGGACGTTCCACGTAGTGAGATGCGGAAATAGTTTTATTGCAAATATAGAATTATGACACCAGTCTCTTTAATTTTTGTTTCTCCTTGCAGGATTCAGTCCCAGAGGCAGCTTTAGAGGTGGAGACCGCGGGGGTAGAGGAGGCGGCTTTGGAGGCCGTGGCAGAGGTGGATTTGGCGATCGCGGTGGCAGAGGCGGATTTGGCGGTGGCAGAGGAGGATCCGGCGATCGAGGTGGTTTCGGTGGCAGGGGCGGATTTGGAAGAGGTAAGTGATTTTACATGAAGGCCTCTTGTGCTTATGGAAAATTGAGAGTTGCGTGGGCCTCTCTAAGGCAACTTGCGTTGGATATGGCTTCTGGGTATCGGACTGATCCCCCAATGTTTTCCATGACTATGCTCCTTTGTACCGGGGAGCCATAGCGTGCTGCCGTAGTAGTGGGTGGTTCTAGCAATGTGGCACGCACAGAACGTGGGGGGTGTTCCCAGAATCGGGTGCAGGAATATAAATGGAAGTGCTGCGTACTGTTTGTGAATGACTTGATGTAACACGTGTCATTGCAGGTGGCCCTCGTGGTGGGAGAGGTGGATTCCGGGGCCGTGGCGGTGGCGGGAGAGGTGGATTCGGAGCTGGAAAGAAGGTGGTGGTAGAGCCACACAGACATGAAGGTAAAGTTTGTCTCTAGAGCAGGACGTTAGTGATCTGCTGGTAACATTACCATGTGGGTCACAGGCCGCTGGTTACTGTGGTTGTGATTGGTCACTTTCTGTTACAGGGGTGTTTATCTGCCGGGGGAAGGAGGACGCGCTGGTGACCAAGAACCTCGTACCTGGCGAATCCGTATATGGAGAAAAGAGAATCTCCGTTGAGGTATGTAGAAAACCACCCTCCTGGCTGCGCGTTTCTCTGAATAATCTGAACTGCAGGTTATTCTGTGACTTTTTACTCTGTTCTCCGGGTGTCCGTGTTCACAGTAACTCTCATTCACGTCATTATTGCAGGAGGGAGAACTGAAGACTGAGTACAGAACCTGGAATCCGTTCCGGTCGAAGCTTGCGGCAGCCATTTTGGGAGGAGTGGATCAGATACATATAAAGCCAGGCTCCAAAGTGCTGTACCTGGGGGCTGCCTCCGGGACCACCGTATCCCATGTGTCGGACTTGGTTGGGCCGGTGAGTACATACAAAGAGAACTATGATGTTAGGCCGTGTTATGAGGTCTATTGAGAGAGGTCCGTTCTCTGACTGCGTCCTGTGACGTTTCTGTCCGACAGGAAGGGCTCGTGTACGCCGTAGAATTCTCTCACCGATCGGGCCGTGATCTGATTAACGTTGCCAAAAAGCGTACGAACATCATCCCCGTGATTGAAGACGCCAGACACCCGCACAAATACCGCATGTTGCTGGGTAATTACAGCGCCGCCAGCAGTTCCTGTTGTGTTCATCTCAGACCTGTCAATATGTTCTGCTTGCTTGGAGGAAAGGGTAGTGCACTGATAACTCGCCCGATCTCTCTCCAGGAATGGTCGATGTCATATTCGCAGATGTGGCACAGCCTGATCAGACCAGAATTGTCGCCCTGAACGCACACAATTTCCTGAAAAACGGAGGCCATTTTGTCATATCTATAAAGGTTGGTACAAGAGGGCATAAGCGCAACTACAGATGTGTCCACATACACGTGGATGCAGATTGCGCCAGATAGCCTCGCTTGGTGCTCCAAGACGAGTGTGACTGAGCTGAAACATACCTCCTGTAGCTGGCGGCTTTTACGGAGTTTGAATCTTTTTGCTAATGCAACAAAGCGCGCGTACCTATATACCAGTGGTGGATTAACAGTGCGACATGGACACTAATCTGAGGGGAGAAAAGGCAAGAGACCGATATGACCGTCACGCGAATGTACACTTACACAATAGCGAGAGAGATACAGATTTTAAGGCCTTGTTACACTACTACTGCAGTCTGGAAAATAGCTCTGTGGCGCCACCTACCAGGTGAATGAGGTCACATCTGTAAAATTCTAATTTTGGGACGTCTGATCCCACTCCTGTTAACCACAGAAATAAGTCTCGAATAAGTTGATCCAGCTCACGCTAGAAAGTAATTCATCATTAACCGTCCCTTCTCTTTGGTGCCAGACCAATAACTGCTGGTAGGGCATGCTGCAACTTGTAGTTCTTGGACCAAACTGCCAGAAAGCTGAAAAGCCAAAGATTGCCCTCCTCTACCACCTTCTCATTTCATGTATTTGGGATACATATCACAGCTTTGCAATTAATAATTTTATTTATTTTTCCCCCGCCAGGCAAATTGCATTGACTCCACTGCAGCCCCAGAGGCTGTGTTTGCATCAGAGGTAAAGAAAATGCAGCAAGAAAACATGAAACCCCAGGAACAGTTGACGTTGGAGCCTTACGAGAGGGATCACGCTGTGGTGGTCGGAATATACAGGTGGGTGTAACTCCAGATTGTGTATCATGTCATGCTCTTTCTGGCGTTTATACTTCCAGGGTGTGAGTAATTGAAGCAGGGAGTTTCTACAGACTTGGCCTAGTAATAGGCTTTGGGGATCATTCAGAGTCCCACTGATCTGTGCATTGGCGCAAACGGCGCGTTTCTGCGTCTATCACGTGCAGATGCGAATTTACACATCTTTGCGTATCTGTCCTGTTGAGTCTTATGGAGCGTGGCTGGATCGGTCTTTCCATGAAATTGGGCATTTTGGTTTAGCAGCAGTGCAAACGTAGAGAACCCATCCAGTCTCGTGGGAGTGACCGATTCATGTATCGTAAGCTGTGTGATTCGTGCATACGGGAAGGGAAGTCTGTGTCTGATGCGTCACTTGCATGGGGCTGGCACAAGTGCAGATAATAATGTTGGTTTGCGTAAAATCGATGGGCCGCACGGCTTTCCACTTACAGACACACACATGCCTGCATTAGCCCTACGGATCCTGGCCTTCGCAAAAGGTGGTAAATCTTGCTGCCCGAACCTACGGACACTTTGCGTGAGACACAGAATCAGCCCTTTAAAGACTTCACCATGTAATACGGCTTCTCCTAAATATCATCCTGTTCTTTATCCATTGCAGACCTCCGCCGAAGCAGAAGAAATGATCTCACGGCTTCAAACATCTTCATTTTTTCTTTTTATGTACAAATTCTTTCCATCTGTAAAGACTTGACTGCAGGATATACAGTGACTTCTGGACTGTGTGCCCCGGCATCGTAGAGATCTATATGACATAAGGAGGGGGTACACCAATATACACGTAGCAGAACGTCCAATAGCTGCGCTAGCTTCTGTGCTGTTACCGCCAGTCCCATACAAGAATCACCCATAGCGCTGTACAGTGTTACCCTGGCTGTATTGTGCACTGGTGCACGCCTGTAGCAGGTATTGCGAAGTCGTGTGATCAAGGAGAAATTACCGTTAATGCTAAAATTCCTTATTATTGTCATTGGATGAATATAAGACTCATAGTTTGTTTTGCAAACCTATAATGAAGCAATATTGTGCGAAACAGGTTGTTTTCCTTTTTTGTTTAAAGGTTGTTCTGCAATTCCTTTAACTTGGCTAGGTTTCTCCTTGTTACTCTGTATTTTTGTATTAAGATTGATAGTTTTTTTGTTTTTTTTAAGAGTTTGGGGGGGTTGAGAATGTATAAAACAATAAATAATTTTATGTATAAACCTGTATTGGCCGTCTAATTTCTATAGGAAAAGGGTAGTGGGTGGGCGGGCTTGGAAACGGCACCGGTTGTCTAAACACAGTGATAGGATACATAGATTATTAATGCCCATAGTGACCTATTTGTAAAGATGGCCATCCACCCTTCAGATTCTTTCCAACCATCCAACTAGTTGGCAGTATGGGAGCAAATGACAACAGCCATTTGCTCCCAAGTGCCATAAAATGGGCAAAACGGATCCTTCAGACATATTGGCTAATGTAGATGGATTTCACCAATTTGAATGACCGGTTTTGTAGTGTTTGTGAGCAAATGACATTTGCTTCCATACATTAAGGTTTATGGCCAGCTGAAGGCAGTTACCTGTTTTGGGCACATTCGCAAATGTGAGCCCCATTGTTCCTAATACAGCTTCTTGGAGAATTTCACAAGATTCAGAATTTCCGTGTTGAATGTTCCTCTTTTATTACAGAATAGTTTATGATAAATATCAGTATTTCTCTAACGTCCTAAGTGGATGCTGGGGACTCCGTAAGGACCATGGGGAATAGCGGCTCCGCAGGAGACTGGGCACAAAAGTAAAGCTTTAGAACTACCTGGTGTGCACTGGCTCCTCCCCCTACGACCCTCCTCCAAGCCTCAGTTAGATTTTTGTGCCCGAACGAGAAGGGTGCACACTAGGTGGCTCTCCTGAGCTGCTTAGTGAAAAGTTTAGTTTTAGGTTTTTTATGTTCAGTGAGACCTGCTGGCAACAGGCTCACTGCATCGAGGGACTAAGGGGAGAAGAAGCGAACTCACCTGCGTGCAGAGTGGATTGGGCTTCTTAGGCTACTGGACATTAGCTCCAGAGGGACCGATCACAGGCCCAGCCATGGATAGGTCCCAGAGCCGCGCCGCCGGCCCCCTTACAGAGCCAGAAGACAGAAGAGGTCCGGAAAATCGGCGGCAGAAGACGTCCTGTCTTCAACAAGGTAGCGCACTGCAGCTGTGCGCCATTGCTCTCAGCACACTTCACACTCCGGTCACTGAGGGTGCAGGGCGCTGGGGGGGGGCGCCCTGAGACGCAATAAAAACACCTTGGATGGCAAAAAAATGCATCACATATAGCTCCTAGGCTATATGGATGAATTTAACCCCTGCCAAAATACACAGAAAAACGGGAGATAAGGCTGTCGAAAAGGGGGCGGAGCCTATCTCCTCGGCACACTGGCGCCATTTTCCCTCACAGCTCCGTTGGAGGGAAGCTCCCTGGCTCTCCCCTGCAGTCACTACACTACAGAAAGGGTTAAAAAAGAGAGGGGGGCACTAATTACGCACAGTATTAAAAATACAGCAGCTATAAGGGGAAAAACACTTATATAAGGTTATCCCTGTATATATATATTTCTCTAACGTCCTAAGTGGATGCTGGGGAATAGCGGCTCCGCAGGAGACTGGGCACATCTAAAGAAAGCTTTAGGACTATCTGGTGTGCACTGGCTCCTCCCCCTATGACCCTCCTCCAAGCCTCAGTTAGATCTCTGTGCCCGAACGAGAAGGGTGCACACTAGGGGCTCTCCTGAGCTTCTTAGTGAAAGTTTTAGTTTAGGTTTTTTATTTTCAGTGAGACCTGCTGGCAACAGGCTCACTGCATCGAGGGACTAAGGGGAGAAGAAGCGAACTCACCTGCGTGCAGAGTGGATTGGGCTTCTTAGGCTACTGGACATTAGCTCCAGAGGGACGATCACAGGCCCAGCTTGGATGGGTCCCAGAGCCGCGCCGCCGGCCCCCTTACAGAGCCAGAAGGCAGAAGACGTCCTGTCTTCAACAAGGTAGCGCACAGCACTGCAGCTGTGCGCCATTGCTCTCAGCACACTTCACACTCCGGTCACTGAGGGTGCAGGGCGCTGGGGGGGGCGCCCTGAGACGCAATAATAAACACCTTGGATGGCAAAAAATGCATCACATATAGCTCCTGGGCTATATGGATGCATTTAACCCCTGCCAAAATACATTTAAAAAAATGGGAGATAGGCTCCGCCCCCTTATCGGCGGCCTTATCTCCTCAGCACACTGGCGCCATTTTCCCTCACAGCTCCGTTGGAGGGAAGCTCCCTGGCTCTCCCCTGCAGTCACTACACTACAGAAAGGGTTAAAAAAGAGAGGGGGGCACAAATTAGGCGCAGTATTAACTATACAGCAGCTATAAGGGGAAAAACACTTATATAAGGTTATCCCTGTGTATATATATAGCGCTCTGGTGTGTGCTGGCAAACTCTCCCTCTGTCTCCCCAAAGGGCTAGTGGGGTCCTGTCCTCTATCAGAGCATTCCCTGTGTGTGTGCTGTATGTCGGTACTTTTGTGTCGACATGTATTAGGAGAAAAATGATGTGGAGACGGAGCAGATTGCCTGTAATAGTGATGTCACCCCCTAGGGGGTCGACACCTGAGTGGATGAACTGTTGGAAGAAATTACGTGACAGTGTCAGCTCTGTATAAAAGACAGTGGTTGACATGAGACAGCCGGCTACTCGGCTTGTGCCTGTCCAGACGTCTCATAGGCCGTCAGGGGCTCTAAAGTGCCCGTTACCTCAGATGGCAGATTTAGACGCCGACACGGATACTGACTCCAGTGTCGACGGTGAAGAGACAAATGTGACTTCCAGTAGGGCCACACGTTACATGATTGAGGCAATAAAAAATGTTTTACACATTTCTGATAATACGAGTACCACCAAAAAGGGGTATTATGTTCGGTGAGGAAAAACTACCTGTAGTTTTCCTGAATCTGAGAAATTAAATGAAGTGTGTGATGATGCGTGGGTTTCCCCCGATAACAACTGATAATTTCTAAAATGTTATTGGCATTATATCCTTTCCCGCCAGAGGTTAGGGAGCGTTGGGAAACACCCCCTAGGGTGGATAAAGCGCTCACACGCTTGTAAGGGCTCTATCCTCTCCTGAGATGGCCGCCCTTAAGGATCCTGCTGATAGAAAGCAGGAGGGTATCCTAAAATGTATTTACACACATACTGGTGTTATACTGCGACCAGCAATCGCCTCAGCCTGGATGTGCAGTGCTGGGTTGGCGTGGTCGGATTCCCTGACTGAAAATATTGATACCCTAGATAGGGACAGTATATTTTTGCCTATAGAGCATTTGAAAGATGCATTTCTATATATGCGTGATGCACAGCGGAATATTTGCCGACTGGCATCAAGTCTAAGTGCGTTGTCCATTTCTACCAGTAGAGGGTTATGGACACGTCAGTGGTCAGGTGATGCGTATTCCAAACGGCATTTGGAAGTATTGCCTTATTAAGGGGAGGAGTTATTTGGGGTCGGTCTTTCAGACCTGGTGGCCATGGCAACAGCTGGGAAATCCACGTTTGTACCCCAGGTCGCCTCTCAACATGAGAAGACGCCGTATTATCAGGCGCAGTCTTTTCGTGGATAAGCGGGCAAAAGGTTCCTCATTTCTGCCCCGTGACAGAGGGAGAGGAAAAAGGCTGCAGAAATCAGCCAGTTCCCACGAACAGAAACCCTCTCCCGCCTCTGCCAAGCCCTCAGTATACGCTGGGGCTTTACAAGCAGAATCAGGCACGGTGGGGGGCCCGTCTCAATGAATTTCAGCGCGCAGTGGGCTCACTCGCAAGTAGACCCCTGGATCCTTCAGGTGATATCTCAGGGGTACAAATTAGAATTCGAGACGTCTCCCCCTCGCGGTTTCCTAAAGTCGGCTTTACCGATGTCTCCTTCTCACAGGGAGACAGTTTTGGAAGTCATTCACAAGCTGTATTCCCAGCAGGTGATAATCAAGATACCCCTCCTGCAACAGGGAACGGGGTATTATTCCACACTGTTGTGGTACCGAAGCCGGACGGCTCGGTGAGACCGATTCTAAATCTAAAATCTTTGAACACTTACATACAGAGGTTCAAATTCAAGATTGAGTCACTCAGAGCAGTGATTGCGAACCTGGAAGAAGGGGACTATATGATGTCTCGGAACATCAAGGATGCTTACCTTCATGTCAAAATTTACCCTTCTCACCAAGGGTACCTCAGGTTTATGGTACAGAACTGTCACTATCAGTTCAGACGCTGCCGTATGGATGGTCCACGGCACCCCGGGTCTTTACCAAGGTAATGGCCGAAATGATGATATTCCTTCAAAGTTAGGGAATTTTAGTTATCCCTTACTTGGACAATTCCCTGATAAGGGTAAGATCCAGGGAACAGTTGGAGGTCGGTGTAGCACTATCTCAGGTAGTGTTGCTGCAGCACGGTTGGATTCTCAATATTCCAAAATCGTAGCTGATTCCGACGACTTGTCTTCTGTTCCTAGGGATGATCCTGGACACAGTCCAGAAAAAGGTGTTTCTCCCGGAGGAGAAAGCCAGGGAGTTATCCGAGCTAGTCAGGAACCTCCTAAAACCGAGCCAAGTCTCAGTGCATCAATGCACAAGGGTTCTGGGTAAAATGGTGGCTTCCTACGAAGCAATCCCATTCGGCAGATTCCACGCAAGAACTTTCCAGTGGGACCTGCTGGACAAATGGTCCGGGTCGCATCTTCAGATGCATCAGCGGATAACCCTGTCACCAAGGACAAGGGGTCCCTCCTGTGGTGGTTGCAGAGTGCTCATCTTCTAGAGGGCCGCAGATTCGGCATTCAGGACTGGGTCCTGGTAACCACGGATGCCAGCCTGCGAGGCTGGGGAGCAGTCACACAGGGAAGGAATATCCAGGACTTATGGTCAAGCCTGGAGACATCACTTCACATAAATATCCTGAAGCTAAGGGACATTTACAATGCTCTAAGCTTAGCAAGACCTCTGCTTCAAGGTCTGCCGGTGTTGATCCAGTCGGACAACATCACGGCAGTCACCCACGTAAACAGACAGGGTGGCACAAGAAGCAGGAGGGCAATGGCAGAAGCTGCAAGGATTCTTCGCTGGGCGGAAAATCATGTGATAGCACTGTCAGCAGTATTCATTCCGGGAGTGGACAACTGGGAAGCAGACTTCCTCAGCACGACCTCCACCCGGGAGAGTGGGGACTTCACCCAGAAGTCTTCCACATGATTATAAACCGTTGGGAAAAACTCGACAGGTATTGCGCCAGGTCCAGGGACCCTCAGGCAATAGCTGTAGACGCTCTGGTAACACCGTGGGTGTACCAGTCAGGGTATGTGTTCCCTCCTCTGCCTCTCATACCCAAGGTACTGAGATTGATAAGATGGAGAGGAGTAAGCACTATATTCGTGGCTCCGGATTGGCCAAGAAGGACTTGGTAACCGGAACTTCAAGAGATGCTCACGGAGGATCCGTGGCCTCTACCTCTAAGAAGGGACCTGCTCCAGCAAGGACCCTGTCTGTTCCAAGACTTACCGCGGCTGCGTTTGACGGCATGGCGGTTGAACGCCGGATCCTGAAGGAAAAAAGGCATTCCGGATGAAGTCATCCCTATCCTGATCAAAGCCAGGAAGGATGTAACCGCAAAAACATTATCACCGCAATTGGCGAAAATATGTTAAGTGGTGCGAGGCCAGTAAGGCCCGACGGTGGAAATTCAACTGGGTCGATTCCTACATTTCCTGCAAACAGGAGTGTCTATGGGCCTGAAATTGGGGTCCATTAAGGTTCAAATTTCGGCCCTGTCAATTTTCTTCCAAAAAGAACTAGCTTCAGTCCCTGAAGTTCAGACGTTTGTAAAAGGGGTACTGCATATACAGCCTCCTTTTGTGCCTCCAGTGGCACTTTGGGATCTCAATGTAGTTTTGGGTTCCAAAAGTCACATTGGTTTGAACCGCTTAAATCTGTGGAGTTAAAATATCTCACATGGAAAGTGGTCATGCTGTTGGCCCTGGCCTGGGCCAGGCGCGTGTCAGAATTGGCGGCTTTATCCTGAAATAGCCCTTATCTGATGTTCCATTCGGACAGGGCGGAATTGAGGACTCGTCCTCAGTTTCTCCCTAAGGTGGTTTCAGCGTTTCACCTGAACCAACCTATTTGTGGTGCCTGCGGCTACTAGGGACTTGGAGGACTCCAAGTTGCTAGACGTTGTCAGGGCCCTGAAAATATGTTTCCAGGAGGGCTGGAGTCAGGAAATCTGACTCGCTGTTTATCCTGTATGCACCGAACAAGCTGGGTGCTCCTGCTTCTAAGCAGACTATTGCTCGTTGGATTTGTAGTACAATTCAGCTTGCACATTCTGTGGCAGCCCTGCCACAGCCAAAAATCTGTAAATGCCCACTCCACAAGGAAGGTGGGCTCATCTTGGGCGGCTGCCCGAGGGGTCTCGGCTTTACAACTTTGCCGAGCAGCTACTTGGTCAGGAGCAAATACGTTTGTAAAATTCTACAAAATTGATATCCTGGTTGAGGAGGACCTGGAGTTCTCTCATTTGGTGCTGCAGAGTCATCCGCACTCTCCCGCCCGTTTGGGAGCTTTGGTATAATCCCCATGGTCCTTACGGAGTCCCCAGCATCCACTTAGGACGTTAGAGAAAATAAGAATTTACTTACCGATAATTCTATTTCTCGTAGTCCGTAGTGGATGCTGGGCGCCCATCCCAAGTGCGGATTGTCTGCAATACTTGTACATAGTTATTGTTACAAAAATCGGGTTATTATTGTTGTGAGCCATCTTTCAGAGGCTCCTCTGTTATCATGCTGTTAACTGGGTTCAGATCACAGGTTATACGGTGTGATTGGTGTGGCTGGTAATGAGTCTTACCCGGGATTCAAAATCCTTCCTTATTGTGTACGCTCGTCCGGGCACAGTATCCTAACTGAGGCTTGGAGGAGGGTCATAGGGGGAGGAGCCAGTGCACACCAGATAGTCCTAAAGCTTTCTTTAGATGTGCCCAGTCTCCTGCGGAGCCGCTATTCCCCATTGTCCTTACGGAGTCCCCAGCATCCACTACGGACTATGAGAAATAGAATTATCGGTAAGTAAATTCTTATTAGCGCTCTGGTGTGTGCTGGCAAACTCTCCCTCTGTCTCCCCAAAGGGCTAGTGGGGTCCTGTCCTCTATCAGAGCATTCCCTGTGTGTGTGCTGTGTGTCGACACGTTTGTGTCGACATGTATGAGGAGAAAAATGATGTGGAGACGGAGCAGATTGCCTGTAATAGTGATGTCACCCCCTAGGGGGTCGACACCTGAGTGGAAGAACTGTTGGAAGGAATTACGTGACAGTGTCAGCTCTGTATAAAAGACAGTGGTTGACATGAGACAGCCGGCTACTCAGCTTGTGCCTGTCCAGACGTCTCATAGGCCGTCAGGGGCTCTAAAGCGCCCGTTACCTCAGATGGCAGATATAGACGCCAACACGGATACTGACTCCAGTGTCGACGGTGAAGAGACAAATGTGACTTCCAGTAGGGCCACACGTTACATGATTGAGGCAATGAAAAATGTTTTACACATTTCTGATAATACGAGTACCACCAAAAAGGGGTATTATGTTCGGTGAGGAAAAACTACCTGTAGTTTTCCTGAATCTGAGAAATTAAATGAGGTGTGTGATGATGCGTGGGTTTCCCCCGATAACAACTGATAATTTCTAGAATGTTATTGGCATTCTATCCTTTCCCGCCAGAGGTTAGGGTGCGTTGGGAAACACCCCCTAGGGTGGATAAAGCTCTCACACGCTTGTAAGAACAAGGGCTCTACCTTCTCCTGAGATGGCCGCCCTTAAGGATCCTGCTGATAGAAAGCAGGAGGGTATCCTAAAATGTATTTACACACATACTGGTGTTATACTGCGACCAGCAATCGCCTCAGCCTGGATGTGCAGTGCTGGGTTGGCGTGGTCGGATTCCCTGACTGAAAATATTGATACCCTAGATAGGGACAGTATATTATTGCCTATAGAGCATTTAAAAGATGCATTTCTATATATGCGTGATGCACAGCGGAATATTTGCCGACTGGCATCAAGTCTAAGTGCGTTGTCCATTTCTACCAGTAGAGGGTTATGGACACGACAGTGGTCAGGTGATGCGGATTTCAAACGGCATTTGGAAGTATTGCCTTATTAAGGGGAGGAGTTATTTGGGGTCGGTCTTTCAGACCTGGTGGCCACGGCAACAGCTGGGAAATCCACGTTTGTACCCCAGGTCGCCTCTCAACATGAGAAGACGCCGTATTATCAGGCGCAGTCTTTTCGTGGACAAGCGGGCAAAAGGTTCCTCATTTCTGCCCCGTGACAGAGGGAGAAAAGGCTGCAGAAATCAGCCAGTTCCCAGGAACAGAAACCCTCTCCCGCCTCTGCCAAGCCCTCAGTATGACGCTGGGGCTTTACAAGCAGAATCAGACACGGTGGGGGGCCCGTCTCAATGAATTTCAGCGCGCAGTGGGCTCACTCGCAAGTAGACCCCTGGATCCTTCAGGTGATATCTCAGGGGTACAAATTGGAATTCGAGACGTCTCCCCCTCGCCGTTTCCTAAAGTCGGCTTTACCGATGTCTCCTTCTGACAGGGAGACAGTTTTGGAAGCCATTCACAAGCTGTATTCCCAGCAGGTGATAATCAAGGTACCCCTCATGCAACAGGGAACGGGGTATTATTCCACATTGTTGTGGTACCGAAGCCGGACGGCTCGGTGAGACCGATTCTAAATCTAAAATCTTTGAACACTTACATACAGAGGTTCAAATTCAAGATTGAGTCACTCAGAGCAGTGATTGCGAACCTGGAAGAAGGGGACTACATGATGTCTCGGGACATCAAGGATGCTTACCTTCATGTCCAAATTTACCCTTCTCACCAAGGGTACCTCAGGTTTATGGTACAGAACTGTCACTATCAGTTCAGACGCTGCCGTATGGATGGTCCACGGCACACCGGGTCTTTACCAAGGTAATGGCCGAAATGATGATATTCCTTCGAAGGAAGGGAATTTTAGTTATCCCTTACTTGGACGATTCCCTGATAAGGGTAAGATCCAGGGAACAGTTGGAGGTCGGTGTAGCACTATCTCAGGTAGTGTTGCGGCAGCACGATTGGATTCTCAATATTCCAAAATCGCAGCTGGTTCCGACGACTCGTCTTCTGTTTCCTAGGGATGATCCTGGACACAGTCCAGAAAAAAAGTTTCTCCCGGAGGAGAAAGCCAGGGAGTTATCCGAGCTAGTCAGGAACCTCCTAAAACCGAGCCAAGTCTCAGTGCATCAATGCACAAGGGTTCTGGGTAAAATGGTGGCTTCCTACGAAGCAATCCCATTCGGCAGATTCCACGCAAGAACTTTCCAGTGGGACCTGCTGGACAAATGGTCCGGGTCGCATCTTCAGATGCATCAGCGGATAACCCTGTCACCAAGAACAAGGGTGTCCCTCCTGTGGTGGTTGCAGAGTGCTCATCTTCTAGAGGGCCGCAGATTCGGCATTCAGGACTGGGTCCTGGTGACCACGGATGCCAGCCTGCGAGGCTGGGGAGCAGTCACACAGGGAAGGAATTTCCAGGGCTTATGGTCAAGCCTGGAGACATCACTTCACATAAATATCCTGAAGCTAAGGGCCATTTACAATGCTCTAAGCTTAGCAAGACCTCTGCTTCAAGGTCAGCCGGTGTTGATCCAGTCGGACAACATCACGGCAGTCACCCACGTAAACAGACAGGGTGGCACAAGAAGCAGGAGGGCAATGGCAGAAGCTGCAAGGATTCTTCGCTGGGCGGAAAATCATGTGATAGCACTGTCAGCAATTCCGGGAGTGGACAACTGGGAAGCAGACTTCCTCAGCAGACACGACCTCCACCCGGGAGAGTGGGGACTTCACCCAGAAGTCTTCCACATGATTATAAACCGTTGGGAAAAACTCGACAGGTATTGCGCCAGGTCAAGGGACCCTCAGGCAATAGCTGTAGACGCTCTGGTAACACCGTGGGTGTACCAGTCAGTGTATGTGTTCCCTCATCTGCCTCTCATACCCAAGGTACTGAGATTGATAAGATGGAGAGGAGTAAGCACTATATTCGTGGCTCCGGATTGGCCAAGAAGGACTTGGTAACCGGAACTACAAAAGATGCTCACGGAGGATCCGTGGCCTCTACCTCTAAGAAGGGACCTGCTTCAGCAAGGACCCTGTCTGTTCCAAGACTTACCGCGACTGCCTTTGACGGCATGGCGGTTGAACGCCGGATCCTGAAGGAAAAAAGGCATTCCGGATGAAGTCATCCCTATCCTGATCAAAGCCAGGAAGGATGTAACCGCAAAACATTATCACCGCATTTGGCGAAAATATGTTGCATGGTGCGAGGCCAGTAAGGCCCGACGGAGGAAATTCAACTGGGTCGATTCCTATATTTCCTGCAAACAGGAGTGTCTATGGGCCTGAAATTGGGGTCCATTAAGGTTCAAATTTCGGCCCTGTCAATTTTCTTCCAAAAAGAACTAGCTTCAGTCCCTGAAGTTCAGACGTTGTAAAAGGGGTACTGCATATACAGCCTCCTTTTGTGCCTCCAGTGGCACCTTGGGATCTCAATGTAGTTTTTGGGTTCCAAAAAGTCACATTGGTTTGAACCACTTAAAGCTGTGGAGTTAAAATATCTCACATGGGAAGTGGTCATGCTGTTGGCCCTGGCCTGGGCCAGGCGCGTGTCAGAATTGGCGGCTTTATCCTGTAAAAGCCCTTATCTGATTTTCCATTCGGACAGGGCGGAATTGAGGACTCATCCTCAGTTTCTCCCTAAGGTGGTTTCAGCGTTTCACCTGAACCAACCTATTGTGGTGCCTGCGGCTACTAGGGACTTGGAGGACTCCAAGTTGCTAGACGTTGTCAGGGCCCTGAAAATATATGTTTCCAGGACGGCTGGAGTCAGAAAATCTGACTCGCTGTTTATCCTGTATGCACCCAACAAGCTGGGTGCTCCTGCTTCTAAGCAGACTATTGCTCGTTGGATTTGTAGTACAATTCAGCTTGCACATTCTGTGGCAGGCCTGCCACAGCCAAAAATCTGTAAATGCCCACTCCACAAGGAAGATGGGCTCATCTTGGGCGGCTGCCCGAGGGGTCTCGGCTTTACAACTTTGCCGAGCAGCTACTTGGTCAGGAGCAAATGCGTTTGTAAAATTCTACAAAATTGATACCCTGGCTGAGGAGGACCTGGAGTTCTCTCATTTGGTGCTGCAGAGTCATCCGCACTCTCCTGCCCGTTTGGGAGCTTTGGTATAATCCCCATGGTCCTTTCGGAGTTCCCAGCATCCACTAGGACGTCAGAGAAAATAAGAATTTACTTACCGATAATTCTATTTCTCGTAGTCCGTAGTGGATGCTGGGCGCCCATCCCAAGTGCGGATTGTCTGCAATACTTGTACATAGTTACAAAAATCGGGTTATTATTGTTGTGAGCCATCTTTTCAGAGGCTCCTCTGTTATCATGCTGTTAACTGGGTTCAGATCACAGGTTGTACGGTGTGATTGGTGTGGCTGGTATGAGTCTTACCCGGGATTCATAATCCTTCCTTATTGTGTACGCTCGTCCGGGCACAGTATCCTAACTGAGGCTTGGAGGAGGGTCATGGGGGGAGGAGCCAGTGCACACCAGCTAGTCCTAAAGCTTTTACTTTTGTGCCCAGTCTCCTGCGGAGCCGCTATTCCCCATGGTCCTTTCGGAGTTCCCAGCATCCACTACGGACTATGAGAAATAGAATTATCGGTAAGTAAATTCTTATTTTCTGAAAAGCCGGATCGCTTGGCACCCTTGAGACACACAAGTCAAACCTTGAATTAGCCAGATGTACAGTGTAGACCAGTAGTAGCCAACCCTGGTCCTCGCTAGCTACCAACAGTTCATGTTTTCCGTTCACAGGTGCAGTCATTACTCACTGACACATTTGAAAAGATCCACTGGTGGAGCTAATTACTTTGCTTGTGATTCTGTGAGGAGACCTGGAAAACATGCACTGTTGGTAGCTCTCGAGGACCAGGGTTTGCTACCCCTGGTGTAAACCATCCATGCCAATCTTTTGTCTTCCCTAGGGCCACGTTGGGGAACATGAGATCCTGGACACACACTGTGGCCAAAACTGCAATAGGGTTGCCATTTTTCTTTTTTCTCCAACGTCCTAGAGGATGCTGGGGACTGTAAGGACCATGGGGAATAGACGGGCTCCGCAGGAGATAGGGCACTTTAAGAAAGACTTTAGGATTCTGGGTGTGCACTGGCTCCTCCCTCTATGCCCCTCCTCCAGACCTCAGTTTTAGACTGTACCCAGAGGAGAATGGGTGCACTGCAGGGAGCTCTCCTGAGTTTCCTGCTTAGAAAGCATTTTTGTTGGGATTTTTTTCTCTCTTTCAGGGAGCACTGCTGGCAACAGGCTCCCTGCATCGAGGGACTGAGGAGAGAGGGGCAGACCTACTTAAATGTTAGGCTCTGCTTCCTCGGCTACTGGACACCATTAGCTCCAGAGGGAATGAACACAGGTTCGTCCTGGGCGTTCACCCCAGAGCCGCGCCGCCGTTCTCACAGAGCCAGAAGAAATGAAGACAGAAGACGTGTCAGGCGGCAGAAGCCTTCGGTGCTTCACAGAGGTAACGCACAGCACTGCAGCTGTGCGTCATTGCTCCGCTACACCTCACACGCTTCGGTCACTGTAAGGTTGCAGGGCGCAGGGGTGGCACCCTGGGCAGCAATAAAACACCTCTCCTATGGCAAAAGTGTATATACATGTACAGGTGGGCACTGCACATGTATATAAAAGAGCCCCCGCCATTTTTTAAGAAGTTTGAGCGGGATAGAAGCCTGCCGGCGAGGGGGCGGGGCTTCTCCCTCAGCACTCACCAGCGCCATTTTCTCTACACAGCACCGCTGAGAGGAAGCTCCCTGGACTCTCCCCTGCTTGACACACGGTGAAAGGGGGTTTTAAAGTAGAGGGGGGGGGGGGGGGGGGGCACATTATTGGCGTTTATACACTACAGCAGCGCCACTGGGTAAACATTCTGTGTTTTTCTCCAGGGACATATAGCGCTGGGGTGTGTGCTGGCATACTCTCTCTCTCTCTCTCTCTCTCTGTCTCTCTCTGTCTCTCCAAAGGGCCTCAGGGGTAACCTGTCTTCAGAAAAGAGATTCCCTGTGTGTGTGAAGTGTCAGTACGTGTGTGTCGACATGTTTGACGAGGAAGGCTTACCTAAGGAGGAGGGGGAGTGCATGATGGTCAGGTCGGCAACGCCGACACCGGACTGGGTGGATATGTGGAATGTCTTGAATGCAAATGTAAATTTACTGCATAAACGATTAGACAAGGCTGAAGCTAGGGATCAGTCAGGTAGTCAGACCATGCCTGTCCCTGTGGCACCAGGACCTTCGGGGTCTCAAAAACCTACCATATCCCAGATCACTTACACAGATACCGACACAGAGACTGACTCTAGTGTCGACTATGAGGATGCAAAATTACAGCCAAAGGTGGCGAAAGGTATTCGTTACATGATTATGGCCATTAAAGAGGTTTTGCATATCACTGAGGAACCCCCTGTCCCTGACACGAGGGTACACATGTATAAAGGGAAAAAGCCTGAGGTCACTTTTCCATCCTCATTTGAACTAAGCGACTTGTGCGAAAAGGCTTGGGAAGCTCCAGATAGGAGACTACAATTTCCCAAAAGGATTCTTATGGCGTATCCCTTTCCACAAAAGGACAGGATACGATGGGAATCTTCGCCGAAGGGAGACAAGGCGCTGACACGCTTATCCAAGAAGGTGGCACTGCCTTCTCAGGATACAGCTTCCCTCAAGGATCCTGCTGATCGTAAGCAGGAGGTTACCAAGAAGCACATTCCGGTACTATCGTTAGACCGGCTATGGCATCGGCCTGGGTGTGTAGTGCTATCGCAGCATGGACAGATTCCTTATCTACGGAACTTGAAACCCTAGATAAGGATTCCATTCTAATGACCCTAGAGCATATCAAAGATGCTGCTTTATATATGAAGGATGCTCAAAGAGACATTTGTTTACTAAGCTCCAGAATAAATGCTATGTCTATTTCTGCTAGGCGACTCCTGTGGACCCGACAGTGGACTGGGGATGCCGACTCAAAGCGGCATATGGAGTCGTTGCCTTACAAGGGGAAGGAGTTGTTTGGTGAAGGCCTCTCTGACCTTGTCTCTACTGCTACGGCCGGTAAATCGAATTTCTTACCTTATGTCCCCTCGCAGCATTCTAAAAAGGCACCTCATTATCAAATGCAGTCCTTTGTTCCAATAAAAGCAAGAAGGTATGGGGATCGTCCTTCCTTGCCAGAGGAAAAGGCAAGGGAAAAAAGCTGCATGCAGCTAGTTCCCAGGAGCAGAAGTCCTCCCCTACACCTGCACAGTCCACCGCATGACGCTGGGGCTTCCTGGGGGGAGTCAGCTCAAGTGGGGGCGCGTCTTCGATTTTTCAGCCAGGTCTGGGTTCACTCACAGGTGGATCCCTGGGCTATAGAGATTGTTTCGCAGGGAATTCGAAGACGTGCCTCCTCGCCGGTTTTTCAAATCGGCTCTGCCAGCTTCCCCGTCAGAGAGGGAGCTAGTGTTGACTGCAATTCAAAAATTGTATCTTCAACAGGTGATGGTCAAAGTTCCTCTTCTCCAGCAAGGAAATTATTACTCTACCATGTTTGTGGTCCTGAAACCGGACGGTTCGGTCAGACCCATTTTGAATCTAAAATCCCTAAATCTGTACTTGAAGAAGTTAAAGTTCAAGATGGAATCGCTCAGAGCGGTCATCGCCAGCCTGGAAGGGGGGGATTGGATGGTGTCCTTGGACATAAAGGATGCATACCTTCATGTTCCGATTTTCCCTCCTCATCAGGCGTTCCTGAGATTTGCAGTACAGGACTGTCATTACCAATTTCAGATGTTGCCGTTTGGACTTTCCACAGCCCTGAGAATTTTCACCAAGGTAATGGCGGAAATGATGGTGCTCCTGCGCAAGCAGGTGTCACAACTATCCCATACTTGGACGATCTCCTCATAAAGGCGAGATCTCGGGAGACGTTGCTGGACAGCGTGTCGCTGTCGGTGAGGATGTTGCAGGGGCACGGCTGGATTCTCAATTTACCGAAGTCCCAGCTAGTCCATACAACGCGCCTGACCTTTCTGGGTCTGATTCTAGACACAGACCAGAAAAAGTTTTTTCTTCCGATGGAAAAGGCTCAGGAGCTCATAGCCCTGGTCAGGAACCTATTAAAGCTAAAAACGGTTTCAGTGCATCATTGCACACGTGTCCTGGGGAAGATGGTGGCATCGTACGAGGCCATCCCCTTCGGCAGGTTCCATGCGAGGACCTTTCAATGGGATCTACTGGACAAATGGTCCGGGTCCCATTTACAAATGCATCAGAGAATCACCCTGTCTCCCAGAGCCAGGGTTTCTCTCCTGTGGTGGCTGCACAGTGCTCACCTCCTAGAAGGCCGCAGGTTCGGAATTCAGGACTGAATCCGGGTGACCACGGACGCAAGCCTCCGAGGTTGGGGAGCGGTCACACTGGGAAGAAATTTCCAAGGTCTCTGGTCAAATCTAGAGACTGGTCTCCACATCAACGTCCTGGAGTTGAGGGCCATATACAACGCCCTATGCCAAGCGGAGGCATTGCTTCGGGACAAACCGGTTCTGATTCAGTCGGACAGTGTCACAGCAGTGGCTCATGTAAACCGCCAAGGCGTTACAAGGAGCAGAGTGGCCATGGCATAAGCGGCCAGGATTCTTTGCTGGGCGGAGGGCCATGTAAGCGCCCTATCAGCAGTATTCATCCCGGGGGTGGACAACTGGGAAGCGGACTTCCTCAGCAGACACGACCTGCATCCGGGAGAGTGGGGACTTCATCCAGAAGTCTTCGCACAGATCGTGGGTCGGTGGGGACTGCCTCAGATAGACATGATGGTGTCCTGTCTCAACAAAAAGCTAAAGCGGTATTGCGCCAGGTCCAGGGACCCTCAGGCGGTAGCGGTAGACGCTCTAGTGACACCTTGGGTGTTCAGATCGGTCTATGTGTTCCCTCCTCTACCTCTCATACCCAAGGTGTTGAGAATAATAAGGCTAAGAGGAGTAAGAACGATCCTCATTGTTCCGGATTGGCCACAAAGGACTTGGTATCCGGATCTGCAAGAGTTGCTCACAGAAGATCTGTGGCCTCTTCCCCTAAGGCAGGATCTGCTGCAGCAGGGGCCCTGTCTGTTCCAAGACTTACCGCGGCTGCGTTTGACGGCATGGCGGTTGAACGCCGGATCCTAGCGGAAAAAGGTATTCCGGAGGAGGTCATTCCTTCCCTGATCAAGGCTAGGAAGGACGTGACATCGAAACATTATCACCGTATATGGCGAAAATATGTGTCTTGGTGTGAGGCCAGAGCTGCTCCTACGGAGGAGTTCCATTTGGGCCGTCTGCTTCACTTCCTGCAAACGGGAGTGAATTTGGGCCTGAAATTAGGGTCCATAAAGGTCCAAATTTCGGCCTTATCCATTTTCTTCCAAAAAGAATTGGCTTCTCTTCCTGAAATACAGACATTTGTGAAGGGGGTACTGCATATTCAGCCTCCCTTTGTACCTCCGGTGGCGCCTTGGGATCTTAACGTGGTATTAAGTTTCCTCAAGTCACCTTGGTTTGAACCACTCAAGGCGGTGGAATTGAAATATCTCACTTGGAAAGTGGTTATGTTATTGGCCTTGGCTTCTGCAAGGCGTGTTTCGAAATTGGCGGCTTTGTCGTATAAAAGCCCCTACCTGGTTTTTCATGTGGATAGGGCAGAATTGAGGACTCGTCCTCAATTTCTGCCAAAGGTGGTCTCATCTTTTCATATGAACCAACCTATTGTCGTGCCTGTGGCTATGCAGGACTTGGGGGATTCCAAGTCCCTGGATGTGGTCAGGGCTTTGAAGATTTATGTGTCCAGAACAGCTAGGATCAGGAAGACTGAAGCTCTGTTTGTTCTGTATGCGGCCAACAAGGTTGGCGCTCCTGCTTCAAAGCAGACTATTGCTCGCTGGATCTGTAACACGATTCAGCAGGCGCATTCTACGGCAGGATTACCATTGCCTAAATCGGTTAAGGCCCATTCCACTAGGAAGGTGGGCTCTTCTTGGGCGGCTGCCCGAGGGGTCTCGGCATTACAGTTGTGCTGAGCAGCTAATTGGTCGGGGTCAAACACCTTTGCAAAGTTCTATAAGTTTGATACCCTGGCTGAGGAGGACCTCCTGTTTGCTCAATCGGTGCTACAGAGTCATCCGCACTCTTTCGCCCGTTTGGGAGCTTTGGTATAATCCCCATGGTCCTTACAGAGTCCCCAGCATCCTCTAGGACGTTAGAGAAAATAAGATTTTACTTACCGGTAAATCTATTTCTCGTAGTCCGTAGAAGATGCTGGGCGCCCGTCCCAAGTGCGGACTTCTTCTGCAAGACTTGTATATAGTTATTGCTTACATAAGTGTCATGTTATATTTTCATCGGTTTGAACCGAGTCTATGTTGTTGTTCATGCTGTTAACTGGATAGTTTATCACCGGTTATGCGGTGTGATTGGTGTGGCTGGTATGAATCTTGCCCTTAGGTTAACTAAAATCCTTTCCTCGTACTGTCCGTCTCCTCTGGGCACAGTTTCCCTAACTGAGGTCTGGAGGAGGGGCATAGAGGGAGGAGCCAGTGCACACCCAGAATCCTAAAGTCTTTCTTAAAGTGCCCTATCTCCTGCTGAGCCCGTCTATTCCCCATGGTCCTTACGGAGTCCCCAGCATCCTCTACGGACTACGAGAAATAGATTTACCGGTAAGTAAAATCTTTTTTTTTTTTTTTTTTGTCAGGTTTAAAACGTTCCACTCAGATTTTAAAGGGTAATAAAAAAGGCATGGGAAATGCTACTCAATGTTGGTACATAATGTAAAAGTGCATGGTATACAGTTTTTCAATTGGCTTTGAATATGATAGTCATTTCTTGGCGTATAGCAGCCTTCGGTTCATTAATGGTTCTTGGTGGATGTGTGTAGACCTCGGCTCTCAGGTGGCCCCGTTGGCTGTGTAGAGGCCTCTCATGAAGCTGATGAGAATGTCTTCTGCCCATTAATGACAAATTTGGTAACGTAGCCAGATAAATGAAAGTGAGCTTGGTCAGTACATTGCAGCGATAACCCCAGAAATGAGCCGCCGAGTGTTGTGACACTTCAGAAATCAACTACAAATGTGTATCACGGATGAAGGCCACCCACCATCTGGGCGATATCATATTCAAATCAAAACCAATGGAACATAAACTATATCCCATGCACTTTAGATTATGTACTAACATTTTGAATTTTTTTTTTAGTCACCCTGTATTGCCAGTCTAGCAGAACTTACCTTTAGCTACAGGGGGAGGGAACTAGGTTCAACCACACTTGTCTATACTGCCCGTGGCAGGAAGGGACATTCAGTGGCGGCCAGTGATACAGAGACATCACTGGTGCTGCATTGTGGGAATTCTCAGACACTGTAATGACATTGTATTGAAATACATATACTCTAATATGGAGGTGGTCCCCCTTTTGCAGCTATAACAGCTTCCACTCTTCATGGCAGGCTTTCCACAAGATTTTGGAGTGTGTCTGCGGGAATTTGTGCTCATTCATTCTGTAGAGCATTTATGAGGTCGGGGACTGATTGTTGGTCGAGTAGGACTGGTTCGCAATCTCTGTTCCAGTTCACCCCAAAGGTGCTTGATGGGGTTGAGGTCAGGGTTCTGTGCGGGCCAGTCAAGTTCTTCCATACCGAACCATGGGGGTGGTGATTCAGACCTGATTTCTAAGCTGCTAAAATTGTGCTGCGTTCAGGTAGTCGCCGCCCAAGGGGAGTGTATATTCGCCATGCATGTGTACGCTGAGTTGCTAAAAATCCCAGTCAGGGGACAGCTGCAAATCAGTTCGCACCTCACTCACCATTGAATGATTTTTCCACTGTGTGCACAGCCCAGGACTTACTCCTACAGTGCGATGAGAACAGGCTGATCGGGTCCGGAGCTGACGTCGCACACGCTCCCTGAAACCGCTTGGGAACGTCTGCATTTTCCCTGACACTCCCAGAAGACGGTCAGTTACCACCTAGAAACGGCCGCCTCCTGTCAATCAGCGTGCGAATGGCTGTGCAATAGCATTTTTCACACTAACCTGTCGCTGACCGGCGATGCCTGTTTGCCGACTCGTGTGCGCACTGCGGTGCATATGCATGCGCAGTCTATTGCTGCGATCAGATCTAAAGCACCCCCCATGTCTTTATAGTCCTTGAATTGTGCACTGGGGCACAGTCTTCTTGGAATAGAAAAGGTCCTTTCCCAAACTGTTGCCACAAAATTGGAAGCATAGCATTGTCCGAATGTCTTGTTATGCTGAAGCATTAAGATTGCCCTTCACTGGAGATAAGGGGCCTAGCCCAACCCCTGAAAAATAGCCCCATACCATTATCCCTCCTCCACCAAACTTCACAGATGGCATCATGCAGTCAGGCAGGTGACGTTCTCCCAGTATCCGCCAAACCCAGACTCGCCCATCTGACTGAAAATTTGTCACTCCACAGAACGTGTTTCCACTGCTCCACAGTCCAGAGTCGGTGTGCTCTACACCACTCCATCCGACGCATGGCATTGGACTTGGTGATGTGAGGCTTGTATGCAGCTGCTCGGCAATGGGAACCCATTCCATTAAGCTCCTGCTGCAGTTTTTGTGCTTACATTAATTCCAGTGAAAGTTCTGAACTTTTCAGCTATGGAATCAGCAGAACGTTGGCGACTTTTACGCACCATGCTCCTTAGCAGTCATTGACCTCGATCTGTGATTTTACGTGGTCTTCCGCTTCATGGCTGAGTTACTGTTCCTAAATGCTTCCACTTTCTAATAATATCACAGTTGACTGTGGAATATCCAGCAGGGATGAAATGTCATGAATCTTCTTATTGCAAAGGTGGAATCCTATCACAGTACCTCGCTTGTGGTCACTTAGCTCTTCAGAATGACCCATATTGTATCACACATGATTGCAAACGAGACTGCATGGCTAGGTGCTTGATTTCATACACCTGTGGCCAGGGCTGATGGAAACACCTTACGAACAATTTTGTAACGTCTAAGGTGAGAATTCCCATTCTTTACAGGTTACGCATTCATTACTCAGACTTTAATGACTGCATTTTAGTAACTTTTTAAAGCATATTTAGTCTTCCCGTCCGTCTATCCCTGCTCTGGGGATTGGTATGTTTTGTCAACATTTATGTTACTGATGAAATGTCAACATGATTAGAATATAGCCAAAACGTTCCAGTGGTGACTTACCTGGGTTGGCAGGTCTGGCAACGTGTTCCAGGTTCGGTGGTCAGGCTACAATGAGTTCCGGTTGGTCCTAAGGCAGTTCTGGCGGCGAGTGTTGCTAACCTCTATCCCTAACACTAGCGCCTTCCCAACATGTTGACATTGGGAACATTTTGACATTCTGCAAACGTCTACATGTTTCATGCTGACATTTCAACACTGTCTACCGACGGCTGCTTCCCCTGCCCTGGTGGTTCTTAGAATTTATATTCCCTACCACATGAACAGATACACATGGGTTCATATTTTGTTGCCGGCAGAAGCCAAAAAAAACTGTGTTTTTGGAATGTGGAAGGTCACCCAGCATTAAAACCCCAACAATACGGGAAGAAAGTACAATGGTCTACACATGTACATCCCTGGTTGGAATAGATCCCATGACCCTTGTGCTGAGATGCAGCAGTGCTAACCCCTGTGCCACCAAGCTGTAATTTAAATTATAATTCCCATCTTAAAAATAACAGTGCAGAGTGACCGAATTATGAAAATGCAAAGTATAAGGAACTTTATTCTTGTCAAGCGTAAGGAGGCTTCTTAATGGAAATCCTTGAGTGGTCGAGAGATTTCCAATAAACGTTCTCCAGCTCTGTAACATTCTGTCCTTCCAGGGGGATGCAGTTAATATACCGGCTGGAGACCTACAGCTGGTGAAATGCCGCCAGCCGGAGTCCCGACAAACACGAGGTATTCCCAACAGAGTGGGAATATAACCTGTGGCGAGCTGCCGCTATCACCACAGTGTCAACAGTCATCCTGTCTGACGGTGGATCATATGTATTCTCCTTCCAGGGTATGTTATGAAGCAGTGGCGTGCGGTGAGGTCATTGGCTGGTGAGGCACTGCAGCCATAATGATCCGCAAAGTCCGGCGATGGACCTTACCGCCACTTGTGATGTCATGGAAGTAGGCTGACAGTGCCTGTCTACTACTTCTATTTTTCTATTTAAACATTTATATATTTTTTTTAAATATGTGTTTTAGGTAGCCCTTGAGTTGAAATAGTTGGGGGATTTGGGATCAGAGTTAGGTACCCCTTTTTACACATTACAGGAGACAGTCCCCCTTTTTACACATTACGGCAGACAGCGTCCCCTTTTTACACATTACGGCAGACAGCGTCCCCCTTTTTACACATTACGGCAGACAGCGTCCCCCTTTTTACACATTACGGCAGACAGCATCCCCTTTTTACACATTACGGCAGACAGTCCCCCTTTTTTTTTAGACATTACAGCATACAGCGTCTCCCTCTTTTACTCATTACGGCAGACAGTCCCCCTTTTTTACACATTACGGCAGACAGCGTCCCTTTTTTGCACATTACGGCAGACAGCGTCCCCCTTTTTACACATTACGGCAGACAGTCCCCCTTTTTAGACATTACGGCAGACAGCGTCCCCCTCTTTTACTCATTACGGCAGACAGTCCTCCTTTTTTTACACATTACGGCAGACAGTGTGCCCTATTTTACACATTACGGCAGACAGCATCCCCTTTTTTACACATTACGGCAGACAGTGTGCCCTATTTTACACATTACGGCAGACAGCATCCCCTTTTTTACACATTACGGCAGACAGCATCCCCCTTTTTACACATTACGGCAGACAGTCCCCCTTTTTTACACATTACGGCAGACAGTCCCTCTTTTTTACACATTACGGCAGACAGCGTCCCCCTCTCTTACTCATTACGGCAGCTTTTTTAATTTTTTAGTGTGTGTGTGTGTGTTTTACTCGCCTTGGGGGGGCACGATCCAGACACTCTCCTCGACTGCGCGACGATGGTATCGGGCTGAGTAGGGGCGGCGGGACTCGGGGACGACGGCGGCGGCGGGACAAGGGGAAGGCGCGCCTCACACTCCTTCCACTGGCAGGACAGAGGCTTAGGCTCCGGGACAGATCCCCTCCCGCTCTGCTGACTCCGGCCTGACAGGGCCAGCCGCCCGCTCCACCGCTGCTGCTCACTCTTAGCTACAGGTGCCTGCTATGGGTTGAAAGCACGCCCCTGCCACTCCCCTGTCAAAGCGGCACTTCCACAAAGTGCCGCTTCAGATGCATTTTTTCATGGGCTTTTACTGCCCAGCTCTTAGTACCGCCTACCCGCTTCCTGCTCGTTGCGATGACAGCTGGAGGCACCGACAGCGGTGCCTCCTACACTCACTTAAAATTATTATTTTAAACTAAAAGAATCATTCAAATAATATAAAGCCTAATGCATATACTTATGACACATAATATGTGTCATAAGTATTTTCTTTATATTATTTTAATGTTTATGACAGGGGAGGCACTGCCTCCCCTGACTGCACGTCCCTGTTATGAAGTATAATATGGCAACTATGTAAGTTTGGATGGTGACTGTGTACCTGCTATTTTAATTCTTACCACAAGATGGTGCAACATTACTTTCTTTGTGAGAGTCATTGAGAAGTTTGACTTTCCAATGTGTGTGAAGAAAGTGATAATATCCCAATCCACGCCTCCTGTGTTGCTGCCAACAAGAGATGCATCAGAGGCGTTCATGGTGCTTATGGGAGCGCAGTCACAGGCCCCAAAAAGCATGCCTGCAGGGTTGTTGTTTTTTTGCTGTCAATAACTTTGCAAATAAATCGCCATTGGAAGGACATTGTTGCACATGCGAATTGCGAGTTAGGGTTTGCCTCCATCAATGAATCACACTGTCCTCTGTACCAGGGACGGATCTAGACTTTTCTTTAGGGGGGGCGGTTTACTGTTTAATCTTGACTCCTCCTCTCTACAGTCCCAACTCCTCCCATCTGCAATCCTAACTCCTCCTCTCTCAATTCTGACTGAACTTTTTGAGTGAGACTGAGATAGAGCTTTGTGATTGTCTACCCCCCCCCCCCCCCCCCTAGATCCGGCCCTGCTCTGTACCAAAAGTTTTCTTCTGCCCAAAAGAATGATGATTTTAGTAACGGGGGTAGATGAGAGGCGGTGGTATTGACGGGACAGGGAAGGGGTTGCAATTATACAGTCATAGTGTTTACTGATTAAAACCCCTCTTGTAGCTTCTTGGGTGAGCTTTGGAGAAGCGCATGAAAATTTACTGTGAAAGGCTGTTAGTATCTTGTCTCATTTTGTTTGGTGAACTGTCAAGAAAGTATATTGTGCGGTTTATGATGCCATGTGTCCGTCTTAAGTGTGAAGTGTGATGTACTGACCTTTTGGGCAGCTGCTTTCACCTATTAGTAGACTATTGTGGACCTACACTCTGGACCAAATTCAGATGTGGTTGATATGGTTGGAGTGTGTATCACCGCTGCTGCTTCCAGCGATGCACAGATATAGTAATGCAGTAGGAGGCATCTGGTTTAAGTAGATCAGAATCCGCTTTATTGGCCAGGTATACTTGCGTATACTAGGAATTTGCCTTCGGTTTGCCATACAACAGCCAAGTAGGTAACAGATAAGCGGGAGGGGGGGGGGCAAGTACAGTCATACAGATCGGTATGCCAAAGGGACACGTGAGTTACATGTACGTCTAGTCCGTCAATGTTCAGTAATTCAGCAGGTGGACTGCTTGGGGGAAGAAACGTGAGGCTTCTGGTGGACCTGGCGGAGACGGCCCTGTAACGCCTGCCAGATGGAAGCAAGTTTAACATGCTGTGGCCGGGGTGTAGCTGGTCCTTTAGTATTTTCGTTGCCCGCTTTGGACAGGTACAGGTCCTGGACTGAGGGAAGGTTGACCCCGATGATCTCCTCCATGCATGTGTGATCCAGTGCTGCAATCTGTGACTCCATCAACCTCACAAGCCGGTTGCCAAGAGGCCAGGAAATCAGTCTTTTTCGCTGTAGACAATGGCCTTGCCACTGCCCCAAAATGGAAGGCAACACGCTTCCATTTTGGGAAATAGCTGCTGTCACTGCCCCCTTCATGGCTGGAGACGTTCAATCACTTGACATCTGCACCCTTGGTGCATCCAACGACGCAGTACAGTTCCAACACATGCGCACATCGGTGCTTTGCATCATGTGTCCTTCGGGCTCTGGCAGACGGAAGACTGGAGAGGGGAATGAAGTGTACATTTTGTTTAGGACAGTGGGCCTAATTCAGAGTCTTGGCTTCACTATATCTATAAAGTATTTTGAGATTACAAGAGACTTGCATCATTTCTGATTGATGGTCGCCGTCTGTCTCTTGCTGCTGGGTATTAATCTATGTTTTTCTTCTGCCCGTCGTTCTCCAACAACAGGACGGAGATTGTTTCAGGTATTGGAGCAATATCTCAGGTGACGTGCTAAGTCTACATGAGTACTAGGATGAGTCACGCCCTTGGGAACAGTTGGCCTACCACACCATCCCTCCATTGTCGTTTGGCACTTATTTGTACGGGTTTATGGTCAACAACTGCTTATTTGCTGATGTTTTGGAGCCAGACACCAGGGTGGTTGAGACATCTTGGAGGTATGTGGATGAAGGTGGCCCTCTCAGGAGCTGATACTTATTGGTTCTTCTAAAAAAATAAAAAACATGAGGACTCATAACTTCAGAGTGAGGGATAAAGTATGGTTGTCTACC
The DNA here is from genome assembly GCF_028390025.1 of Pseudophryne corroboree. NCBI lineage: Eukaryota > Metazoa > Chordata > Amphibia > Anura > Myobatrachidae > Pseudophryne > Pseudophryne corroboree. The sequence goes on from NC_086453.1 coordinate 31,741,626, forward strand.
CATAATAATAAGGGGAAACCACCATCTTTTAAATTTGGTTCAAAAGATATCGACCTTGAATATGATATGGACAACTTTTGGAGTCTGCTGCTGCCACCTGCCCCTGACATTGACCAGTTTACCTGCTCTTGGCTGAACCTGACTTCACCATGTTTACAGGACCTTGTTCTGAGCGTCACCTTGTGCCTAATTTTGGCCTACTTAGGAACATCATTTTGTACTACTGGCAAGCCTGTACTCAGCCAAATCACATCCTGTCCCTGGCGCATTCTCAGCAATACCCTGTCCACCTCTGCTAATGTGGGTCATTCCGAGTTGATCGTTCGCTGTCTAGTTTTAGTAGCCTTGCAAGCGCTATGCCGCCGCCCACTGGGGAGTGTATTTTAGCTTAGCAGAAGTGCGAACGCCTGTGCAGCCGAGCTCTGCAAAAACAGTTTGTGCAGTTTCTGAGTAGCTCTGAACCTACTCAGCGCTTGCGATCACATCAGCCTATTCGTGTCCGGATTTGACGTCATACACCCGCCCAGTGAACGCCCAGCCACGCCTGCGTTTTTTTCAGACACTCCCTGAAAATGGTCAGTTGACCCCCAGAAACGCCGCATTCCTGTCAATCTTCTTGCGGCCGTCAGTGCGACTGAAAACTTTGCTACAACCTGTGCACAACCGCAAAGGGCTTTGTACCCGTACGTCGCGCATTGCGGAGCATACGCATGCGCAGAAATGCCGATTTTTAGCCTGATCGCTGTGCTGCGAACAATGGCAGCTAGTGATCAACTCGGAATGACCCCCCAATGTTCTGTCCATCATGCCGTCACGCAACGCGCAAAGATAATGCGCTCTGCTAAAGGCGAACAGTTCTAGTAATCTCATTATCATAATAGGTAGAGCTGTCACAGAAGGATACAAACATTTGCTATCAATCCTTACAAAATATCGATCGGAAACATTTAAAGCAGATGGAGCTTATCCAAGAGACAACGTCCTAGAGAAATACAAACACTCACCCTTTACTAGAAGATTGCGTATTGCCACAGTGAGATACAAAATTTGACTAAACTTACACACACACACACACACACACACACACACACACACACACACACACACACACACACACACACACACACACACACACACACCCCCCCCCCCCCCCCCCCAGAATTAAAATCCACATGGGGGACAGTAATACCATGTGGTTGCACAGGACCAGCATCAATAGATTAACCTATTAGGGCAGTGGTTCCCAAACTGTGTGCCTAGGCACCCTGGGGTGCCTCAGGACACTTGCAGGGGAGCCTTGGATTGGTGGTCCAGGACAAATTTAAATTATTTATGATCAGTATAATAGGCAAAACCAGTGCTGGTGGTGGGGGTCATTCCGAGTTGATCGCTCGCTGACGTTTTTCGCAGCACAGCGAACAGGTGAAAAATGTGCATGTTACGCAACGCGCATGCGCTAAGTATTTTAACTTCAAACAAAGCAATTTTACACAGTTCTGAGCGACGCTTTTCAGTCGCACTGCTGATCGGTGAGTGATTGACAGGAAAGGGGCGTTTCTGGGAGGTAACTGGCCGTTTTCAGGGAGTATGCTAAAAAAACGCAGGCGTGCCAGGTAAAAACGCAGGAGTGACTGCAGAAACGGGGGAGTGGCTGGCCAAACGCAGGGCGTGTTTGTGACGTCAAACCAGGAACTAAACGGACTGAGGTGATCGCAGTCTAGGAGTAGGTCTGGAGCTACTCAGAAACTCCAGCAAATTATTTAGTAGCAGTTCTGCTAACCTTTCGTTAGCAATTCTGCTAAGCTGAGATACACTCCCAGAGGGCGGCGGCCTAGCGTTTGCAATGCTGCTAAAAGCAGCTAGCGAGCGATCAACTCGGAATGACCCCCCCAATATGTGGACAAACAGAAGCACATCCTGTCCCACACCACACAATTCAACCTAAGGATGACATATAAACAGAATTTACTTCATTTAATATTTATTCTAAATCTCTCAATAAAAAAGTTTTGGCATGGGGTGCCGTGAAAACTCTCCTGATACTCTAGAGCGCTGTGATTCAAAAAAGTTTGGGAACCACTGTTAGGGAATAAAAGCTCCAACCCTTCTACCCCACCTCCGAGTTAAAAAAAAGTGCTTCAAAGATTGGGTAAAATCAAGAGGGAAAAAATTAAATGCACATAAAGAACTTGAAGAAATGGATTTAATAGCAAGTACCAAAAATACTTTTTTCTCTATACAGTTTTATAGTTTTTTAGTGGAGGATATTATCAAATTTAATGACATCAAAAACCATGAACTGCTCCATCTGGTCACTCTTATTCTTAGACTTTGTTACATAACTTTGGCCCAGGTAGGAATCTCAGTAGATACAGATGTTCCAGACCCAGCCAATGCCATCTGCTTCGTTACCTAAGGACTCGACCTCTGGTAAAGGACAGTGATTTTTGTTCTCTTTTCTCTGATGGCCAAACTATCCCAAAGTTGCTCAACAGAGTTGAGGTCAAGGCTCTGCTGGCCAGTCAAGTTCTGCTGTAGCGTTAAGACTTCCCTATGTTAGACCAAGCCATGAAAACCAACCCAGGATCATTACTCTTTACTCAAACTGTAGTGTGGGCAATATGAATTTTGTCAGAAAGTGTTCTCCTGGCATCTCCCAACCCCAGATTCATCAGTCAGACTGACAGATGGTAAAGCTTAATACATAACGCCACATAATGCTTTTCCACTGCATGGTGTGCCGTTCAAATGTGGTGAGCTCTACACCAGTCCAACAATAGACATTGTGGATGGTGATCAGAACCTTGTGGGTGAGTTGCTGTGCCACAGAAATCCAATCCACAAATCTGTCTACAGTTCTAGTTCTGATGTTGTTTACAGAGGCCAGAGTCAGTCTGGAGCCTGGTAGAGCTGCTTCTAAGGACAGAAGATTTTTTATATGCTACTTGTTCCATTGTTTGGCACTACCGTTCTGAGAGCTTGTGTCATCTACTGCTTTCCTGCTGAGCTGTTATTGCAAAAGGTGATACACGTATGAGCAACAACACCTATAGCTGAGTGGGTAAACCTTGTTAAAATGGATGCATCCTATGATGTTCTATATGGACTCATTAAGTTCTTTGGCACAAACTAGTCTACTGCTAATGTTTCAATATGGATATAGCATGACTGTATGCTTGTTTTTATACACCTACTAGCAAAGGGTGTGACTGAGGTGGCCAGACATTAGCAGTAAGGACCGAGGTGGTCCACGTACTTTCAAACATGTAGTATAAACTTGAAGGAATTCACAGAGATATATCAGCAGCTCCAAAATTCTTAACTCCAATAATATAATTATTAAGCCTCCACGCTAATAGGACATGGAACACGTCACACCAGGCAAGTGTGTTATAGAAGATCTACACTGTCTAGATAGACCATCAGTAGGTTGACATCCTATGGTCAACATGTATTAGGGCAACAGATGAAAGGTTGACAGTGGTTAGCATTGACAGATACAGAAGGTCAACGCAAAAATGGTCGACATGTTTTTTTTTTTTTTGTCCACATCTTGTATATTTCATGTTCTGTGACCAGCATCAGTAGAACCGTAGGCCTTCGTGGTATCCGGATACCACACTAGGCAATCCCCCTCCTTTGGAGTAGTAGGAAACTGGCACATGTTGCGGCATAAATACTCACAAATCAAAACACGTGTCTTTGCTTCAAGACTCAGATTCCAGGACAGATTCCAAGAGGCACGTCCCCAATTGTCCAATAGAAAATGCAACAGGAAAACCATATATGTCAACACATATTGTGGAGAAATTTGATGACATGTCTACAAGAACATCATATACGAGGACAGCAAGGTCGTTTTCAGAGTCCTCATCTCTTGCAATAGTTTACTTTTACACCCTCCCCCCTCCTCCTTAACATAAAGCAATAATAACATAATTTTATACGGAACCTAGCTGTTCTCATGGAAGTTTCTGATTTTCACTGTTTTAAATATAAATGAGTGTTCAAATTTTGGTAAATCTATAAAGATGTAAATATGAGACATCTTAATGTAAGTAAATATTATTCTATGGTTCTTGGCGTTATCCGAGGACCACCCGTAGCAGATACGGTAAAAATGACAAGACCATTTTTATAGTTTATTAAATTCTATACACTGGAAGTGCAATCCAAAAATTTTGTATCAGATTGTCCGTTTGGGCGTTATCGTTCACACAACGCAAGCCACGCATCAGTAATGAAGTCATTATGTCAACCCCCTTTTCATCCCCTTAGGGGAGGTTTATTAAAATTTGAATTATGTAGTTTTCCTATTTCCCACCTGAAGAATACCGATGTTACATTTCAGCTTCCTAACATATTGGGCAGTAAGAGAATTAGTGATGAGGCAGTCATTAAGTCAGTGAGGGCTTTCACATTTATATATATATATAGAGAGAGAGAGGGAAGAGAGAAGATTGACCATGGCTTAGTCACATTAAGTCACACATGCCTAATGGGTGCACACCTTCCGCAGAAAGGTCCAGGTAGCACCGACCAGCAAACACTCAAAGAGAAAGGATCCATAGAGTTGCTCATAAGGCACAGAGGACCCCAGGCAGGTCACTCTTTCTCACACAAAAGTGTCCCAAATGCAACACAATGGAAGCAGACTTGCTGTTTATGCAGCTGCACCAAGGTGGTCATTCCGAGTTGTTCGCTCGCAAGCTGCTTTTAGCAGCTTTGCACACGCTAAGCCGCCACCTACTGGGAGTGAATCTTAGCTTATCAAAATTGTGAACGAAAGATTCGCAATATTGCGAAAAGACTTCTCTGTGCAGTTTCTGAGTAGCTCGAGACTTACTCTTCCAGTACGATCAGTTCAGTGCTTGTCGTTCCTGCTTTGATATCACAAACACACCCAGCGTTCGCCCAGACACTCCCCCGTTTCTCCAGCCACTCCCGCGTTTTCCCTAGAAACGGTAGCGTTTTTTCAAACACTCCCATAAAACGGCCAGTTTCCGCCCAGAAACACCCACTTCCTGTCAATCACATTACGATCACCAGAACGAAGAAAAAACCTCGTAATGCCGTGAGTAAAATACCAATCTTCATAGCAAATTTACTTGGCTCAGTCGCAGTGCGAACATTGCGCATGCGCAATTAGCAGAAAATCGCTGCGATGCGAAGAAAATTACCGAGCGAACAACTCGGAATGAGGGCCCAAGAGCGGAAAGTTTGTGGCACTTAGTGAACTATCTACTTCTCACAGGTGAATGGGAAAATCTGGAAAAATGGTTAGGTGGTTGTTCGTAGCCATTGGCACAGCAGCCAGATTAAAATAAAAATAAGCGACCCTGCATTTATAGATAAGTCAGAGGCACTTTCCACTTACCCTGCAGAAGAATTATTACTGTAAGTCTTCAGAAAGGGCTAGCTGGATGCCACACTAGATAAAATATACATTATGGTAAGAACTTACCGTTGATAACGGTATTTCTCCTATGTCCACAGGATCCAAAGGATAACATTGGGATATGATGAAGCGACAGCGGATTTGCACCAATCGGTCAAAGCTTTTCAGCCTCCCAGCATGCAACGGGCCTGTCCATATATCCCCGCCTCCTGGCTCAGGCAAATCAGTTGTATTCCCAAAGCTCAAGGCAGGAGCATCATAGATAGCCCTAATCAGGAGAGAAGAAAACACATGCACACCCTTCCGTACAAGAAGGAAGAGGTTAGTGAGTAAAAGGATCCTCAAATCAGGCGCGTCAGGGTGGGATCCCTGTGGACTTATGAGAAATACTGTTATCAACGGTAAGTTCTTACAATAACGTATATTTCTCCGGCAGGGTCCACAGGTTATCCACAGGATAACATTGGGATTTCCTAAAGCAATTTAGTGGTGGGGACACTCCTGATTGCCCAAATTCAGTGTTGTGAGATGCAAAGGTATCCATGGCATAATGTCTAATGAATGTGTTAATGGAAGACCATGTGGCTGCCTTACATATCTGTTCTGCTGAAGCACCACATTGTGCTGCCCATGATGGACCTACCTTACGAGTGAGCAGAGACATTAGCAGGAACAAGGAGATCAGCTTAAGCATATGCTTCTGATATCGTCATCCAAAGCCACATTGCCAGTGTCTGCTTGTCAGCAGGCCATCCTCTCTTGTGAAATCTGTAGAGAACGAAGAGAGAATCTGTCTTTCTGATGGCACTGGTATGATCCACGTAGATCCTTAAGGCACGGACCATGTCCAGTGATGCATCTCCCGCAGAAAGGCCCGGTTCCTGGAAAGCCGGGACTACAATTTCTTCGTTAAGGTGAAATTTAGACACCACCTTGGGAAGATACCCAGATCTAGTTCTGAGAACCGCTCTATCTGGATAAAAGATCAGAAATGGAGGACGACATAACAATGCCCCTAAATCTGATACTCTTCTAGCTGACACCATGGCCAGTAGAAAGAGAACTTTAGCTGTCAACCATTTAAGATCCACTTTATTAAGTGGTTCAAATGGGGCAACTTGAAGGGCCTTTAGGACTAAATTTAAGTCCCAAGGCACTGTAGGAGGAACAAAAGGAGGTTGAATGTGCAGCATTCCCTGGAAAAAAGTATGCACATCCTGAAAGTTGGCAATTTTCTTTTGGAACCATACAGTCAATGCCGACACTTGAACTCTGAAGGAAGCCACCTTCAAACCTTTATCCATTCCTGCCTGAAGGAATGCTTAGACCCTGGAAACTCTGAAAGACCTAGGGCGCATCTTCCGTTCACTGCACCAATAAATATAGGTTTGCCATATTTGGTGATAAATGCAAACTGAGGAAGGTTTCCTTGCTCTGAGCACTGTTTGAATTACCTATTGTGAGAATCCTCTTGACTTCAGGATAGAGGTTTCAAGAGCCACGCCATCAAAGACAATCGATCCAGATGTCTGTGATCATAAGGACCCTGCATCAGTAGATCTGGACGTTGAGGGAGCAGGAGTGGAGCATCCATCGACATTCTCTGCAGATCTGTGTACCAATGTCTTCTGGGCCACTTCTGGAGAACTTTGTTGTTCTGACGGGACGCCATGAGAGCTATCTCTGGCAACCCCCACTTGTCGACTAGAGTCAGGAAGACGTCCATGTGTAGAGCCCATTCGCTTGCCTGAATGGCGTGTCGACTGAGAAAATCTACTTCCCAGTTTAGGACTCCTGGAATGAACACTGCGGACAAAGCTGGCTGATGAAGTTCTGCCCACTTTAGTGTGTGACTTACCTCCTTCATAGGTTTTTGGCTGCGAGTTCCTCCCTGATGGTTGAGGTATGCTACTGCCGTTGCATTGTCTGAGTGGATTTGAATTGGTTTTCCATGAAGAATGTCCTTTGCCTGAATCATGGCCATGTATATAGCCCGAAGTTCCAATATATTTATTGGCAGGCAACCTTCAACCTTCTTCCTTGGTCCACTGCCCCTGGAAACAAAAAACCTTCCTGACACTGCTCCCCAGCTCTGGAGACTGACATCCATTGTCAGAATCTCCCAATCTGATATCCAAAAGGGTCTCCCCTTGTCCAGATGGGATGTCTGTAGCCACCAGGCTAATGACCTTCTTACTTCCATCGTAAGGACCATAGTCTGCGTTTTTATCATCTGATGCAACCCATTCCATTTGGCAAGGATCAGATGCTGCAGAGGCCTCGAGTGGAGCTGTGCATACTCCACCATGTCGAATGTTGACACCATCAATCCCATCACACGCATTGCTGCGTAAATGGATACCTTTTGACTGTAACAACTCCTGAATCCTTGACTGAACTTTGAATATCTTGTCCAGAGGTAAAATTACTCTCTGAAGGCTTGACTCCAGTACAGCCCCCAAGTAAGTCATCCGCTGTGACGGAACCAGAGATGATTTTGCCCAATTTATGAGCCACCCGTGCCTTTGCAGACACGTTATTGTCTGTTGCAGATGACATAGGAGCAATTCCTGCGACTGTGCCAGGATTAAAAGTTCGTCAAGGTATGAAAAAATTCTTATTCTCTGCCTGCGGAGATAAGCTGCCATTACCACCATAATTTTGGTAAATACTCTGGGGCTAACCCAAAAGGTAGGGCCTGGAACTGAAAATGCTGTTGGAGGATAGCGAACCTGAGATAGCACTGATGGGACAGTGCTATAGGAACATGTAGGTAAGCATCATGGATATCCAGGGATACCATATAATACCGTGGCTCCATGGCCACAATGATGGAACGTAAAGTCTCCATATGAAACAGAGGTACCCTATTGTACTTGTTCAGCACTTTGAGATTAAGTATGGGCTGGAACGACCCATTTGGCTTCTGAACTAGAAACAGGTTGGAGTAAAAACCCTGTCCTCGTTGTGCAGGAGGAACTGGAATGATTACTCCTGACTGAAGCAATTTCTGAACTGCCTCTTGCAAAGCCCTGGTCTTCGTCTCTACCCGAGACGAACTGGTACAAAAAAAACCTTCAAGGAGGTGCTTCTCGAAGGCAAAAGCATAACCCAGAGATACCGCTTCCTGCACCCAGGCATCTGCTGCCAGATCTGTGCAAACTTAAGAAGTCGGCCCCCCACACTGGGATCCCCCAGGTGGAGGCCCACACCATCAGGCTGATTGTCTTCTGGCTTGGGAGCCGGCCCTCTGGTGGCCCAATGCTTTTTAGTCTTACCAGAATTGTCACATTGAGACTGTTTGACATAACCCTTTCCTTTTGCATTTTCATGAGTCTGAAAGGGACGAAAAACTGGAAAATCTAGGCTTGGATTTGTTGTGGAAGGAAACTTCACTTTCTTGGAGTCTGATTCAGACTCCAAAATACTGTGTAATTCTTTACGAAAAAGAATATCTCCAGTAAAAGGCAAAGAGTCCAGAAACTTATTGGAATCTGAGTCAGCTTTCTATGTTTGTAACCAAACAGCTCTGCGAGCTGCTACTGCTGAGGCTGATGCTTGAGAGGCAATTGTACCCATATCCAAGGCTGCTTCTTCCAAAAAAAATAGCTGCCTGTTTAATATGTTCAATATGGGATTTTTGCTTTCTAGATGCCAGTGAAAGATCATCCTCATCATCAGCCCAGGCTGCCACTGCTTTTGCCATCCAGGCTGAAGCCATGGCTGGTCTTACGATTGCCCCCGACAAGGAGAAAATGGTTCTTAAAAACCATCTATTTTCCTATCCGTGACCTCATTTAATGATGTTGAAGGCATAGGTAATATAGATTTTCGCACCAATCAAATGACATGCTGTGACCGGATGGTCCCGTATGAGAGCCCTCACCGCTTCCCGTCCCCAGTCACAGAATGGAATTTTAGGTCACATGGGACCTGGCCACATAGGGGATTCCCGCTTTCCGTCAGTAACTGCCTGTTACTGACTCCACCCACTGCGCAGTGGGTGGGTTCAACACTGCCACCACCAGACTCCTAACCTGCCATGGCGTCTGGAACCACGGTTCTGCTCTGTATGTGTCGACACACCGCCGTACCACACCTGTGTGGTGTTGACGAATCTCCACAAGTCGCTTGACTAGGCCTCTACCCGGTAGCTGACTGGAGGCAGAGCTTGGAGACACTGGGTACACCCTGGACAGCCGGAGAACAGAGCTAGGTTTCACCTAGCCCTGCAGGTCACAAGATGAAGTGGTCGTCTTGAGGCAGAAGATGTTTATTTGCTCAAATAGTCTTAAAAAAGCTCTTCCCTATTGCTAGGGGCAACAGCAATACAGCAGATGTTTACAGCAGAAGAAAGTGGTATAATACACTTTTCATGGGGCAGCTGTCCTCCTTTTATCCTACTCCAATACACAATACCACAGGGGGTAAGTCCTCCCTGTGGTTTTCTACCACTGTTTACCCATGTGCTGTGCATGCCTTGGTCACATGCACAGCTACCATTGTCCTCTATGGACAGTGGGGAGTGGTTACTCTCCTTTGACCGTCCCATCCTGGATCCGCCCGTTGATGTTCAGTCTAGGCTGGGGGAAGTTTTCCCGCCTAAACTTACTTCCAGAAAACTGCCCAGGACCAGGACCTACTGTAGCTCACTATCTGCAGCCTGAATTCGGGCTCCAGAGCTGGGCAGCCTAGATCCCCGGTCAGGGTTTCCTGTCCACCATGGTTGATCTCTATGGAGCTCCACTCAGCTTGTTGGAAAACTGAGCTTCTCCTCTCTCTCCCCATGCTATTTTGATGTGGAAGGCTAGAGGAGAAGGCATTCTGTTTTGGGGGAAAAGGACTGGAGGAATCCAACAGCCTGCACAGCCATGGACTCCCCCCTCCTGGGACACACAACCAAGTAAGTGCATTTTCCATTAAATACACTTCACATACATGTCTGTTTAAATACACTGAGCCTGTGCCCTGCACAGGTTCCACATACCCAGGCACTGTAGTGCCTCATCATACAGTATATATTATACCTTTAAAGCATTGTGGGCTCCCTTAGCCCTGCAGCCCAGGAAACTCATCCTGACTGCAGTGGCAACTTAACTGTTTAATGGATGCACTGGGAGCCAGCTATCCCAGTCTTCCAGCATGCAGGCAGTCCACCTCCATACTCCTCGCCGCATCGGGAGCCTGCCAGCCTGTTCCTCCATGAGCGGCGCACTCTGGTCCCCCCACTGCGCAGGGAGCGGCTAGCCCGGTCCCATGTGCGATGCTGAACTCTGTGGCCTTGCCGTAGTGTCCGGCGGTGATACTGGCTGCTGTGCACCCCCCCTTCTGAAGCCTGGCGGCTCGGGATGCTCATCCTGCCTGCCGCAGCTCGGTGCCTCCTTGTAGTGCTGAGGCGCCGGGAGCAGAACACTCTGAGCGCTGCAGCAGGAGCTGATCTCCCGGCTGCAGCGGCTCCCCCTTCTCCGTAGTGCTGAGGTACCAGGAGCATAGCTCCGGGACCTCAGCACACAGCGCACCATCTCCTGAGCATGGCAGACCGGGAGCCGGAGGTACCTGTCTCCCAGCCGCAGCCCCCATGCTGCCTCCTCCACCTGCCGCGCAGGGGGACGGATAACCTTGTGCGGCTCTCCTCTCCCCTAGCGCACCAGGGGCTTTCTCTCACTACCGCGGTCGCCGGAGAAATCCGGGACCGCGGCATATACAAATATACATTTTTAAATACACGGTGCCTAGCGCCCTATACAATTTAAAGATGGTGCCTAGCACCATGGTTCATTTAAAGGTGGCCCCAAGCGCCTGTTGTCTATCAATATGGGGCTGGTCACTTAAGGGTTAACCCCTTAAGTGCCATGGCCGCTATTGTTCCTGTGGCCACCAGGGTCTCCGGCCACACATGCGTATCTACTTTGGGAGCCACCTTCCTTTTTAAACAGTCCCCAGCTGGAAGAGGATAATGGGAATTCCATCTCTTTGGAATTCTAAACTTCTTACTGGATGTTACCAAACCCTCTTGCATAATTGCTGTCAGCTGTTCTGAACCAGGAAATTCAGTCCTGACTTTTGGGACGTTTAAACACAGGTGTCTTAGATTTTAACAAAGGCTCTGCTGCCTCCTCTAAGGATAGAATGGCTTTCATAGCATAAATTAGCTCAGGTATGTCCACTGAGTTGAGACCTTCATCCTTATCTCTGTATGCAGACCTGGAATGTGATGAGTCCTTATCCTCGGATGAGTCCCCATCTGAAACATGTGTAGACTATGAAGATTTTGTTTCATGTCTATGTGATTTACTTTCCACCAGTCTTTCCATCTGTTCTTCTTGAAAGGCTGCTGATTCCTGGAATGGATGTGATAAACCCCAGCGGGAATGTTGCATGTAAGGGTTAATAGGGTAACCTCTGCCTGGTACAGGAGCTGGCATTATCCGCTCAGCTATACTTCATAATGTCTGTGTAAAAGTAGCCCATGGGAGTTCAACTTGAACCTGTGCCTGCCTTGGATTATTCAGGAGGCTTTTGTGAAAGCTAAAACAGTTTAAACATCCTGAGAAATTAACCCAGCTTTGCAAACAAATATGAAATGAGTGTTGCTGCTGCTGTGGAGAGTGTATCCTCCTCACGCTTGCCTCTCAGATATGATAAACAAATCACACACCTGTACAGTGTTAACTACACAATTTGTGACTGAAATAACTTTAAATCTTTTTAAAGTGACATACAAGCAAATATAGTGGTGGATGCTCAATTAGCTTAGTGATATCATTCAGGTGCTTGAAAGGGAGGGGTGTTTCTGAGCAAGAAAAAAACAACACATTTTGTTTCCCCCAGCACCCTGATTAATAGCAGTAACCAGATTTAAATCCCACACAATATCTTAGAATTTAGAGATCTCGGTTACATATAACTGCGCAAATGTATGTATAAGCCCCCAAGCTGCGTCAAGGCCTCTCTGTATATATATTAGGGGTCCCTAGCGCTATATCTAGGTGCAGGGCATGGCACCCCAAAAAAAATAAGATTTTAAACCTACCGGTAAATCTTTTTCTCGTAGTCCGTAGAGGATGCTGGGGACTCCGTAAGGACCATGGGGATAGACGGGCTCCGCAGGAGACATGGGCACTTTAAGAAAGACTTTAGGATTTGGGTGTGCACTGGCTCCTCCCTCTATGCCCCTCCTCCAGACCTCAGTTAGAGAAACTGTGCCCAGAGGAGACGGACAGTACAAGGAAAGGATTTTTGTTAAACCAAGGGCAAGACTCATACCAGCCCACACCAATCACACCGTATAACTTGTGATAAACTAACCAGTTAACAGTATGAAATTCAACATAGCTTCAGTCGGAAACTGAAAGCAACCATAACATAACCCTTATGTAAGCAAAACTATATACAAGTCTTGCAGTAGAAGTCCGCACTTGGGACGGGCGCCCAGCATCCTCTACGGACTACGAGAAAAAGATTTACCGGGAGGTTTAAAATCTTATTTTCTCTTACGTCCTAGAGGATGCTGGGGACTCCGTAAGGACCATGGGGATTATACCAAAGCTCCCAAACGGGCGGGAGAGTGTGGATGACTCTGCAGCACCGATTGAGCAAACAGGAGGGCCTCCTCAGCCAGGGTATCAAATTTGTAGAATTTCGCAAACGTGTTTGCCCCTGACCAAGTAGCCGCTCAGCACAGCTGTAGTGCCGAGACCCCTTGGGCAGCCGCCCAAGAAGAGCCCACTTTCCTAGTGGAATGGGCCTTGACTGATTTAGGTAACGGCAATCTAGCCGTCGTATGCGCCTGCTGAATCGTGGTACAGATCCAGCGAGCAATAGTCTGCTTCAGTTTTCCTGACTTTGGCCGTCCTGGCCACGTAAATTTTCAAAGCCCTGACTACATCCAGATACTCGGAATCCTCCAAGTCTCGTGTAGCCACCGGCACCACAATAGGTTGGTTCATATGAAAGGATGACACCACCTTAGGCAAAAATTGAGGACGGGTCCGCAATTCCGCCCTATCCATATGGAAAACTAGATAGGGGCTTTTGTGAGACAAAGCCGCCAATTCTGACACTCGCCTAGCCGAAGCTAAGGCCAATAACATGACCACCTTCCAAGTGAGATATTTTAACTCTACTGTCTGAAGTGGTTCAAACCAGTGCGACTTAAGGAAACTCAAAACAACGTTAAGGTCCCAAGGCGCCACCGGAGGTACAAAAGGAGGCTGAATATGAAGCACTCCCTTTACAAAAGTTTGTATTTCTGAAAGTGAAGCCAATTCTTTTTGAGAAAAAAAATGGATAATGCCGAAATCTGAACCTTAATGGAGCCTAATTTTAGGCCCAAATTCACTCCAGTTTGTAGAAAGTGAAGGAAACGGCCCAGATGGAATTCTTCCGTATGAGCATTCCTGGCCTCATACCAAGCAACATATTTACGCCATATACGGTGATAATGTTTAGCTGTCACATCCTTCCTAGCCTTTATCAGAGTAGGAATGACCTCATTCGGAATGCCCTTTTCCGCTAGGATCTGGCGTTCAACCGCCATGCCGTCAAACGCAGCCGCGGTAAGTCTTGGAACAGACAGGGCCCCTGTTGCAACAGGTCCTGTCTTAGAGGAAGAGGCCACGGATCTTCTGTGAGCATCTCCTGCAATTCCGGGTACCAGGCCCTTCGTGGCCAATCTGGAACAATGAGAATTGTCCGAACTCCTCCTTTTCTTATTATTCTCAACACCTTTGGGATGAGAGGAAGAGGAGGAAAAACATATATTGAGTGGAACACCCACGGTGTCACTAATGCGTCCACCGCTACTGCCTGAGGGTCTCTTGACCTGGCGCAATACCTTTGCAGTTTTTTGTTTAGACGGGACGCCATCATGTCTATCTGGGGCAGGCCCCACTGGCTTGCAATCTGTGTGAAGACTTCCTGATGAAGTCCCCACTCTCCCGGATGCAGGTCATGCCTGCTGAGGAAGTCTGCTTCCCAGTTGTCCACTCCCGGAATGAACACTGCTGATAGGGCGCTTACATGGTTTTCCGCCCAGCGTATAATCTTTGTGGCTTCCGCCATTGCCACTCTGCTCTTTGTGCCGCCCTGGCGGTTTACATGAGCTACTGCGGGGATGTTGTCTGACTGGATCAGGACTGGTAAGTCACGAAGCAAAGTCTCCGCTTGACGAAGGGCGTTCAATATGGCCCTTAGCTCCAGGACGTTGATGTGAAGACAAGTCTCCTGGCCCTGGAAGTTCCTTCCTTGTGTGACTGCACCCCAACCTCGGAGGCTCGCGTCCGTGGTCACCAGGACCCAGTCCTGAATGCCGAATCTGCGGCCATCTAAAAGGTGAGCACTCTGCAGCCACCACAGGAGAGACACCCTGGCCCTGGGGGACAGGGTGATCAACCGATGCATTTGTAGATGCGACCCGGACCATTTGTCCAGTAGGTCCCATTGGAAGGTCCGTGCATGGAACCTGCCGAATGGAATGGCCTCGTAAGATGCCATCATCTTTCCCAGGACTCGCGTGCAGTGATGCACTGACACCTGTTTTGGTTTCAATAGGTTCCTGACCAAAGTCACGAGTTATTGAGCCTTTTCTATTGGTAGATACACCCTATTCTGGTCCGTATCCAGAATCATGCCCAAGAAGGGTAGACGAGTCGTAGGAACCAACTGCGACTTCGGGATATTGAGAATCCAGCCGTGTTGCTGTAACACCTTCAGTGAAAGTGACACGCTGTTCAGTAATTGTTCTCTTGATCTCGCTTTTATGAGGAGATCGTCCAAGTACGGGATAATTGTGACACCTTACTTGCGCAGGAGCACCATCATTTCCGCCATTACCTTGGTAAAAATTCTCGGGGCCGTGGAAAGCCCAAACGGCAACGTCTGAAATTGGTAATGACAATCCTGTACCGCAAATCTCAGGTACGCCTGATGAGGTGGATATATGGGAACCTGAAGGTATGCCTCCTTTATATCCAGAAAATCTCCCCCTTCCAGGCTGGCGATGACCGCCCTGAGCGATTCCATCTTGAATTTGAACCTTTTCAAGTATAGGTTCAGGGATTTTAAATTTAAAATGGGTCTGACCGAACCGTCCGGTTTCGGGACCACAAACAGGGTTGAGTAATATCCCTTGCCCTGCTGAAGTGGGGAAACCTTGACCACCACCTGTTGAAGATACAATTTGTCGATTGCATTTAACACTATCTCCCGTTCTTGAGGAGACGTTGGCAAAGCCGATTTGAAAAACCGGCGAGGAGGCACCTCTTCGAATTCCAGTTTGTAACCTAGGGAAACAATTTCTATTGCCCAGGGATCCACCCGTGAGTGGGCCCAGATGTGGCTGAAAATTCGAAGACGTGCCCCCACTGGGGCGGACTCCCTTAGTGGAGCCCCAGCGTCATGCGGTGGATTTTGCAGAGGCCAGGGAGGACTTCTGTTCCTGGGAACTAGCTGTGTTGTGCAGCTTTTTCCCTCTGCCCTTACCTCTGGCAAGAAAGGACGATCCACGGCCTTTCTTGTTTCTATTTGATCGAAAGGACTGCATTTGATAATGCGGTGCTTTTTTAGGTTGTGAGGGAATATAAGGTAAAAAATTAGATTTGCCTGCCGTAGCCGTGGAGAACAGGTCCGAGAGACCTTCCCCAAACAATTCCTCACCCTTGTAAGGTAAAACCTCCATATGCCTTTTTGAGTCGGCATCACCTGCCCATTGTCGGGTCCAAAGGACTCTTCTAGCAGAGATCGACATAGCGTTGATTCTCGAACCCAATAGACCAAATGTCTCTCTGTGCATCTCTCATATATAAGACAGCATATTTTATATGTCCTAGGGTCAATAGGATGGTATCCTTATCCAGGGTATCAATTTCCGCTGATAAGGTATCTGTCCATGCTGCTACAGCACTACACACCCATGCCGACGCAATAGCCGGTCTGAGTAAGGTACCTGAATGTGTATAAATGGACTTCAGGGTAACCTCCTGCTTGCGATCAGCAGGATCCCTGAGGGTAGCCGTATCTTGGGAAGGCAGTGCTACCTTTTTGGATAAGCGTGTCAAAGCTTTGTCCACCCTAGGGGATGATTCCCACCGTATCCTGTCCGTTGGCGGGAAAGGATACGCCATAAGAATCCTTTCGGGAATCTGCAGTTTCTTGTCTGGAGATTCCCAAGCTTTTTCACATAACTCGTTCAGCTCATGTGAGGGGGGAAAATTTATCTCAGTTTTCTTTCCCTTATACATGTGTACCCGCGTGTCAGGGACAGGGGGTTCCTCTGTGATATGCAAAACATCTTTGATTACAATAATCATATATCGAATACATTTAGCCACCTTTGGCTGTAATTTTGCATCATCATATTCGACACTGGAGTCAGAATCCGTGTCAACTATTTGGGATAGTGGGCGCTTTTGGGACCCCGAAGGTCCCTGCGACATAGGTACAGGCATGGGTTGCTCCCTGACTGTTCCCTAGCTTCAGCTTTATCCAATCTTTTCTGCAATAAATTTACATTGGCACTTGAAACATTCCACATATCCATCCAGTCAGGTGTCGGCGCCGTCGACAGCGACACCACATTCATTTGCTCCTCCTCCCTCGAAAAGCCTTCTACCTCAGACATGTCGACACACACGTACCGACACACCACTGATAAAGCTAAATATTTACCTTGAACCTAAGCTATATACTTATTAAAGACAATGTACGCAATAGGCGCACAAGGTGCCGTAATGGTACGCACTTAGCGTAGCAGACGCTGTACCGCGAGAGCGGGATATGAGCGGCGCTGACGCTCACTGAATTACACACAGAAAACCTTGTTATCAACACACTGTAAGGGTATGCTTATGCTGTAAACCTTATTACTGTAATATTACCACAATGTAACACTGATTAACCCTTACCATATGAAAGCTGTTGGAGCGATTAAGACGCTCAGAAACCCTATATAATAACTAGTAAAACACACACTCCTTCCTAAGGTTCCAACACCTTTACTAGATGATTTTAGTAAGTAAAAGGGAAAAGTACAGTTAACAGCTTATACACTACAGTCCTAACATTAATGACTAAACAGACTAACTAAACAGAAGTATACACAATAGCGAACGATCACGAATAGAATAAACACAAAGAGAATAAATGGCAAACACTTATAGGATAACTAAAAGAGAACAATTGCATACATACAGAGTAACGAAATGGCCACAGAGAAACTTACACACGTGGGAATGATTCGCAGGCGCTCCTGGACCAGGGCTCCAGCCTTCAGTGTGAAAACCTTGCAGAGTCATGTGTGACCAAGCCTATTGCAAGCTATATTTATTTACTAACTCAAGACATACTACAATAGACACTGTGTGCTCCCTTTCCATTGGTTAGGGGGTGGGACATGTACTGCACCGGGGATCATTGGTTAGTTCAAGAAGTGGGCGATGGCTAGGACTTGTTAGTATTCTAAATTCCTCTCTGTCTGGTTGTATTGTGGAAAGCTATTGTTTTGGATCTTCCAAACAAACTCTGTCTCTGGGCTTTGTTTACCCCACCTTCAGTTGAGACAATTGACAACTCAGCACTCATTATTCTGGAGAGAAACCTGGTCCTATTCATAAACAAAGGTGTAAGCCCTCTTCATAGAATCTCAAAGCTTAGTGTAAATAAGGCCATTGTATTCAGTCTGTGGGAAAGAAATGCCTGAATTCCATTTACTTACCCTGCACTTATTTCTAATTTAATTCTGAATACAATTCATCTTATTCTCTACCTCTGCGCATAACCATGCGCAGGAACATGCGAATCCCTCCCAACTATCATAGGCACAACACCCCTTCAATACCCCACAGCTGGACACCAAACACTACCCTCCAACCTTTGTCTGAGCCCTCCCAGCATGCAAAGAGGAATCTCTCTGTCCAAGAAGTTTTAAACTTACCATGCTTGCTGACATTGTTAAGGGGAATATTAACTATAATATACGCTATTTGGGTTAAATATGTCACGATCGAGTCGCACGCTACAAGCTCACAAACTCCGCCGTATTTACACATCCCATGCGCACGAGACGCTGGAACGTCCCTTACAAAGCCTGCGGGGATGTGTACGCACGGGGGACCAGGCGACGAGCAGCATGCGCACACATTAGGGGTTAATACAAGGCATATGAATCATGATATTTTTCGACTTTGACACCACACACTCAGGGAGCCCTCTTATCTGAGGACAGTTCCCCCACAATGCCCTTAGGAGAGACAGAGAGAGAGTATGCCAGCACACACCCAGCGCTATAATAACCCAGGACAAAAACACAATATTTATGTTTACCCAGATAGCGCATTTATACTCAATTCGCCAATTATGTGCCCCCCCTCTACTTTAAAACCCTCTTGTCACCGTGATCTAAGCAGGGGAGAGTCCGGGGAGCTTCCTCTCACGTGGCTTCTACCTTCAGGCTCTGTGAGGAGGACGGCGGCGCGGCTCCGGGACGGACGGCGAAGTTGAGACCTGCGTACCGATCCCTCTGGAGCTAATGGTGTCCAGTAGCCTAAGAAGCAGAGCCTTTCAACTCACAAAAGTAGGTCTGCTTCTCTCCCCTCAGTCCCACGATGCAGGGAGTCTGTTGCCAGCAGGCTCCCTGAAAATAAAAATCCTTACAAAATACTTTCTGTCAGAAACTCAGGAGAGCTCCCTGTAATGCACCCAGTCTCCTCTGGGCACAGTAATAATCAGGTCTGGAGGAGGGGCATAGAGGGAGGAGCCAGTGCACACCCAAATCCTAAAGTCTTTCTTAAAGTGCCCATGTCTCCTGCGGAGCCCGTCTATCCCCATGGTCCTTACGGAGTCCCCAGCATCCTCTAGGACGTAAGAGAAATCAGCATAAGCCAGACAGCCCTAAGCAGCATACCAGTGGAAAAACTATAATATTAATAGATTAGTGTTTAAGAAGCCGAAGCTATAGGGAAAGTGATACAAAAATCAGAATTAAAATAAGTAATAGTGCTAAAGAAATTAGTATGTGATAAGTTAATGTAAAGGTATTCCACACTAAAGCCATCCAGCTCAGCCAATTCAGAGGCACCACACCTCACACCTCCACAACCCCAATCTGGGTCTATGTTTAACCAGCAAGGAGCCACATGATAATGGCTCCTTACTACAATATGTCTAAGCTAAGAGCTACCCACCTTGGAGCAACCCCATAATGCTCCATCTGGCATGTCAAGACCTGCATCTCCTCCTAATGCAAGCTCCTCTCTGCCTCTCACAACAAGCAAATATAGTGGTGGATGCTCAATTAGCTTAGTGATATCATTCAGGTGCTTAAAAGGGAGGAGTGTTTCTGAGCAAGATATAGTGCTAGGGACCCCCAATATATATACAGAGAGGCGGCTTGGGGGCTTACACATACATTATATGTAACTGAGATCTCTGAATTCTAAGATATTGTATGGGATTTAAATCTGGTTACTGCTATTATTCAGGGTGCTGGGGGAAAGAAAATGGGTTTTTGTTCTTGCTAAAGTGACATACAATCAGATCCCTCTCTGCTTTGCACCAGCATTGAGGATTAGAATACACAGAAAACTGACAGAAATAGTAAAGTCAGCAATCACACTAGCAATCAGTCACAAGTTATACATTAGTATAAATAGGATTTTGGTTACCTACCGGTAAATCCTTTACTCGTAGCCCATAGAGGATGCTGGGGTCCACATTAGTACCATGGGGTATAGATGGGTCCACCAGGAGCCATTGGCACTTTAAGAGTTGGAGAGTGTGGGCTGGCTCCTCCCTCTATGCCCCTCCTACCAGACTCAGTCTAGAAACTGTGCCCGCGGAGACGGACATCGTCGAGAGAAGGATTTAACACAGATAGTGGCGAGATTCATACCACCTCACACATACAAGGCACATCAAGCTAACTAGCTTGAAAAACTCAGCAACTGCTGAAACATTACTTACCACGTAACAATGCAGTACATAACTTAACAAAGTTGTACTGAACCAGATAACGGTTGCAGGAAAACGAAGCGCTGGGTGGGCGCCCAGCATCCTCTACAGACTACGAGAAAAGGATTTACCGGTAGGTAACCAAAATCCTGTTTTCTCTTACGTCCTAGAGGATCCTGGGGTCCACATTAGTACCACGGGGATGTACCAAAGCTCCCGGAATGGGAGAGAGAGTCCGGAGGCTCCTGCAGAGCTGATTGACTGAACTTCAGATCATCAGAGGCCAAAGTATCGAACTTGTAGAACTTAGCAAACGTGTTCGACCCAGACCAAGTTGCCGCTCGGCAAAGTTGTAACGCCGAGACACCCCAGGCAGCCGCCCAGGAAGAACCCACCTTACGAGTAGAGTGAGCCTTAACAGATTTTGGACACGGTAATCCTGCCATAGAATAAGCATGCTGGATAGGGAACCTAATCCAGCGAGATATAGTCTGCTTTGAAGCAGGACACCCAATTTTCATGGGATCATACAGGACAAACAAAGAGTCCGATTTCCTGTGACGAGCAGTCCTCTTCACATAGATTCTCAAAGCCCTCCCAACATCCAAGGACTTTGACGAAATTGAGGAGTCAGTCGCAACTGGCACCACAATAGGTTGGTTGATATGAAATGCCGACACAACCTTTGGAAGAAACTGCTGACATGTCCGGAGCGCAGCTCTGTCTTCGTGGAATATCAAGTAAGGGCTTTTACAGGACAGAGCCCCCAATTCTGACACATGTCTAGCAGAAGCTAAGGCCAACAACGTGACAGCCTTCCATGTAAGAAATTTGGCCTCAACCTCCTGTAGAGGCTCAAACCAGCCCGACTGGAGAAACTACAACACCACGTTAAGATCCCAAGGCGCCGTAGGCAGTACAAAGGGACGTTGGATGTGCAGAACTCCCTTCAAAAAGGTCTGAACCTCAGGGAGGACAGCCAACTGTTTCTGGAAGAAAATGGACAGGGCCGAAATCTGGACCTTCACAGATCCCAACTTCAGGCCCATATCCACACTTGCTTGCAGGAAGAGGAGAAAACATCCCAGTTGAAACTCCACCGCAGGAAACTTCTTGGACTTACACCAAGAGACATATTTCTTCCAAATACATAGTAACATAGTAATTGAGGTTGAAAAGAGGCAAAATGCCCATCGTGTTCAACCTGTATTAAATTGTGTTGATTATAACGTACCTGCTGAAGTAATGTTTTATGACTATTTAACAACTATAAATCATGTTACACCCAGATTAACGTCAATTTTTTAATTGTTATAACCTTGGATATCATTTTCAGTCAGAAATGTATCCAATCCTTTTTTAAATGCATTTACAGAGTGCGCCATTACTACCTTCCCTGGCAGTGAATTCCAAATCCTTATTGCCCTAACAGTGAAAAACCCTTTCCTCCGTTGCGTACGGAATTTCCTCTCCTCCAGCCTCAGCGAGTGCCCACGTGTCCTAAACAGTGTTCTTTTAATAAATAATTGATCTGATAACTCTTTGTAATGTCCCTTTACATATTTGAAGATATTAATAATGTCTCCTCTTAGACGCCTCTTTTCCAGTGTATACATATTCAACCTAGTTAGCCTTTCCTCGTAGTCCAGTCCCTCTAGCCCTTTAATCAATTTAGTAGCTCGCCTTTGAACCCTTTCAAGTTCACCGATATCTTTTTTATACAGTGGTGCCCAAAACTGAACACAATATTCCTAGTGCGGATGTACCAATGATTTATACAGCTGCAGGATTACATCCTCTTCCCTTGTCTCAATTCCCCGTTTAATGCATGCTAGCACCTTACTTGCCTTCTTTACTGTGCTTTGACATTGTGTGTGGTTATTAAGCCTATTATCAATGAGTACTCCCAAATGTTTTTCCAGTACTGTTACCCCTAGACTTTCCCCATTTAATATGTAGGATGCAAGCTTGTTTTTAGTCCCGAAATGTATAACCTTGCACTTTTCTGTATTGAACCTCATTCTCCATTTAGTTGCCCAAAGTTTAGATAAATCATTCTGCAGAGACTCCACATCTATTTCCAAATTAATTACCCTACACAATTTAGTATCATCTGCAAAGATTGATACTGTGCTTTCCAGGCCTATTTCTAGGTCATTGATAAATATGTTGAACAGTAGTGGCCCGAGTACGGACCCTTGTGGTATTCCACTGACTACTGGGGTCCAGCTTGAGGACTTCCCATTGACCACTACTCTCTGTACCCTGTTATCCAGCCAGTTACTTATCCATGTGCAAACAGTTTTTCCTAGGCCAAGCTCCTTTAATTTGATGATCACTCTCCTGTGAGGTACTGCATCGAAGGCTTTTGCAAAATCTAAGTAGACCACATCCACTGCTTTTCCCTGGTCGAGATTATTGCTCACTTCCTCGTAGAAGCTAATTAAGTTAGTTTAACATGATCTGTTCCTCACAAACCCATGCTGGTTCTTGCTAATAATCATAGTGGTCTGTAGATACTCCTGTATTCTATCCTTTAGAATTCCTTCCAATATTTTCCCCACTATAGACATCAAACTAACCAGTCTGTAGTTACCCGGATGATTTTTGGATCCCTTTTTAATAATGGCACTACCTCACCTATACGCCAATCCTTCGGTACCATGCCTGATATGATTGAACTATTGATTATCAAGTATAGGGGTCTTGCTAGTTCTGACCTAAGCTCCATAAGAACCCTCTGGTTAAGTCCATCAGGACCAGGTGATTTATTAATCTTAATTTTGCTTAGTCTCTCCTGGACTAATTCTTCACTTAAACAAGTATCTAACCACCAATCATTACCGTCACTGTCGTTATGCACTCCTCCCACCATCAGTTCTTCTCTGGTGAACACTGATGAAAAAAATGTATTCAGTATTTCCGCTTTTATTTCATCATTTATCAATACTCCAAATTCATCTTTTATAGGACCTATGTTCTCCTTTTTTAACCTTTTACTGTTTATTTAAAAAACTTTTTAGAATTGGTTTTACTCTCTATAGCGATTTGCTTTTAATTTTCCATTTTAGTTGCTCTTATTGCTTTTTTTATTGCATTCCTTGTAATACTTGAATGACTCCTCCTTTCCATTAGATTTAAATGCTCTGAAAGCACGCTTCTTGTTATCCATTTCTACCTTGACCTTCTTGTTAAGCCACATTAGTTTCAGTTTAATACTCCTGCGTTTACTGCCCATAGGGATAAATTTGTAAATATTGCTATCTAGCAACCCTTTTAAAGCATCCCACACTTTTGACGTGTTTTTGTTATGAAACAAAACTTCCCATCCAATGTCTTTAATTGCACATCTCAGCATACTGAAATTAGCCTTCCTAAAGTTAAATGTTTTGGTTGAACCCTTATAGCTATGTTTCCTGAAACTGATGTCAAATGTGATCATATAGTGATCACTGTTACCCAAAGACTCCCCAACTTTGGTATCTGATATAATATCCGCATTATTAGTAATTACTAGATCTAGAGTAGAATTTACCCCTAGTTGGGTCCTCGACTAATTGGGACAAGTATTGATCCTTGAACATATTTAAGAACCTGTTACCCCTCGCTTTAACACAGGAATCGTTACTCCAATTTATATCAGGATAATTAAATCCCCAATCACTATGATGTCCCCCAATCCCGCAGCCCTTTTGATTTGCTGCAAGAGTTGTTCTTCATCATGTATGCTAATATCCGGCTGTTTGTAGCATGTGCCTATGGCTAGTTTTTTTGCATCAATACCCCCACTTGAGATTTAAACCCATAGTGATTCCACATTATCGCCAGTCCCATAATAAACAATCTCCTTTAAGTATGGTTGAAGAGATGGTTTAACATAAAGACATACACCTCCTCCTCTTTTGCTTGCCCTGTCCCTCTTGAAAAGAGAATACCCCTCCAAGTTTACAACCCAGTCATGAGAGTCGTCCCACCATGTTTCTGTAATACCTATGATGTCATACTCAGCCTTTGATGCTAACAATTCCAATTCCCCCATTTTACCTGTTAGACTTCTTGCGTTTGCAAGCATACATTTTAGTTTAGCGGTTCCCTTGTCTGTTTGTTTTTTTAAAGGTAACCTATCGTGGTTTACTAGTGCATCCCTTGAGTTACTCTTACTGACTGTCCCTCTCACTCCCTCTCCACCCCCACTCCCACCATACTTAATAATGCGCACCTTACTCTTCCCTTTGAGCAACCCATTATTTCCATCTAAATTCTCTGCCCTGACATAAGTATTTTCCCTTATGTTCCGTACATCATTTTCTATATGCTGTAATGATGACACAAGATTGTTGTTAGTTAATGTTTTGGCAATACCTTTGTTAATACCCTTTTTAGAACCCATGTAAGTACCCTTACTGGCTGCTCTTTCCCTCCCCCCTTCTCCACTCCCAATTAACTCACTACCACCATCCCTACTATTCTCACTGCATGACCCATAGTTTCTAGCTAAACCCTCCCCCCAGGCTCCTAGTTTAAAAGCTCCCCCAACCTACTAACCATCATTCCCCCCAGCACCACAGCCCCCTCCTCATTCAGGTGCAATCCATCGCAAACAAAAAAGATCGCGCCTGACTGAGAAGTCCACTCAATGTTCCAAGAACACAAACCCCTCTCTCCTACACCAGTCTTTAAGCGACACATTTACCTCCCTGATCTCCCTCTGCCTCCTTGGGCTAGCGCGTGGCACTGGTAATATTTTGGAGAATATTACCTTAGATGTCCTTTTTTTTTAGTTTCTGGCCTAAGTCCCTATAATCTCTCTTAAGGACATCCCACCTGCCGCTAACTTTGCCGTTGGTGCCAACATGCACCAAGACCGCCGGGTCTTTCCCAGCCCCTCCCAACAATCTATCTACCCGGTCCGCAATGGTAATGTTTAGATGTTACCCCTTTCCTAGCCTGTATCAGGGTAGGAATGACCTTCTTCGGAATGCCATTCTGAGCTAGTATCAGGTGTTAAACCTCCATGCCATCAAACGTAGCCGCAGTAAGTCTTGATAGGTGAATGGCCCCTGCTGCAGCAGGTCCTCCCGAAGAGGAAGAGGCCTCGGCTCTTCCTGCAAGAGATTCATGAGGTCCAAGTACCTAGCCCACCGTGGCCAGACTGGAACAATGAGGATCGCTTGAACTCTTGTTCTCCTTACGAGCTTTAGAACTCTTGGAATGATTGGGAGTGGTGGAAACACATACACCGACTGGAAAACCCACGGAGACACCAGGGCATCCACTGCCACTGCTTGTGGGTCCCTCGACTGGGAACAATAGCGTCAAAGTTTCTTGTTGAGACGAGAGGCCATCATGTCTATTTGGGGTAACCCCCAAAGGTCTGTTATTTCCTTGAACACCTCCGGATGGAGACCCCACTGCCCCGGATGGAGATTGTGTCTGCTGAGGAAGTCTGCTTCCCAGTTCTCCACTCCCGAAATGAAGATTGCAGAGCACCAACGCGTGCTTTTCTGCCCAGAGGATGATTCTCGTCACCTCTGACATCACAGCTCTGCTCTTTGTTCCGCCCTGTCGGTTTATGTAAGCCACTGTTACGTTGTCCGACTGCACTTGAATGGCCCGATTTCTTAGAAGAGGGGCCGCCTGAAGACCATTGTAGACGGCTCTTAGTTCCAGAATGTTGATGGGCAGGCCGGCTTCCAGGCTTGACCACCCTACTTGGAAAGTTACTCATTGAGTGACTGCTCCCCGGCCCCGAAGGCTTGCATCCATGGTTAGAAGGACTCAATCCTAAATCCCAAACCTGCGGCCCTCCAGAAGGTGAGGTAATTGTAACCACCAGAGGAGCGAAATCCTGGCCTTTGGCGACAGACTAATTCTCTGGTGCATGTGGAGATGAGATCACGACCACTTGTCCAGAAGATCCAGTTGGAAGGTCCGAGCGTGGAACCTCCCGTACTGGAGAGCCTCGTAAGAGGCCACCATCTTTCCCAACAGGCGAATGCATTGATGAACAGACACCCGGGCTGGCTTCAGGACATCCCGGACCATAGTCTGTATTACCAACGCCTTTTCCTGCGGAAGAAACACCTTCTGCACTTCCGTGTCCAGGATCATTCCCAGAAAGGACAACCTCTGGGTTGGTTCCAAATGTGACTTTGGGAGGTTCAGAATCCAACCATGACTCTTGAGGAGACGTGTTGTGAGAACAATGGAATGCAGCAGCTTCTCCTTGGACGATGCCTTTATCAGCAGATCGTCCAGATATGGAATGATGTTCACCTCTTGTTTGCGGAGGAGAACCATCATCTCTGCCATCACCTTGGTAAACACACTCGGTGCTGTGGAGAGGCCGAATGGCAGGGCCTGGAATTGGAAATGACAGTCCAGCAATGCAAAACGGAGATAAGCCTGATGCGGCAGCCATATCGGAAAGTGGAGGTATGCATCCTTGATATCCAGGGATACCAGGAATTCCCCTTCTTCCAGACCTGATATTACCGCCCTGAGACTCTCCATCTTGAACTTGAACTCCTTTAGAAAGGGGTTCAATGATTTTAGGTTCAGAATGGGCCTGACCAAACCATCCGGTTTCGGTACCACGAAAAGGTTCGAATAGTAGCCTGTGGCCTGCGCAGGAGGAGGAACTGGCACAATGACCTGTGCCTCCACCAGCTTTTGGACAGCTTCTTGTAATACAGTGCTGTCTGCCAACAGAGCTGGCAAGCCTGATTTGAAAAAACGATGAGGAGGGAGACTTGTATCCCTGGGATACAATATCTATCACCAAGGGATCCAGTCTGCACGATACCCAGACGTGACTGAATTGTCCGAGTCTCGTTCCCATTGGCCCCACCTCCAGGCCGTGCGGTCCGTCATGCGGAGGACTTTGGTGTACCTGAAGTATGCTTTTTTTCCTGGGAACCTGCAGCGGCAGGTTTCTTGGACTTAACTTGACCTCCCCTAAAGGTATTGGACGGTCTGGCCTTTCTAGGCTTGTTAGGCTGAAAGGACTGTGTTGCAGATGAAGAGAAGGATTTCTTCGGAGCAGGTGCTGCTGAGGGAAGAAACGGAGACTTACCCACTGTAGCCGTGGATATGCACGCGTCTAGAGCTTCCCCAAAGAGAGTCCGACCTGTATAGGGTAGGGACTCCACACTTTTTCTGGATTCCGCGTCGGCCGAACACTGGCACAGCCACAGTCCCAGACGAGCTGAAACAGACATGGAAGAGATTCCCGCAGCCAGGGAACCCAGGTCTTTCATGGATTCTACCATAAAACCTGCTGAATCATGTATGTTGCGTAAAAATAATGCAACATCATCCTTATCCATCGTATCCAAATCATCAAGGTAGCCGACCACTTTACTATAGCCTTTGCAATCCATGCACTAGCAATAGTGGGACGTAATATGGCCCCTGAAGCAGTGTACATTGATTTAAGTGTGTTATCAATTTTCCGATCAGCCGGCTCCTTTAAGGCGGTAGATCCTGGAACAGGTAAAACCACCTTCTTTGAGAGTCTGGACACAGAGGCATCAACAAATCGGCGGGTTTTCCCATTTTTTCCTATCCTCCTCAGGGAAAGGAAACGCCACCTGTACCTGTTTAAGGATCTGGAACTTTTTCTCAGGGCTTTCCCATGCTTTCTCAAATATAGCATTCAATTCTTTTGGCGCAGGGAAGGTTAGCGAGGCTTTTTTATTTTCAGTGAAAAAGGCCTCCTCAACCTTGTCAAGTGTGGTATCATTAATATTCAACACATCCCTGATAGCCTCTATCATCAATTGCACCCCTTTTGCAAGAGATGCGGACCCCCACGACACATCCCCATCACCGTCTGTGGTGTCCGTATGGGTATCCGTGTCATCTTTTGTGACATGCACAAGCGCACGCTTATGGGGGTATATAGCGGAGCGTCCTGAGGGGTGTAGTACGGCTGACCAGCGGTCTCCTGACCGCCGGTCAGCTTACCGACGCCGGGATCCCGGCGGGGAGGGGCGAGTGCAGCAAGCCCCTTGCGGGCTCGCTGCGCTCGCCACGCTGCGGGCTCGGTGGCGACCTGCGGTCGCCACGGGTTCTATTCCCACTCTATGGGTGTCGTGGACACCCACGAGTGGAAATAGTCCCTGTTGGTCGGCATGCCGACCATTGGGACAGTGACCCGTCAGGCTGGTGGAGGAGGTCATGTGACTGTCGGTCAGCTGACCGGCGGTCACATGAATACCACCTGTCCTGAGGTACCAGAAACCGGCCATACTGCCATAGAGTTCTGTAATACCTGGGTTGCAGATTCAGTACTTGCAACCCTGTCAGAAATCTGAGAAATCATAGATTTGATAGAGGAAAACCACTCAGACTCCCTTGCTCGTATCTGTGCTAAACCAGCGCTATCCTGATTACATGGAATGGGATCATCCTGGGAGGACAAATCCTCTGCAGCATGTGACACCGTGTCCCTGGACATAGCTAAAGGAGACCACCAAACACTTTACACACACAGGTGAGGGCAGAGTTTCCCCCCAAGAATGGCGAGAGACACAGAGTGGAGCCAACCCACACACAGCGCTTTTACCAAAGTTGTCACGATCCGGGTATCTGGACGCCATTTCTTACCTATCAGATGCCTCCTAAGGCTGGCTCAGCGCTCCAGGACCGGATCCCATCTGTTATCCTGATGTGCACATTCCCGCATCCTCTCCTGTCTCTCTGGACGCAGTCACAGTAACGCCTTATACATCTGGCATGGCGTCTCCCGCGGCCTCCGCCGCCGTCCCTGAGCTTCTGCATTCAGAGTGGCGATTACGTCAGCCGCGGCCTCCGCTGTGTCCGCGTGGTCGGATGTGCATCTGTCAGCCTGGCGTCTCCTGTCTCCGGTGGCCGGCGCCGCCATTACTGTTTTCCAGACCACATGGATTACAATCCAAACTTCCCTCCAAGTGTCTGCATGGGCGCAGCCATCTTGGATTCTGTCAGCTGATCATTCCTACCAATCCGTTGTCAGTATTATTAATTTGCATAATTGCCTAGCCAATGCCTTCCTTGCTGCAGGTATAAATAGGTTGTGCCTGAGCAAGGAAGGCGTCAGTGCTTTGGTTGTCAAACCTAGTTCCAGTTTGTCTCTCTTCTGTGAATGTCTTCCAGGTTCCAGCTCCTGTCTCCAGACTTCTGCTATAGAGACCCGCACCAGCATTCCATCTGCGGTGTAGCCTGACTCTCCGATCCATTCTGGACTCACCTGTTTCCAGCTACAACATCACCTGCTTCCAGCTTAGCTTCCAGCAGTGTACAGCTTCTCTTAAAGGGCCGGTGTCCTTTCTGCAGTTTACCACTCTCCACCGGTATTATTATTTCTCCGCTCTCAAATTCTACATTTCATCTACATTGCATCGCTCTCAAGCTTTATTTATTATTTAACTGGTTCCAGCCAGTATCCACTCCGTGCCAACACCTGTCTGGTTCTAACCAGTACCCACAGCAGCATTTTATCTACAGCAGTCCAGCTTTCCCTGGAACACCAGCTGGTACGACCCTGGGCTTTCCTCATTGCTACAGTTGAGCCTGGTAAGGACTTTCCAACTTGCAGATAATAAGAACTGTCTCATACCACCAGAGCTCTGTGGCCCCTGCCACCCTGTAGTACCCAGGAACTGTATTATTATTTCTCTGCTGATTTTTATGTTACTTTTTACTGCTACTGTGATGCATGGAGTTTGTCATAAATAAATATCATTGACTTTTACTCAAGTTGTCGTGGTCACGCCTTCGGGCGGTTTCTCTTCATGTTACTTACATGTCCAGGGGTCTGATACAACCTCCCAGGTTCCGGTACATCTCAGCCCCTACAACTGAGGCTGCCTTCCATCAGCTCAGGCCCTCAGTTGTGACAGTAAGCACTGACCAAATGAATCCAGCCGGAGACCAGGATCAAGCGGCCAGGCCGATGCAAGAACTGGCAGCCCGACTTGAACATCAGGAGGCTGCACAGGGCCACATCATCCGCTGTCTCCAGGATCTCTCTACTCGGCTGGATGGGATTCAGGCAACTCTCCGTGGATCAGGCGCATCTGGGGCGTCAACCACAGTGACTCCAACTATAACCTCACCCACCTTACCCGTTTCTGCTCCACGTCTTCATCTTCCAACGCCAGCAAAATTTGACGGATCTCCAAGATTCTGCAGGGGATTTCTCAACCAGTGTGAGATTCAGTTTGAGCTACAACCTGGCAATTTTCCCAGTGACCGTACAAAAATTGCCTACATCATCTCACTTCTCAGTGGCTCAGCCCTTGACTGGGCATCACCGTTATGGGAGAGGTCCGACACCCTGCTATCTTCTTACACTGCATTCGTGTCAACATTCAGGCGCATCTTCGACGAGCCAGGCCGGGTAACTTCAGCTTCGTCTGAGATTCTCCGTTTACGCCAGGGATCACATACTGTAGGACAATATCTTATACAGTTCCAGATCCTGGCATCTGAACTGGCATGGAACGACGAGGCCCTGTATGCTGCATTCTGGCATGGTTTATCCGAGCGTATTAAAGATGAGTTAGCTACCAGAGACTTACCCTCCAAGTTAGATGAGCTAATCTCACTTTGTACAAAAGTTGACTTACGTTTCAGAGAGAGAGCAACTGAGCGTGGAAGATCATCTGCTCCAAAATCTTCTTCTCCTCCTCCTCGCCAACTGTCACCAACTAAAGATGAACCCATGCAAATTGGCCGTTCCCGTTTAACTCCTGCTGAGCGCCGAAGACGTCTCTCCGAGTCTCTCTGTCTTTATTGTGCAGCTCCGTCTCACACCATTAATGCCTGTCCCAAACGTCCGGGACTCCAAGTCCTAGCTCGTCAAGGAGAGGGCCGGCTAGGAGTAATGATCTCCTCTCCATCTCCTCAAGATTGTAATCTCCCAGTCTCGCTTCAAGTTGCTCAACGTTATCAGAACGTCATTGCCCTCCTGGATTCCGGAGCAGCTGGGAACTTTATTACCGAAGCCTATGTTAAACGGTGGTCTCTACCCACCGAGAGACTTCCTTCCTCCTTTTCCTTAACTGCCGTGGATGGCAGTAAAATTTTTGATACAGTTATTGCTCTAATGACTCTACCAGTTCGTCTGAGAGTGGGAGTTCTTCATTCCGAACTTATTTCACTTTTAGTGATTCCAAGAGCCACACATCCTGTGGTCCTGGGCCTTCCATGGCTCCGTCTTCACAATCCTACAATTGATTGGACGACTACGCAAATCCTGGCATGGGGTCCCTCCTGTGCTGAGACATGTTTGTTTAAAGTGTTGCCTGTCTGTTCTTCCTCCCCCAGGTCGTCTGATGTTCCACCTCCTCCATATCAAGATTTCACGGATGTGTTCAGTAAAGCTTCTGCTGATATCCTTCCTCCTCATAGAGAATGGGACTGCCCGATTGATCTCGTTCCAGGGAAGGTTCCACCTCGAGGCCGAACTTATCCGTTGTCTCTGCCCGAGACGCATTCTATGGAGGAATACATTAAAGAGAACCTAGCAAAGGGGTTCATTCGACCTTCTTCTTCTCCAGCCGGCGCAGGCTTCTTTTTTGTAAAAAAGAAAGATGGTGGTCTGCGGCCGTGCATCGACTACAGAGGTTTGAACGACATTACCATTAAGAACCGCTATCCTTTACCCCTGATTACTGAGCTCTTTGACAGAGTTAGCGGAGCTACCATCTTTACAAAGCTGGACTTGAGAGGTGCATACAATCTCATCCGGATCCGTGAGGGTGACGAGTGGAAGACCGCATTTAACACGCATGACGGACATTATGAGTACCTCGTCATGCCCTTCGGATTGAGCAATGCTCCAGCTGTCTTCCAGCATTTCGTCAATGAGATCTTCAGAGACATTCTATACCGTCATGTCGTGGTCTATCTAGACGATATCCTCATTTTTGCCAACAATTTAGAGGAACATCGTTTTTGGGTAAAGGAGGTTCTGTCCCGTCTCCGTGTCAATCATCTCTATTGCAAATTAGAGAAATGCGTCTTTGAAGTCAAGTCCATTCCGTTTCTAGGGTACATTGTGTCCGGTTCCGGACTAGAGATGGATCCTGAGAAACTACAAGCAATCCAGAATTGTCCGGTACCCTTAACCCTCAAAGGGGTCCAGAGGTTCTTAGGGTTCGCCAATTATTACCGAAAGTTTATACGAGACTTTTCCACCATTGTGGCGCCTATTACTGCTTTCACCAAGAAGGGTGCTAACCCGTCCAAGTGGTCTGAAGAAGCCATGCAAGCTTTTCATCTTTTAAAACAGAGGTTCATCTCTGCGCCTGTCCTGAAACAGCCTGACATCGACTCTCCTTTCATCCTAGAGGTGGATGCCTCCTCCGTTGGAGTAGGAGCGGTGTTATCTCAGAGGGCTAAAGATGGCCATTTACATCCTTGCAGTTTCTTCTCACGGAAGTTCTCCCCAGCGGAGCGCAACTATGCCATTGGCGACCAGGAGTTGCTAGCCATCAAGCTCGCTCTAGAGGAGTGGAGATATCTGTTGGAGGGAGCTTCTCATTCAATCACCATCCTTACAGACCACAAGAACCTTCTATATCTGAAAGGCGCACAATGTCTCAACCCTCGTCAGGCCAGATGGGCACTTTTCTTTTCCAGGTTCGACTTTAAACTCCAGTTCTGTCCGGGCTCTCAGAATCGCAAGGCCGATGCCCTTTCCCGCTCATGGGAGCAAGAAAATGAGTCAGAGTCTTCAGACAAGCATCCTATTATAAATCCGTTGGCATTCTCCACGGTAGGGATGGACTCTACGCCCCCATCAGGGAAAAGTTTTGTGAAGCCGACACTAAGGAAGAAGCTCATGCATTGGGCCCATGCTTCCCGCTTTGCCGGACATACAGGTATCCAAAAAACCCTGGAGTTTATCTCTAGGTCTTATTGGTGGCCAACTCTGAAAAAGGACGTTTTGGAGTTTATTGCATCTTGCCCAAAGTGTGCTCAACATAAAGTATCCCGCCAGTCGCCTGCGGGGCAACTGGTTCCACTATCTGTTCCCCGTCGACCATGGACCCATTTGTCGATGGATTTTATTACAGATTTGCCCATGTGCAACAAGTTTAATACCATCTGGGTGGTAGTTGACCGGTTCACCAAGATGGCACACTTCATTCCTCTCACCGGTCTTCCGTCAGCTTCCAAGTTGGCTCAAGTATTCATACAAGAGATCTTTCGACTCCACGGTCTTCCAGAAGAAATTATCTCAGATCGAGGAGTTCAATTCACAGCCAAATTCTGGCGAAGTTTATGTCAAGCCCTCCAAGTCAAGCTAAAGTTTTCCACAGCTTACCATCCTCAGACCAATGGTCAAACTGAGAGGGTGAATCAGGACTTGGAGTCCTTCCTCCGCATCTATGTGTCCTCCTCTCAAGATGACTGGGTTCAATTACTTCCCTGGGCCGAGTTCTGTCATAACAACCAGTATCATTCTTCATCTTCTTCAACACCATTCTTCACCAACTTTGGATTCCACCCTAAAGTCCCTGAGTTCCAACCGCTTCCAGCAACTTCTGTTCCCGCAGTGGATATCACCTTGCATCAGTTTGCCAATATCTGGAAGAGCGTACGATCAGCTCTGCTCAAGGCATCGTTCAGGTACAAGAAGTTTGCGGATAAGAAGCGTCGAGCAGTTCCTGCTCTCAAGGTGGGTGATCGGGTATGGTTATCCACGAAGAATTTGAGGTTAAAAGTTCCCAGTATGAAGTTTGCACCTCGCTACATCGGTCCTTTTAAAATTGATCAAGTCATCAATCCTGTTGCTTACAGACTCCAGTTGCCTCCCTTCTTAAAGATACCCAGGACATTCCATGTTTCCCTGTTGAAATCGCTAATCTTGAATCGGTTTCATTCCTCACTTCCTCCAACTCCGAAAGTCCAAACTCAACGAGGCGTTGAGTATGAAGTAGCCAAGATCCTGGACTCACGTCACCGTTACGGTCAACTTCAGTATCTTATTGACTGGAAGGGTTATGGCCCTGAGGAACGTTCATGGACCAATGCTTCTGATGTCCATGCTCCTGCCTTGGTCCGGAGATTCCATTCCAAGTTTCCTCAAAAGCCAAAGAAGTGTCCTGGGGCCACTCCTAAAGGGGGGGGTGCTGTCACGATCCGGGTATCTGGACGCCATTTCTTACCTATCAGATGCCTCCTAAGGCTGGCTCAGCGCTCCAGGACCGGATCCCATCTGTTATCCTGATGTGCACATTCCCGCATCCTCTCCTGTCTCTCTAGACGCAGTCACAGTAACGCCTTATACATCTGGCATGGCGTCTCCCGCGGCCTCCGCCGCCGTCCCTGAGCTTCTGCATTCAGAGTGGCGATTACGTCAGCCGCGGCCTCCGCTGTGTCCGCGTGGTTGGATGTGCATCTGTCAGCCTGGCGTCTCCTGTCTCCGGTGGCCGGCGCCGCCATTACTGTTTTCCAGACCACATGGATTACAATCAAAACTTCCCTCCAAGTGTCTGCATGGGCGCAGCCATCTTGGATTCTGTCAGCTGATCATTCCTACCAATCCGTTGTCAGTATTATTAATTTGCATAATTGCCTAGCCAATGCCTTCCTTGCTGCAGGTATAAATAGGTTGTGCCTGAGCAAGGAAGGCATCAGTGCTTTGGTTGTCAAACCTAGTTCCAGTTTGTCTCTCTTCTGTGAATGTCTTCCATCTCCTCAGCCTCTATCATCAATTGCACCCCTTTAGCAAGAGATGCGGACCCCCACGACACATCCCCATCACCGTCTGTGGTGTCCGTATGGGTATCCGTGTCATCTTTTGTGACATGCACAAGCGCACGCTTATGGGGGTATATAGCGGAGCGTCCTGAGGGGTGTAGTACGGCTGACCAGCGGTCTCCTGACCGCCGGTCAGCTTACCGACGCCGGGATCCCGGCGGGGAGGGGCGAGTGCAGCAAGCCCCTTGCGGGCTCGCTGCGCTCGCCACGCTGCGGGCTCGGTGGCGACCTGCGGTCGCCACGGGTTCTATTCCCACTCTATGGGTGTCGTGGACACCCACGAGTGGAAATAGTCCCTGTTGGTCGGCATGCCGACCATTGGGACAGTGACCCGTCAGGCTGGTGGAGGAGGTCATGTGACTGTCGGTCAGCTGACCGGCGGTCACATGAATACCACCTGTCCTGAGGTACCAGAAACCGGCCATACTGCCATAGAGTTCTGTAATACCTGGGTTGCAGATTCAGTACTTGCAACCCTGTCAGAAATCTGAGAAATCATAGATTTGATAGAGGAAAACCACTCAGACTCCCTTGCTCGTATCTGTGCTAAACCAGCGCTATCCTGATTACGTGGAATGGGATCATCCTGGGAGGACAAATCCTCTGCAGCATGTGACACCGTGTCCCTGGACATAGCTAAAGGAGACCACCAAACACTTTACACACACAGGTGAGGGCAGAGTTTCCCCCCAAGAATGGCGAGAGACACAGAGTGGAGCCAACCCACACACAGCGCTTTTACCAAAGTTGTCACGATCCGGGTATCTGGACGCCATTTCTTACCTATCAGATGCCTCCTAAGGCTGGCTCAGCGCTCCAGGACCGGATCCCATCTGTTATCCTGATGTGCACATTCCCGCATCCTCTCCTGTCTCTCTGGACGCAGTCACAGTAACGCCTTATACATCTGGCATGGCGTCTCCCGCGGCCTCCGCCGCCGTCCCTGAGCTTCTGCATTCAGAGTGGCGATTAAGTCAGCCGCGGCCTCCGCTGTGTCCGCGTGGTCGGATGTGCATCTGTCAGCCTGGCGTCTCCTGTCTCCGGTGGCCGGCGCCGCCATTACTGTTTTCCAGACCACATGGATTACAATCCAAACTTCCCTCCAAGTGTCTGCATGGGCGCAGCCATCTTGGATTCTGTCAGCTGATCATTCCTACCAATCCGTTGTCAGTATTATTAATTTGCATAATTGCCTAGCCAATGCCTTCCTTGCTGCAGGTATAAATAGGTTGTGCCTGAGCAAGGAAGGCGTCAGTGCTTTGGTTGTCAAACCTAGTTCCAGTTTGTCTCTCTTCTGTGAATGTCTTCCAGGTTCCAGCTCCTGTCTCCAGACTTCTGCTATAGAGACCCGCACCAGCATTCCATCTGCGGTGTAGCCTGACTCTCCGATCCATTCTGGACTCACCTGTTTCCAGCTACAACATCACCTGCTTCCAGCAGTGTACAGCTTCTCTTAAAGGGCCGGTGTCCTTTCTGCAGTTTACCACTCTCCACCGGTATTATTATTTCTCCGCTCTCAAATTCTACATTTCATCTACATTGCATCGCTCTCAAGCTTTATTTATTATTTAACTGGTTCCAGCCAGTATCCACTCCGTGCCAACACCTGTCTGGTTCTAACCAGTACCCACAGCAGCATTTTATCTACAGCAGTCCAGCTTTCCCTGGAACACCAGCTGGTACGACCCTGGGCTTTCCTCATTGCTACAGTTGAGCCTGGTAAGGACTTTCCAACTTGCAGATAATAAGAACTGTCTCATACCACCAGAGCTCTGTGGCCCCTGCCACCCTGTAGTACCCAGGAACTGTATTATTATTTCTCTGCTGATTTTTATGTTACTTTTTACTGCTACTGTGATGCATGGAGTTTGTCATAAATAAATATCATTGACTTTTACTCAAGTTGTCGTGGTCACGCCTTCGGGCGGTTTCTCTTCATGTTACTTACATGTCCAGGGGTCTGATACAACCTCCCAGGTTCCGGTACATCTCAGCCCCTACAACTGAGGCTGCCTTCCGTCAGCTCAGGCCCTCAGTTGTGACAAAAGTGAGACCCCTTATCAGCACTGACTGTGCACCTTAATAGGACACACAGTCGTATTACAGCACTCCCCCCCCCTTCTACAACCCCCTGGTAACGTTTACAGATAGCTGGAGTTGCTGTGGAGGGACCTGATTCTCCTTCTCAGCGCTGTGCAGGCAGGAAAATGGTGCTGAAATGCTGCTGGTCCGCTCTGAGGAGGCGCTTTCATCCCGCTCTTCATGGATTATACTGGCCTGAGGAATTAGTGCTGGCTGAGATCCGAGGACCCCGACAGGCTTCTGGACCAGTGTAGGGGGTAAGCGCTGGCCCAGGGTGCCCCTCACAGCGCCACACCATGTATTCCCAGGAGCACAGTTAATACTGCGCTCCCTCCCTGCTGCCGCCATCTTTACACCGGCCCCCCGTTTGCTAGGGGGTCGGTGTCTCACTCGCCAATTCTTCAACTCTGTAAGGGGGTGGCGGCATGCTGCTGGGGGGGGGGGGAGCGATCCGCCCCCTCTGGTGCTCAGTGTCCAGTCAGCGGAGACAGTGGCTCCCATCCCTTAGTCCCTCGCTGTAGGGAGGCTGTTGCCAGCAGCCTCCCTGTAAAATAAAAAACTAAAACTTTTCACTTGGAAAACTTTGGAGAGCTCCCCTAGCTGTGACCGGCTCCTCCGGGCACATTTTCTAAACTAAGAGTCTGGTAGGAGGAGCATACAGGGAGGAGCCAGCCCACACTCTCAAACTCTTAAAGTGCCAATGGCTCCTGGTGGACCAGTCTATACCCCATGGTACTAATGTGGACCCCTGCATCCTCTAGGACATAAGAGAAAAACCAAACAAGTATATCCTGTGAAACACACTATTATATGAGAACCCTGATGCACTTAGCACCCCTCAGGGTACAAAATATAGGGATAGCAATATACACGGAATAGAGGTCACACAACAGCTATAGGCACACACAGAGTCACATGTACAATGCAGAAATTATTACAAACAATAAAACTGCACTGTACTAGCAAGTAAAGCTATGTAGGCATATAGATATAACAATGCACAGTAAAGACTATGTATTTCACAGGATACTTGTACTACATATCCCTGTAGCAATGCACTTGTTCTTAACTAACACTGTCTAAACGACATGTTAAAGTGTCCTGTAAATGCACAGCGCTGATGATGCAGGCGGCTTTAGAGGAGACATTGCCCAGCAGTCCCAGAATCCGCTCAGCATGTGTGTAATGGCGTCCAAACGCTGAAGAGAGATGCAGCTCCAGGGCGGGAACATTTGCAGTAAATGGCACCTGGGGCTACAGGTCAGAGCCTTATCCCCTTGCTGGACTTCACCACCGGGTACTGCGGGGCCTATTAAAACGGATTTTTATAGAATCCGACCTGTGCCCCTTACCCTGGTGGTCTAGTGGGGTCCCTGTACGGCCACAGTGTCCATGCCAGCGCGGGCAGCCCGTCTCCTAAAGAGCACGGCGGATGGCGGTTTTCAGCGGGTCCAGCATGGGAGACCCTCTTACCTCCTCCCTATGATGCAGCCACGCGATCCTGGAGAACAGCGGCAAGTGTGTGCGCCCTGAAGAAAAATCGGAGCCCTCCGCTGTAAGTACCCGGCAACCAGGGCGCGGGAGTATACAGTGCTGCTGGGGGAGGTGAGGGAGCTGCAGCACGATGCCAGTATGACATATAGCACTTTTAAGTGCCTGTGCTGCGGCCCTTAAAGTCTTCTAACTTCTGAAAAGCTCTTTACAGGGCTGGGCCCTGTTAGCTGCCTGCACTGCAGGCACCAACTTACAAACTGAGCTCCAATGCCTGGAGGCGGGGATATGGAGGAGGCGGCGCTATGCATCCTGGGAACAGTCAAAGCTTTAAGCCTTTTGGTGCCTCGGATCTAGATCCAACTCTACACCCCGATGTAATTCCCTGTGGAATCAGTGTACCCCGCTGCAGAAATTCTAATTTTCTGAGTTTCACCTGTATATATATTTTGTTCTAACTGATCCATGTCAGCAGTTACAGCGTTAACATTGCCATCCTGTTCTTGTGGACGGGATAGCCAGTGACAACTTGCAGGAATTTTACACCTATGCTGCTTTACATGCATAAACGCAACTACTTGTCTATCTCCTTATTGGTTGGTGCAAAATATCCATTTCTCCACACTACCCCTATCCCAACAGTTCTAACAACACGTTCTATTATATAAAAAAGTTATGTGGACCGTTCCTTTGTATTAGTGATATTTGGGGTTTTAGTTTCTTCTAAGCTTTCATGCACCTTGAAGCGATAAAATGTTGCCTACTTCTTCTGGACAGAGCCATATTGCTAGCGGAGCAAATATTCGCACCCTGGGGGTCATTCCGAGTTGTTCGCTCGCAAGCTGCTTTTAGCAGCTTTGCACACGCTAAGCCGCGGCCTACTGGGAATGAATCTTAGCTTATCAAAATTGCGAACAAAAGATTAGCAGAATTGCGAATAGACACTTCTTAGCAGTTTCAGAGTAGCTCCACACTTACTCGGCAGCTGCGATCAGTTCAGTGTTTGTCGTTCCTGGTTTGACGTCACAAACACACCCAGTGTTCGCCCAGACACTCCTCAGTTTCTCCAGCCACTCCCGTGTTTTTCCCAGAAACGGTAGCGTTTTTTTGCACACACCCATAAAACGGCCAGTTTCCGCCCAGAAACACCCACTTCCTGTCAATCACATTACGATCACCAGAACGAAGAATAAACCTCGTAATGCCATGAGTAAAATACCTAACTGCATAGCAAATTTACTTGGCGCAGTCGCACTGCAGACATTGCGCATGCGCATTAGCGACTAATCTCTCCGTTGCAAGAAAAAAATACCGAGCGAACAACTCGGAATGACCCCCCCTGTAACAGCCACATAGGCTATCACTCACTGCATTGGACTCAGAAGCCAGTGGAAAGCAAAGTCTGCCACTACAAAAGGCGTTTATCCCATCCAGGATCATTCAGAGCTGAGTTTATTCTCCATAGAACTCCGCAGAGGGGATAGAATTAGAAATGTCGCAGAAAAAAAAAGTTAAAAAAGTGTTTTAGATTCCAGCACAGCACAAAACGTAGAGAGAAACACTCATATGCGCCAAGAAAGCACCAGGTTGTTGGTGCTGCATTACGGACATTTACTAGCCAGGTAATGGACTGGGTTATGATACCTGTAATACGCAGAATGGCTGGTCATGGAAGATTCCCAAATCTGTACAAAGTAAAACAGAACCATTTGCTCTTAATACAGCGCAGTCAACGAGTGCCGCGGTCAGTAGCGGCAGACAATCTTGCACCATACTCTACATGGCCAAGGGTGCTTGATGATCAAATTCCAAAACCATGGGAATGATAAAAAGGTCTCCTGTGCTGCTGTAACAATCTCCAGACTTCTGGGAAGGCTTTCTGCTCTGTTCAGCTTGGAACATGGCTCTTTCAGATCCACTTGCACAAGATCATTAGTGCAGACACGGAGGTTTGTCAAGAAGTCCTGGTTCACAGTCTGCTGTCCAAATCTACCCAAAGGTTGCAGTTTTTCACACAGCCATTACAGTGCAAGTTTTAAAGGCTATTCATACTCGAGTCAGGTGGTTAAATAAAATAGAGGTGTTTAAAATTTAGTCATCTGGGCCAAAGCATGGATATCCTTAAATCCTGGACTGTATTGGCAAGTTTGGGGAACTCTGTTTAAGGTGTTAGGTGGCATTAATTTCCACACTAAACCCTGCAAACAATGTTATGTCACTGTGGACAGAGGTCTTTCTTGTTGAAACAAAAACTTCCCCAAAAAAATTGGAAGCACAATTGTCCAGAACACAATTGTATGCTGATGTATCATACTTTTTGCTGAATCAAGAGGCCCTGACCAAACTATTAAAAATAAAAAATAGGATTTTGATAACCTACCGGTAAATCCTTATGCTAGGGAATAATCAAGACCATGGGGTATAGACGGGATCCGCAGGAGACAAGGCCACTCTAAAGACTTTTCATTGGGTGTGAACTGGCTCCTCCCTCTGTCCCTCCTCCAGACCTCAGTTGTAGGAACTGTGCCCAGGGAGACTGACATTTCGAGGAAAGGAATTACTTAACTAGTGGTGAGATATCTACCAACTCACACCATCAACCATGCCGCACACATGGCATTCAACATAACACACGCCAACAGGCATGAACTAATTGCAGCAACATGCTGAAACCAAGATAACACAACTTGTGTAACTGTAATAACTAAACTGCACGTAAAGTACGCACTGGAACGGGCGGCCAGCATCCTCTACGGACTAGGAGAAAAGGATTTACCGGTAGGTTATCAAAATCCTATTTTCTCATACGTCCTAGAGGATGCTGGGGACGACATCAAGACCATGGGGTCTATACCAAAGTTCCAGTACGGGCAGGAGAGTGCGGAAGACCCTGCAGCACCGACTGACCACACTTTAGGTCCTTATCGGCCAAAGTGTCAAACTTGTAGAACTTAGCAAATGTGTTTGACCCTGACCAAGTAGCTGCTCGGCAAAGTTGTAATGCCGAGACCCCCCGGGCAGCCGCCCAGGATGAGCCCACCTTCCTAGTGGAGTGGGCCTTTACCGACGTCGGTAACGGCAATCCAGCCGTAGTATGAGCTTGCTGAATCGTATTTCTAATCCAACGTGCAATAGTCTGCTTGGAAGCAGGACAGACAATTTTGTTGTGATCATACAGGACAAACAGAGCCTCTGTTTTCCGTATACGAGCTGTTCTAGCAACATAGATTTTCAAAGCTCTAACCACATCTAGAGACTTTGAATCAGTGAATGTGTCAGTAACTACTGGCACCACAAGAGGTTGGGTTATGTGAAAAACAGAAACCACCTTTGGAAGAAAATGTTGGCGAGTTTGCAACTCTGCCCTGTCTTCATGGAAAATCAGGTAAGGGCTCTTGTGAGACAAGGACCCCAATTCCGACACCCGCCTTGTGGATGCCAATGCCAAAAGCATCACCACTTTCCAAGTGAGAAACTTCAACTCTATCTTTTGTAGAGGCTCAAACCAATCCGATTGAAGGAACTGCAATACCAAGTTAAGGTCCCATGGTGCCACTGGAGGCACGAATGGAGGCTGGATGTGCAGAACCCCTTTCACGAAGGTCTGAACCTCTGGAAGAGAGGACAATTGTTTTTGGAAGAACACTGACAAGGCCGAAATCTGGACCTTGATTGATCCCAATCGTAGGCCCGTCTCCACACCATCCTGCAAAAAATGGAGAAAACGTCATAAATGAAACTCTTCCGTAGGAGCTTTCTTGTATTCACACCAAGACACATATTTTCTCCAAATACGGTGGTAATGTTTTGACATTACTCCCTTTCTGGCCTGAATAAGGGTGGGGATGACCTCCTTAGGAATACCCTTCCTGGCTAGGATACGGCGCTCAACAGCCATGCCGTCAAACGTAGCCGCGGTAAGTCTTGGTACACACAGGG
This sequence comes from Pseudophryne corroboree, assembly GCF_028390025.1. Classification (NCBI taxonomy): domain Eukaryota; kingdom Metazoa; phylum Chordata; class Amphibia; order Anura; family Myobatrachidae; genus Pseudophryne; species Pseudophryne corroboree. The sequence continues at coordinate 31,784,239 of NC_086453.1, forward strand.
CCCCTGCTGTAGCAGGTCCTCCCGAGGAGGAAGAGGCCGAGGATCTCCTATGAGTGAGTAACTGCTGAAGATCTGGGTACCAAGCCCTTCTTGGCCAGTCTGGGGCAATAAAGATTGCTCGAACCCTTGTCTTTCTTATGATCCTGAGTACTTTTGGGATCAGCGGAAGTGGAGGGAAAACACACTGACGGAAACACCCACTCGGTCACCAGTACATCCACTGCTACTGCTTGAGGGTCTCTCGACCTGGAACAGTATCTCTGAAGCTTCTTGTTGAGACGAGACGCCATCATGTCTATTTGAGGAACTCCCCCAAAGACTTGTCACCTCTATGAAGACTTCTTGGTGGAGGCCCCACTCTCCTGGATGGAGATCGTGTCTGCTGAGGAAGTCTGCTTCCCAGTTGTCTACTCCCGGAATGAATATTGCCGACAGAGCTTCTAGATGTTTTTCTGCCCAGCGGAGGATTTTTGTCGCCTCTGCCATTGCCGTTCTGCTTTTCGTTCCGCCCTGCCTGTTTATGTATGCGGCTGCTGTTACATTATCCGCCTGGATCTGCACGGGACGGTCTTGAAGAAGATGTACCGCTTGTTGAAGGCCGTTGTAAATGGCTCTTAGCTCCAGAACGTTTATGTGAAGGCAGGCTTCCTGTTGTGACCAACGTCCCTGGAAGTTTTCTCCCTGAGAGACTGCTCCCCAGCCTCGGAGACTTGCATCCGTGGTTACTAGGACCCAGTCCTGAATCCTGAACCTGCGTCCCTCTAGCAGGTGAGAGCTGTGCAACCACCACAGGAGCGAAATCCTGTTTTTTGACGACAGGATTATCTTCCGGTGCATGTGTAGGTGTGACCCCGACCACTTGTCCAACTGGAATATTCTGGCATGGAACCTGCCAAACTGTATGGCCTCGTCGGCCGCCACCATCTTCCCCAACAACCGAATGCACTGATGGATCGACACGCTTGATGGTTTCAATATCTGTTTTACCATTTTCCTGATTTCCAAAGCCTTTTCCCGCGGAAGAAATACTCTCTGAACGTGTGTGTCCAGAATCATCCCGAGGAAAGACAACCTTGTCGTCGGTTCCAACTGTGACTTTGGGTAATTTATGATCCACCCGTGTTGTTGGAGTATTGACAGGGAGAGGGATATGTTTTGTAATAACTGCTCCCTGGATCTCGCCTTTATCAGGAGGTCGTCCAGATAAGGGACTATATTGACTCCTTTCTGACGAAGGAGGACCATCATCTCCGCCATCACCTTGGTGAATACCCTCGGCGCCGTGGAGAGACCGAAAGGTAACATCTAGTTCGTGTGAAGGAGGGAACGTGACTTTGGATTTCTTTTCCTTACATAAATAAGCTTTCTCCTGAGGTACAGGAGTGCTTTCTGTAACCTCCAACACGTCCCTTATAGCCACAATCATATATTGTATACTTTTTGCCAATTTATGATCTATCTCTCTGGATTCACTATTGTCGACACAAGAATCAGAATCCATGTTGGTATCAGTGTTTAATACATTTGCAAATGGTCTCTTATGTGACCCAGAGGGGCCACCCGCATAAGGAATAACAGCATCCTGAAAAATCACATCTTCCACAGATTTTCTCCAGCATGCAGCCTTAGATTCAGACTTATCTAATCTACGGATAATCAGATGCATACTGTCACGTAGCTCTTTCACCCATGCAGGCTCCTGGTGTGCCGGTAGTGCCACCACATTACAACTCTGTGTCCCTAAAATGGCTTCCTCCGAGGAGGAACTCCCTACCTCAGACATGCCTCACACGTGTACACCACACTCACAGACACACTGGGACTTATTTTGGGGACAGACCCACAGTAAAATCTGTCAGAGGGACACAGGATAGGAGCAGCCAGTTCACAAACCCAGCGCCAGTATTGCCTGTGAACACAGTATGTCCACAGCCCAAAAGCGCTTTTAAAAGAGGATTTTGGTACTTACTGATAAATCCATTTCTCTGAATCCTCTAGGGGACACTGGAGTCCTATACAGTAGGGGTGCGAAGCTTGCAACCGGAGGTGTGGCACAATCTAAAATTAGCATTGTCTGCACAGCCGGTTCCTCCCCCTTCACATCCCTCCTCCCTCAGTTTGGAAAATTTGACCGAGAGAATAAGACATGACACTATAGCACATGGCGAGAAACCAAACCGTACAACCTACCAAACAGCATCCAAGAAACTCTTAACTGAAAAACTAACTCTGTTTGTACAACTTTTTGAACAGGAAGTTTGAACGTAGCAGGTTGACAGCACCGAAGCGGGCGTCCAGTGGCTCCTAGAGGATTCAGAGAAATGGATTTATCGGTAAGTACCAAAATCCTCTTTTCTCTTTCAGCCACTAGGGGACACTGGAGTCCTATACAGTAGGGGACGTCCCAAAGTTATCGGTGGCCTGCAAAACTAAACGTCCGAACTTAGAGTCTACGGACACAAAGGTATCAAACTTGTAAAATTTCGCGAACGTGTGGACTGAGGACCACGTCGCCGCTCTGCAAAGTTGAGTAGTGAAAGCACCTCTGGCAGCCGCCCGAGGCACCCACTGATCGGGTGGTATGAGCAACCGTCTGAACCGGAACCTGTTTTCCACAGGAAATGTAAGCTTGCCGAATGGCAAATCTAATCCATCTAGACAAAGACTGCTTAGATCAGTGATTTTCAACCTTTTTTTACTCGCGGCACACCGAACAATATTTTAAAATTGCCAAGGCACACCATCAGTTCCCCACAGAAAAAAACTAAAAACACACATTGGCCATCACAGTAAACAAAGAATCCACACATACATTGGCCTACACAGGAAAAACAATCACATTATTCCCCACATAAATCATGTTACTCCCTACATAAATCGCATTGCTCCCCACATAAATCATGTTGCTCACACATAAATCAATAACAATACTCCCCACATAAATCCTATTGCTCCCCACATGAATTATTCACATTGTTCCCCCCATAGATCCTATTGCTCCCCACAGGAGAAATAACATAACAAATATTAGTCCCTACCGATTAGCTGTCCTCCTTCCTGTCCCTCAGTGGCGGGGATTGTGGAGTGCTGCGAATACTGAGCAGCGGGTGGTCGGGCAGGTGTGGATGTGGGTGGGCAAGGAAAGCTGTGGATGCAAGCGGGAACTGGAAGATGTGTATACCGGCGGGTGGGTTGGCTGTTTGGTGAGACGCTGCGGCCGTGACCGATGATATCACACCGCCGCGTCATCAAGGCATAGGTCACGGCCAGAACATGACTGATCCTCTAAGAAGAGCCAGGGCCAACAGTTCACTCTGAAGGTGCAGGAAGCTGCTCTGGCTCCGCGGCACACCTTGCAACTGGTCGCGGCACACTAGTGTGCCACGGCACACTGGTTGAAAAAGCCTGGCTTAGATGCTGGCCAACCCTTCGTTGGCCCATCCTTAAGACAAACAAAAGGTCCAACTTTCTGAAAGACGACGTAACCTGTACGTATACCCGTAAAGCTCGGACAGCATCCAAGGACACGTCCCCATCTGCGAGATCCTGGAAAGATGGTACCACAATTGGCTGGTTTACGTGAAACCCCGAAACAACCTTAGAAAGGAAATCTGCTCTTGTACAGAGCTCTGCCCTATCCTGATGAAAAATTAAAAAAAGGGACTCTTACACGATAAGGTTCTCAACCCAAAAACCCACCTGGCCGAAGCCAAGGCAAGCATTAATGTGACCGTCCAAGAGAGATATTTCAGGTCTGCTCTTCCTAACGGCTCAAAAGTTGGTGATCACAAAAATTTTATCAAAATTACGTCCCAAAGCGCAGTGGGAGGACGAAAAAGGGGGTTGGTCCTCCGAACCCCCTGTAAAAAGGTTTAAACCTCTGGCAAGGATGCTAACTGCCGTTGAAATAGGATGGAGAGAACCGAAACTTGAGCCTTCAGAGAGCCCAGCCTCAGTCCTACCTCCAGACCGGCCGAAAGGAAAAGTAGAAGTCTGGATAAGTGGAAGTTTGTCGAATTCCACCCACGTTCTTGACACCAGTCCACGTTTCAATAGCCACGCCGTTAAACGCAGCCTGTTCAGGTCTGGGTGTTTGAACGGTCCCTTAGAGCGCAGGTCCTCTCTCTGAGGTAACCGTCAAGGATCTTCCGCTAGTAACCCTCGCAGGTCTGAGTACCAACTCCTGCGGGGCCAATCTGGTGCGATTAGAACCGCCCACACTCGCTCTCGTTTTAACCCTTTCATAAACCTGGGTATGAGTTGGAACGGTGGAAAAATGTAAAACCTTCCTGTAACACCAAGGAAGTATTAATGCATCCACTCCATCTGCTGCTGGATCTCTTGTCCTGGACACATATCTGGGCAGCTGATTGTATTGCCGAGACGCCATTAGGTCGACTTGAGGTAGACCCCATCTCCTCAACACCATGTAAAAAAATCCGTGGATGTAGGCACCACTCTCCCGGATGCATGTCCTGGTGACTGAGATAATCTGCTTCCTAATTCTCCACACCTGGAATGAACACTGCCGAGAGGATGATGTTTCGCCTTTCTGCCCACAACAAGATCTGTGTGGCTTCCTTTAACGCCACCCTGCACCTTGTTCCTCCTTGACGGTTTATGTACGCCGTCGTCGTGACATTGCCCGACTGCATCTTTATGTGTTGACCCATGACTAGGTCTTTGGCTAAGAAAAGTGCATTGTAAACTGCTCTTAGTTCGAGAATGTTTATGGGTAGGCTGCTCTCCCGTAGCGTTCTCTAAAACAGCACCCTAACCTCAGACTGGCATCTGTTGTCAGAATCCTCCAATCCCAAATGCAGAATCTCTTGCCTGCTGCGAGATTCCTGTACAACGAACACCAAAGTAAGGAGGTTCGTATGCGCGGTGGAAGTCGTATTCTTCGATGTAGAAGCCAGTGACACCCTGCTCCCATGAGGTTCATCTGTAATGGTCGGGAATGAAGTCTGCCGTACTGGAGAGCTTCGACAGACTCCACCATCATCCCGAGAAGTTGCACACAGAGGTGTAGAGAAACCGTCTGTGACCTCAGTACCTGAGCCACTAATCTCTGTAGGTCCTGGACCTTGTTCTCTGGTAGGAATACGCTCAATTGTACCGTGTCCAAGATGAGACCGAGGAATTGAAACCATTGAATAGGCATTAGGTTGGATTTCTGGAAATTCACAATCCACCCATGTTGAATGAGAAATTGATGAGATGTCTGAACATCCTTGATCAACTGTTCCCGAGAGGATGCCTGGATTAATATATCGTCTAGATAAGGTCTAATTGTGACCCTCAATAGTCTAGATTCTGCAACCATGATCTTCGTAAAGATTCTTGGGGCCGATGATAGACTGAACGGCAAGGCCCTGAATAGGTAGTGATCCATCACCAGTGCGAACCTTATGTAAGCCTGGTGAGGGGCCCAGATTGGGATATGCAGATATGCATCCTTTATGTCCATGGATACCCTGAACTCGCTTTGTTCTAAGCCTGCAATGACCGACTGGATTGGTTCCATCTTGAATCTGTAGACCCTTAGAAACCGATTTAAAACTTTTAAATAGAGTAATCGGTCTGACCGTCCCATCTGGCTTTGGCACGACAAAAAGATTGGAACCGAGACCCGTTCGTCTCGGCGAGGCGGGAACCAGAATAATGATCTCTGACCGTAGCAATTTTTTAATTGCTGGCAGTAGTGTTTTTGCTTTCTGAGGGCACCAAGGAATTCCCATTGTAAAAAAACTGACTGTGAGGCCTCTGTGGAAAATCCAGTTTGTACCCCTGGGAGCTTAGGTCGTTTATCCAAGGTTCTGGTGCGGTGTTGGCCCAGATGTCCCGAAAACCTTCCAGACGTGCGCCACCAAGGGGGATCCCAGGTGAGCCGGGAGACCGTCCTGCCACGGTCTTGTCAACAGGTTTATACCGCTTTCTGACTGCTGCCTGTGAGCGGCCTCTACCTCTGCCCCCACGTACTTGTGTACCGAAACCTCTTCCTCGGGCTCGCAAGGACGGCGATCTAAATGAATTAAACGCTGGTCCTGAATAACCTCTCCTAATCTGTGGAGTGGCTCTTGTATAAGGAGTAGGCAGAAAAGAGGACTTCCCTGTTGTAGCTTGCGAAATCCACTTGTCCAACTCTGGACCAAAAAGCATCTAACCCCCAAATGGGATGGATTCTACCGCCCTCTTGGTGTCAGAGTCTCCTCGCCATTCTCTGTCCGTGTAACCGATATGGCTGATGCAGAGATGTGCGATGTTAGCTTGCGAATATCCTTAGAGGCTTGACGCAAGTATGAAGCTGATTCTCGAATGTGTTCCGCCAGTAGGGTAATTTCTTCCAAACCATTTTCCCCCTCAATAGCCTGTACAATACGTCTAGACCATGTTCCCCTGGCCTTGTTAACCCAAGCGCAGACGACTGTAGGTCTGTTTCTGCTACAAAAATTGACTTTAAGGCTGTGTCAACCTCGTAAAGTCGTTACATTAGGTAATGGTAAGATTGTCGTCTTTGACAACCTTCCTAGGGAAACATCCACTACTGGTGGAGTCTCCCACTTATCCATTACACCCTTAGGTAGGGGATAAGTTACTTGAAACACTGTTCAAAAATTGAAAACGTTTGTCAGGCTGTTTCCATGGGAAACGCTTCTGAACGCGGCTTTTGGGATTCGAACAATTCAAATTCTTCTGGCTCCTTTACTTCTGCTACCTTAAAGTTTAGGATCTCCTTCACCGCTTCGCTTAAAGAATCAAGACCCGAGATTGCCGTGTCCTCTTCTGGAAAATCGGCGTCTAGGTTAGATTCAATGAACTCTCCTTCCTCTGTATTGAGAAGACCCTCTTCCTCCTCTGCTTCCGATACAAGTGGATGAGGCCTTTTAAATGCCTTGCACACATTCGTTACTGCTTGTGCGGGCAGCGTTAACCTGATGAGAACGTCTTCCATCGTCTTTGAGAATCCCGCAGCCCTGATTGTTGCGTGCGGGATTCCACCATCTCATTGGAGATTATCTCTTATTCTTCCATGACCTAGACGGAGCACTGCTCCCAGGTGGAACGTCCTTGTCTAAGCAGGAATCGCACACCTCGGAGCTGCCATCCACGTGCTCTTCCCGTTACATACAAACATAATAGGTCTTGGTTGGTGTTTTAGATATGTTGACTAAACCCCTTACCAGACTGTGTCGCAGCACTTTCACCCTTTAAACTAGGAAGAGAAAGACTGTGATAGATGACGGAAGCAAAAGGTATTGAGTTGCCTGGCTGGAAATATCTCTATATTGTAGAGAAGAAAAAATAAAACAAAACAAAAAAATAAGATTTTACTTACCGGTAAATCTATTTCTCGTAGTCCGTAGTGGATGCTGGGGACTCCGTAAGGACCATGGGGATAGACGGGCTCCGCAGGAGACATGGGCACTTTAAGAAAGAATTTAGGTTCTGGTGTGCACTGGCTCCTCCCTCTATGCCCCTCCTCCAGACCTCAGTTAGAGAAACTGTGCCCAGAAGAGCTGACAGTACAAGGAAAGGATTTTGGTAATCCAGGGCAAGATTCATACCAGCCACACCAATCACACCGTATAACATGTGATAACAACCAGTTAACAGTATGACAAATAACAGAGCATCAGGTCAAACCCTGATGCAACCATAACTTAACCCTTATTGAAGCAATACCTATATACAAGTATTGCAGAAGAAGTCCGCACTTGGGACGGGCGCCCAGCATCCACTACGGACTACGAGAAATAGATTTACCGGTAAGTAAAATCTTATTTTCTCTAACGTCCTAGTGGATGCTGGGGACTCCGTAAGGACCATGGGGATTATACCAAAGCTCCCAAACAGGCGGGAGAGTGCGGATGACTCTGCAGCACCGATTGAGCAAACAAGAGGTCCTCCTCAGCCAGGGTATCAAACTTGTAGAACTTTGCAAAAGTGTTTGAACCTGACCAAGTAGCTGCTCGGCAAAGTTGTAATGCCGAGACCCCTCGGGCAGCCGCCCAAGAAGAGCCCACCTTCGTAGTGGAATGGGCCTTAACTGATTTTGGCAGCGGCAATCCAGCCGCAGAATGAGCCTGCTGAATCGTGTTACAGATCCAGCGAGCAATAGTTTGCTTTGAAGCAGGAGCACCAAGCTTGTTGGATGCATACAGGATAAACGACTCTGTTTTCCTGACCCTACATTGGGGTCTTTGAAGGCTACATAAACCTTCAAAGCCCTGACCACATCAAGCAACTCGGAATCCTCCAAGTCACGAGTAGCCACAGGCACCAAAATAGGTTGGTTCATATGAAAAGATGAAACCACTTTCGGCAGAAATTGTGGACGGGTCCGCAATTCTGCTCTATCCATATGGAAAACCAGATAGGGGCTTTTATGTGACAAAGCCGCCAACTCTAACACACGCCTAGCCGAAGCCAAGGCTAATAGCATGACCACCTTCCACGTGAGATATTTCAACTCCACCGTTTTAAGTGGTTCAAACCAGTGGGATTTCAGGAAACTTAACACCACTTTAAGATCCCAAGGTGCCACTGGAGGCACAAAAGGAGGCTGAATATGCAGCACTCCCTTTACAAACGTCTGAACTTCTGGTAGAGAAGCCAACTCCTTTTGAAAGAAAATGGATAGGGCCGAAATCTGGACCTTAATGGAGCCCAATTTCAGGCCCAAATTCACTCCGGACTGTAGGAAGTGAAGGAAACGGCCCAGCTGGAATTCCTCCGTAGGAGCATTCCTGGCCTCACACCAAGAATGCCGAATCTGCGGCCCTCGAGAAGGTGAGCACTCTGCAGCCACCACAGGAGTGACACCCTGGCCCTGGGGGATAGGGCGATTAACCGATGCATCTGAAGATGTGATCCGGACCACTTGTCCAGTAAGTCCCATTGAAAGGTCCTCGCATGGAACCTGCCGAAGGGAATGGCCTCGTATGATGCCACCATCTTTCCCAGGACTCGAGTGCAGTGATGCACTGACACCTGTTTTGGTTTTAATAGGTTCCTGACCAGGGTCATGAGTTCCTGAGCTTTCTCTATCGGGAGATAAACCCTTTTCTGGTCTGTGTCCAGAATCATGCCCAGGAAAGGCAGACGAGTCGTAGGAACAAACTGCGACTTTGGAATATTTAGAATCCAGCCGTGTTGCAGTAACACTTCCAGAGAAAGTGATACGCTGTTCAGCAACTGCTCTCTTGATCTCGCTTTTATGAGATCGTCCAAGTACGGGATAATTGTGACCCCTTGCTTCCGCAGGAGTACCATAATTTCCACCATTACCTTGGTAAATATTCTCGGTGCCGTGGAGACACCAAACGGCAACGTCTGAAATTGGTAATGACAATCCTGTACCACAAATCTGAGGTACGCCTGATGAGGTGGATAAATGGGGACATGAAGGTATGCATCCTTTATGTCCAGAAACACCATAAAATCCCCCCCTTCCAGGCTTGCGATGACCGCTCTCAGCGATTCCATCTTGAACTTGAACCTTTTCAGGTATATGTTCAGGGATTTTAAATTCAATATGGGTCTAACCGAACCGTCCCGTTTCGGGACTACAAACATAGTTGAATAATAACCCCTTCCTTGTTGAAGGAGGGGAACCTTGACCACCACCTGTTGAAGATACAATTTGTGAATTGCAGTTAACACAATTTCCCTCTCGTGGGGGGAAACTGGTAGGGCCGATTTGAGGTATCGTGAGGGGGCATCTCTTCGAATTCCAGCTTGTATCCATGAGACACAATTTCTATTGCCCAGGGATCTACCTGGGAGTGAACCCACTTGTGGCTGAAATTTCAATCGTATCCTGTGACGGCAGGGCTACCTTCTTGGATAAGCGTGTTAAAGCTTTGTCCACCCTAGGGGAGGATTCCCAGCGTAACCTGTCCGTTGGCGGGAAAGGATACGCCATAAGAATCCTTTTGGAAATCTGCAGTTTTTTGTCTGGAGATTCCTAAGCCTTTTCACATAACTCATTCAGCTCGTGTGAGGGGGGGAAAGGTTACCTCTGGCTTCTTTCCCTTATACATATGCACCCTCTTGTCAGGGACTGGGGTTTCCTCTGTGATGTGCAACACATCCTTAATTGCTATAATCATATAACGGATGGATTTAGCCAATTTTGGCTGTAACTTTGCATCATCGTAATCAACACTGGAGTCAGAATCCATGTCGGTTTCTGTGTCAACAATTTGGGATAGTGGGCGCTTCTGAGACCCTGACGGCCTCTGCGACATAGGATCAGGCACGAGTTGAGACCCTGACTGTCCCGAGGCTTCAGCTTTGTCTAACCTTTTATGCAAGGAATTAACATTATCATTTAAAACCTTCCACATATCCATCCAATCAAGTGCCGTCGGCGGAGACACCACATTCATTTGCTCCCGCTCTGCTTCCACATAGCCTTCCTCATCAGACATGTTGACACAAGCGTACCGACACACCACACACAGGGAATGCCCTTTCCGAAGACAATTCCCCCACATGGCCCTTTGGAGAGACAGAGAGAGATTATGCCAGCACACACCCCAGCGCTATAAACCCAGGAATAACACAGTAACTTAATGTTAACCCAGTAGCTGCTGTTTATATTGTGTTTTGCGCCTAATTATGTGCCCCCCCTCTCTTTTTAACCCTCTTCTATCGTGTATCTGCAGGGGAGAGCCTGGGGAGCTCCCTCTCAGCGGAGCTGTGGAGAAAAAAATGGCGCTGGTGAGTGCTGAGGAAGAAGCCCCCGCCCCCTCGGCGGCGGGCTTCTGTCCCGCTTAAATATGCAATTCTTGGCGGGGGCTCATACATATAAACAGTGCCCAGCTGTATATATGTTTAGCTTTGCCAAAAGATGTCCCAAATGCTGCCCAGGGCGCCCGCCCCCCCCCCCCCCCCCCCAGCGCCCTGCACCCTTACAGTGACTGGAGTATGTGTAGGTGTGTGGAGCAATGGCACACAGCTGCAGTGCTGTGCGTTACCTCAGTGAAGATCACGGAGTCTTCTGCCGCCTGTGAAGTCTTCTTTGCTTCTCATACTCACCCGGCTTGTGTCTTCCGGCTCTGCGAGGGGGACGGTGGCGCGGCTCTGGGACCGGACGGCGAGGGTGAGATCCTGCGTACCGATCCCTCTGGAGCTAATGGTGTCCAGTAGCCTAAGAAGCAGGACCTAGCGTCAGAGAGTAGGGCTGCTTCTCTCCCCTCTGTCCCACGATGCAGGGAGTCTGTTGCCAGCAGAGCTCCCTGAAAATAAAAAACCTAACAAAATACTTTCTCTCAGCAAACTCAGGAGAGCTCACTGAAAAGCACCCAGCTCATCTGGGCACAGTATCAAACTGAGGTCTGGAGGAGGGGCATAGAGGGAGGTGCTAGTGCACACCAGAACCTAAATTCTTTCTTAAAGTGCCCATGTCTCCTGCGGAGCCCGACTATCCCCATGGTCCTTACGGAGTCCCCAGCATCCACTAGGACGTTAGAGAAATACGATTTTAAACCTACCGGTTAATCTTTTTCTCCTAGTCCATAGAGGATGCTGGGGACTCCGTAAGGACCATGGGGATAGACGGGCTCCGCAGAAAACATGGGCACTAAAAAGAACTTTAGATATGGGTGTGCACTGGCTCCTCCCTCTATGCCCCTCCTCCACACCTCAGTTAGAGAAACTGTGCCCAGAGGAGACGGACAGTACGAGGAAAGGATATTTGTAAATCTAAGGGCAAGATTCATACCAGCACACACCATCCACACCGTATAACATGGAATATACAAACCAGTTAACAGCATGAAACTAAAACAGTATCAGCCTGAGACTGATCAAACTGTAACATAACCCTTATGTAAGCAAACTATATACAAGTCTTGCAGAAGATAGTCCGCACTGGTACGGGCGCCCAGCATCCTCTACGGACTAGGAGAAAAAGATTTACCGGTAGGTTTAAAATCTTATTTTCTCTTACGTCCTAGAGGATGCTGGGGACTCCGTAAGGACCATGGGGATTATACCAAAGCTCCAGACCGGGCGGGAGAGTGCGGATGACTCTGCAGCACCGATTGAGCAAACATGAGGTCCTCATCAGCCAGGGTATCAAACTTGTAGAACTTTGCAAAAGTGTTTGACCCTGACCAAGTCGCCGCTCGGCAAAGCTGTAATGCCGAGACGCCTCGGGCAGCCGCCCAAGAAGAGCCCACCTTCTTAGTGGAATGGGCCTTTACAGAATTTGGTAAACGGCAAACCAGCCGTAGAATGCGCCGGCTGGATCGTGCTACAGATCCAGCGAGCAATAGTCTGCTTTGAAGCAGGAGCGCCAACCTTGTCAGCTGCATACAGGACAAACCGTGCCTCTGTTTTCCTAACCCGAGCCGTTCTGGCTACATAAATTCTCAATGCCCTGACCACATCAAGGGACTCGGAATCCTCCAAGTCCCGTGTAGCCACAGGCACCACAATAGGTTGGTTCATATGAAAAGAAGAAACCACCTTGGGCAAATATTGAGGATGAGTCCGCAACTCAGCTCTATCCACGTGGAAAATCAGATAATCAGATAGGGGCTTTTGTGAGATAAAGCCGCCAACTCCGACACTCGCCTAGCTGATGCCAAGGCCAATAACATGACCACTTTCCAAGTGAGATATTTTAATTCCACCGTATTAAGCAGTTCAAACCAGTGAGACTTAAGGAACCGCAACACCACGTTAAGGTCCCAGGGTGCCACTGGAGGTACAAAAGGAGGCTGGATATGCAGCACTCCCTTCACAAAAGTCTGTACTTCTGGGAGAGAAGCCAATTCCTTCTGAAAGAAAATAGAGAGGGCCGAAATCTGAACCTTAATGGAGCCTAATTTCAGGCCCAAATTCACTCCCGTCTGTAGGAAGTGAAGGAAACGGCCCAAATGGAATTCTTCCGGAGGAGCATTCCTGGACTCACACCAAGATACGTACTTTCGCCATATACGGTGATAATGTTTTGCAGTCACGTCCTTCCTAGCCTTTATCAGAGTAGGAATGACCTCATCCGGAATGCCCTTTTCCGCTAGGATCCGGCGTTCAACTGCCATGCCATCAAACGCAGCTGCAGTAAGTCTTGGAACAGACAGGGCCCCTGTTGTAACAGGTCCTCTCAGAGGAAGAGGCCACGGATCTTCTGTGAGCATTTCCTGCAGATCCGGATACCAGGCCCTTCGCGGCCAATCTGGAACAATGAGAATTGTCTGTACTCCTCTTCGTCTTACGATTCTCAATATCTTTGAGATGAGCGGAAGAGGAGGGAACACATAGACTGACTGAAACACCCATGGTGTCACCAGGGCGTCCACCGCCACTGCCTGAGGGTCCCTCAACCTGGCGCAATACTTCGGTAGTTTCTTGCTGAGGCGTGATGCCATCATGTCTATCTGAGGCAGTCCCCACCGACTTGCAATCTCTGCGAAGACTTCCTGATGAAGTCCCCACTCTCCTGGATGTAGATCGTGTCTGCTGAGGAAGTCTGCTTCCCAGTTGTCCACTCCCGGAATGAAGACTGCTGTCAGGGCGCTTACATGATTTTTCGCCCAGCGAAGAATCCTGGTGGCTTCTGCCATTGCCACTCTTTGTTCCGCCTTGGCGGTTTACATGTGCCACTGCAGTGATGTTGTCCGACTGGATTAGAACCGGAAGGTCACGAAGCAGATCTTCCGCTTGTCAAAGGGCGTTGTATATGGCCCTCAACTCCAGTACGTTGATGTGAAGACAAGCCTCCTGGCTTGACCAGAGACACTGGAAGTTTCTTCCCTGTGTGACTGCATCCCAACCTCGGAGGCTCGCGTCCGTGGTCACCAGAACCCAGTCCTGAATGCCGAACCTGCGACCCTCCAGAAGGTGAGCACTCTGCAGCCAACACAGGAGAGATACCCTGGGCCTGGGTGACAGGGTGATCATCTGATGAATCTGCAAATGTGACCCGGACCACTTGTCCAGAAGGTCCCATTGAAAAGTTCTCGCATGAAACCTGCCGAATGGAATGGCCTTGTAAGTCGCCACCATCTTTCTCAGAACTCGAGTGCAATGATGCATCGACACCCTTTTTGGCTTCAATAGGTCCCTGATCAAAGACATGAGTTCTTGGGCCTTTTCCATCGGAAGATAAACCCTTTTCTGGTCCGCATCTAGAACCATGCCTAAGAAGGGCAAACGAGTCGTTGGAATCAACTGTGACTTCGGGATATTGAGAATCCAGCCGTGCTGTTGCAACACCCTCAGGGAGAGTGATACGCTGTTCAGCAACTGTTCTCTCGATCTCGCTTTTATTAGGAGATCGTCCAAGTATGGGATAATTGTGACACCCTGCTTGCGCAGGAGCACCATCATTTCCGCCATTACCTTGGTGAAAATCCTCGGGGCCGTGGAAAGCCCAAACAACGTCTGAAATTGGTAATGACAATCCTGTACCGCAAACCTCAGGAACGCCTGATGAGGCGGATATATGGGGACATGAAGGTATGCATTCTTTATGTCCAGTGACACCATATAATAACCCCCTTCCAGGCTGGCGATGACCGCTCTGAGCGACTCCATCTTGAACTTGAACCTTTTTAAGTATAGGTTTAAGGATTTTAAATTTAAAATGGGCCTGACCAAACCGTCCGGTTTCGGGACTACAAACAGGGTTGAGTAATACCCCATCCCCTGCTGCAGCAGGGGGACCTTGACCACCACTTGTTGAAGACACAATTTTTGAATTGCCTTTAACACTATCTCCCTCTCTGGGGGAGAAGCCGGTAGGGCCGATTTGAAAAACCGGCGAGGAGGCACCTCTTTGAATTCCAGCTTGTACCCCTGGGAAATAATTTCTATTGCCCAGGGATCTACCTGTGAGTGAACCCAGACGTGGCTGAAAATTCGAAGACGTGCCCCCACTGGGGCGGACTCCCTCAGCGGAGCCCCAGTGTCATGCGGTGGATTTTGTAAAGGCCGGGGAGGACTTCTGCTCCTGGGAACTAGCCGTGGCTGGCAGCTTTTTCCCCTTGCCCTTACCTCTGGCAAGAAAGGAAGATCCCCGCACTCTCTTGGGTTTATGCGACCAAAAGGACTGCATCTGATAATGTGGCGTTTTCTTAGGCTGTGAGGAAACATAAGGCAAAAATAGGGATTTTTGTTTACTTACCGTAAAATCCCTCTCTCTGATTCCATCTGGGGGACACTGCACCGTTACTTGTGGGTTAGAGGTGTGTGGTCGTGGAGTTTGGCACAGAACTATTAAAACCTGACTCCTCCCCCCTCTAATCTCCTTCATGCCTAGCCAGCACCTCAGTTAACGTTTTGCCAAGCCAAAGGAGATGGACCGAAAAAAATTAACTGGTTAAACCAGACAAACATATGGGAGGGATGGCAGCGTCCCCCAGATGGAATCAGAGAAAGAGATTTTACGGTAAGTAAACAAAAATCCCTATTTATCTTTCATCCATCTGGGGGACGCTGCGCCGTTACTTGTGGGATTTCCCAAAGCAAGCTAATGAGATGAGGGAGAAGTAGACGGCATAGCCGTCCGTAAAATTTGACGCCCAACAGAGGCAGTCTCCAAATCGAAAGTATGAAAACTGTAAAACTTTTTGAAACGTATGCACAGACGACCAGGTCATCGCCCTACACAGCTGCTCAATAGTTGCACCCCCGCGAGCAGCCCAAGAAGCTTCAACTCGAATGAGCTGGAATTGAGTCAGAAACTGAAACATCAGAAGACTGTTTGATGGCCGAAGTGACCCAACGAGCCACTGCGTTCTTGGAAGCCGGCCAATCTCGTTTGGGCGCATCAATTAAAAACCAACAATGCATCCGTACGACAGATAGGATCCGTACGAGATAAATAAATCCGTAAGGCTCTAAGCATATCTAAGAGAGACAAATGGGAATCCTCCCCGGAAGGAGAAGGAGTAAACGATGGAAGGACAATTTCCTGATTTAGATGAAACGCTGACACAACTTTCGGAAGGAAGGAAGGAAGGTTTTGTACGCAGAACCACCCGGTCATCATGAAACATCAACAAGGTTGGTCTGCAAAAAAAAAAAGAGCTGCCAATTGAGATACTCGTCTTGCGGAGGCAATTGCCAATAGGAAGACAACTTTTGAACGATAGATACCGCAATTCTACAGATTCCAAAGAATCAAATGGAGATTTCTGAAGAGCCGTAAGGACTAAGTTAAATTCCCAGAGAGGAACCGGAGGAACAAAAGTTGGCTGAATCCAAAGAACTCCCTGAAGGAACGTCTGAACTTCTGGAATGATAGCCTTGAAAAAGAACTGACAAGGCAGAAACTTGACCCTTTAGTGAATAAAGTCTCAGACCCTTATTGGGACCCTCCCGAAGGAAGGATAACAGACGAGGGACTCTAAACAAATCCGGTGTTAAACCACGCCTTTCACACCAATCAATGTAAATACGCCACACTCTGTGGTAAATTCCATAAGTCACCGGCTTTCTAGCCTGAATCATCGTTTACAAAACAGCGAGAAAAATCTCTGTTCCCTTAAAATGTTGGATTCAAGAACCAAGCCGTCAAAGCCGGCCGACCCAACCTGGGTGGTGACATGGTCCCTGAATCAGAAGATCTGGACGCAGAGGGAGTCGGAATGGTTCCTCGACGACCATATTGCGCAGAAGAGTGTACCACTGTCAGTGTGGCCAATCTGGGGCCACCAGAATGATAGGAAGACCTTCTCTCTGAATGCATTGAAGCAGACGTGGAATCAGTGGCAACGGTGGAAACACATATCCCAGTTGAATGTGCCACGGCGCTGTCAGTGCATCGATTAGAACTGCTGGAGGGTCCTGAGTACGTGACCCGTAGAGAGGAAGTTTGTTGTTGAGACGCCATCCGATCTACATCGGGCATCCCCCACCGGGCTACTAGAGTCAGAAACACCTCCTGGTGAAGCTCCCACTCCCACTTAAGAAACCGCTTCCCAGTTCTCGATTCCTGGAATGTGAATCGCGGATATGGCCGGAACCCAATGTTCCACCCATGTGAGAATCTGAGCGACTTCTTTCATGGCGGAGCAGCCTCGAGTGCCTCCTTACTTGTTTATGTAAGCCACTGCCGAGGCGTTGTCGGACTGAATCCGCACTGGATGACCCTGAACCATGGTTTGAATCCGAAGTAGTGCATACCGGATTGTCCTCAACTGCGAGATGTTGATCTGCAACTTTGACTCTTGACTGGTCCAGAGCCCTGGAAAGTGATGAGTCTGAAAACCCCCCCCCCCCCCCCCCCCCAACCTCTGAGGCTGGCGTCTGTGGTGACCATCACCCAAGACCAAATTGTGAGCGGAACTACTTTGGTCAAATTGGAACTGTGAAGCCACCAGTGAAGCGACTGACGAGTCTGTATAGACAAGCGGACCATCTGTAATTCGAAATGAGGCCCTGTCAGAGTCCAACAGATCTGAGCCTGAAGGGGTCGAGCACGAAACTTGGCATATGGAACTGCCTCGAAGGTTGCCACCATCTTGCCTAACACCTGCATGCATCGGAGAACCGAAACCACCGCTAAATGCAGCCGTGCTCGAATTCTGGACTGTATGTCCTGAATCTTGTCCTGAGGAAGAACCACTTTCTGGTTGTTGGCTCCGAATAAGAGTCCTAGAAACATCATTTTCTGGGAAGGAAGCAAAGACGACTTCGGACAATTTATTATTCATCCGAATGACTGTAGAGTCTATTGTGAAACGCAAGTTCTGGTGAAGAATCAACTCTGACGGAGCCTTGATCAACAGATCATCCAAATATAGAGTAATGTTGACTCCCTGACACTGCAAAACTGCCACCACATGGCCCATGACCTTTGTGAATACCCGAGGAGCCGTGGATAGCCCAAAGGGAAGAGCCTGAAACTGAAAATGTCAAGGCCGACTGCGAATCTCAGAAGAGATTGTCCAAATAGAAACAAGCAGATAGGCGTCTTATGTCTAGTGAGGCCAAATATCACCCTGGTTCCATGGCGACGATAATCAAGCGTATGGATTCCATCTTGAACTTTTGGGTTGAAATGAACCGTCCAGTTTGTCCACGAGTAAAATCCCCGACCTCTCTGCTGAACGGGAACTAGAAGAATTACTTCATTTTGTAAAAGAGTGGCTGTTGCATGATGAAGACGTCTGGAGGGACCGCCTGGAAGAGGAGTGATGAACACACGATATGGGACTGGTTCCTCAAGATCTAACATATATCCTCTGGATATGACCTCCGTCACCCACCGATCTGGTTTCGACAGGAGCCACACTTCTTTGAACTGTAGAAACCGAGCCCCAACCGTCACTGATCCCTCCGGAGATCTTGAACCGTCATGCAGTAGGTTTGTCGGCAGGTTTACTTCTACCTCTGAATGCCTCTCTTCGTGGGTATCTGGAGAAAGCACGAAAGGAATGGAAACTACCTCTGCCCTGTATACGAAAGGACCGAAACCTTGTAGTATTCGGTTTCGGAGGAGCAACTGGAAGAAAGGGCTCTTGCCCTCCTGTAGTATCTGAAATAATCTTCTTTGATTCCGACCCAAAGAGAACTCACCTTTAAAGGGTACCGCCGACAAGGTCTGTTCGGAGTCAAAATCGGTATTCCAAACCCGAAGCCATAGAGACCGTCTTGCTGTCACGGTCAAGGCAGAAATACGGGATTGTAGCGCAGCAGAATTAACCAAGGCCTCACCCACATAAGAGCCTCCGAAATCTGTTCTGCTAATTGAATGTCCGATGGATAGTCAGACTGCATTCCCGATATGACCTGTGCTAGTCAGTCATCTGCGACCTTGAGGACCCAAGCGCCAGCTAGAATTGTGATAAAGAAAACAGATTTAGGCATTGTTTCAATCTTCCTATCTGTAGGATCTTTCAACGTCACAGACTGTACAGAAGAAATAACCGTAGCTCCTGCTAAATGTGAAATGGGAGCGTCTACCTTTGGGGCTGTTTCCCAAAATCTCATATCCTCCTCTGTAAAAGGATATAGAAATTTTTAATTTCTTAGGGGCTTGGAAACGAGAATCCGGCTTAAGCCAGGGCTCCTTTAAAACATCCCTGTTATTAAGAGTCTGACGGATGGTGTCTATCAGCAATCTAACACCTGAGCTAGTAGAAAAATCATCTTCCCAGACCGAAACCTCGTCCCACTCTGGGTCTACTTCCCCATCCTCCAACGGGAATGACTCCAACTCCTCCCCCAGAAAGTTATAGCGGGCAACGGCTGTGGCCGTTTTTTGTTGTTGTTTTTTTTAGCAGAAGAACTGCCGGCAGAGTTTACAAACTTGCTTAGGGATTGAGGTAAATCAGCAAGACATCTGCCCAGATTTTGAGTCCGCACCGGATGTTCCTGGCCCTAGGAGGCATAGTCTGATCCGCGGTACCTCCCTGTTGGTCCACCACAGATGCACCAGAGCATGAAGCACAGAGGGTATTCGCGTCCGCCCATAATATGTCTTGCCCATAATCTGAGCCCACAGAGGCTCCACCCGAGTCTGACCGGACTCAGTCACCGATCTAGACTGACGCAATTCAGAAATGGCATCCACCATGTTCTTAGCCCATGGAGGTATAGACTGATCTGTGGAACCTCCCTTGAACAAGAAAAATAAACCAATGTTTAAGAGGACTATAAATGCACTATAAATCCCCTATAACAGTGACCTAGCAGTGAACCCACAATGCTAGTGACACCAAAGGGGATGACTGTTATCTCACACTATAGCTAGAGAAACAAAAAAAAAAAAACACAAATATACTTGCAGTTAGCTGATCCCCATTTGAGAAGACAAAGTGAGAAATGCTGCTGCTTCGAATAGAAACTTCCCCTGAGAATAGTTGTAGTCTCCGTGTTGAGTAGCACACCGTACTCTGGTCAGTAGTAGGAGAAGATGGCGCCCGGAGCCCTCTGTACGCTGGAGGGGAGCACGCGAGCGGCAGAGCATGGCGGGAAGCCGTCCCTGTACAATTATGTAATAGCAGCGGCTGCTTACAGGGAGAGACTACTAAACGGACGTCAGTCTCTCCCGCTCGCCGCTATACAGAGCGGCTTGTACGACAACTGCATGTAAGCTCCGGGGAGCGCGACACCACTCTCCCGGCCCCTGATCCGTAACACTACCACAGCCCCTGACAGTAAACCCCCCAAATAAAGTTGAATGTCCAGCCCCGGAACGAGGCCCGTGTTGGAGAAGAGGAGGTGGAAGGGGGGCGCGCGCGGGCGGTAGTAGTGTACAGGGAGGCTGTGATAAAAGTACAAATATAGAAATAGTAATAGAGGGGACAGCCCAATACTGTCAGTGACAGATTGTGGCTGTGTACCTTATCCTTGCCGCATCCTGTGTAGAGTAGAACGAGGTCCCAGTGACCGGAGTGTGGTAGCCTCCAGCGGCAGCGCAGAGTGGAACAAATCTAACTAAATCCACTCCAGCAGTACCTGCCACCTGTAAACCGGGACTAGGTACTTCAGAAAAAGTCCAAAAATAATAAAAACCTCACTATCTAAGGAGAAAGAAAAGAACTGCGTCTGTACTCCACATGCACAAAACTAAAACGAAGGTGCTGGCTAGGCAGGAAGGAGATGGGAGGGGTTAGAGGGGGAGGAGTCAGGTTTTAATAGTTCTGTGCCAAACTCCACAACCACACACCTCTAACCCACAAGTAACGGCGCAGCGTCCCCCAGATGGATGAAAGAGAAAATAAGAATTTACTCACCGGTAATTCTATTTCTCGTAGTCCATAGTGGATGCTGGGAACTCAGTAAGGACCATGGGGAATAGACGGCTCCGCAGGAGACTGGGCACATCTAAAGAAAGAATTAGGACTATCTGGTGTGCACTGGCTCCTCCCCCTATGACCCTCCTCCAAGCCTCAGTTAGGACACTGTGCCCGGAAGAGCTGATACAATAAGGAAGGATTTTGAATCCCGGGTAAGACTCATACCAGCCACACCAATCACACCGTATAACTCGTGATAGGAACCCCGGTTAACAGTATGATAACAAAAGGAGCCTCTGAACAGATGGCTCGCAATAATAACCCGATTTGTGTAACAATAACTATTTACAAGTATTGCAGACAATCCGCACTTGGGATGGGTGCCCAGCATCCACTACGGACTACGAGAAATAGAATTACCGGTGAGTAAATTCTTATTTTCTCATTCGTCCTAGTGGATGCTGGGAACTCCGTAAGGACCATGGGGATTATACCAAAGCTCCCAAACGGGCGGGAGAGTGCGGACGACTCTGCAACACCGAATGAGAGAACTCCAGGTCCTCCTCAGCCAGGGTATCAAATTTGTAGAATTTTGCAAACGTGTTTGCCCCTGACCAAGTAGCAGCTCGGCAAAGTTGTAAAGCCGAGACCCCTCGGGCAGCCGCCCAAGATGAGCCCACCTTCCTTGTGGAATGGGCTTTTACAGATTTAGGCTGCGGTAGTCCTACCGCAGAATGCGCCAGCTGAATAGTGCTACAAATCCAGCGCGCAATAGTCTGCTTAGAAGCAGGAGCACCCAGTTTGTTGGGTGCATACAGGATAAACAGCGAGTCAGTTTTCCTGACTCCAGCCGTCCTGGAAACATAAATTTTCAGGGCCCTGACTACGTCCAGTAACTTGGAATCCTCCAAGTTCCCAGTAGCCGCAGGCACCACAATAGGCTGGTTCAAGTGAAACGCTGATACCACCTTCGGGAGAAACTGAGTACGAGTCCTCAATTCTGCCCTATCCATATGGAAAATCAGATAAGGGCTTTTATAGGACAAAGCCGCCAATTCTGACACACGCCTGGCCGAAGCCAGGGCCAACAGCATGACCACTTTCCACGTGAGATATTTCAAATCCACAGTCTTAAGTGGTTCAAACCAATGTGATTTCAGGAACTCCAAAACCACATTGAGATCCCAAGGTACCACTGGGGGCACAAAAGGAGGCTGAATATGCAGAACTCCCTTGACAAAATTCTGAACTTCAGGCAGGGAAGCCAGTTCTTTCTGGAAGAAAATCGACAGGGCCGAAATCTGGACCTTAATGGACCCCAATTTGAGGCCCAACGTCACCCCTGTTTGCAGGAAATGCAGGAATCGACCCAGTTGAAATTCCTCCGTTGGGGCCTTCCTGGCCTCACACCAAGCAACATATTTTCGCCAAATGCGGTGATAATGGTTTGCGGTGACATCCTTCCTGGCTTTGATCAGGGTAGGAATGACTTCCTCCGGAATACCCTTTTCCTTCAGGATCCGGTGTTCAACCGCCATGCCGTCAAACGCAGCCGCGGTAAGTCTTGGAACAGACAGGGCCCCTGCTACAGCAGGTCCTGTCTGAGCGGCTGAGGCCAAGGGTCCTCTGAAAGCATCTCTTGAAGTTCCGGGTACCAAGCTCTTCTTGGCCAATCCGGAACCACGAGTATAGTTTTTACTCCTCGCTTTCGTATTATTCTCAGTACCTTGGGAATGAGAGGCAGAGGAGGAAACACATAAACCGACTGGTGCACCCACGGTGTTACTAGAGCGTCCACAGCGATCGCCTGAGGGTCCCTTGACCTGGCGCAATATCTTTTTAGCATTTTGTTGAGGCGGGACGCCATCATGTCCACCTGTGGTCTATCCCACCGGTTTACCAGCATCTGGAAGACTTCTGGATGAAGTCCCCATTCTCCCGGGTGGAGGTTGTGCCGGCTGAGGAAGTCTGCTTCCCAGTTGTCCACTCCCGGAATGAACACTGCTGTCAGTGCTAACACATGATTTTCCGCCCATCGGAGAATCCTTGTGGCTTCTGCCATTGCCCTCCTGCTTCTTGTGCCGCCCTGTCTGTTTACATGAGCGACCGCCGTGATGTTGTCTGATTGGATCAGTACCGACTGGTTCTGAAGCAGGGGCCTTGCTTGGCTTAGGGCATTGTAGATGGCCCTTAGCTCCAGAATATTTATGTGAAGCGAAATCTCCTGATCTGACCACAGTCCTTGGAAATTTCTTCCCTGTGTGACTGCCCCCCAGCCCCGAAGGCTGGCATCCGTGGTCACCAGGACCCAGTCCTGTATTCCGAATCTGCGGCCCTCTAGTAGATGAGCCCTCTGCAGCCACCACAGCAGCGACACCCTGGTCCTTGCCGACAGGGTTATCCGCTGTTGCATCTGGAGATGGGACCCGGACCATTTGTCCAACAGGTCCCACTGGAAAGTCCTTGCGTGGAACCTTCCGAATGGAATTGCTTCGTACGAAGCTACCATTTTTCCCAGGACTCGTGTGCATTGATGTACCGACACCTGTCCCGGTTTTAGGAGGTCTCTGACTAGAGATGACAACTCCTCGGCTTTTTCCACTGGAAGAAACACTTTTTTCTGTTCTGTGTCCAGAATCATTCCCAAGAACAGAAGACGTGTCGTCAGGACCAGCTGTGACTTTGGAATATTGAGAATCCAGCCGTGCTGTTGTAGCACTTCCCGAGAAAGTGCTACCCCCACTACCAACTGTTCTTTGGACCTCGCCTTTATCAGGAGATCGTCCAAGTACGGGATAATTAAAACTCCCTTCTTGCGAAGGAGTATCATCATTTCGGCCATTACCTTGGTAAAGACCCTCGGTGCCGTGGATAACCCAAACGGCAGCGTCTGGAACTGATAGTGACAGTCCTGTACCACAAATCTGAGGTACTCCTGGTGAGGGGGGTAAATGGGGACATGTAGGTACGCATCCTTGATGTCCAGGGAGACCATGTAATCCCCCTCGTCCAGGCTCGCAATAACCGCCCTGAGCCATTCCATCTTGAACTTGAACCTTTTGATATAAGTGTTCAAGGCTTTTAAATTTAAGATGGGTCTCACCGAACCGTCCGGTTTCGGTACCACAAACATTGTGGAGTAGTAACCCTTTCCTTGCTGAAGGAGGGGTACCTTGACAATCACTTGCTGTGAATACAGTTTTTGGATAGCCACCAACACTGCCTCCCTGGCAGAGGGAGTTGCTGGTAAGGCAGATTTTTGAAAACGGCGGGGGGGGGGGGGGGGGGCGTCTCGAATTCCAGCCTGTACCCCTGAGATACTACTTGAAGGGTCCAGGGATCCACCTGTGAGAGAGCCCACTGTGTGCTGAAATTTCTGAGACGGGCCCCCACCGTACCCGGGTCCGCCTGTGAAGCCCCAGCGTCATGCTGTGGACTTACCGGACGCGGGGGAGGACTTTTGCTCTTGGGAACTGGCTGTATGCTGCAGCTTTTTCCCTCTACCTTTGCCTCTCGGCAGAAAGGACGCGCCTCGAGCCCTCTTGTGTTTTTGGGGCCGAAAGGACTGTACTTGATAATACGGTGCTTTCTTTTGCTGTGGGGTAGCTTGTGGCAAAAATGTCGATTTCCCAGCCGTAGCTGTGGAAACGAGGTCTGAAAGACCATCCCCAAACAGTTCCACCCCCTTATAAGGCAAAACTTCCATGTGCCTTTTTGAATCGGCATCACCTGACCACTGCCGAGTCCATAACCCCCTTCTGGCGGCAATGGACATTGCACTTATTTTTGATGCCAGCTGGCAAATATCCCTCTGTGCATCACGCATGTATAAGACAGCGTCTTTTATATGCTCTACTGTCAGCAAAATATTGTCCCTATCCAGGGTATCAATATTATCCAACAGGGAATCTGACCACGCGGCAGCAGCACTGCACATCCATGCTGATGCAATCGCTGGTCGCAATATAATGCCCGTGTGTGTATATATAGCTTTTAGGGTAGCTTCCTGCTTTCTATCGGCAGGATCCTTTAGGGCGGCCGTATCCGGAGACGGTAGTGCCACCTGTTTTGATAAACGTGTAAGCGCTTTATCTACCCTAGGGGATGTTTCCCAACGTGACCTATCCTCTGGCGGGAAAGGGCACGCTGCCAATAACCGTTTAGAAATTATCAATTTCTTATCGGGGGAAGTCCAGGCTTCCGCACACACCTCATTTAATTCCTCAGATGCAGGAAAAACTACTGGGAGTTTTTTCTCACCGAACATAATACCCTTTTTTGTGGTACCTGGGGTACTATCAGAAATGTGTAATACATTTTTCATTGCCTCAATCATGTAACGGGTGGACCTATTGGAGGGTACATTAGTCTCATCGTCGTCGACACTGGAGTCGGTATCCGTGTCGACATCTGTGTCTGCCATCTGAGGTAGCGGGCGTTTTAAAGCCCCTGATGACATTTGAGACGCTGGAACAGTCACAAGCTGAGTAGCCGGCTGTCCTATGTCGTCAAACCTTTTATGTAAGGAGCTGACACTGTCACGTAATTCCTTCCATAAGTCCATCCACACAGGTGTCGACCCTTCAGGGGGTGACAACACACTTACAGGCATTTGCTCTGCCTCCACATCATTTTCCTCATCATACATGTCGACACAGCGGTACCGACACACAGCACACACACAGGGAATGCTCTGACAGAGGACAGGACCCCACAAAGCCCTTTGGGGAGACAGAGGGAGAGTATGCCAGCACACACCAGAGCGCTATATACCACAGGGATATCACCTATAAAGTGTGTTTTCCCCTTATAGCTGCATATATATTATACTGCGCCTAAATTTGTGCCCCCCCTCTCTTTTTTACCCTTTCTGTAGTGCAGGACTGCAGGGGAGAGCCAGGGAGCGATCCTTCCAGCGGAGCTGTGAGGGAAAATGGCGCCAGTGTGCTGAGGGAGATGGCTCCGCCCCTTTTTTGGTGGGCTTTCTCCCGCAATTTTAAGACTTCTGGCAGGGGTTAATATACACCTATATAGCCTCTGGGGCTATATATGGTGTCAGTTTGCCAGCCAAGGTGTTATTTATTGCTGCTCAGGGCGCCCTGCACCCATCAGTGACCGCAGTGTGTGGTGTGCATGAGGAGCAATGGCGCACAGCTGCAGTGCTGTGCGCTACCTTGGAGAAGACAGAAGTCTTCAGCCGCCGATTTTCCGGACCTTCTTGCTTCTGGCTCTGTAAGGGGGACGGCGGCGCGGCTCCGGGAACGGACGACGAGGTCGGGTCCTGTGTGCGATCCCTCTGGAGCTAATGGTGTCCAGTAGCCTAAGAAGCCCAAGCTACCACCACTTAGGTAGGTTCGCTTCTTCTCCCCTTAGTCCCTCGGTGTAGTGAGCCTGTTGCCAGCAGGTCTCACTGTAAAATAAAAAATAAGATTTTACTCACCGGTAAATCTATTTCTCGTAGTCCGTAGTGGATGCTGGGAACTCCGAAAGGACCATGGGGAATAGCGGCTCCGCAGGAGACTGGGCACAACTAAAGAAAGCTTTTAGGTCACCTGGTGTGCACTGGCTCCTCCCACTATGACCCTCCTCCAAGCCTCAGTTAGGACACTGTGCCCGGACGAGCTGACATAATAAGGAAGGATTTTGAATCCCGGGTAAGACTCTTACCAGCCACACCAATCACACCGTATAACTCGTGATACTATACCCAGTTTAACAGTATGAAAACAACTGAGCCTCTCAACAGATGGCTCAACAATAACCCTTTAGTTAACAATAACTATGTACAAGTATTGCAGACAATCCGCACTTGGGATGGGCGCCCAGCATCCACTACGGACTACGAGAAATAGATTTACCGGTGAGTAAAATCTTATTTTCTCTGACGTCCTAGTGGATGCTGGGAACTCCGAAAGGACCATGGGGATTATACCAAAGCTCCCAAACGGGCGGGAGAGTGCGGATGACTCTGCAGCACCGAATGAGAGAACACAAGGTCCTCCTCAGCCAGGGTATTAAATGTGTAGAATTTTGCAAACGTGTTTGCCCCTGACCAAGTAGCAGCTCGGCAAAGTTGTAAAGCCGAGACCCCTCGGGCAGCCGCCCAAGATGAGCCCACCTTCCTTGTGGAATGGGATTTTACTGATTTAGGATGCGGCAGTCCAGCCGCAGAAGGCGCCAGCTGAATTGTGCTACAAATCCAGCGAGCAATAGTCTGCTTAGAAGCAGGAGCACCCAGTATGTTGGGTGCATACAGGATAAATAGCAAGTCAGTTTTCCTGACTCTAGCCGTCCTGGAAACATAAAGTTTCAAGGCCCTGACTACGTCCAGTAACTTGGAATCCTCCAAGTCCCTAGTAGCCGCAGGCACCACAATAGGTTGGTTCAAGTGAAAAGCTGATACCACCTTAGGGAGAAAATGGGGACGAGTCCTCAATTCCACCCTATCCATATGGAAAATCAGATAAGGGCTTTTACATGACAAAGCTGCCAATTCTGACACACGCCTGGCTGAAGCCAAGGCCAATAACATGACCACTTTCCACGTGAGATATTTTAGATCCACGGATTTAAGTGGCTCAAACCAATGTGATTTTAAGAAACTCAACACCACGTTGAGGTCCCAAGGTGCCACTGGAGGCACAAACGGGGGCTGAATATGCAGCACTCCTTTCACAAACATCTGAACTTCAGGTAGTGAAGCTAGTTCTTTCTGGAAGAAAATCAACAGAGCCGAGATCTGTACCTTAATGGAGCCTAATTTCAGGCCCATAGTCACTCCTGCTTGTAGGAAATGCAGAAATCGATCTAGTTGAAATTCCTCTGTTGGGGCCTTTTTGGCCTCACACCAAGCAACATATTTCCGCCATATGCGGTGATAATGCTTTGCAGTTACATCTTTCCTGGCTTTAATCAGTGTAGGAATGACTTCCTCCGGAATGCCCTTTTCCTTCAGGATCCGGCGTTCAACCGCCATGCCGTCAAATGCAGCCGCGGTAAGTCTTGGAACAGACAGGGCCCCTGCTGCAGCAGGTCCTGTCTGAGCGGCAGAGGCCATGGGTCCTCTGAGATCATCTCTTGAAATTCCGGGTACCACGCTCGTCTTGGCCAATCCGGAACCACGAGTATTGTTCTTACTCTTCGTTTTCTTATTATTCTCAGTACCCTTGGTATGAGAGGCAGAGGAGGGAACACATAAACTGACTGATACACCCACGGTGTCACTAGAGCGTCCACAGCTATCGCCTGAGAGTCCCTTGACCTGGCGCAATATCTCTCTAGTTTTTTGTTTAGGCGGGACGCCATCATGTCCACCTGTGGCCGTTCCCATCGATTCACAATCAGCGTAAAGACTTCTGGATGACCTCCGGGCCTGCTGAGAAAGTCTGCTTCCCAGATGTCCACTCCCGGAATGAACACTGCTGACAGTGCTAGTACGTGATTTTCCGCCCATCGGAGAATCCTTGTGGCTTCTGCCATTGCCATCCTGCTTCTTGTGCCGCCCTGTCGATTTACATGGGCGACTGCCGTGATGTTGTCTGACTGGATCAGTACCGGCTGGTGTAGAAGCAGGGATTTTGCCTGACTTAGGGCATTGTAAATGGCCCTTAGTTCCAGAATATGTATGTGTAGGGAAGTCTCCTGACTCGACCATAGTCCTTGGAAGTTTCTTCCGTGTGTGACTGCCCCCCAGCCTCGAAGGCTGGCATCCGTGGTCACCAGGACCCAGTCCTGTATGCCGAAACTGCGGCCCTCTAGAAGATGAGCACTCTGCAGCCACCACAGCAGAGACACCCTGGTTCTTGGAGACAGGGTTATTAGGCGATGCATCTGAAGATGCGATCCGGACCATTGGTCCAACAGGTCCCACTGAAAGATTCTGGCATGGAACCTGCCGAAAGGAATTGCTTCGTAAGAAGCCACCATCTTTCCCAGGACCCGCGTGCAGTGATGCACCGATACCTGTTTTGGTTTCAGGAGGTCTCTGACTAGAGATGACAGCTCCTTGGCTTTCTCCTCCGGGAGAAACACTTTTTTCTGGACTGTATCCAGAATCATACCCAGGAACAGTAGACGTGTCGTCGGAACCAGCTGTGATTTTGGAATATTCAGAATCCAACCGTGCTGGTGTAGCACCTCCTGAGATAGTGCTACTCCCACCAACAACTGCTCCTTGGACCTCGCCTTTAGTAGGAGATCGTCCAAGTACGGGATAATTAAAACTCCCTTTCTTCGAAGGAGTATCATCATTTCCGCCATTACCTTGGTAAACACCCTCGGTGCCGTGGAGAGTCCAAACGGCAGCGTCTGGAATTGGTAATAGCAATCCTGTACCACAAATCTGAGGTACTCCTGGTGAGGATAGTAAATGGGGACATGCAGGTAAGCATCCTTGATGTCCAGGGATACCATGTAATCCCCCTCGTCCAGGCTTGCAATAACCGCCCTGAGCGATTCCATCTTGAACTTGAATTTTTTTATGTATGTGTTCAAGGATTTCAAATTTAAAATGGGTCTCACCGAACCGTCCGGTTTCGGTACCACAAACAGTGTGGAATAGTAACCCCGTCCTTGTTGAAGTAGGGGCACCTTGATTATCACCTGCTGGGAATACAGCTTGTGAATTGCCGCTAGCACAGCCTCCCTGTCTGAAGGAGTAATCGGCAAGACAGATTTTAGGAACCGGTGGGGTGGAGACGCCTCGAATTCCAGTTTGTACCCTTGAGATACTATTTGCAGGATCCAGGGATCCACCTGTGAGCGAGCCCACTGATCGCTGAAATTTTTGAGGCGGCCCCCCACCGTACCTGGCTCCGCCTGTGGAGCCCAACCGTCATGCGGCGGACTTGGAAGAAGCGGGGGAGGACTTTTGCTCCTGGGAACCTGCTGTTTGTTGCAGCCTTTTTCCCCTACCTCTGCCTCTGGACAGAAAGGACCCGCCTTTTCCACGCGTTTTTCTGAGTCCGAAAGGACTGTACCTGATAAAACGGCGCCTTTTTAGGCTGTGAGGGAACATGGGGTAAAAATGCTGACTTCCCAGCAGTTGCTGTGGAAACTAGGTCCGAGAGACCATCCCCAAATAACTCCTCACCCTTATAAGGCAAAACTTCCATGTGCCTTTTTGAATCTGCATCCCCTGTCCACTAGCGAGTCCATAAGCCTCTCCTAGCAGAAATGGACAATGCACTTATTTTAGATGCCAGCCGGCAGATCTCCCTCTGTGCATCTCTCATGTATAAGACGGAGTCTTTTATATGCTCTATGGCAGGCATGTCCAAACTGTGGCCCTCCAGCTGTTGAGAAACTACACATCCCAGCATGCCCTGTCACAGCTTTTGCATTCTCTGACAGCAAAACTGTGTCAGGGCATGCTGGGATATGTAGTTTCACAACAGCTGGAGGGCCGCAGTTTGGACATGCCTGCTCTATGGTTAGCAGAATAGTGTCCCTGTCTAGGGTGTCAATATTTTCTGACAGGGAATCTGACCACGCAGCGGCAGCACTGCACATCCATGCTGACGCAATAGCTGGTCTAAGTATAATGCCTGAGTGTGTATATACAGACTTCAGGATCGCCTCCTGCTTTCTATCAGCAGGTTCCTTGAGGGCGGCCGTATCCGGAGACGGTAGTGCCACCTTTTTAGACAAACGTGTGAGCGCTTTATCCACCCTAGGGGGTGTCTCCCAACGTGACCTATCCTCTGGCGGGAAAGGGAACGCCATTAGTAACTTCTTAGAGATTACCAATCTTTTATCAGGGAAAGCCCACGCTTCTTCACACACTTCATTTAATTCTTCTGATGGGGGAAAAACTACGGGTAGTTTTCTCTCCCCAAACATAATACCCTTTTTAGCGGTACCTGGGTTTATATCAGAAATTTGTAACACCTCTTTCATTGCTTCAATCATGCAACGAATGGCCTTAGTGGACATTAGACTAGACTCATTGTCGTCGACACTGGTGTCAGTATCCGTGTCGACATCCACGTCTGCCATCTGAGGTAGCGGGCGTTTTAGAGCCCCCGATGGCCTTTGAGACGCCTGGACAGGCACGAGCTGAGAAGCCGGCTGTACCGCATTTGGCATGTCGTCAAATTTTTTGTGTAAGGAGTCGACACGTGCACGCAATTCCTTCCATAAGTCCATCCACTCAGGTGTCTGCCCCGCAGGGGGTGACATCCCTTCTATAGGCATCTGCTCCGCCTCCACATCATTATCCTCATCAAACATGTCGACACAGCCGCATCGACACACCGCACACACACAGGGAATGCTCTAACAGAGGACAGGACCCACAAAAGCCCTTTGGGGAGACAGAGTGAGAGTATGCTAGCACACACCAGAGCGCTATATAATGCAGGGACTAACTGAATTATGTCCCCTATAGCTGCTGTTATATATACTGCACCTAAATTTAGTGCCCCCCCCCCCCCCTCCCCCCTCTTTTTTACCCTTTTCTGTAGTGTAGACTGCAGGGGAGAGCCAGGGAGCTTCCTTCCAGGGAGCTGTGAAGGAGAAATGGCACCAGTGTGCTGAAGGAGATAGCTCCGCCCCTTTTTCACTGACTTTTCTCCCGCTTTTTTATGGATTCTGGCAGGGGTAATTATCACATATATAGCCTCTGGGGCTATATATTGTGGTATTTTTGCCAGCCAAGGTGCTTTTATTGCTGCTCAGGGCGCCCCCCCCTAGCGCCCTGCACTTTCAGTGACCGGAGTGTGAAGTGTATATGAGGAGCAATGGCGCACAGCTGCAGTGCTGTGCGCTACCTTGGTGAAGACTGATGTCTTCTGCCGACGATTTTCCGGACCTCTTCTTGCTTCTGGCTCTGTAAAAGGGGACGGCGGCGCGGCTCCGGGACCGAACACCAAGGCCAGTTCCATGCGGTCGATCCCTCTGGAGCTAATGGTGTCCAGTAGCCTAAGAAGCCCAAGCTAGCTGCAAGCAGGTAGGTTCGCTTCTTCTCCCCTTAGTCCCTCGCTGCAGTGAGCCTGTTGCCAGCAGGTCTCACTGTAAAATAAAAACCTAATTATATACTTTCTTTTTAGAAGCTCAGGAGAGCCCCTAGTGTGCATCCAACCTCGGCCGGGCACAAAATCTAACTGAGGCTTGGAGGAGGGTCATAGTGGGAGGAGCCAGTGCACACCAGGTGACCTAAAAGCTTTCTTTAGTTGTGCCCAGTCTCCTGCGGAGCCGCTATTCCCCATGGTCCTTTCGGAGTTCCCAGCATCCACTAGGACGTCAGAGAAAACCTAAATTATACTTTCTTTCTAGGAGCTCAGGAGAGCCCCTAGTGTGCATCCAGCTCAGCCAGGCACAGAAATCTAACTGAGGCTTGGAGGAGGGTCATAGGGGGAGGAGCCAGTGCACACCAGATAGTCCTAATTCTTTCTTTAGATGTGCCCAGTCTCCTGCGGAGCCGTCTATTCCCCATGGTCCTTACGGAGTACCCAGCATCCACTAGGACGTCAGAGAAAAGTTGATTTATCAGCCGTAGCCGTGGAAACAAGGTCCGTGAGACCTTCCCCAAACAATTCCTCACCCTTGTAAGGTAAAACCTCCATATGCCTCTTCGAGTCGGCATCGCCCGTCCATTGTCGGGTCCATAGGGCCCGTCTAGCCGAAATCGCCATAGCGTTGGCTCTGGAACCCAGTAGGCCAATGTCTCTCTGAGCATCTCTCATATATAGGACAGTGTCTTTAATATGACCCAGGGTCAATAAAATGTTCTCCTTATCCAGCGTATCTATATCAGCAAAATCTGTCCACACTGCTACAGCGCTACAAACCCAAGCCGACGCCATCGCCGGTCTGAGTACCCATATGTGTGTAAACAGACTTCAAGGTAGTCTCCTGCCTGCAATCCGCCGGATCCTTGAGGGTTGCCGTATCTTGAGATGGCAGCGCTACCTTTTTGGATAAGCGTGTCAACACTTTGTCTACCCTCGGTGAGGATTCCCATTGTATCCTGTCCTTAGTCGGGAAAGGATACGCCATAAGAATCCTTTTGTGAATCTGCAGTTTTTTGTATGGAGATTCCCAAGCCCTTTCAAATAATTAGTTCAGCTCATGAGATGGCGGAAAAGTTACCTCAGGTTTCTTTTCTTTAAACATGTGGACCCTCGTGTTCATCCGTGATATGCAACACCTCTTTTATAGCAATAATCATATAATGAATACTTTTAGCCAATTTTGGCTGCAACTTTGCATCATCGTAGTCGACACTTGCATCAGAATCCGTGTCGGTATCAGTGTCTACTATTTGGGATAGTGGGCGCTTTTGAGACCCAGAAGGTCCCTGTGACAGTGAAAGGCAGGGCTAAACTTGTACAGTCCCTGGACTCTGCTTTGTCCAACCTTTTATGCAATAAATTCACATTTGCATTTAACACATTCCACATATCCAACCAGTCCGGTGCAGACTTGGCGACACACCACACACTCAGGGAATTCTCGATCTGGAGACAGCTCCCCCACAAGGCCCTTGAGAGAGAGTATGCCAGCACACACCCAGCGCCAATGACCCAGGGGGAAAAAAATTACCCAGATAGCGCTTTTTACAAATATATATATATATGCACTAAATTATTTCCCCGTCTTCGGTCCCGCTTGATTGCTTTGAAAAACTGGCTGGGGCTCTCATATATACCGAGCAAAGCCCATATATATATATATATATATATATATATATATATATATATATATATATCCTAATATGTCAGAGGATTAATTGCTGCCCAGTGCGCCCTGCACCCTTACAGTGCCTGCCGTGTGTGTGTTGTGTGGGAGCAATGGCGCGCAGCGTTACCTCAGTGAAGATCCAAAGTCTTCTTCCGCCTTTGAAGTCTTCTTTCTTCATATACTCACCCGGCTTCTATCTTCCGGCTCTGTGAGGAGGACAGCGGCGCGGCTCCGGGACAAACTGCAAGGAGAGACCTGCGTTCAGACTCCCTCTGGAGCTAATGGTGTCCAGTAGCCTAAGAAGCAGAGACTAGCATTTAAGTAGGTCTGCTTCTCTCCCCTCAGTACCACGATGCAGGGAACCTGTTGCCAGCAGGCTCCCTGAAAATAAAAAACCTAACAAAATACTTTCTTTCAGGGAAACTCAGGAGAGCTCCCTGTAATGCACCCAGTCTCCTCTGGGCACAGTATCAAACTGAGGTCTGGAGGAGGGGCATAGAGGGAGAAGCCAGTGCACAGCCATATCTAAAGTTCTTTTAGTGCCCATGTCTCCTGCGGAGCCCGTCTATCCCCATGGTCCTTACAGAGTCCCCAGCATCCTCTAGGACGTAAGAGAAATTAATAATTTCTTTTGTCTTTACACCAGCCGACTTGAAACCGCCTCACACCCAACTGTAAATCAGCTACGGTGTTAGAGGTGGCTTCACTTGCTTCCTCATATTTTCTGTAGGCTCTTTGTAATAGAGTTCCTTTGAAAACAAATCATATTCATATTATATTCTTCAGTCATTATAACATTTCACTAGCAGAGGGCGCTGTCTTACTATTAATCTATAATAGGGGGAGGTGCACTCCATGCTCCTCAGTTTTTCTGGCGCCTGCATGAATTTTAAGATGGCCGCCAATTAAAAATTTTGGCTGTATGGCCGTGTCTTCTGCTGAAGGGAGCCTAACTTGCCGTTACTGGCCGCCCTGTATGTGCGCTGCAGAACTTCATCTTCCCGCGGCTGAGGAATTTTCAGCCTCCAGCGGCTGAGGGTATCTGCTTAGCTGCACGGTAATACTTTCTGCCAGGGCCGGCGCGCGCCGGTACCACTCTTACAGGTCCCGTAGCGGTGCCTCGCTCTGCTGACAGCGAAGACACAAAGCACGCTCTCTACTGCGCACTCCTGATCCCCGCTGGCCGCCCCCACACGCGGCTGAAGGATCTCCTCAGCTGCGCAGCACTATCTCTGTCCTGTCTCCGCTGATCGGCGCACGCCAGGACCGCTCTCCTCCTCCTCTCCCCAGGTCCTGTAGCGGCACCTGCTGACAGGGGAGAACGGCCCGCCCCACACAGACCGCTGTGGGGATTTGATTAGTTATTAAATATAGCGCCTCTATGCTAGCAAAGTCTAATAAAGCCCCATAGGAAAAGAATTAAAAACAAAACAAAAACCTAATGCTACTTGTAATCCTAGGTCTTAAAACAACCAGTACTCACAGTTGCGCCTTGAGAGATGCAGACCCCTTTAGTAGGAATCCTCCTCTCTCAATCCTGAACCTTGTCCTCCTTTTATTAGGGGGACGCAGCTTTCTCTTCTGGTAAAGCCTGCACCCCCTTTCATTTAGGTGGGATTGGGCCTTTACCATTTTATCTTTTAAAACCTGCACCCTCCCTTTAGTTAGGAGGGATTGGGCCAGTCATAAATGACTTAAATAAACACATAAAACTTCATGGAGCAGGAGCTCCCTTCTGTGCTTGTACCTCCTAGGCACAATTTTCTAAACTGAGGGAGGGATGTAAATGGGGAGGAACCAGCTGTGCAGACAACGCTAATTTTAGATTGTGCTTCACACCCCTACTGTATAGGACTCCAGTGTCCCATAGTGGATGTAAGAGAAATAGTAATATACACTATCAAATGCACCACAATCGCTTTGTCCCCCCCCTCCCCTCCCTTATAGCACCCTGTACTTGTCAGAAGTGGAGGAGAGGACCAGCGTGTTCTCTGCAACCTGAGTAGAGAGAAAATGGTGCTGAGCAGTGTGCTGGCTGCCTGAGGAAGAAGCTCCGCCCCTCAGTATCCATGACAATATTTATACTGGCGGGGGTAGGGCTGTGCCAGTGGCATCTTATGCCCCCTTTTAGCCAGTTTGAGGTATTTTTCTTGCTGCCCCCCCCGCAGTGCCTGTGTGTGGGCAGCAATGGCGCGCTGCGCTCCCGCCAGCAGCGCTGCACCTCAGCCGTCACTTACTTGATTGAAGATCATTCTTCTCATACTCACCTGTCTTCTGACTTCTGGCTCTGTGAGGGGGTGACGGCGTGCTGTGGGAGTGAGCATCTAGACACGGCTAGCAATCAGTTCCCTTCAGGAGCTAATGGTGTCCTGTCAGCCAGAAACAGAGCCATGAAACTGAGGAAGTTGGTGCTGCTTCTGCCCCCTCAGTCCCACGAAGCAGGGAGTCTGATGCCAGCAGTTCTCCCTGAAAATAAAAAACCTAACATAAGTCTTTTCAGAGAAACTCAGTAGAGCTCCTTAGAGTGCATCGAGTCGACCTGGGCACATTTCTAAAACAGAGGTCTGGAGGAGGGGCAGAGGGAGGAGCCAGTTCAAACCCAATGAAAAGTCTTTAGAGTGCCCATGTCTCCTGCAGACCCCGTCTATACCTCATGGTCTTGATGTCGTCCCCAGCATCCTCTAGTACGTATAAGAAAATAATAATAAAATAAAAAAAATAAGATTTTACTCACCAGTAAATCTATTTCTCATAGTCCGCAGTGGATGCTGGGGACTCCGTAAGGACCATGGGGAATAGACGGGCTCCGCAGGAGACTGGGCACTCTAAGAAAGATTTAGTACTACTGGTGTGCACTGGCTCCTCCCTCTATGCCCCTCCTCCAGACCTCCGTTAAGGAAACTGTGCCCGGAGGAGCTGACATTACAAGGAAAGGATTTTGGAATCCAGGGTAAGACTCATACCAGCCACACTAATCACACCGTATAACTTGTGATAACTTACCCAGTCAACAGTATGAACAACAATAGAGCATCAACAATGGATGCCAACATAATGTAACCCTTTATTAAGCAATAACTATATACACGTATTGCAGAAAGTCCGCACTTGGGACGGGCGCCCAGCATCCACTACGGACTACGAGAAATAGATTTACCGGTGAGTAAAATCTTATTTTCTCTAACGTCCTAGTGGATGCTGGGGACTCCGTAAGGACCATGGGGATTATACCAAAGCTCCCAAACGGGCGGGAGAGTGCGGATGACTCTGCAGCACCGAATGGGCAAACACAAGGTCCTCCTCAGCCAGGGTATCAAACTTGTAGAACTTAGCAAATGTGTTTGAACCCGACCAAGTAGCTGCTCGGCAAAGCTGTAATGCCGAGACCCCTCGGGCAGCCGCCCAATAAGAGCCCACTTTCCTCGTGGAATGGGCTTTCACTGATTTTGGATGTGGCAATCCAGCCGCAGAATGAGCCTGCTGAATCGTGCTACAGATCCAGCGAGAAATGGTTTGCTTTGAAGCAGGAGCACCCAGCTTGTTGGATGCATACAGGATAAACAGCGAGTCAGTCTTCCTGACCCCAGCAGTCCTGGCTACATAGATCTTCAAAGCCCTGACTACATCAAGCAACTTGGAATCCTCCAAGTCACGAATAGCCGCAGGCACCACAATAGGTTGGTTCAAATGAAAAGATGACACCACTTTCGGCAGAAACTGCGGACGAGTCCGTAATTCTGCCCTGTCCATATGGAAAACCAGATAGGGGCTTTTACAAGACAAAGCCGCCAATTCTGACACACGCCTAGCCGAAGCTAAGGCCAATAACATGACCACCTTCCACGTGAGATACTTTAGCTCCACGGTCTTCAGTGGCTCAAACCAGTGGGATTTCAGGAAACCCAACACCACGTTGAGATCCCAAGGTGCCACTGGTGGCACAAAAGGGGGTTGAATATGCAGCACTCCCTTAACAAACGTCTGAACTTCAGGAAGAGAAGCCAGTTCCTTTTGAAAGAAAATGGATAGGGCCGAAATCTGGACCCCAACTTCAGGCCCATAGTCACTCCAGACTGTAGGAAGTGCAGGAACCGGCCCAGCTGGAATTCCTCTGTAGGGGCCTTCCTGGCCTCACACCAGGCAACATATTTTCGCCATATACGGTGATAGTGTTTTGCTGTCACGTCCTTCCTAGCCTTTATCAGCGTAGGAATAACATCATCCGGAATGCCTTTTTCCCCTAGGATCCTGCGTTCAACCGCCATGCCGTCAAACGCAGCCGCGGTAAGTCTTGGAACAGACAGGGTCGCTGTTGCAACAGGTCCTGTCTGAGAGGCAGAGGCCATGGGTCCTCTGTGAGCATTTCTTGCAGTTCCGGGTACCAAATCCTTCTTGGCCAATCTGGAACAATGAGTATTGTTCTCACTCCTCTTTTTCTTACGATTCTCAGCACCTTGGGTATGAGAGGAAGAGGAGGAAACATAGACCGACTGGAACACCCACGGTGTTACCAGGGTGTCCACCGCTATCGCCTGAGGGTCTCTTGACCTGGCGCAATACCTTTGTAGCTTTTTGCGGGACGCCATCATGTCCACCTGTGGCAGTTCCCATCGATTTGTAATCTGAGTGAAGATTTCGTGATGAAGTCCCCACTCTCCCGGGTGGAGGTCGTGCCTGCTGAGGAAGTTTGCTTCCCAGTTGTCCACTCCCGGAATGAACACTGCTGACAGTGCTTGCACGTGATTCTCCGCCCAACGAAGAATCCTGGTGGCTTCTGCCATCGCCACTCTGCTTCTTGTAAACCGCCAGGGCGGCACATGAGCCACTGCGGTGATTTTGTCGACTGAATCAGCACCGGTTGGTTGCGAAGCAGAGGCTCCGCTTGACTCAGGGCGTTGTATATGGCCCTTAGTTCCATGATATTTATGTGCAGACAAGCCTCCTGACTTGTCCACAACCCTTGGAAGTTTCTTCCGAGTGACTGCCCCCCATCCTCGGAGGCTCGCATCCGTGGTCACCAGGACCCAGTCCTGTATGCCGAACCTGCGGCCCTCGAGAAGGTGAGCACTCTGCAGCCACCACAGAAGAGACACCCGGGCCCTCGGGGACAGGGTGACCAGCCGATGCATCTGAAGATGCGATCCGGACCACTTGTCCAACAGATCCCACTGAAAGATCCTCGCATGGAAACTGCCGAAGGGAATGGCTTCGTATGATGCCACCATCTTTCCCAGGACTCGCGTGCAGCGATGCACAGACACCTGTTTCGGTTTTAAGAGGTCTCTGACTAGAGTCACGAGCTCTTGAGCCTTCTCCGCCGGGAGAAACACCTTCTTCTGGTCCGTGTCCAGAATCATGCCCAGAAAAGGCAGACGCGTAGTAGGAATCAGCTGCGACTTTGGAATATTCAGAATCCAGCCGTGCTGTTGCAACACTTCCTGAGAGTGTGCTACGCTGATTAGCAATTGCTCTCTGGACCTCGCCTTTATGGAGGAGATCGTCCAAGTATGGGATAATTGTGACTCCTTGCTTTCGAAGGAGCACCATCATTTCTGCCATTACCTTGGTAAATATTCTCGGTGCCGTGGAGAGCCCAAACAGCAACGTCTGGAATTGGTAATGACAGTCCTGTACCACAAATCTGAGGTACTCCTGATGAGGTGGATAAATGGGGACATGCAAGTAAGCATCCTTAAATGTCCAGAGACACCATAAAATCCCCCTCTTCCAGGCTTGCAATGACCGCTCTGAGCGATTCCATTTTGAACTTGAATCTTTTCAGATAAATGTTCAGGGATTTTAAATTCAATATGGGTCTGACCGAACCGTCCGGTTTCGGTACCACAAACATTGTGGAATAGTATCCTCTTCCTTGTTGAAGTAGGGGAACCTTCACCACCACCTGCTGGAGATATAACTTGTGAATTGCCGCTAAAGCTACTACCCTTTCTATGGGGGAAGCTGGCAGGGCCGATTTGAGATAACGGCGAGGGGGCATCACTTCGATTTCCAGCTTGTATCCCTGAGACACAATCTGTATAGCCCAGGGATCCACCTGTGAGCGAACCCACTGGTGGCTGAAATTTCGGAGACGCGCCCCCACCGCTCCTTGCTCCACCTGTGGAGCCCCAGCGTCATGCGGTGGATTTAGTGGAAGCCGGGGAGGACTTCTGTTCCTGGGAACTAGCTGTATGGTGCAGCTTCTTTCCTCTACCCCTGCCTCTGGCAAGAAAGGACGCACCTCTGACCTTCTTGCTTCTCTGTGATCGAAAGGACTGCATTTGGTAATACGGTGCTTTCTTAGGCTGTGAGGGAATATATGACAAAAAGTTGGACTTCCCAGCCGTAGCTGTGGAAACTAGGTCCGAGAGACCGTCGCCAAACAATTCCTCAGCCTTGTAAGGTAACACCTCCATATGCTTTTTGGAGTCGGCATCACCTGTCCATTGCCGAGTCCACAGGACCCTTCTGGCAGAAATTGACATTGCATTTATTCTAGAGCCCAGTAGGCAAATGTCCCTCTGGGCATCCCTCATATATAGGACAGCGTCTTTTATATGCCCCAGGGTCAGTAAAATGGTATCCTTGTCTAAGGTATCCATTTCCTCAGACAGAGTATCTGTCCATGCTGCTACAGCACTACACATCCAGGCCGACGCAATTGCCGGCCTCAGTATAGTACCTGTGCATAAACAGACTTCAGGATACTTTCCTGCTTCCTATCTGCAGGATCCTTTAGGGCGGCCGTATCCTGTGACGGCAGGGCCACCTATTTACATAAGCGTGTCAGAGCTTTATCTACCCTAGGGGAGGATTCCCAGCGCATCCTGTCAGTTGGCGGGAAAGGGTACGCCATAAGTAACCTTTTGGAAATCAGCACTTTCTTATCGGTGGAATCCCACGCTTTTTCATTTAATTCATGTGAAAGGGGAAAAGTCACCTCTTGCTTTTTCTCCCCATACATATACACCCTTTTGTCAGGGACAGGGTTTACCTCTGATATGTGCAATACATCCTTCATTGCTATAATCATGTAGCGGATGGCTTTAGCCATTTTTGGCTGCAATTTTGCATAATCGTCATCGACACTGGAGTCAGAATCCGTGTCGATATCTGTGTCAACCATTTTGGATAGTGGGCGCTTCTGAGACCCTGACTGCCTCTGCACTGTAGGATCAGGCATGGGCTGAGACCCCAACTGTCCCAAGGCATCAGCTTTATCCAACCTTTTATGTAAGGAGTTTACATTATCATTTAACACCTTCCACATATCCATCCAATCCGGTGTCGGCAGAGACACGTCATTCATCTGTACTTGCTCTGCCTCCACATAGTGTGCGCGCAATGGCGCACAGCTGCAGTGCTGTGCGCACTTCATATGAAGACAGGAGTCTTCTTTCTTCAACCCGCCGGCTTCTCACTTCTGGCTCTGCGAGGGGGACGGCGGCGCGGCTCTGGGAACGGACGACAAGGTCAGGTCCTGTGTTCGATCCCTCTGGAGCTAATGGTGTCCAGTAGCCTAAGAAGCACAACCTAGCCGCAGTTTGTAGGTTTGCTTCTCTCCCCTCAGTCCCACGTAGCAGAGAGTCTGTTGCCAGCAGAAGCTCTCTGAAAATAAAAAACCTAACTAAAATACTTTCTTATTAGCAAGCTCAGGAGAGCTCACTAAAAGCACCCAGCTCTGACCGGGCACAGATTCTAACT
Organism: Pseudophryne corroboree; assembly: GCF_028390025.1. NCBI lineage: Eukaryota > Metazoa > Chordata > Amphibia > Anura > Myobatrachidae > Pseudophryne > Pseudophryne corroboree. Next base: position 31,825,329 of record NC_086453.1, read on the forward strand.
GGGGTCTGGAGGAGGGGCATAGAGGGAGGAGCCAGTGCACACCAGTAGTACTAAATATTTCTTAGAGTGCCCAGTCTCCTGCGGAGCCCGTCTATTCCCCATGGTCCTTACGGAGTCCCCAGCATCCACTAGGATGTTAGAGAAAAGTCCTAACCCATCAATCCTCCTGCACCAAACGACAGAGGGCAGCATTCATTTTGGAAAAGTCAAGCAACCATACTGTGAAATGCGTTTCCACTACTCAGGAGTCCAATGGAAGTGTGATCTGAGACTTGTAAGTTGCTGTTCTACCATGGTAACCCAATCTGCAAAGCTTCTGACAAATAGTTCTGGTGAAGATGTTGCTTCTACAGGCAGTGTAAGCCTCTGAAGCAAGTTTTTTCCAATACTGCCTTGTAGCTGAGTTGTTCCTACACATTAACTATTACAGCCAAACTAGGGCAGATGTAGCCAGGCAGAAAATGGAGAATGTACATGTTGGAAAGGTGGCATCCTATGACAGTGCTAAAACTGAGCCCTTTAGTCTGATCCAGTCAAATGTTAATATTTCACTATGGAGACTGCATGGCTGTATGCTGGTTGATTAGCACCTGTTAGCAATGCATGTGGGTGAAATGGACAAACGAATTAAAAAGGTTGTCCACATACTTTTGACCATTAAGTGTCCATGAAGCGACCTCACACTGAACACAAAACTGGCTTTTAATGGTGTCCTAAATAAATTCAAATATGATCTTTCCAAACAAGGGTATGTACCTACAGATGTGTCCTCATACATTCAGCCTCAATACACCATGCAGAGACAGATGTCTGGCGCAAGCGAGACACCAGATAAATTGCAACTCTGCTATCTGGCATCTTTTTGCAGACAATGCATCTTGGATGCAAAATGATGCACCAGGAGACGCTGCTGATGTGATATGCAGTACTTGTAGATGTGTGTGACAGAGTCAGTATACAGAGCACAACAGAACTTGTATGAGAAAAAAGCTGCAGCTGCTACGTTATAGCACTTTGTGTCGAGATTCAGAGACTGTCGAACACATACCTTATATACAAGAGGAGCATAGCAAATTAATCAGCAGTGTCTCTCAGTGCGTCCATATCGGCAAAAAAGAGACCCGCGCACTAGCAGTGGCTCAATGGACAGGATGTGCTGTTTGGCACGACTGCAACTATGAGGACACATCTGTATGCCACATTTCAATCCTAAGAACGTAGCATGAAGGAAGTTCTAAAATTAACATTTTATCTAATTAACAGTATAAATCTAAATAAAAGTACCAACTTGAGAACAAAGTTATTTAGCATGTGTAATGCTTTTGAACAAATGTGTTAGTAAATCAAGTTCACAAATCGGTCTTCGTCCACATGACCAGCTAGCGGACGCTTGCGGAGTAGTCATCTCTCACCCAGTGATCTCTCGTTGACGTCAGTGGCATCTCTAAACACCTCTCAATAGTTACAGGGTGCCGGATGTAACAGCTTGCGAGACGGCCAGAGCTCCGATATTCCGTACGAACTCGTACGTGTTTTTTTTTTTAAGCCACAAACATTTACAAAGCAAACCTGGTTGTTTTTGCCTTGTTAAAAAAAAAAAAAAAGTACGAGTTCGGCCGGAGTCTCTGAGCTCTGGCTCTCTCGCAAGCCATTACATCCGGCCCATAGTGTAAACCATCTATTGAATGAACACTTTCAGGATTAAAACAGGATTTAAACTTCTCAAACCTAGAGATGTGTGCATTCGGATTTACTCTGTTCTTAGCACCAAAATGAACCCGAGTTCGTATTTATGCAGATTTGTTCTTATTGGCTATCCAAAACATGTGATACCCAAGAGAATTCAATCCACTGGTAAAATCTACACCTTATTTCATGGCTATAAAATTATAATTCTTACTCCGATCTTTAAACCATTTTTTTTTTTTGTAAAGTAGACATAACATCTTACAATGTAACTTTGCTTAACTGGTCATCCACTTTACAATTCACCATATTGTGTGAAAAAAAGTCATAACACAAAGAATTGGGAGGGGGGGGGGGGGGAGGGGGGACGGACACTACAGACATAACTCTACCACCCTGAAAACTAATAGAAAAAAAGAAACAGGTAAATCGTGCAAAACATTTTTCGATAGAAAAGATAACTTTATAAGCCTTAAATTTATGTTTAAACATACATTATATACAAATCTGAGTACAGTGTCCTTTTAAAACAATCATATAAGACAAATCCTTATTTTATAGCCACCAGTGTAGTTTTAAGCGGGTAGAAAGTCCACGTTAACAGTATGCCACTGTAGATAAACCATAAACTGCATTCCTCTACATGGCCAGTTTAATCACTGTAAAACGATTTGTCTGTCTCATAAGCATTGCAACATATTCTTACCATTAAACATTGCTTTAAATTTAAGCTCACTTCTGTGGCTGATGGAAAAAAAAGTTGCAGCCTCCGGTAACGTTCCCATCTACGCAATTTGTACACAATCGTAACGCCATGACACACTGAAACGTCCGTCATCGGATATGGGGTTTTTTACAAGCAAAATTCATTTTTGAACACACACCACTAGAATAAGTGTAGCTGCAGAGAGCGTTAAGTCCAAAGTAGAAGCCTCATTTATTGATCTCTTGTGCAGTACAAACCTGCTCTGTACTTTAACAGTAGGGACTTGAGTCACACAATTGACAGGAAAATAAAATATTGAAATAAAAGCTAAATAAGCAACCAATAGTTTCATACTTTTCACTATGAATTAAGTTCCATACAGCAATTTTCTGACTTTTTTTGTGTGGCAAAACAGAAGTTAAATATTTCCATAAAAGTTACACATCAGTGAAAGTCCTCAGGTGGGTTTAGTCTACATCCTTTTACAATCGAGAAGACCCTGTTAGAATCGCTGCGCCATGAACTATCTCCAGGCCTGTCAAAAACATTTAAAATAAAAAATAAAAACACCTAAAAATGGAGCGCACAATAGAAATGAAACGAAAACTTAAAGCCTACAAAATGCCACTGTTATACATTTTAAATAGGAGGCTTTAAGAAAATTTTCTTTACTAGAGTAAATGTGCATTAACATTAGTTAACTCTGATATACAAAAAGCAGGAAATAAAACAGCATAGCAAAATGTATGGATAACAGGCATGCCAGACGGTACACAGAATTCCTTGAAGTTTGGCATACATACGTTTGGAAATGTCAATGTGACATTTAGGATCTTAACTTATTATAGTTACACCCCAAAAATATGTTAATAAACCATTTTGCTACCGCTGAGGCTTCAAACGAGTTTCGGTGAGAGCGCAACCGGCAGCAAATTGTACTTATAGTTATTAACACACGTCTAATTTTTTTTTTTTTACCAAAACATTTTCGCATGGTGAAGATATTTTACAGCATGGGTAATGGGTTCCTCTTGATGCTTTTTAGAGAGTTTCAAGTTTTTAAGACACAATCAGACTGACCCTTTCGATCTTCTGTAGCTGTCTATTACTTTATTTTTAGGATCCTCCATTATCACCCAACAATACTTGAAACAAACATGAATGTGAAAGGCCTTGGAGTCCAATAGCAACTACACATGATTCAGAATTTTAAGCCCAATTAAACACGCAAGAACAGAAAAAGGAAACATTTAAAAAGACAATCATCTTACATGTCTGATTTTTTTTTTTTGTTTTTTGTTTTTAAAGTGATGCCTCAATACCATCTTTGGTACAATAAATTAAAAAAAAAAAAAAAAAAAATTAAAAACAAAATAAAAACAGTACATTACTATCCACAGAGATATGAAAAAGAGGACAGGTTAATCTTTACATTTTGATAGCTTTTTTGGAAAAAAAAATATATATATGAAAAATATAAAACCCTACTGTTACAGCACATAGCACTGTAACGTTTTAATACTGAAGCAAGGGCTTAGAGTCTTACAATAACCCATGACGGAGTGCCATTACTGGTCACGTTAAACGTAGAGGCCGAAAAATGCCGTCAATAATTAAGGATATTTTTTTTTTTTAGTGTTGAAACCGAAATAAGTGTAAAAATTCTATAAAAAAAATAAAAATTGTCAACTCAAATTAAAAAGGATGGTAAAAAAAACAAACCCCCAAAACAATAAAACACAAGGAAAGAAACTCCAACACATCACTGTACTTCTGCAATTATCTGAAAAATAAAAAATGGCTCCTAAAAATCTTTCCTGAAACAGCTAAAACTGACCGAGTAAGAAGTCATAAATAAAAGACATGGGGACCTTTATGTTTTAGAAAGCAAACTGTTAAAGAGTTTTAGCAGCAATTCCAGTTGAGAGAGTGGAGTTAGCAGCCAAGATTATTCCAGTGAAGTGCATTCTTTTTCTTTTCTTTTTGCACCCTAGCAAGATTGGTACAAAAGTGTGGGGGGGAGGGGTGGGGTGGCAACACAGGAAACTGTATGAATGGTAAAATGGCAGCGTAGGGCAACTGGCACAGACAGTGTTTTGCAGAGTGACGTTTGGCCTTGTAAACGAGTTCACTGACGTGCAAAGTAAGTCTGGATAATCCTGCTTCTTCTGAAGGAGGAAATTATGATAGAAATGGAAGCATTGGAAATGTCTTGAAGTCTTTGCACAGGTTAAAACTTCTACCAGTGTGTCAAAAAGCAATTAAAAAATAAAAATAAAATTAAAAAAATAAAATAAAAAGTAGCAGTCCAATTGAAGTCTGTTAAAACTGCTTCTCAATGGGTTAACACACACTTCACACTCCTCTCGTAGTGATTTTTTTTTTAATAAATAAACAATTCACATTAACAGCTACACCTTGACATTTTTTTTTGATGGTTGTGATAAAAGCCAGCTCACCCTTTTTCCACAACCCCACCCTGCAGCCGCCTGTCAGCCCTCCTCCGAATTCAGTATTTTCTATTATTGGTATGGCTTTAATTTTACATGAAAGAATCATCAAGAGCTGGCGGCTGTACTCTGAGGGACACAAACGCCTAACATCGCACTCTCTTCAGTTTCCGTCCTGTTTCGGATATGAGGTGGTCCAACCATGCTGGATGTGTTGCTAGAGTAGGGGTAATTCAGAGGCACGCCGGAATCGTTATGCCCGCTGACTGTTCTAGTCCGAAAAGCAGAAACCCCTAAGTGTAAGTTTGAGGAGCCAAACGGAGTGCAGTCTAAGCTAGGGTGGTGTGGGTGCAATGAAGAGGAAGACTGGGGGTGTCTGTGTCCCAAGCTGAGCTCCATGGACTCCGGGATTTGCGGAGAGGAGGAGGTGATGAGCTGCCGGTGGTAGTGTGGCCGGTTAACGTGATGGTAGAGTGGGTGAGGGTGATGTGGTTCGTTTCCATGAAAGTGTTGCGGCTGACTGGGTGTAGGCTTGTGAGGTAAGATCTGAGGGTAGGAATCGCTGTTTGTGATCGGAACATCTCCACCGGCCCACAGTCTTATCTGCTGCTGAGAATGAGCCTGTATAAAAAAAAAAAAAAAAAAAGGGAAGAGAAACAAACAGTCAGGAATAAATCAAAGGATAAAAAGGGGGAGGGGGATTGCATTTTCTCTTTCCTCAATAGACTAAGGGAGGTATTCAATTAGCCACGATAACGGACTTTTCGTGCGAAAAACCAGACTTTTACCGCAAATCGCGATCACAGCCTATTCAATTATTCGGGCATCGGTGATCATTTTTTCACTTCACCTACTCTTGAGCAGGTAAAAAGTTGGGGGATGGGGGGGGTGAAGACTCACTATTTTAAGGTAAAAAATGTTTAGATATAGTACAGAACCCCTGGGACATCCCCCCCCCCCCCCCCCTTAATTACTAATTAGGCACGTTGACTTTTTAATTATTTTTAATTGGCCAATAATGACATTTCATTTTTGGGGTGGGTGGGACAGGTGTTTTTAAGCTGCAGGTGGTTTTTTTTTTTTTAAAGTACCCTAAAATTATCCAAATATATACTTATATCCATTTTCATGTACCCCAAATTTAATGAGCATTTATTTTGTACAAAAAATAAATAAAAACGTGCTTTCTATCATTAACATATAACAGCCATTTCACACAACTTAAAATCCCCAAAAACTCTTTAATGTGATCTATAATACACTTCTCTTCTGTTATCCTATGTTAGTTTAGCATATTTTGGGGTACAGGCTGATTTCCCCATTTTCACCTACACTTTTCACTGCAAGAATTTTCATGTGAAACAGTTTTGGTAATGAATAGGTCGAAAAACGGGAGCATGCATAGCTGCGAAAACCCGTTTTGGCTGCAATTTTCGGCCGACTGACGTAATTTCCGCGAATTCGCGGCTAATTGAATAGCCCCTCTAAAGATATGATTGGATTTTTCCTTCATTCATTTTACCCCTTCAGCATTAGGAAGCAGTGGAAAACCCCCCCCCAAAAAGTACGAAGTCCAAGCTTCATACATTACAACATTTCTTAACCCAACTGCTCCTCCGGTAGATGGTGTGGCCAAGTCATACTGGAGCATGCTGAGTGCTTCAGAAGCACTGTGCCACCTGCAGCTCCGCAGACCTCCTCAATGCTGCACGCACCTGCTGATGGTCTGTGTTGCAACTAGTTTTAAATCAGGATAAGAGTCCGAACCAGTGGGACTGTCCAGTGTAATTCAGGGAGGCTCACAGGTGGGAGTACAGAGTGGCAAGAAATGGACATCGCTCTTGAGGAAAAACGGAAATCTTTGCACCGTACTTTACAGAGTGCAGTATGTGTCTTCTTACAATTCCTTACATCAAGGGCTCCCAAATGCGGTCCTCAAGGCACCAGAACAATCCAGGTTTTAAGGCTATCCATGCTTCAGCACAGATGGCTAAAAATACAAAAACCTGAGTTGGGGGGTCATTGCGACCCGATCGCTCGCCGCAGTTTATCGCAGCGCAGCAATCGGGTCGGAACTGCGCATGCGCTGCAGTGCGTCGGCGCACGCTAGACGGCCGAAGGCAGTCGTTGCCTAGCGACCGCCTCTGAGGCGGTCACTGGGCGGGAAGGGGCTGGACGGCGGCGTTAAGCCGCAGTTTAGGGGGCACGGTCCGGCACACGCAGCCGATGCGACCCAGGGTGGCGTATAGGTTCTCCCGGCCTACCGCAGGAGTTGCGCTGGCCGGGAGTAACTCCTGAGATGCAAAAGCATCGCCGCTGTGCCATGCTTTTGCATTTCTGCAGGTGGTGGTGGGGGGGGGGGGGCTTTAGCACAGCTACAATCAACTTGGAATGACCCCCTTGGTTACTAATTTAGTCACTTGTGCATCTGCATGGCTAGCCTTAAAACCTGGACTGTTAGGATGCCTTAGAAAAACACTACATTAAATGCTACAGAGACAATAGGGTTATACTGTGATGGAATGTGGAGTGGAAAATAAAGCTGCATAAGTGTTCCTAACATTTATCATCAGCCATAAAGGCCACAGACTAGTGTCCATGACGGCTGCAGCGCTTTAGAACAAAAATGAAATGTTTTCACAATAAATGGTTTCTTAATAAATGGACACCACTGTTCGTAGCATACAAACTGTGGAAATAATATACAGAGAAGTCAGTAAAAGACTCTCATTACCATAAGTACATTCCTACCATTTCACAGACAATCTGCAGCTGCTGCAGACATGATCTAAGTTATAATAGTCACTATATCTGCAACATTTTGTGGCTTGTTGGGACACACGTTTAGGGGTGGATTAATAGATCGGAGCAAATCCAGCCACTGGGTACGAAATATGGACATTGAAAAAAAAAAAAATCATTTCAGAACTACGAGACAGGGCAGTCGTGTAAGAAAATCAAAGTATGTGAGGGCAAAGTTTCTATGCAACTAAACTGGCCCCTTTGTGTGGGTGTGATGTGGCCATAGGAAGAGACACACTTACCTGTGGACTCTGCATCTCGTAATCTGTGTGAGCAACAGCACTGTTGTAGTATCTGTTGCTGTACCGGTAATTGCGGTTATCATTAGAAGAGCCACTTGATCCTCCTGCAGTTAATCAGAGAACACATTAAAGCAAATATGAAATAACACAAGGAGTGGGAGAGCGCCCCAGTGACATTCTGCTAATGTACGTTAGCTGGGGCGGCCCATTAATACAGTACAAGCACAAATTGTTACTACAGTGTGATATCAGCAGCAGCACAAAGTCCTTGATTAAAAAAAAAAAGAACAGTAAACTGATCCGCTAAAAAGACCCCAAACCTCCCTCAGCGCAGGTAATAACTGGATATCTAACAAGTGTGCAGAAAAGTAGTTTACGCCATTTATCACATCCAATATTGTTCTGCCATGGGATCACTGTGCTTCACAATCCGTTTACAAGTAGAATTTCATCTCCCAAATAAGACATAGCTATATAAATGTATCAGGAAAGGTTAACAGTGACAATTGTGGACTATTTTAGAACATACCTATTCATTTCGTTATACACAGATAGACCACAGGGGCCCTGATTCTTCGACATCTGTAAAAAGCCAACTGCGTATACATTGCAATACACACTGTTCAGGTGTGCCTACAGTCACAAGCGTGTGCTACATCTTCTGCTAACAGAGACCAGCGTGAAGGTGCTTCAGGGGACATCATGCCGTACATCTCTGTGCTTAAGGGAAAGGGACGCCTGTTTCAGACAGACATCTTGCACCTAGCGCAAACGTCAAATACTGACCGATGCGTCTGAGGACACCAGAACTGTAGGCTTGCACTTTCAGAAGCACAGATCTCTGACTTGTTGGGCTGACTGTCGCATTAGCATATGAAAGTACAATGCCACAGTCGCCGGAAGCGGTCGCAAAAGTGAGCGATTCACAATCAGGTCCTAGGGACTACATACAATCTAAACAGGGACCTATGCTAAGGGGAAAGTAGACTTAAGCTTGGTACACACCTAGCCGACGGATTTGCAAAATGGCTGATTGGTAAGAGCACACGCATTTACCAATCAACCACCTGATGTGTTGTGCCTGACGTCACAACTAGGCAGGAACTTAAATGCTGAGATGTCAGTCAGCAGCAGTCTCTGCACCAAGTGTACAGGCAAGACCTCCCATAGTCTCAACCAGATGCACCAATATATCTGTAGATATATAGGCAATCGGCTGTGGCACAGGGCAGACTCTATATGTATGAACGACGACGTTCAGCCATATCGGGGGTACACACCCATCAACAGATTCAGGATATGTAAACTTTCAAGAAATGAGCAGCCCTTTTAAAGGTATTCCCCTTTTTCTAACTTTAATTTGACAATCAGGGATTCAATCATTGGGCACTTAAGTCTGCTCGCTCCTCCTGGAGGTGGTGCACAGACATGTTGGAAAAGTCAGGCTTTTAAGCTACCAAAAGGCTTCTCCCTTGCCGCTTCCAGTACTTGAGACAGGTTTAGCTGCTTTACGCAGATAAACCGGGTGCTTTTGGGCACAACAAGCACCCTACGCAATGAACAATTGAATAGCTATGTCGGGTGCCCATTAATTATTGGCACACAAAAAAGACCCAATTGAATCGCCCTCCCAGTGTGGAATATTTTGTTTTGTTCTAATTATTTCTCAAATCTCCTAGTTCTAATATCTTTTTTACAGCAAGTTTTGGTAAACTGTGAAAGATAGTCCACCTAGTTCCCCTAAGACCCATCATCTGTTTCCTCGTGGGGTGCAGAGGCGGCAGATCAGTCTACACGGCACACTGTCCCAATGATGCCGCACAGAACGGTCGCTCAGGAACCATTCCTAACAGATGCCAACAGCCACTCTCCGAAGTCTTTAATTATTTTTCCCCCAAGACTGTTTACTATTCACAGTAAAACCCAACCATGTCTGTATCAGAGTTATTGACATGAAAAACTGAACACCTGGACATGTCCGCAAATATAAGCAGCATCTCACCTGAGCTGGACACAGAACTAGTTGTACTGGTTGAGTGACTATGGTCCATTGCGGGGCTTGTAGAATTACTATTACTTGTATTTGTCCCTTCATCGGTTGTTTTCTTGAAGAAATTGTGCTGGAGAGCATAAAAAGGGGTAATCCTAGTTTTGGGGTCATAATCCAACATTCGTAAAATTAAATCTTTAAATTTGAGATAATCTGATGGCGAATGTCCCTGTTCTCCCGCTCTGCGTCCGCCAGGACCACCAGTTTCCACTCCCAGAACTTCATGGAGCCTACGAGTCCCCGGTACTTTGTAATCCTAAAGCAAACATATAAAATAGTGTAACTCACACACACCGTGCAAACACATCATACATTCCCGTTATCTATTATGTGCGTTAATGACCTCCATGTTCTAACCCCGATGTTATAGAAGGAGTTTTATTTTTATGTGGAGTTCACCAATTTGAAGGTGTTCAGTAGTTTCTGCAGCACACACTCACCTTTTTGATATCTTTATTTTTCTTTACAGTCCATGTTCCTTCAGGAAGCTTGTCAAAGTATTTCCGTGCTTTTGGGGCCTGATCCAACATGTGGTTTGGGGGAGTCCCCAGGACCTCTACTATTTTGTTCATCTGATCCACCTGCATACATCAAAGTGTTATTCAGATGCAACACACAAATCATAGGCAGCTACAGCAAATGCCACGTGCAGGGCTGGCTGGCTTAAACCAAATGGTTTAAAAAAATAAAAAAAAACGCACAAAGAAAAAAAAACTTTTTATTATGCTATGACTACAGGCACGGCACAGTGACTTCTTACAAAAAAAAACCTATAATATAAAAAAAAATAAGAATTTACTTACCGATAATTCTATTTCTCGTAGTCTGTAGTGGATGCTGGGGACTCCGTCAGGACCATGGGGAATAGCGGCTCCGCAGGAGACAGGGCACAAAAGTAAAAGCTTTAGGATCAGGTGGTGTGCACTGGCTCCTCCCCCTATGACCCTCCTCCAAGCCTCAGTTAGGATACTGTGCCCGGACGAGCGTACACAATAAGGAAGGATTTTGAATCCCGGGTAAGACTCATACCAGCCACACCAATCACACTGTACAACCTGTGATCTGAACCCAGGTAACAGCATGATAACAGCGGAGCCTCTGAAAAGATGGCTCACAACAATAATAACCCGATTTTTGTAACAATAACTATGTACAAGTATTGCAGACAATCCGCACTTGGGATGGGCGCCCAGCATCCACTACGGACTACGAGAAATAGAATTATCGGTAAGTAAATTCTTATTTTCTCTGACGTCCTAAGTGGATGCTGGGGACTCCGTCAGGACCATGGGGATTATACCAAAGCTCCCAAACGGGCGGGAGAGTGCGGATGACTCTGCAGCACCGAGTGAGAGAACTCCAGGTCCTCCTCAGCCAGGGTGTGTCCCTGACCAAGTAGCAGCTCGGCAAAGTTGTAAAGCCGAGACCCCTCGGGCAGCCGCCCAAGATGAGCCCACCTTCCTTGTGGAATGGGCATTTACATATTTTGGCTGTGGCAGACCTGCCACAGAATGTGCAAGCTGAATTGTACTACACATCCAACTAGCAATCGTCTGCTTAGAAGCAAGAGCACCCAGTTTGTTGGGTGCATACAGGATAACAGCAAGTCAGTTTTCCTGACTCCAGCCGTCCTGGAAACCTATATTTTCAGGGCCCTGACAACATCTAGCAACTTGGAGTCCTCCAAGTCCCTAGTAGCCGCAGGTACCACAATAAGCTGGTTCAGGTGAAACGCTGACACCACCTTAGGGAGAAACTGGGGACGAGTCCGCAGCTCTGCACTGTCCGAATGGACAATCAAATATGGGCTTTTGTGAGACAAAGCCGCCAATTCTGACACTCGCCTGGCCGAGGCCAAGGCCAACATCATGGTCACTTTCCATGTGAGATATTTCAAATCCACAGATTTGAGCGGTTTAAACCAATGTGATTTGAGGAATCCCAGAACTACGTTGAGATCCCACAGTGCCACTGGAGGCACAAAAGGGGGTTGTATATGCAGTACTCCCTTGACAAACTTCTGGACTTCAGGAACTGAATCCAATTCTTTCTGGAAGAAAATCGACAGGGCCGAAATTTGAACCTTAATGGACCCCAATTTGAGGCCCATAGACACTCCTGTTTGCAGGAAATGCAGGAATCGACCGAGTTGAAATTTCTTCGTGGGGCCTTCCTGGCCTCACACCACGCAACATATTTTCGCCACATGTGGTGATAATGTTGTGCGGTCACCTCCTTCCTGGCTTTGACCAGGGTAGGAATGACCTCTTCCGGAATGCCTTTTTCCCTTAGGATCCGGCGTTCAACCGCCATGCCGTCAAACGCAGCCGCGGTAAGTCTTGGAACAGACATGGTACTTGCTGAAGCAAGTCCCTTCTTAGCGGCAGAGGCCATGAGTCCTCTGTGAGCATCTCTTGAAGTTCCGGGTACCAAGTCCTTCTTGGCCAATCCGGAGCCACGAGTATAGTTCTTACTCCTCTACGTCTTATAATTCTCAGTACCTTAGGTATGAGAAGCAGAGGAGGGAACACATACACCGACTGGTACACCCACGGTGTTACCAGAACGTCCACAGCTATTGCCTGAGGGTCTCTTGACCTGGCGCAATACCTGTCCAGTTTTTTGTTCAGGCGGGACGCCATCATGTCCACCTTTGGTCTTTCCCAATGGTTCACAATCATGTGGAAGACTTCCCGATGAAGTCCCCACTCTCCCGGGTGGAGGTCGTGCTGAGGAAGTCTGCTTCCCAGTTGTCCACTCCCGGAATGAACACTGCTGACAGTGCTATCACATGATTTTCCGCCCAGCGAAGAATCCTTGCAGTTTCTGCCATTGCCCTCCTGCTTCTTGTGCCGCCCTGTCTGTTTACGTGGGCGACTGCCGTGATGTTGTCCCACTGGATCAATACCGGCTGACCTTGAAGCAGAGGTCTTGCTAAGCTTAGAGCATTGTAAATTGTTCTTAGCTCCAGTATATTTATGTGGAGAGAAGTCTCCAGACTTGATCACACTCCCTGGAAATTTTTTCCTTGTGTGACTGCTCCCCAGCCTTTCAGGCTGGCATCCGTGGTCACCAGGACCCAGTCCTGAATGCCGAATCTGTGGCCCTTTAGTAGATGAGCACTCTGCAGCCACCACAGAAGAGACACCCTTGTCCTTGGAGACAGGGTTATCCGCTGATGCATCTGAAGATGCGATCCGGACCATTTTCCCAGCAGATCCCACTGAAAAGTTCTTGCGTGGAATCTGCCGAATGGAATCGCTTCGTAAGAAGCCACCATTTTTCCCAGGACCCTTGTGCATTGATGCACTGACACTTGGCCTGGTTTTAGGAGGTTCCTGACTAGCTCGGATAACTCCCTGGCTTTCTCCTCCGGGAGAAACACCTTTTTCTGGACTGTGTCCAGAATCATCTCTAGGAACAGCAGACGTGTCGTCGGAGACCGCTGCGATTTTGGAATATTTAGAATCCACCCGTGCTGTCGTAGAACTACTTGAGATAGTGCTACTCCGACCTCCAACTGTTCTCTGGACCTTGCCCTTATCAGGAGATCGTCCAAGTAAGGGATAATTAAGACGCCTTTTCTTTGAAGAAGAATCATCATTTCGGCCATTACCTTGGTAAAGACCCGGGTTGCCGTGGACAATCCAAACGGCAGCGTCTGAAACTGATAGTGACAGTTTTGTACCACGAACCTGAGGTACCCTTGGTGAGAAGGGCAAATTGGGACATGGAGGTAAGCATCCTTGATGTCCAGGGACACATATAGTCCCCTTCTTTCTGGTTCGCTATCACTGCTCTGAGTGACTCCATCTTGATTTGAACCTTTGTATGTAAGTGTTCAAATATATCAGATTTAGAATAGGTCTCACCGAGCCGTCTGGCTTCAGTACCACAATATAGTGTGGAATAATACCCCTTTCCTTGTTGTAGGAGGGGTACTTTGATTATCACCTGCTGGGAATACAGCTTGTGAATTGTTTCCAATACTGCCTCCCTGTCGGAGGGAGACGTTGGTAAAGCAAACTTCAGGAACCTGCGAGGGGGAGACGTCTCGAATTTCCAATCTGTACCCCTGGGATACTACTTGTAGGATCCAGGGGTCCACTTGCGAGTAAGCCCACTGCGTGCTGAAAATCTTGAGACGACCCCCCACCGCACCTGTTTGTACGGCCCCAGCGTCATGCTGAGGACTTGGCAGAAGCGGTGGAAGGCTTCTGTTCCTGGGAATGGGCTGCCTGCTGCAGTCTTCTTCCCTTATGGGGACGAAAGGACTGAGGCTGAAAAGATGATGTCTTTTTCTGCTGAGATGTGACTTGGGGTAAAAAGGTGGATTTTCCAGCTGTTGCCGTGGCCACCAGATCCGATGGACCGACCCCAAATAACTCCTCCCCTTTATACGGCAATACTTCCATGTGCCGTTTGGAATCTGCATCACCTGACCACTGTCGTGTCCATAAACATCTTCTGGCAGATATGGACATCGCACTTACTCTTGATGCCAGAGTGCAAATATCCCTCTGTGCATCTCGCATATATAGAAATGCATCCTTTAAATGCTCTATAGTCAATAAAATACTGTCCCTGTCAAGGGTATCAATATTTCCAGTCAGGGAATCCGACCAAGCCACCCCAGCGCTGCCCATCCAGGCTGAGGCGATCGCTGGTCGCAGTATAACACCAGTATGTGTGTATATACTTTTTAGGATATTTTCCAGCCTCCTATCAGTTGGCTCCTTGAGGGCGGCCGTATCTGGAGACGGTAACGCCACTTGTTTTGATAAGCGTGTGAGCGCCTTATCCACCCTAAGGGGTGTTTCCCAACGCGCCATAACTTCTGGCGGGAAAGGGTATACCGCCAATAATTTTCTATCGGGGGAAACCCACGCATCATCACACACTTCATTTAATTTATCCGATTCAGGAAAAACCACATGTAGTTTTTTCACACTCCACATAATACCCTTTTTTGTGGTACTTGTAGTATCAGAAATATGTAACATCTCCTTCATTGCCCTTAACAAGTAACGCGTGGCCCTAAAGGAAAATACGTTTGTTTCTTCACCGTCGACACTGGAGTCAGTGTCCGTGTCTGTGTCGACCGACCGAGGTAAAAGGACGTTTTAACGCCCCTGACGGTGTTTGAGACGCCTGGACAGGTACTAATTGGTTTGCCGGCCGTCTCATGTCGTCAACCGACCTTGCAGCGTGTTGACATTATCACGTAATTCCTTAAATAAGCCATCCATTCCGGTGTCGACTCCCTAGAGAGTGACATCACCATTACAGGCAATTGCTCCGCCTCCTCACCAACATCGTCCTCATACATGTCGACACACACGTACCGACACACAGCACACACACAGGGAATGCTCTGATAGAGGACAGGACCCCACTAGCCCTTTGGGGAGACAGAGGGAGAGTTTGCCAGCACACACCAAAAACGCTATAATTATACAGGGACAACCTTTATATAAGTGTTTTTCCCTTATAGCATTTTATTATATATATACACATATCGCCAAATAAGTGCCCCCCCCTCTCTGTTTTAACCCTGTTTCTGTAGTGCAGTGCAGGGGAGAGCCTGGGAGCCTTCCCACCAGCATTTCTGTGAGGGAAAATGGCGCTGTGTGCTGAGGAGAATGGGCCCCGCCCCCTTTTCGGCGGGCTTCTTCTCCCGTTTTTCTGAGACCTGGCAGGGGTTAAATACATCCATATAGCCCCCAGGGGCTATATGTGATGTATTTTTAGCCAGAATAAGGTACTATCATTGCTGCCCAGGGCGCCCCCCCCAGCGCCCTGCACCCTCAGTGACCGTTGCTATGAAGTGTGCTGACAACAATGGCGCACAGCTGCAGTGCTGTGCGCTACCTTATGAAGACTGAAAAGTCTTCTGCCGCCGGTTTCTGGACCTCTTCACTTTTCGGCATCTGCAAGGGGGTCGGCGGCGCGGCTCCGGGACGAACCCCAGGGTGAGACCTGTGTTCCGACTCCCTCTGGAGCTAATGGTGTCCAGTAGCCTAAGAAGCCAATCCATCCTGCACGCAGGCGAGTTCACTTCTCTCCCCTAAGTCCCTCGATGCAGTGAGCCTGTTGCCAGCAGGACTCACTGAAAATAAAAAAAAACCTAACAAAACTTTTACTCTAAGCAGCTCTTTAGGAGAGCCACCTAGATTGCACCCTTCTCGGCCGGGCACAAAAATCTAACTGAGGCTTGGAGGAGGGTCATAGGGGGAGGAGCCAGTGCACACCACCTGATCCTAAAGCTTTTACTTTTGTGCCCTGTCTCCTGCGGAGCCGCTATTCCCCATGGTCCTGACGGAGTCCCCAGCATCCACTTAGGACGTCAGAGAAATAGTATTTTTATTCAGAGGGTGAGATTCAAATTTCAGTCCCCTATCGCGCCCACCGGCAGTATTCTAATGTTGCTGCAGACAGGCACGACAAATTAATTTCTGCTCGCTACCCCCCTGGAGGTAGAAATCTGAAAAGCGCGTAAAGAAACCCATTTGTGCCCCAAAATGGGTCATTTCACCCTTACGCCTCTTTACGTTAGTCAGGTTTAGGTGCGTTGCGCGCATAAACCAGAGTGTAATAGGCGTGATAATTGGGGGCATTTGAATATCGCCCTTCGATCTCCCGTTACTTTAGATGGGAGATAAGGGGGTGAAATAACATTTGAATTCACACCAAAATGTTTAATGCCAGTAGCACGCCCTGTGCTAATGCTCAACTCTTTTTCTGTATGCGATTCTCTGAAAACTGCTTTTGCATATTCCCATTACTATTCAGATTTAATTGTAAGTAAGACTAATGATTAATATTAACTTAAATATTCTTATTTTCAATTAACTCTAAATGTATTTGTACGTTTAGCCTGTCTGCATACATTGTGAATAAGCAGTAAAAAACGGGTTTTATTGAAAGATGTAACTATCAAAGCCTTAAAACTTTGGATTGTTAATGTAAGAAGCATTAAAACATGGTTAAGGTTTCTAATACATGGCAATGTTTCACAGTATTAATATAAGCAGGAATAAGTGATTTACCAGACTACAGCAAACCACAGATACCAGAATAAGTTTCAGCATTTCTTACCTCATTGGATCCACTGAATAAAGGCTCTCCAGTGTGCATTTCCACCAAAATACACCCTAAAGACCACATGTCTATTGCCAGGTCGTACGGCATTCCCAACAACACCTCGGGCGACCGGTAGAATCGGCTTTGAATATACTGGTAGATCTTTAAAACAAGAATAAAATCATATTTCTGCAGACTATTGAATATTTACACAAAGATGCATTTGGTTTTATGATGCTTTCACAGTCCTATACAGCACAACAGAATTTATATTTACATATATAACTGAAAGGGGAGCCTTACATCACACTAGTGCAAACGTTATGTACCAAATGTTTCCTTATGCGAAAGGAACAGATTTAAGGGAAGTAGGCATTTTCTACTGATAACATTTGCTGTATCAAGAACCACACACGACAAGGCCTTTGGGCTTGAAATCATTTCTTTTGTTTAGTGTTACCTTCACACTTGATAAGTAACGTTGACATGTTAGGACTGCCAGGTAGGTGCAAATAATCAGCATTACACCTCAAACTAATGCTTGCCCACCACAAGTTTTTGGGTTAAACGTACCCTTTGTCCAAGTTGACAGGAGCTGCCAAAGTCCACAATTTTGATGGCACTGCGCTTTGGGTTACACAGAAGAATGTTTTCTGGTTTCAGGTCACAATGAATGATGCTGAGCTCCGGGGTTGCCAAAAAGAGAAGAGCCGTGCAGAGTTGTTGAGCAAACTTTCGGGTCAAGTTCAGGGAAACACCACGGAAGTTCGTGTTTCTTAAAAGGTCGTATAAGTTGTAGGAGAGTAGCTCGAACACCAGGCAAAGATGGTTCCGAAACATAAAGTGCCGTTTTAAATGCACTGCAAGGTAAAAGGAACACTTCTAGCAGGACATTCAGCAAAGCGTTCACAGGAAATCAGAGTATACATTTACACATTATGCTAAAGGTCCATACACACGGTGAGATCCTTGCTATGGTCGATTTTGACTATGCGATTTCCTTTAAACTCCCCCAGAAGCACAGATTTTGAATGTGTGCTTTCGATTTTGACTATGTACGATTTTAACTATACTTTGTACCAGATAGTACACTAGATATTCAATATTGACTTGCCTGCAGTGTATCCAGCCTTGTAGGACTGCGCATCAGGATCAAATCTGTATCGCAAGCTGCCTAACACCGTTGCGATTTCCACTAACTTTTCCTTGCGATTTTGACTACATAGACAGAAATCGAAAGGATCTCTCTGACCGTGTGTACACACCTTTACAGTAATGACCTCACCACATAGAAATCGCTCAGCTGTGTCAGATAAGCAAGATAAGCCTACATTGTCCCTTTCTGTGCACACACACATAACCATGACTAGAAGGGATATATTCTAGCAACAACAGACATTGGCAGTAATAATATAAGAAAAATCTCTTAATAACGGTTTAGGAACGTTTCATCTGAAATCTTGTAAACCATGCTGTATAATAAATCACATTCCTACATTACCCTCTCCCTAAGTTACACAATATTCACACAAATTCATGTACGAGGACAAACAGAACTGTTGGAACTTCTAACAAAAGAAAAATATTTATAGGATTCAATTATATCCCCTGGCAAATTCAATTGTTGCTCCGTTAGTGCTGAATACATATCTGCCACCTTGAAGGTTTGGGTGTCATAACCAGGAGTTTAGACAGGTTTAGCCGCGTATACCCTTCTATTTGGGCCTGGGAACGTGATAATTAATGGGCACCCATAATAACTTAATTGCTCTGTTGGGCTCTCATTAATTAGCACCACCCACAAAGCAATTGAATCCCCCCCCCCCCTTTCCCGAGTAGTGTAGGTCAATTGCTTGGTTATCACCCAGCCGGCTTAATACCTACCAATATAATACTTCATTTCTGTGTCATGTTTGTTCATAAGCTCAAGAAGTCTCAGCTCTATCTGGGCCTGGTTCAGAAACGCTTTCTTATTTTTAATGATTTTAATGGCTACCCATTCTTGATCATGATGATCGTACGCCTTCACCACCTGAAACAGGGCAGACACTGGTTAATAAATAAGCCAGAAACATACAATAATTTATAATATGTTCTTCTCACTAATTCTTCCTAAAATCTAGAAAATCCTGCACTCCCTCTCAGTAAGCTATTACTGCCCACTCTAGTACACAAAACAAATTGAGTTACTAAGTATTAAATTAGTTTTTTAAGCAGACTGCTGGTCTTTTATGCACTCACAAGCGCATTAAAGAAAGTGTTTTATACTAGTGAAGAGCGGATTCGGTTTTACTCGGTTCTCAAAACGGCATCTTATTGGCTATCCAAAACACGTGACATCCATGAGCCAATAAGATGCCGTTTTGAGAACCGAGTAAAACCAAATCCGCTCATCACTATTTTATACGCACTAACACTTGCTAATAGTTTTGATAATTTTTTGTGTTTCAAGATTCATTCTCTGGAGTTTTTATTCACAAGCTAGTTGGTGAGATATGGCATTTACATGTAGCCGCACATTGGAAGTTTCTTCTTCCCTGCTACCAAGCCTACACTATGAAATGCAGCTTCCCATCACGAGAAAACCCCCAAAACAGGTTCCATGGTCTGGGTCAATGGGGTCGATTCTATTCGGCAACTTAGGAATAGCGCCGGGAATTAGCTCCCGACGCTATTCAATTCAGCTCCAGTTAAGTCGGCGATGACCCGTTCTCGCCGACTTAACAGGTAGTTTTGTCGGGAGAACAGGCATTCTCCGACTTAACTACCCGCGGCGATGCTGATTCCCCACAGATTCAGCCTCGCGCCGGCCGCGAGGCAGCACTTTTGCGGGTTTCTTCTCTCATCCCCCGGGGATGAGAGAAGAATTCCCGACAATTGCGGGTCACTAGCAGCTGAATTGAATAGCGTCGGATCTAATTCCCGGCGCTATTCTTAAGTTGCCGAATAGAATCGACCCCAGTGTTTCCCAACTCTAGCCCCTCAGGGACCCCCTAACAATGCATGTTCTGGATTCAAATATCATGGGGAAAAGTGGGGATATGTGGGCAGTACAGATGGTGTAATGGTTAGCATTACTAACTCATAGCACGGAGGTCAAGGGTTTGAATCCCACCATGGCCCTAACTGCGTGGAGTTTGTATATACTCCCCGTACTTGCATGGGATTCTCTTAAGTACTCTGTTTACTCCCACAACCCCAAAAAATATAGTCAGGTTAACGGACTCCCAAGAAATAAAAACGGGTGCAAGCAGAAGTTTGCGCTAACTAAGGCTTTGGAGCTAGTTGCAGTGTTACTGCATGCGGTAAGAGCATCTCACCCAACACTTAACTCAGGAGATGCGGTTTAATGCCCAGAGCATACATGTCCCATAAGCAATTATTACTCCTAAAACATCACATCAGGATAAAATACACACTTTCTAGATGTTTCTACCACTCACCTGCCCGAATGACCCTTTTCCAATAAGAGAATCTATTTCATATCGGTCCATCCACTTCTCTCCATTTTTAACTATATAATCATAGTTGTCATCATCAAAGCCATCGTTGAACACTTTCCTCTCTTTCTTCGTGCTGGAGTCTTCAGGTGGTACTTGCTGAGCACGGCGCTTCTTCTTAGCGTAATAAACCTAGGGGATAACAAACCAGTTACTTTCAGCTCTTTCTACTGTGTAGTTCTATAACCAACACATAGATGAGACTGACATTGTGGTCTCTCCAAAATGATAATGCTGTATGATGACAGGAGGGGCTGGCGGACAAACCCGAACAATGGGGACACATCTGCGCACATTGCCTTAACCCGCTTCAACGCCTCAAGATCACACTTCACGTCAGAACGAATCCCTGACGTAACACTGAAAATGGACAAACCTCATTTATGTGCTTGTAAGTCTTTATCAAGTCCACTGAAAGCTTCCGTAGAGGTGCAGCTGCCGAGTCTCGGAAGGTTAATGGAATCCGCCGCTGTAGAATGGTCATGTCTGGCAGAACCTGGGGATTAGGGGGACAGTTATGGAAAAAGTTCAACGCAAAAACCACCCTCCCCCCAACCACACACATATACCCACCACCCCCTCCCTCGCAGTTCCTCCAGAAATCCACTCACATACATCTGCCCCTTAGAGAACATGTAGATAAAGTTCTAATTACCTGCTGATGATCAGCCATTGATTGGAGGCTGGAGAAAGGAGCGTGGCTGTGCTGGCTCGACATGCTTGCCTCAGTGGGGACAAAGGCAAAAGGGGCAGCCAGACAGAAAGAAGAGGAGGACTTGCATCCTGTACTGCTGCCACCTGTAACACACAAATCATGATTGAGTAATAATCTTTGAAGAAATTATGCAGCCATGAAAAATTTTATTTGCCAAATATTACTAACCAAACAGATTAACACATATCAACAGGGGTCTCATACAGCTTAGTCTATCCGCTAATACCTTTCTTTGGGATGTAGTCAGGTGACAGGCGCTTGGGATCCCGGCGGTCAGCATACCGATGCCTGTATCCTGACCGCCATGATACCAGCAGGGGGCCCAGGGCTATTCTCGCGGTTGTCCACGACAGCCATAGAGTGGGAATAGAACCTGTGGCGAGGCAAAGCGTGGTGAGCCCGCAGTGGGTTTTTTTCCTCATTGCGCTAGCTCCCCTGCTGGCATCCCGGCGTCAGGATGCTGACCACTGGTATCCCGACAGCCGGTCACCCGACCCCAACCCCTTTGTTTAGAAGTACATACATAGATAAACGGACTCCAAGGGGACTATTCAATTCAGCGTTGTCAAGTCGGAGTGTCCCGGTACTCGTGGACTTAACAGGGTGTTCAGTCGCGAGAACGTGCATGCTCCGACTAAAGTGACTCACTGCAATGCTGCATGCAGTGCGCAAAACAGGACCTAGGTCGGGGAAAACATCACACTGTGCTGAATAGCTCCGGGAGCTCCTTTCCGACGCTATTCAATTTGCTCTGAATTGGAGACCCTGAAATTACTTCATGGCATCTTTCATCATTTTACTATATTGGACGCCCACCGTGGCTATTCAACTGTATCCCCCGTTGGGGACACATGCCGCATATGCATGTTTATTAGTACAATGTTTAGCCACGCAAATGCGCTCAAACCACGGCGTTAAAAGTACAGTTCAGCTCATACCTCAGCAGGCTGCGAGCTGAAACTTGTCTAGCCAGCTGCATGCGCACCCCGAACGGAGCAACAACTGAATTGCTTTGTAAAGTTCCATCTAGTAGCAGCCAGGGAGAAACAATAGAGTCTGCCACATATGGACCAATTAAATTTTTTCCCCTGTGGCTACCACCATGGGGAGGCGCAAAATAGAGCAATTTAATTGTTGTTCCATGTAGACACCCGGTAGGCGTGAGGATGGCATTTCTTCTCGCAACCGCCAGAGGTGCATGAAGAAGTGTGCCCTAAGTCGGCACTTAGGGGTTCCAAATGGGTGTTTGGACGCCTAAAGCGGGACTTTAGATGGGTTTAGCCGTTTTATGCTGCTAAACCATCTGGGCACAACATGAAGCCTGACATTTGGGAGTCTATACTTTACCATTTAGATGGGAAGATTAGATGCCTAAAACAATTGAATTGCCCCAATAGGATCCTCAAAAAGTCGCGGACCTAAGTGTTTTAGCAGCTGTGGTCAGGGAAAAAAATTACTTACTCATTGGGGATTTAGTTTCACCTGCCTATTGCAGGCATAACAAAATTGCACAGCAGCTCTGGCTTCGAGACTAATTAGATAGCCCAGAAGGAAGTAAATTACTGTAGCTAATTGGATATCTCCCTAAAACGGCCACAATTTGGGTCAGTGGATTCAATTGGTTTTATTGCAGTGCTAACCAGTTTGTGCACAACAGAGCAATTCAGTAGGTGTGACCACCGCAGGTGGACACAATTTTGCTCTCCACCTCCTGATGTGTGGGACAGACCATTTTCCTGTAGTAGAAATAAGTAGCTAACAAACAACTTTCGAAACCACCTATACAAGCCCTTTAGCATCATACATTAGCCACTAGACACAAATATACACTAAGGATATGACAACTTCGTTTGCATAGCATAGATCAAAAGGAAAACTACTGTTAAGTGCTCAAACAAAATATGACAATATACAGAGGGCTCTATTCAATCCAGTGCAGATTGAGTAGTGCCAGGAGTTTGCTATTCAATTAAGCGCAATGTGATGCCAAAGGGGTGCAAGCAGAAATCCGCCAGAAGTGCTAGCGTGATGCCGATTTCTGCCCTTTGCGCAGCGGAAATAGCAGCGCGACAGGCACTTTAGTCAGAGAATTCCGGTTCTCGACCAAAAAACCCCCTGCGAGAACTGGCCTTCTCCAACATGACACTGAATTGAATAGCACCGGTAGATAACTCCCAGCGCTATTTAATCCGCGCTGAATTGAATTGAGCCCAGAGACATTAATAAAGTCTGGAGCATGCAGAATGAGACCAAAAAGTTAAGCCAGTATGACCTGCGTTTTCTGTGATTAAAAGGTAGACTACTAAAAAGATAAAACTGTAATAAATTGCATTTTACAAGTCAAAAGAGGCAAGTAGTTAGTATCTTTTATAAAAAAACAAAACTTCAGCATTGTTTAATGACACTGCAGTACGAAGAACAGTCTGCATTGTAATGCAAGGCCTGGCCACGCAGGCTGACCACAGACTGGCCTTCTACAGAACTGTTTACGTAATGCCCAGGCTAACACTTTCTCGTATCGCCCCAGCCTTAACCGGACCAAAGTTAGAACATTAGAAAAGACCACAGGCTGTAATAACTGAAATTCTGCAAGAAATAAAACAGTGTAGCCAGGAAAACAAATGCAACGTCAAAATAAATGCATTTAGCTTAATTTTGAAAGTGGAAGGAAGATGCCCCTGTGTCAACCTGTTGGTGCAGTCAACTTCCAATCACGCTAACAAGCCCCAGCGAAGCTGGAAGCAGAGGCTCAGCTGGCACTCCAAATGGCTGGATGTCATTAAAAAGTTCCACCTGCAGGATTAAGTCTATGTAGGATTAGTATAACAAAAATCAATCACAATTAAATTAACACAACGTTCACAATCGGTTTACATTCATGTGCATATTTATCAGGAACGTTTACCGCAAAGTCTTAAAATATGTATTCAGCATCCGATTGTCACAATATCCAGATATTAGATATGTCAGGATGCTGCTGTCTGTATTTTGACGTATTAGGAATCCTGTGCCCAACCTAAGTAAACCACGTGTGCAAGCATTAAGATACCAGGGAAGGTGATTGTAGTTATTGCAATCAACGTAGTGAACAATCTTGAAATTATATGTAAGACAGGCTCTCAATGTTGCCTGCAAGCATATACATGAAGTTATTAGCGGTCACACAAGCAGGAAGAAAAACTCCAGATACAAAAAGGTGATTTTTGTTACTTACCGTAAAATCTCTTTCTCTGATTCCATCTGGGGGACGCTGCGCCATTACTTGTGGGGTTAGAGGTGTGTGGTTGTGGAGTTTGGCACAGAACTATTAAAACCTGACTCCTCCCCCCTCTAACCCCTCCCATCTCCTTCCTGCCTAGCCAGTACCTCAGTTAACGTTTAGCCAAGCCAAAGGAGATAGATCAAAGAAAATTAACTGGTTAAACCAGACAAACATCTGGGAGGGATCGCAGCGTCCCCCAGATGGAATCAGAGAAAGAGATTTTACGGTAAGTAACAAAAATCACCTTTTCTCTTTCATCCATCTGGGGGACGCTGCGCCATTACTTGTGGGATTTCCCAAAGCAAGCTAATAAGAGGAGGGAGACGGGGACGGCATAGCCGTCTTTAATATACGACGCCCAACAGCGGCAGTCTCCAAACCAAAAGTATGAAAACGGTGAAAGTATGTGTGAAAGTATGAATTGACGACCAGGTTGCCGCCCTGCACAGTTGCTCAACAGATGCACCACCGCGAACAGCCCCAAGAGGCTCCAACAGCTCTAGTAGAATGAGCCCTAATTGAGTCAGGAACCGAAACATTAGCAGACACGTAAGCCTGTCTTACGGCCGAAGTTATCCAACGGGCCACAGTATTTTTGGAGGCCGGCCAACCTCGTTTCGGAGCATCAATCAAAACCAGCAAGTTATCCGTACGCCGGAATGACTCGGTGCGAGACAAATAGACACGTAAAGCTCGAACCACATCCAGGAGAGCTAAATGAGAGTCCTCCCCAGGAGAAGATGTCGGAGTAAAGGCCGGAAGGACAATGTCCTGATTTAAATGGAATTTTGAAACAACCTTTGGAAGGAAAGAAGGCTTAGTCCGTAGAACCACCCGGTTCTCATGAAACACTAACAAGGGGGGTCTGCAAGAAAGAGCCGCCAACTCAGATACTCGTCTAGCTGAGGCAATAGCCAACAGAAAAACAACTTTCTGTGTCAGATAACGGAGTTCAACCGATTCTAAGGGTTCAAATGGAGAGGTCTGAAGAGTCGTAAGGACCAAGTTTAAATCCCAGGGAGGAACCGGAGGGACAAAAGGTGGTTGAATCCGAAGTACTCCCTGCAGGAATGTTTGAACCTCTGGAATATTTGCTAGTTTCTTCTGAAAAAGAACCGATAAAGCTGAAACCTGACCTTTTAGTGAAGAAAGCTTTAGGCCCTTGTCGAGACCCTCCTGAAGGAAAGAGAGTAGGCGAGGT
The DNA here is from genome assembly GCF_028390025.1 of Pseudophryne corroboree. Classification (NCBI taxonomy): domain Eukaryota; kingdom Metazoa; phylum Chordata; class Amphibia; order Anura; family Myobatrachidae; genus Pseudophryne; species Pseudophryne corroboree. The sequence continues at coordinate 31,851,026 of NC_086453.1, forward strand.
AGCCTAAACAAATGCGGAGTTAGTCTCCGTTTTTCGCACCCTGCAATGTAAATACGCCATATCCTATGGTAAATGCCAGAGGTCACCGGTTTCCTTGCTCGAATCATCATCTGAACAACCGATCGAGAAAGACCTTTTGCCTTCAAAATCTTGGATTCAAGAGCCAAGCCGTCAAAGCCATCCTATGTAAATCTGGGTGGCGACAAGGTCCTTGAATAAGAAGATCTGGTCGCAGAGGTAGGCGAAAGGAGTCTGACGACCATACTTGCGCAGTAGAGTGTACCACTGTCGACGCGGCCAATCTGGAGCCACTAGAATCACTGCGAGACCCTGTCACCGAATGCGTTGAAGTAGACGCGGGATCAGTGGAATTGGCGGAAACACATATCCCAGTTGAAACTGCCATGGAGCAGTTAGAGCATCGATCAGGAATGCCTGTGGATCCTGAGTCCTTGCGCCGTAGTGAGGAAGTTCTGCGTTGAGGCGGGACGCCATCAGGTCTATGTCTGGCATTCCCCATCGGTCCACTAGAGAGAGGAACACCTCCTGATGAAGTTCCCATTCTCCCAGATGAATCGTGTGATGACTCAAAAAGTCTGCTTCCCTCCTGGAATGTGGATCGCGGAGATCACCGGAACCCAACGTTCCGCCCACGCGAGGATCTGAGCGACTTCTCTCATTGCGGACCAGCTGCGAGTTCCTCCCTGTTTGTTGATGTAAGCCACTGCGGTGGCATTGTCGGACTGCACACGAACTGGTTGACCCTGTACCCTGGTTTGAATGTGAAGGAGTGCATACCGAATCGCCCTTAGTTCCAGAATGTTGATTTGCAATTTTGACTCCTGATTGCTCCAGCGTCCCTGGAAGTGAGGAGTCTGGAACACTGCCCCCCAACCACTGAGGTTTGCATCCATGGTGACCATGATCCAAGACCAGATAGTGAAAGGTGTACCCTTTTTCAAATTCCGACTGTGAAGCCACCATTGAAGAGACTGACGAGTCTTTACCGACAAGCGGATCAACTGTAATTCGAGACGCGGTTCCGTCCGAGTCCAACAGTTGAGAATCTGAGTCTGGAGAGGTCGGGCATGAAATCTGGCATATGGAACTGCCTCGAAAGAGGATACCATCTTGCCCAACACCTGCATACATCTGAGGACCGACACTACTGGTAAGTGTAACAGGGTTCGGATTCTGGACTGTAGTCCCTGAATCTTGTCCGCCGGAAGAAACACCTTCTGGCTGTTGGTGTCGAATAGAAGTCCTAGAAAAATCATTGTCTGAGAAGGAAGTAGAGATGACTTTGGAAAGTTGATTATCCACCCGAACGATTGTAGCGTCTCCATCGTGAGATGCAGGTTCTGAGTGAGAATCTCCGCTGATGGTGCCTTGACCAACAGGTCGTCCAAATATGGAGTGATGTTGACCCCTTGACAACGGAGAACTGCGACTACATGACCTATGACCTTTGTAAAAAACCCAGGGAGCCGTAGAGAGACCAAAGGGAAGAGCCTGAAACTGAAAGTGCTCCGGGCCCACTGCAAATCTCAGTAGAGATTGATGTCCTACCCAAATCGGGACATGTAAGTAAGCGTCTTTTATGTTCTTGAATTTTTGGGTTGAGGGATACGGGTTGAGAGCCTTCAGATTCAGAATGGTTCGAAACGAACCATCCGGCTTGTCTACGAGAAAAAGACCTGAGTAAAAACCCCGACCCCTCTGATGAGAGGGAACCGGAATGATTACTCCATTTTGTAAGAGGGTTGTTATTGCCTGAAGGAGAGCTTGACGTCTGGAGGGATCGTCTGGGAGAGGTGTTATAAATAGTCGGGTTGGGACTGTTTCTTCGAAATCCAACATATATCCTCTGGATATGACTCCCATTATCCACCGATCCGGTTTCGATAGGAGCCACACATCCTTGAACTGAAGTAACCGGGCCCCAACCTTCTTTGATCCCTCCAGGAGACCTGAGGCGTCATGGCTCAGGTTTGTCGGCAGGCTTACTGGCCGGCCTGCGAATAGCCTGGGATCCTCTTCCTCTGAAAGACCCCCGTCTTGGAAATCTGTAGGAAGCACGAAAGGATTGGAAACTACCTCTGCCCTGTGTACGAAAGGACCGAAACCTTGTAGGTTTTGGTTTGTGAGGTGTAGATGGAAGGAAAGGGCTCTTTCCTCCAGTAGTGTCTGAAATAATCTTCTTTAACTCTGATCCAAAAAGAAACTCACCTTCAAAAGGCACTGCCGTCAAGGTTTGCTTTGAGTCAGAATCAGCATTCCAAACTCTAAGCCACAAGGAGCGTCTTGCGGATACTGTCAAGGCTGAAACCCGAGACTGTAGCGCAACTGAATCCAACCAGGCCTCACCCACATAAGTGAGGGCCTCCGAAATCTGCTCTGCTAATTGGATGGCTTCTGACGGATCGTCCGACTGCATTCCCGATACCACCTGTGCAAGCCATTCATCCACGGCCTTAAGTACCCAGGCACTCGCCAGTACTGGACGGAGGGAAACACCTGATAAAGAAAACATAGATTTTAGTAATGCTTCTATCTTCCTATCGGTAGTGTCTTTTAAGGTCACAGACTGTACCGACGGAATCACCGTAGCTTTTGCCAGATGTGAAATAGGAGCGTCTACCTTTGGGTCCGTCTCCCAAAATTTTGTATCTTCCTCCGTAAAGGGATATAGAAACTTTAACTTTTTAGGCGCCTGAAAACGAGAATCCGGCTTAAGCCAGGGTTCTTTTAAAATATCTGCAAAGTGAGAATAAGAAGGGAAGGCAGTAACCTGTCTCTTCTGTCGTTTGAAGAAGGGGGAAGGAGTCTCCTCCACCGCCGCGTCCTGAATATTAAGAGTCTGACGAATGGCTTCTATTAGCAATCTAACTTCCCAAGCCGAAACTTCATCCCATTCAGGATCTACCTCCCCCTCCTCCAAAGGAGATGACAGAGTGTCCGCCTCCTTACCTGGAAACGCTATAGCTGGTAACGGCTGCGATCGCTTAGTAGCAGTCGAACTGCTGGCCGCATTTACAAACTTATTTAAAGGACTGAGTTAAATCAGTGATACTCCTGCCCATATTCTGGGCCCTCAAGGGCTCCACCTGAGTCCGAGCAGATTCAGTCTCTCTAGACTGACGCAAATCTGAAATTGCACCAGAACATGCTGTACATAGGGTACCCGCGTCAGTACTACATTTTGCTAGCTTTGAGCCACACTGAGAGCAGGAAAATTAAACCACTGAGGCCGTTTTTCCCTTTGAAGGTTTGTCCGGTTTACTAGTCATTTTCTCTATTCTGAATGTACTAAAGAAAGTAGCATACAATTGTGACTAGTGACCTTTCAATAAGAAATTTATAGCTTGAAGAGATCTCTGGGACTGTAACCCAGTATGCTGGCTCTCTTTGCCAAGTAATAAACAGCCTTAGCTCATTAGCTTGATTGTAATCTCCCCCTATGAATAGCCCCTCTATACTTGCGGTTTTGTAATTAAAGTCTCCCCCTGAGAGGCTCTCCTGTACTGCACAGCGTCCCCTCCGGAAGATGGCGTCAGGCAAAGTGACGCGCGCGCGGGCAGAGCAGGGCGGGAAGCCGTCCCTGCACTCCTGTTACTACGCGATCAACCGGAAGTTCGGGCTGCCGCGCGTTGCTAAGTATAGCGACTTACGCGGCGGCTTCTCCGGGATCCCCGTCCGTCCCCACAGCCCCTCAGACACTACTGCGGGTGTAGGGATACAGGTCTCCGGCATAGCTCCCGCTGGCGGGCTTGCGCCGGGGGAGAGGGGGTCGGGGGGGGTGAAATATTAATAATCAATAAAATAAATCAAATAAATAAATATTAAATAAAATAATAATAATAATAATAAAATAATAATAAAAGCAGTTAGGGACAGCCCAATACTGTCAGTGACAGATTGTGGCTGTCCAGTACCTTTTTGATCTGTCGTTTTAGTGAATAAAAAGGCCCCAGTGACCAAGGTATGGTGGCCCTTTCTGACAGCATCCTTGTTCCATTTATACCTGTCACCTGTAGACAGGGACTAGGTATAGAAAAATAAGAAAGGAAAAAGAAAAAAAAAAAAAAAAAAAAATCTAAGGAGAAAGAAAAACTGTGTCTGTACTCCACAGGCACAAAACTAAAACTGAGGTACTGGCTAGGCAGGAAGGAGATGGGAGGGGTTAGAGGGGGGAGGAGTCAGGTTTTAATAGTTCTGTGCCAAACTCCACAACCACACACCTCTAACCCCACAAGTAATGGCGCAGCGTCCCCCAGATGGATGAAAGAGAAATGAAGAAACAATGCACTCATTACAAAAAGACGACACAGGCTTAACACATGCTGCAGTTATTACATGCAAACAAGTTCACTATGCATCAATTACTTGTGTAATCCTAATAATCCAAGCAACACACACAAAATACAAAGTGTACAAATGGTTAGTAAAGAATGCAATTATTCACTTCAGCCATTAGAAGGCTGATCTGAAAATGTACTAATTTCCAGCATCAACCATCTCCGTCTTACATAACACACTTAGCACTCAGGAATGTATGCCTTCTCACCAGGGACAGACGTGCACGCCTCTAGTCCAAAAGTACTCGCAATTTCCTCCTCTAATTGGTTCAACTAGCTGTACAGGTATCCAATGAGGGACGGGTATCTATGGGCAGGGTTAGTCAGCTGTGCTGTCTCAGCAGCAGTACCCAGAATGCCGCTATGCACACAGCTGACTCCACAGCTGCCAGGAACAGCTCACGGTTGGCAGGGAGACCAGAGAGCTCCTCTGTAGCAGACGGGAGAGATGCAGCAGTGGAAGCTTACATAGCATGCCGCCTTCAAATGGCTACGTGCACAATGCCTCATAAATATACAATTGTTAAGCATGTTGACTTTCTGTTCACATCTGCAACACAACCACCCTAGTTCTTACTGTACTATCCGCCTGTGCATATCCACATAAGCACCCGTCCTGCCATACTACACAGCCAAGCACACACCCTCCCCGCAGTACTATCCACCTAAACACATACCCCGTCCTTGATTTACTGTCCAGCCGAGCACATCTCCCGTGCACCTGATATGTAACCCCCCTTGCCATAGTATATACTACCTGTCATACTACCCCCCCCCCCCCCCGAGCACACCTGCCTTCCTGCAGAACTATCCCACCCTTGCCTTAAGGCCAGTACTGATGGGGGGAGATGTGTGCTGAGCGATCTTAACACAGACCACTCAGCACACATCTCTCCCCCCACTCAGCACAGCGCAATGTGCTGAGCGAGGGGGGGCCGCTCACTTCACACAGCGCCGAAGTGAGCGACCTGCTAGATTGAGCCTGCATGCAGGCTCAATCTAGCACTGGCGATAGCGATGCGCAGCTATCGCTGGGAGGCATACACACGGCAGATCGCTTAGATTTTAAACACTGATCTCTCCGTGTGTACACCCCTTTACAGTCTACCAGAGAACACCCCCGCCAATCCTTGCGGTACTATCCAACCAATAGTATCAACGCAAATAAACTTCCTTTCATACTATTCACCACAATATATGCACCTGTTCGTACCTTCCCGTCCACCGGGCAAAACTAGCTCCCGCCATACAATCCACTTAGGCACAGCCCCTTCCTCCACGTAGCGCTACCACCCAAGCACATCCTACCCCCCCGCAACATCTACCTTATCACAGTTACAAGAGCACATAAACAGCTTACTTTATTAAATCATTCCACATTTCTGGCCGGGGGCCACTATATTGCGCTCAACAGAGCTATTCAATTGTAGCTCCATTTAGGCGTGATAGCTGCCGACGTCTGCATTTCAGCTCGCACCCTCAAGGGGTGGCGTGCCGAAATGTGGTAAAGATGACCCGTTTGAGCACCCAAATGGCACTTTCCCGATCGCGCCCATTAGTTTGATAGGGTTTAGCAGCACCAAACACTTGAATGTCGCCTCCTGCGATCTCCCATCACTTAAGACGGGAGATCGGCGGGATAACAATTGAATTTGCCCCTGACATACAAGCAAATAATTTTTTTTACGTCCTGGACTCTATTGTGAAAAATGCAGTTTAGGTGCCAAACGGGTCACTTTTACCGCATGCCAGCTCGCCACCCCCTGGGGTGGTAGGGGGTGCGAGCTAAAATGCAGACACCGGCAGCGATCGTGCACAAACGGAGCTACAATTGAACAGCTCAGTTTGGGCGCTATCTAGTAGATGCCGGCATCATAACATTTGAATTTTGCCCTTAGCGATTGCCGGTGATGGGAGATCGTAATCCCGCTGAATGACACTGTATCCAGCTCCCTAGCCACCTTAACAGAAAATCATCCATCTAACAGCAAAGTAAATGTACTCAACATCTAACGCTTTGTGAAAATACATGCAGGCTTACACATAGGGGGCGAGGCAATAGTGTGTATTGTAGTTAGTCTAGAGAGCCCGGGAGCTATTCAATCGATTTGCACCACGAACCCCTAGGATGCACTCATCGTGGATTTCTGTTTGCACCCACCAATCCTCGTAAAGGGGGACTTTGGGACTGGTCACGAATGCCAGGTGTGTCATAACTGCAGCGCACCTGTACTTAGCTCAGGAAAAGCTGCTTAAATGCAGCGAAGACTGTGAATTAGGGTGTGAGAAAGGGGTAGATTCAACAAACTGCACAAAAAATAGGATTTTAAATACCTACCGCGAAGTCCATAGAGGATGCTGGGGTCCACATTAGTACCATGGGGTATAGACTGGTTCACCAGGAGCCATTGACACTAAGAGTTGAAGAGTGTGGGATGGCTCCTCTCTCTATGCCCCTCCTACCAGACAGTCTAGAAACTGTGCCCGAGGAGACTGACATCTTCGAGAGAAGGATTATACACAGATAATGGCGAGATTCATACCAGATCACACACACGGCAACCCAAGCTAACTAGCTTGAAACATCAGCAACGGCTGAACAGGATTACTAACCAAGTAACAAAACAGTACTTACCAAGAACTTAGTACATGTTGAGTATCGCTTATCCAAAACGCTTGGGACCGGAAGTATTTTGGATATCTGATTTTTCCGTATTTTGGAATAATTGCATACCATAGTGAGATATCATGGCGATGGGACCCAAGTCTAAGCACAGAATGCATTTATGTTTCATATACACCTTATACACACAGCCTGATGGTATATTTTAGCCAATATATTTAATAACTTTGTGCATTAAACAAAGTGTGTGTACATACACACAATTCATTTATGTTTCATACACACCTTATACACAGTCTGAAGATCATTTAATACATTCTTTCAATAACTTTGTGTATTAAACAAAGTTTGTGTACATTGAGCCATCAGAAAACAAAGGTTTCACTATCTCAGTCTCACTCAAAAAATTCCGTATTCCGGAATATTTGGATATGGGATACTCAACCTGTAGTACTGAACTAAAATAGGATTTTAATACCTACCGGTAAATCCTTTTCTCCTAGTCCGTAGAGAATGCTGGGGACTCCAAAAGGACCATGGGGCATAGACGGGATTCGGAGCTTGGGCACACTAAAAAGACTTTGACTGGGTGTGAACTGGCTCCTCTCTCTATGCCCCTCCTCCAGACCTCAGTTATAGGAACTGTGCCCAGGAGAGACGGACATTTCGAGGAAAGGATTTTTGTTCAACTAAGGGCGAGAAACATACCAGCCCACACCACAAACATACCGTACAACTGGAGTAGCATGAAACCAGATAACAGTATGAACCAACAACAGCAACAAGCTGAACATAACCGATACACAAACCACGTGTAACCGAAAAATAACCAGTATCAACCTAACTGCAAGGAACAGTCCGCACTGGGATGGGCGCCCAGCATCCTCTACGGCAGAGGTTCTCAAACTCGGTCCTCGGGAGCCCACACAGTGCATGTTTTGCAGGTAACCCAGCAGGTGCACAGGTGTATTAATTACTCACTGACACATTTTAAAAGGTCCACAGGTGGAGCTAATTATTTCACTTGCGATTCTGTGAGGAGACCTGCAAAACATGCACTGTGTGGGCCCCCGAGGACCGAGTTTGAGAACCTCTGCTCTACGGACTAGGAGAAAAGGATTTACCGGTAGGTATTAAAATCCTATTTTCTCTTACATCCTAGAGGATGCTGGGGACTCCAAAAAGGACCATGGGGTCTATACCAAAACTTCAGACCGGGCGGGAGAGTTTGGACGACTCTGCAGCACCGATTGAGCAAACATGAGGTCCCCATCAGCCAGGGTATCAAACTTGTAGAATTTAGCAAAAGTGTTTGAACCCGACCACGTAGCTGCTCGGCAAAGTTGAAGTGCCGAGACCCCTCGGGCAGCCGCCCAAGATGAGCCCACTTTCCTGGTAAAATGGGCCTTTACCGACTTCGGCAACGGTAGCCCAGCCGAAGAATGAGCTTGCTGAATCGTAGTACAAATCCAGCAGGCAATAGTTTGCTTAGAAGCAGGATTTCCAATCTTGTTGGAAGCATACAGGATAAACAGAGCCTCTGTCTTCCTAGTAAGAGCCGTCCTGGCGACGTAAATTTTTAAAGCTCTTACAACATCAAGAGATTTTGGGACCGCCACAGCATCCGTAGCCACAGGCACAACAATAGGTTGGTTAATGTGAAACGAAGAAACCACCTTCGGCAGAAATTGTTGACGAGTCCTCAACTTCGCTCTATCCGAATGGAAAATCAAATATAGGCTCTTGTGAGACAAGGCCGCCAACTCAGACACTCGCCTGGCAGACGCCAGAGCCAAAAGCATGACCACTTTCCAAGTGAGAAACTTTAACTCAACCTTACGCAAAGGCTCAAACCAGGGAGACAAACTTCAACACCACTTCTAGATCCCACGGCGCCACGGGGGGCACAAATGGAGGATGAATATGCCGCACTCCCTTCACGAAAGTCTGAACCTCAGGAAGGACGGCCAATTCCTTTTGAAAGAAAATAGATAAGGCCGAAATCTGCACTTTGATGGAACCCAATTTCAGGCCTGCATCCACGCCCGCCTGCAAAAAATGGAGGAAACGACCCAAGTGAAACTCCTCCGGAGGAGGAGGAGCTGCTTTGGATTCACACCACAACACATTTTCTCCAAATACGGTGATAATGTTTCGCCGTGACCTCCTTCCTAGCCTTAAGGAGTGGGGTTGACTTCCCCGGGAATACCCTTCCGAGCTAAAATCTGGCGTTCAACTTCCATGCCGTCAAACGCAGCCGCGGTAAGTCCGGAAACAGGCAGGGCCCCTGCAGTAACAGGTCCTCTCTTAGAGGAAGCGGCCAGGGGTCTCCCACAAGTAATTCCTGAAGATCCGGATACCAGGCCCTTCGTGGCCAATCTGGAGCGACTAGTATTGCCTGAACCCTTGTTTGTCTTACGATCCTCAGCACCTTTGGAATGAGAGGAAGCGGAGGGAAAACATACACCGACTGAAACACCCACAGAGTTACCAGGGCGTCCACCGCACAGGCTTGGGGGTCCCCTGACCTGGAACAATACTTCGGAAGTTACTTGTTGAGGCGAGACGCCATCATGTCTATCAGAGGAGTTCCCCAACGCCTTGTCACTTCTACAAATACTTCTTGATGAAGAACCCACTCTCCTGGACGGAGATAGTGTCTGCTGATAAAATCTGCTTCCCAGTTATCCACTCCCGGGAGGAAGACTGCTGACGGCGCTCACGTGCTGTTCCGCCCAGCGGAGAATCCTTGTGGCTTCCGCCATTGCCGCCCTGCTCCTTGTTCCGCCTTGGCGGTTTACGTACGCCACCGCTGTGATGTTGTCTGACTGGATCAGGACAGGGAGACCCTGAAGAAGGTTCTTTAATTGCAGGAGGCCGTTGTAAATGGCTCTTAACTCGAGAACATTTATGTGGAGAGAAGATTCCTGGCTTGACCATTTTCCCTGGATACTTCTTCCCTGCGCTACTGCGCCCCAGCCTCAGAGACTTGCATCTGTGGTCAGCAGGACCCAGTCATGGATTCCGAAACAGCGTCCCTCTAGGAGGTGAGAGCCTTGCAGCCACCACAGGAGAGAGATCCTGGCCCTGGAAGATACTTATTTTCCAGTGCATGTGTAGGTGAGACCCGGACCATTTGTCCAGCAGGTCCCACTGAAACACCCTGGCATGAAACCTGCCGAACGGAATGGCCTCGTAAGCCGCCACCATCTTCCCTAGCACTCGACTGCATTGATGAATCGACACTCCTGTTGGTCTCAAAAGCTCCTTGACTATGGTCTGTATTTCTAGAGCTTTGTCCTCCGGAAGAAACACTCTCTGAAGCGTTGTGTCTAGAATAATGCCCAGGAAGGGCAGCCGAGGTGTCGGAATTAACTGAGACTTTGGCAAATTTAAACCAGAAAAGCACCAAATTATTTGCCTAAAGAGGCTCAAACCAGTCCGACTGGAGGAACTGCAACACCACGTTAAGATCCCACGTTAAGATCCCAAGGCGCCGTAGGTGGTATAAAGGGAGGTTGGATGTGCAGAACTCCCTTCCAAAAAGTCTGAACCTCAGGGAGGGCAGCCAACTGTTTCTGGTAGAAAATGGACAAGGCCGAAATTTGGACCTTTATGGATCCTAACCGCAGGCTCATATCCAGACCAGCTTGCAGGAAGAGGAGAAAACATCCCAGTTGAAACTCCACCGTAGGAAACTTCTTGGACTCACAACAAGATACATATTTTTTTCTAAATACGATGGTAATGTTTTGACGTTACTCCTTACCTAGCCTCTATCAGGGTAGGAATAACCTTGGGGTCGATTCAATTCTGCAACAGTTGAATAGCGCCGGGAATTAGCTCCCGACGCTATTCAATTCAGCTAAAGTTAAGTCGAAGAATGCCCGTTCTCGCTGACTTAACAGGTTGTTTTGTCGGGAGAACGAGCATTCTCAGACTTAACTACCCGTGGCGATGCTGATTCCCGACAGAATTAGCCTCGCGCCGGCTCTTTTGTCGGTTTTCTTCTCTCACCCCCCGGGGCTGAGAGAAGAATTTCCGACAATTGTGGGTAACTAGTCGCTGTATTTAATAGCGCTGGGAGCCAATCCACGGCGCTATTCAACTGTTGCTGAACTGAATCGACCCCCTTGATCGGAATGCCCTTCCGTGCTAGTATCTGGCGTTCAACCTCCATGCCATCAAACGTAGCCGCGGTAAGTCTTGATAAGCGACCGGCCCCTGCTGCAGCAGGACCTACCGAAGAAGCAGAGGCATCGGCTCTTCTAGCAGTAGATCCGCGTACCAAGCCCTTCTCGGCCAGTCCGGAGCAATGAGGATTGCCTGAACTCTTGTTCTCCTTATGAGTTTGAGAACTCTTGGACTGAGTGGGAGTGGACGAAACACGTACACAGACTGGAACACTTGGGGTACGCCTCAAAGATCTGTTACCTCCTTGAACACCTCCGGATGGAGGCCCCATTCCCCTGGATGGAGATCGTGTCTGCTGAGGAAGTCCGCTTCCCAGTTGTCTACTCCCGGAATGAAGATTGCAGACAGCGCCAACACGTGTTTTTCTGCCCAGAGGATGATCCTTGTTACCTCTGACATTGCAGCTCTGCTCTTCGTTCCACCCTGTCAGTTTATGTAAGCCACCGTCGTTACATTGTCCGACTGCACTTGAATGGCCCGATTTCTCAGATGAAACGCTTGGAGAAGACCGTTGTAGACAGCTTTTAGCTCCAGAATGTTTATGGGCAGGCCGACTTCTAGACTTGACCACCTTCCTTGGAAGGTTTCCCCTTGAGTGACTGCGCCCCAGCCCCGGAGACTTGCATCCGTGGTTAGAAGGATCCAGTCCTGAATCCTGAACCTGCGGCTCTCCAGAAGGCGAGGTAATTGTAGCCACCAGAGGAGTGAAATCCTGGCCTTTGGCGACAGACGTATTCTCTGGTACATGTGTAGATGGGATCCCGACCACTTGTCCAGGAGATCTAGTTGGAAGGACCGAGCATGAAACCTCCCGTACTGCAGAGCCTCGTAAGAGGCCACCATCTTTCCCAGAAGGCGAATGCACTGATGAACAGACACCCGGGCTGGCTTCAGTACATCCCGTACTATTGTTTGTATCACCAACGCTTTTTCCTTTGGAATAAATACCCTCTGCACTTTCGTGTTGAGGATCATTCCCAGAAAGAACCACCTCCTGGTTGGTTCCAAATGTGATTTTGGGATATTCAGGATCCAACCAGGTCCCCTGAGAATCTGGGTCGTGAGAGCTATTGACTGTAACAGCTTCTACTTGGATGATGCCTTTATCAGCAGATCATCCAGATACGGAATTATGTTCACCCCCTGCCTGAGGAGGAGAACCATAATTTCCGCCATCACCTTGGTGAATACTCTTGGTGCTGTAGAGAGTACAAATGGTAGGGCCTGGAACTGAAAATGACAGTCCAACAGTGCGAATCAGAGATAAGCTTGATGCTGCAGCCAAATCGGAATGTGGAGGTACGCATCCTTGATATCCAGGGATACCAGGAATACCCCCTCTTCCAGACCCGATATCACCGCCCTTAAGAGACTTCATTTTGAACTTAAACTCCCTCAGAAAGGGGTTTAGTGATTTTAAGTTCAGAATGGGCCTGACCGAACCATCCGGTGTCGGTCCCACGAAAAGGTTAGAATAGTAACCTGTGTTTTGCATTTGAGAAGGGACTGGTGCAATGACCTGTGCCTCCACCAACTTCTGGATGGCTCCCTGTAGGGTAGCCCTGTCTGCCGGCAAAGCTGGCAAGCCCGATGTGAAGAACCGATGAGGAGGGAGATCTTGAAAATTCCAGCAGGTACCCCGGGACACAATATCTAGTACCCAGGGGCCCAGGCCGGACGACACCCAGACGTGACTGAAATGTCTGAGTCTCGACCCACCTCCAGGCTGCGCTGTCCACAGTCATTCGGAGGACTTTGGCGCACTTGAAGCAGGCTTCTGTTCCTGGGAACCAGGCGCAGCAGGTTTCTTGGATTTTGGTCGGCCCCCTCTAAAGAAGGTGTTTTTCGGTTTAGTAGTCCGAAAGGACTGAGATGCAGGTGAAGAAAAAGGTTTCTTCCTAGCAGGAGCTGCTGAGGGAAGAAAAAAGGGACTTACCCGCTGTAGCCGTGGAGATCCACGCATCCAATGCTTCCCCAAAGAGAGCCTGACCTGTGTAGGGTAGGGTCTCCACACCTCTCCTGGATTTCGCGTCGGCAGACCACTGGCGCAGCCACAGTCCTCGACGAGCAGAGACAGACATGGAAGAAATTCCTGCAGCCATTGAACCCAGATCTTCCATGGATTCCATCATAAAACCTGTAGAATCCTGAATGTTACGGAGAAACAATTCAATGTCACTCTTATCTGTCGTATCCAAATCCTCAAGTAACGTGCCTGATCACTTTACTATAGCTTTGGAAATCCATGTGCAGGCAATAGTAGGACGGAGTATCGCACCCCTGAAGCAGTGTATATGGATTTGAGTGTAGTATCAATTTTGCGATCAGCCGGCTCCTTCAAAGCGGTAGATCCTGGGACAGGTAAAATCACCTTTTTTGAAAGTCTGGATACAGACGTGTCCACTATGGGTGGGTTATCCCATTTATTTCTATAGTCCTCAGGGAAGGGGAAAGCAACCAGAACCTTCCTAGGAATCTGGAAATTTTTCTCTGGATTTTCCCATGCTTTTTCAAAAATAGCATTTCATTCTTTGGGACGCAGGGAAGGTTAGCGAGGATTTCTTATGGTCAGTGTAGTAAACCTCCTCAACCTGTTCAGGTGTTGTCAGTAATATTCAACACATCTCTAATAGCCTCTATCATCAACTGCACCCCTTTTGCAAGAGATGTGGCCCCCCTGATCACGTCCCCATCACAGTCTGCCGTGTCAGTGTTGGTATCCGTGTCGTCTTGCATGATCTGGGCAAGAGCACGTTTGTGGGAACCCACAGAGGGGGGTCCTGAGGTAACAGAACCAGACCAAACTGACATAGAATTCTGTAAAACCTGAGTTGCAGATTCATTCTGAGCAACCCTAGCAGAAATCTGAGAAATCATAGTTTTGATACAGGATAACCACTCAGGCTCCCTTGCTGGTATCTGCGCTACAACAGTGCAATCCTGATTACATGGAATAAGATCATCCTGAGAGGACATGTCCTCAGCTGCATATGACACAGAGTCCCTGGACATAGCTAACTGGAGACCCCAAACACCACACACACACACACACACACACGGTAGGTTAGACAGAGTTTCCCCCCTGAGAATGGCAAGAGACACAGTTCAGGGCCAACCCACACACAGCGCTGTTATATATAAAGGACACCCCTTAACAGCGCCCACTGTGTACTGTAATAGTTACACAGAACTAATTCACCACCACCCCCTTCTACAACCCCCTGGTACCGCAGAGGATACCTGGAGTTGCTTGGAGGGACAGCTGTCAGCATCTGTGTACCGGAACAGCAGGCAGGAAAATGGCGCTGAACGCTGCTGGGTCCACTCTGATGAGAAGCTCTGCCCCATGAAGGTGGTGTGTCTTCCCTCACAAATTCTTTATACTGGCCTGAGGACTCCGTCACAAGGCGGGGGATTCTGTCCCCTGTGAGCGTCTGAGTACGGAGGATTGTGACGCTAGCCTGGGGATTCAGTCTCCGGTTAGCGTCTGTGACCAGTGTAGGGTATTGAGTCGCTGGCTCAGTACGCCCCTCAAAAGCGCCAACACTGTGTGCCGCAGAGCCTTCCCGGAGCGCAGCCGCTCAGAGCTGCGCTCCTACTCGTGCCGCCATATCTCGCCTCTTCTGATCTTCTGGCTCTGTAAGGGGGTGGCGGCATGCTGCCGCGGTGAGCGATCCCCTGTGGCGGGGAACGGTTGATCCCTCAGGAGCTCAGTGTCCTGTCTGTGGAGATAGTGGCTCAGACCCCGCAGGGCGGACACTACTCCCGCCCTTAGTCCCTCGAAGCAGGGAGGCTGTTGCCAGCAGCCTCCCTGTAAAAACAGGATTTTAATACCTACCGGTAAATCCTTTTCTCTTAGTCTGTAGAGGATGCTGGGGTCCACTTCAGTACCATGGGGTATAGACTGTTCCGCAGGAGCCATGGGCACTTTAAGACTATCAGTGTGAACTGGCTCCTCCCTCTATGCCCCTCCTCCAGACCTCAGTATAGGAACTGTGCACAGGGAGACGGACAATTCGAGAAAGGATTTACTTTAAAGCTAGTGGTGAGATTCATACCAGCTCACACTTCAACCATGTCGCACAACATGGCATTCAACATAACACATGCCAACGAGCATGACCATTTCAGCAACGCCGAAACCAAATTTAACACAACACTTGTGTAAACTATAAACAATAACAACTGCAGGTAAAGTACACACTGGGCTGGGTGCCCAGCATCCTCTACGGACTAGGAGAAAAGGATTTACCAGTAGGTATTAAAATCCTGTTTTCTCATACGTCCTAGAGGATGCTCGGGTACACTTCAGTACCATGGGGTTATACCAAAGCTCCAGTACGGGAGGGAGAGTGCGAATGTTCATGCAGAACCGACTGACCAAACTTTGGGTCATCAGCAGCAAAGGTGTCAAACTTTGCAAATGTGTTTGCCCCTGACCAAGTAGTAGCTCGGGAGAGCTGCAATGCCGAGATGCCCCGGGCAGCCGCCCAAGAGGCGCCCACCCTTCTAGTAGAATGGACATTCACCGAACTCGGTATCGGCAATCCTGCCGTGGAATGAGCATGCCGAATCGTACATGTGATCCAGCGCGCAATCGTCTGCTTAGAAGCAGGGCACCCAATCTTGTTGGGAACACACAGGACAAACAGAGCCTCTGTTTTCCTTATCCGAGCTGTTCGTGACATAAATTCTCAAAGCTCTGACCACATCCAGAGACTTCGAAACAGCTGAAGTGTCAGTAGCTATTGGCACCACAATAGGTTGGTTGACATGGAAAAAAGAAACCACCTTTGGAAGAAATTGCTGACGAGTTTTTAGCTCAGCCCTATCTTCATGGAAGATCAAATAAGGGCTCTTGTCAGACAAGGCCCCTAACTCAGACACCCGCCTTGCAGATGCCAAGGCCAACAGCATGACCACTTTCCAAGTGAGAAACTTTAACTCGACCTCTTGGAGTGGTTCAAACCAGTCCGATTTAAGGAACTGCAACATCACATTAAGATTCCAAGGTGCCGTAGGAGGCACAAAAGGAGGTTGGATGTGCAGAACCCCCTTCACGAACGTCTGAACATCCGGAAGAGAAGCCAATTGTTTCTAAAAGAAAATGGATAAAGCCGAAATTTGGACCTTGATTGAACCCAAAGCCTGCATCCACACCTGCCTCAAGAAATTGGAGAAAACGTCCTAACTGAAATTCCTCCGTTGGAGTCTTCTTGGATTCACACCAAGACACATTTTCTCCAAATACGGTGGTAATGTCTAGACGTTACTCCTTTACTGGCCTGAATAAGCATGGGAATGACTTCCTTGGGAATACCCTTTCGGGCTAGGATCTGGCGTTCAACAGCCATGCCATCAAACGTAGCCACGGTAAGTCTTGATACACGCACGGCCCCTGCCGAAGCAGGTCCTCGCGAAGAGGACACGGCTCTTTTAAGAGCAACTCCTGAAGATCTGGATACCAAGCCCTCTTTGGCCAGTCTGAGACAATGAGGATCGCTCCAACCCTTGTTATTCTTATGATCTTGAGAATTTTTGGAGTGAGTGGAAGTGGGGGGGAACGACACATACACGGACCTAAACACCCACTGGGTTACTAGTGCATCCACTGCTATTGCTTGCGGGTCTCTCAACCTGGAACAATATCGCTGAAGCTTCTTGTTGAAACGAGATGCCATCATGTCCACTTCAGGAACACCCCAACGACCTGACACCTCTGCAAAGACTTCTTGGTGGAGGCCCCATTCTCCCGGGTGGAGATCACGTCTGCTGAAGAAGTCAGCTTCCCAGTTGTCCACTCCCGGAATGAAAATTGCTGACAGAGCTCTTGCATGTCTTTCTGCCCAGAGGAGTATCTTTGTCACCTCTGCCATTGCCGCTCTGCTTTGCGTTCCGCCATGACGGTTTATGTACGCCACCACTGTTACATTGTCCGACTGGATCTGTATGGGTTGATCTTGGAGAAGATGCACCGCTTGTAGAAGGCCGTTGTAAATGGCTCTCAACTCCAGAACGTTTATGTGAAGACAGGTTTCTTGACTTGACCATCTTCCTTGGAAGATTTCCCCCTGTGTAACTGCTCCCCAGCCTCGGAGACTTGCAACTGTGGTTACTAGGACCCAGTCCTGAATCCCGAACCTGCGTCCCTCTAGAAGGTAAGAACTGCGTAGCCACCACAGGAGCGAAATTCTGGCTTTGGATGACAGGATTATCCTCTGATGCATGTGTAGATGGGTTCCGGACCACTTGTCCAATAGGTCCCACTGGAATACTCTGGCATGGAATCGGACGAACTGTAGCGCCTCGTAGGCCGCTACCATCTTTCCCAACAAATGTATGCATTGATGTAACGACACCTTTGTTTGTTTCAGAATTTGTTTAACCATCCTCTGGATTTCCAGAGCCTTTTCTACTGGAAGAAATACCTTCTATACCTCTGTGTCCAGTATCATTCCCAGAATTGATAATCTTTTCGTATGTTCCAATTGTGACTTCGGAAAATTTATGATCCAACCGTGCTGTCGAAGTACTGTCAGGTAGAGTGCATCGCTCTGCACCAACTTGTCCTTGGACCTCGCCTTTATCAGGAGATCGTCCAGGTAAGGAATGTTGACTCCTTTCTTGCGAAGGAGGACCATCATCTCCGCCATCACCTTGGTAAATACCCTCGGCGCTGTGGAGAGCCCAAACGGTAAAGTTTGAAATTAATAATGACAATCCTGCACTGCGAATCTCAGATAAGCTTGATGTGGAGGATAGATAGGAACATGTAAGTAGGCATCTTATGTCCACTGACACCATGAAGTCCTCCTCCTCCAGACTGGAAATCACTGCCCTTAGAGATTCCATCTTGAATTTGAACTTTTTTAGGTAGAGATTCAGTGTTTTCAGGTTTAGAAATCGGTCTGACCGAGCCGTCCGGCTTCGGTACTACAAAAAGGCTTTACTAAAATCCTTCTCCTTGTTGTGACAAGGGAACCAGTTTTTGTATCGCTTCTGACACCACTTCTGTCTGGAACAGTAGTTGGTAAGACCAATATGAAAAATCGGCATGGGGCAATGTCTTGAAAATCCAACTTGTAACCCTGGGACACTATTTGTAAGATCCAGGGGTCCAGGCCAGATTGAAGCCAAAGGTAACTGAAGGATTTCAGACGTGCCCCCACCTGAGCGGACTCCCGCAAGGGAGATCTAGCATCATGCTGAAGATTTTGCAGAAGCAGAGGTTGATTTCTGCTCCTGGAGACGTCGCAGACTTTTTACCTTTTCCCCTTCCTTTACCTGCAAAGAAAGGGGAACCTTTGCC
Organism: Pseudophryne corroboree; assembly: GCF_028390025.1. Classification (NCBI taxonomy): domain Eukaryota; kingdom Metazoa; phylum Chordata; class Amphibia; order Anura; family Myobatrachidae; genus Pseudophryne; species Pseudophryne corroboree. Next base: position 31,869,510 of record NC_086453.1, read on the forward strand.
TTTCTTGTACTTATTGGGCCGAAAGGACTGCATCTGAGAGTGAGGTGTCTTTTTTGCCGGCGCTGGAGCATTAGGCAGAAATGTCGACTTACCTGCGGTAGCCGCAGAAACTAAGGCATCCAGCCCATCTCCAAACAACGCTTCGTCCTTGTACGGGAGAGTCTCCATATTTCTTTTGGAATCTGTGTCTGCATTCCACAACGCCCTACGTGCTGAAATCGCCATGGTAGCGGCTCTTGAGCCCAAGAGGCCAATATCTTTCATGGCTTCCAGCATGTACGCAGCAGCGTCTTTGATATGATCTAACGTTAGGAGTATCTCGTCTCTATCATGTCAATGTTTGATAACAAGTTTTCAGACTACTTTTCTATAGCACTACTCACCCATGCACAGGCAATGATAGGCCTGAGTAGTGTCCCACTGGTCACAAATAGATTTCAACGTAGTTTCTAACTTGCGGTCTACCGGCTCCTTTAGTGGAGCCGTCCCAGGGAGAATCACCTTTTTTGTTAACCTTGACAGGGCACTGTCTAAAATGGGGGGTGACTCCCACCTCATCCTATCCTCTGCAGGAAAGGGGTAAGCTGCCTGAATTCTTTGGGGAATCTGGAATTTCTTTTCAGGGTTTGTCCAGACTCCTTCAAAGAGTCTGTTCAGTTCATAAGCTGGAGGGAAACTTACCTCAGCCTTTTTTTCTTTATTAAAGCCTTCTCCTGTGGTAAAGGAGGGGTCTCTGTAACCTCTAACACCTCCCTGATAGCAAAAAGCATTCAATACATGATTGTTGCTAATTTTGGACCAATTCCCCTGGAATCACTAGTGTCGACATAGGAATGAGAGTGTGTCTGTATCGCTCTGTACTACTTGTGCAAAAGACCTTTTTTGTGAACCAGAGGGGACCCTTATGGATGACAAGGCAAAATTATAAAAAAATCACGTCTTCCACGGATTTTCTCCAGTTTTCTGCATGAAACTCAGATTTATCCAATCTCTTACTAATATGATTCACACTATCACGTAATTCTTTCACCCATGCAGGCTCGTGGTGCGACGGCAGCGCCACCACATTACATCTGTGTCCCTAAAATGGCTTCCTCAGGGGAAGAGCTCCCTGCCTCAGACATGCTACACCGTGCAAATCACACCACAGACACTCCGGGGCTACAGGAGACAGACCCACAGTAAAATCTGTCAGAGGGACACAGAAAAGGAAAAGGAATTGCCAGTCCACAACTCAGCGCCAAAATAACAGATCCCTGTGTATCGTTTTTTTATACACAGAAACCTTTCAAGCGCTTATTGCCAATAATAGGTTTTAGCACCTTAAAAAAAAAATACACTCACCCCCCCCCCCCCCCTTTTTGCACCCTGATACTTGTTCAGACGTGGAGGAGGATCAGCGCGTCTTCCCCTGCTGCTGCTGGGAGGAAATGGCGCTGAGAAGTGTGCTGGCTGCCAGAGGATGAAGCTCCGCCCCCCGTAATGGGGCGCTTCCCCTCAGGCTATACAATCTATATTTATACTGGCGGGGATGTAGGACAGTGAATAAATCAACATATGCTACTTTTACCAGTGAGTGGGATTTATGCTGCTCAGGGCGGTGCGGCGCGCACCCCCATCCCCGGCATCCTGCTGGGCTCTGTGTAAACGGAGAGCATGTTCGCTGCGCGGTACCTTATGCTGTCACGATGACCGGAGGTCCCTCTCTGTAGATCTCCGGTAACACTCCTCACCAGTCTTCTGACTTCTGGCTCTGTTAGGGGGGGTGACGGCGTGCTGTGGGAGTGAGCGCATAGCCGCAGCTAGTGTTCAGTACCCTTCAGGAGCTAATGGTTTCATGGCTCTGCTTCTGCTGACAGGATACCATCTAGGAAGTTGGTTCCTACTTCTTCCCCCTAAGTCCCACGAAGCAGGGAGGCTGTTGCCAGCAGTCTCCCTGTAAAATAAAAAAAACCTAAACAAAGTCTTTTAGCAGAACTCTGTCGAGCTCCACTAGAGTGCGACCAGTCTTCCTGGGCACATTTTCTAACCTGAGGTCTGGAGGAGGGGCAAAGAGGGAGGAGCCAGATCACACTCTGAAAAAGTCTTAAAGTGCCCATGGCTCCTGCGGAACAGTCTATACCCCATGGTACTGAAGTGGACACCAGCATCCTCTAGGACATATGAGAAAAACTCTAAAATAAACTTTTAGTAAAGAAGCTCTGTAGAGCTCCCCTAGCTGTGACCAGCTCCTCAGGGCACATTTTCTAAACTGGGTCTGGTAGGAGGGGCATAGAGGGAGAAGCCAGCCCACACTCAAACTCTGCCAATGGCTCCTAGTGGACCTGTCTATACCCCATGGTACTAATGTGGACCCCAGCATCCTCTAGGACGCAAGAGAAAAATTGAGTAGCACCGACTTGACGGGTACTACAATAAACAAAGAATTGAATAGAGCCCTCTTACCTCTATTACCCAGTCTCTGTTTATTACGATTTTCTTGCCCAGTTTAAAATGCAACAAAATATTTTTGTCCTAAATGTTAATACAGGTTGTGTCCCATAACCAAATATTCCGAAATATGGAATTATTATTTTTTTGAGAGTGAGATAGTGAAACCTTTGTTTTCTGATGGCTCAATGTACACACACTTTGGGGTCAATTCAATTCTCCGACAGTCGAATAGCACCGGGAATTAGCTCCCGTCGCTATTCAATTCAGCTCAAGTTAAGTCGGCGAATGCCCATTCTCCCGGACTTAACAGGCTGATTTGTCGGGAGACCGGGCATTCTCCGACTTAACTCCCCAGCCTCACGCCGGCTGCACTTTTGTCGGATTACCTCTCGCATCCCCCGGGGGTAAGAATAATTCCTGACAATGGAGTGTCACTTGGCGCTGTATTGAATAGCACCGGCGCTATTCAACTGTGGGAGAATTGAATCGACCACTTTGTTTAATGCACAAAGCTATTAAAACTATTGTATTAAATGACCATCAGGCTGTGTGTATTAGGCTTATATGAAACATAAATGCATTCTGTGCTTAGACTTAAGGGTCCCATACACTAGTACGATCTTACACGATTTCATACAATTCCGATATATCCGTCTGATATATTGTATGAAATTGTGTACAATCGGATGCGTTTTAGATCGTATGCAATCTGATGCGCGCCCCCGTGGCAGTCGGATAGGATCACATAGGAATTGGATGAATAAAGTGTGTTTTTGGTGCATGTGATATATTGCATGCGATGTATCACAGGGAAGTGTGACCGGCATTCTCAGGACACTCCCTGCCCCCAAAGCCCTCTATCCAGCCCATCAGATATATCTCACAGCACAATTGTATGCCGTACGATATATTGCATGCGATGTATAGCGGCTTCATCAATCGCATGCGATAGATCATATGCAAAAAAAAAGCACAAAAGTACTAAATCGTATGGAATCACTCCTGGGAGAGTTCAAGGGAAATTACATCCGACTCCAGCCTCAGACATATCGTTGTAGTGTATGGGGCCCTTTAGGTCCCTTCACCATGACCTCTCATTGTGGTATGCAATTATTCCAAACTACGGAAAAATCAGATATACAAAAAACTTCTGGTTCCAAGCATTTTGGATGAGGGATACTCAACCTGTATTGGTAAATATTACATAGCATTCTTTTAAACCGTCACTTGCCGGGTCCCCACCACCACGTGAAATCTTTCCCAGCTGCAATAACCTTAGCTCCCAGGTGCAGAGGCACAGTGTTCTGTATGTGGCAGCAACGGTAGCCTATGGCGCACACTCCAGCTCCCACTGTGGCTATAACCGATGGGACTAAACCATGGTGATATGTAACCTGTATTTTGGACATGTGACATCCAAGTCTGATGATCTGCCACTTTTCTTTATGGATTCTGCACACCATTCAAGCTAGGCTGTTTTAGCAGGGCACGGTTTTAAACAGCAAAGTGTGCGGTGCCCTTTTACCTGCGCCCTGCTAAAACAGCCTGCTGCCACGTGAATAGATGCCATCTACTCACATTAAGGGGAGAGCTGTGGGAAAGCCCAGACATGCCCTCAAAATATGATGCCAGCGGTTGGCATGCCCCCAACAGTGGCGAAGAGGGGCTTCATCGCCCCCAATAGTGACCCACCTCCCATGCCCCCTATCCGTACATGAAATACCCTCGCCTTAGAGCGTCCTGACTGCCCGCATACTATCGGAAACACTAGCTACATACGATGTGACTTTTGTGTTGCATAAAAGCACTTTGTGGTTTGAGAACGGTGCAGGTAGATGGAATGTACCTTTGTATGGCTGGAGATGGTTTCCCAAACACTTCATACTTAGGGGCCAATTTCATTGTTTTGTTAGCGCACAAATGTATTAGGCACGAGCCGGTGAAATTTAATTGTTGGCCCTGTTGAGCACACATGCCCAGTTATGTGCATCTATTAGTACCGCAAATTTGCTAAACCAGCCTAAAGTTAGGATGCTTAAAATCCTGTTTGAGCACCGAAACCACAGGGTTCACACACATTTCAGCTTGTACCCCAGGAGGCAGCGAGCTGCAATGTTTGTCCAGGTGCATGGGCGCCCGAACTGAGCAACAATTGAATTGCTTTGTTGGGCGTCATCTAGTGTGGCTGAGAGCAACAATTGAATCGGCACCTGAGGGGCTTATTCAATTGTTTTTGCACACGGCTACCATAGTATTCACGTTAGGCTAAAAGGGCAGTGTGCCCTGCCCCTTCAGCGTCGCCCTGCTAGAACTGCCTGCCCAGCGCCATGCTGTCGCCGCGTGAAAAGTTGGCATGCGCACGGCATTTATTTACATTAAAAGGGAGAGCTTGGGGGAAGCCCAGCATCTTTGTAATGCTGTAGACACTGGGGCACATTCCCCCCCCCTCCTTCCCCAATATTGATGGCGCATACCGTGAACACTACCACTAGGGGACACAAAATGGAGCAAGTAGAGGAGTTTCCTTCTCACAGCCTCCTGAGGCGTGAGAAGAAATGTGCGCTAAGTAGGCACTATGGACGGGTTCACTATGATATGCCGGCGGCCGGGCTCCCGGCGACCAGCATACCGGCGCCGGGAGCCCGACCGCCGGCTTACCGACAGTGTGGCGAGCGCAAATAAGCCCCTTGCGGGCTCACTACGCTACGGGCACGTTGGCGCGCTACACTATTTTATTCTCCCTCCAGGGGGGTCGTGGACCCCCACGAGGGAGAATAAGTGTCGGTATGCCGGCGCCGGTATACTGAGCACCGGGAGCCTGACCGCCGGCATACTGAAGACCACCCCTATGGACACCCAAAGCAGGATTTTAGATGGGTTTAGTCGTTTTGCGCGGCTAAAGGCTGTTTTGGAACGACCTAGGCAATATGCATGGCACCCATAGACAACTGAATTGTGACAATTGTTTGGAGCGTCTAAACAGTCCTGTTTAGATGGGAAAAATAGACGCCCAAAACAACTGAATCAGCCCCCAAAGGAGCAATTCAAAGCTTCAAAAACTAGTGTCGAATGGTAAGATTCTTTGTAACATATGAATATTACAAAAGCATTTCGTACTGTTTCTTAACCTCAAATTGAAAAGTTTGGGGGTAATTCAATTGTTGGTCCGATCAGGCACCCAAAAGCACTGGGTGTAGCTACGCAAAGTCCTAAGTCCCGGTTAGGGCACACAAACAATAGACTTTTTACACATTTCTTTTTGCCACCTCAGGAGGCTGTGAGAAGAAAGTCTGTCATGGCCAATGGACGCCCAACCCATTAGTTAAGGTGCCTGATAGAACTATTGAATTCCCTTGGGGAGGGGGGTTATTTGGGGGACAATTGTTTTCAGATACCTGCAGCTCCCATCTAAAGTGAACTATTCAATTGTTTAGGCAATGGGCTTAAGTACCTTGGCAACAATAAAAAATTTCTGCACACCCCATCTTCATGCAGTGAGCAGCAATCTGCCCAAGCACGCCAATTACCTTGAATCGGTTTAGCCACTTTACGTGGCTAAATCCGATGCATTTTGCATAAATAAGTAATGGGCACCCATTGATAACAAACACAATTGTATTTCCCCCTATAATAGTCATTTGGCAACAGTAAATAGGGTGAGGTTTAAGGTGGGTTTGCCCTACATGTGGGCAACTTTCTAGCCAAACTTAAAAAATCTAAAGTAGGTGTTACTAGGCCATTGTGCATTTTTGGATGAAACATTAAAGGGGTGTATTCAATAAGAGTCGGAAACTGCCGCCTTGTCGGAAAGACAGCAGTTTCCGACTGGTATAGGTCGGAAGGGGTTCTGACCTATTCAATAAGGGCAAATTCTTTCCGACAAGCCGGGGAACCCGACTTATCGGAATGCTGTCGGAAAGCAGGTGGATCGGCGGAATACCAGTCGATCCGCCTGCTGCTGTCGGACAGGGGGCCAAATCAGACAGGTTTTTTCCCCCTTTCCGACAAACTCAATCTGACTTGAAAACTAGTCGGACTGAGGTGAGAAGACGGGGAGCGGCGTGGCGGGCTATGGGGATCGGGGATGAGAGGTACCTTGACAGCTGTCCCCCGGACAGGCACCTCCCCCCCCCCCTCCCAGCTCTGGCCGCCGAACTCAGCTCCCCCGCCAGCCGCCACACTGTTCCCCACCCAGGCGGCCACCGCTCACTGTTCCACCCCGCCGCTGCTGTCAGCGCACCCAGCAGCAGGACAAGACACAGGGAACTGTCAAATCAGACAGTCGGATTTGGCCGCTCTTTGAATAGTGTTGTCGGGTCAATTCCGACAACTGCATGTCGGAATGGACCAGACTCTTATTGAATACACCCCTATGAGGGGGAATTGATTTGCTGGCAATGTTTCGAGTATCAAGGAATGAAGTGAATGACATGGAAAGCAGTGTGAAACGCGGTCGCACTATATAGATGGTGATTTATGTGTTATTTGGTTGCCAACCATCGGCAATTAAATTCTTCTGTCGCTCAAGAGCGGACATTTCTGCTTGCAGCCTCCCTAGCTGGCGAGCAGAGATGTACAAAAAATATCCCAAACTTTTAGCATTGAATGCAATATTTTAGTCTGGTATAGTCGCTTTGCGTGGCTAAACCCGGTTCTTTTGAGCGCGTCAGAAGTAATGGTTGCCTGATTGGATCAAACAGTTGAATTGCTCCGACGGGCACCCTTTAATTAAAGCACCCAAGAACACCATGGTATTAGTCTTACGATCAAAACTTGAGAGCACCTATTGTGAGTTTGACTCAAAAAACTTTGGCCTGTGTCACTCACAGCAGATTTAACACTTTGGAATTATGCAGTTATCACCTCAGCACTATTCGGGATTGTTTTTCCTGCAACTACACTAGGGGGCAAAAAAAGGACCAATACAATTGTTTTTCTGTTTAGACGCCTGTTAACCATGGGGGGGGGAAATTTCCAGCCTCCTGAGGTGCGAGAAGAAGTGTGCGCAAAGTATATTAGGCATCCTAAACATTTCTTTAGATGGGTTAAGCCGCTTTGTGCAGCTAAACCCGGTGCTTTTAGGAGTGTATATATACTAATGGACGCTCAGAGAAACAACTGAATTACTCAGTAGAGCGCCTACTTGTACAGACACCCAGCAGGGGGCGCACAAGACAAATGAATCACCCCCAGCAAAGATACACATACTGCTGGTATTACAGAAGAACCAGAGGACATTCAATATATAAAACACATTTCTTAACGCAGCCTCCTGAGATGGTGACAAGAAATGTGAGAAAAGTCTATTGTTTGGGTGCCTTAACCAGGACTTTAAAACCGCTATATGCAGCTAAACAAAGTCTCTTTGGCCAAGATAAGCAAGGTAATGAGTGCCATTAACAACTGAATTGATGTGTCGGGCACCCAAATAGCACGAAACCCAAAACAAATTCTACCCCTGCCCCACCCCATGTATTCCACAAGACAAATGGCAAGCACTCACAGCCTTAACCTCTGCTTTTCAAGAATACAGTATATGCATTCAGCCATTCTGATAAAGGATGAGTTTACATAAAAAGAAAGAAAAAGAAAAAAAAATTATCAGGCCCAGAGGACTGCACAATTTCTGGTTTTGGGCCCGCAAAACATAAATGGGCCCGTTTACCTGTATACATGTTCTTTTAGAGCATTAGGTCAAATAAGGTTAAACCCCCTTAAGCGTCAAATCAATGGGCATGATTCAATTCTAAGAGTTAAATAGTGTCGGGAATAAGCTATTCAATACAGCGCCCTGTGACACCAGACGACAGGCTTTCTTCTTGCACCCCCGGAGAAATTTACAAAAGTGACGGTGCAATGCTGATTTCTGCCTTTAGCGCGGCGGAAACAGTGGAGAGATTTACAGATGTGTCCTCTTACATCTTTGCTCTATGTGCTATGAGTCGCGTTACATGTAACGTGTGAGTGCCATATGACTGTAGTGCGGAGCGTCTTTTTTAGATTTTTTTCCACGAAAACGCGCCTTAGACGCAAAGTAATGTAACAGGACGCACAAGCAGCTTCTGACGATTAAAATTATATGTGGCATACTATATTGTGTGTGTAATTGCGGGTATATCCGCATCTGAAATGCCACGTTAGTGGTTTCCATATAGCATTTTGTATGCAAATAAAATATAGGCATATAATTTTAATAAGAAGCTGTTTGTGTATCCTATTACATAACTTTGCGTCTAATGGGCCCTACACATTTTGCGATCCACCACCGAGCTGCCCGACGGTGGAGGGAGTGAAGTCTCTTCACTCCCCCCTCCCCAATCACCCGGCTCCATAGCAGTGCAGGCAAATATGAACGAGATCGTCCATGTTGGCCTGCATGCACAAGTGGCGGGGCACCAGCAATGAACGAGCGCGGGGCCGCACATCGTTCATCGCTGGTGCCTCCACACTGAAAGATATGAACGGTATCTCGTTCATCGTTCATATCTTTTTCACTAATAATCGCTAAGTATGTAGGGCCCATAAGACTAATTTTCGTAGAAAAGAAAAAAAAACACTTAAAAAATAAATAGATTTTAAACCTACCGGTAAATCTTTTTCTCCTAGTCCGTAGAGGATGCTGGGCACTCCATAAGGACCATGGGGTATAGACGGGCTCCACAGGAGACATGGGCACTAAAAAAGAACTTTAGAATGGGTGTGCACTGGCTCCTCCCTCTATGCCCCTCCTCCACACCTCAGTTAGAGAACTGTGCCCAGAGGAGACTAACAACACGAGGAAAGGATTTTGGAAATCCAAGGGCAAGATTCATACCAGCCCAAACCAATCATACCATATAACCTGGAATATACAAAACCAGTCAACAGTATGAACAAAAAAAACAGCATCAGGCAAAGACAGATTCCAACTGCAACATAACCCTGATGAAAGCAACAACTATATACAAGTCTTGCAGATGGAGTCCGCACTGGGACGGGCGCCCATCATCCTCTACGGACTAGGAGAAAAAGATTTACCGGTAGGTTTAAAATCTTATTTTCTCTTACGTCCTAGAGGATGCTGGGGACTCCGTAAGGACCATGGGGATTATACCAAAGCTCCAAAAAGGGCGGGAGAGTGCGGATGACTCTGCAGCACCAATTGAGCAAACATGAGGTCCTCCTCAGCCAAGGTATCAAACTTGTAGAATTTAGCAAAAGTGTTTGAACCCGACCAAGTAGCCGCTCGGCAAAGTTGTAATGCCGAGACGTCTCGGGCAGCCGTCCAAGAAGAGCCCACCTTCCTAGTGGAATGGGCCTTTACCGAATTTGGAACCGGCAATCCAGCCGTAGAATGAGCCTGATGAATCTTGTTACGGATTCAGCAGGCAATAGTCTGCTTAGAAGCAGGGGCGCCAACCTTGTTGGCTGCATACAGGACAAACAGTGCCTCTGTTTTCCTAACCCGAGCAGTCCTGGCTACATAAACCTTTAAGGCTCTGACTACATCAAGAGACCTGGAATCCCCCAAGTCCCCCGTAGCCACAGGCACCACAATAGGCTGGCTCATATGAAACGATGAAACCACCGTAGGCAGAAATTGAGGACGAGTCCTCAACTCCGCTCTATCCACATGGAAAATCAGATAGGGGCTTTTGTGAGACAAAGCCGCCAATTCAGACACCTGCCTCGCAGATGCCAAGGCTAACATGACCACTTTCCAAGTGAGAAATTTCAACTCAACTGTTTGAAAAGGTTCAAACCCGTGTGACTTAAGGAACTGTAACACCACATTAAAGGTCCCATGGTGCCACAAAAGGAGGCTGGATGTGCAGCACTCCCTTTACAAAAGACTGGACTTCTGGGAGAGAAGCCAATTCTTTCTGAAAGAATTTTGACAGGGCCGAAATCTGTACCTTAATAGAGCCTAACTTTAGGCCCATATCCACTCCTGTCTGCAGAAAGTGGAGAAAACAGCCCAGGTGAAAATCTTCCGTAGGAGCATTCTTGGCTTCACACCAAGATACATATTTCCTCCAGATACAGTGATAATGTTTCACAGTCACCTCCTTCCTAGCTTTTATCAGAGTAGGGATGACCTCCCCCGGAATACCTTTCCTAGCTAGGATTCGGCGTTCAACCACCATGCCGTCAAACGTAACCGCGGTAAGTCTTGGAACATGCAGGGCCCCTGCTGCAACAGGCCCTCCCTGGAAGGAAGATGCCACGGATCTTCTGTGAGCATTTCCTGAAGATCTGAATACCAGGCCCTCCGAGGCCAATCCGGAACAATGAGTATTGTCTGGACTCTTTCGTCTTATGATTCTCAGTATTTTTGAGATGAGTGGAAGAGGAGGGAAGACTTAGACCGACGGAAACATCCATGGTGTCACAAGGGCGTCTATCGCTACCGCCTGAGGGTCCCTTGACCTGGAACAATACCTCCGAAGTTTCATGTTGAGGCGTGACGCCATCATGTCTATTTGAGGAAGCACCCAACGACTTGTTATCTCTGCAAAATCTTCTTGATGAAGACCCCACTCTCCTGGATGGAGGTCGTGTCTGCTGAGGAAGTCTGCTTCCCAATTGTCCACTCCCGGAATGAAGACTGCTGACAGCGTGCTTACGTGATTTTCCGCCCAGCGAAGAATCCTGGTGGCTTCCGCCATTGCCACTCTGCTCCTTGTCCTGCCTTGGCAGTTTACATGAGCCACTGCTGTGACGTTGTCTGATTGAATCAGAATAGGTAGGTCGCGAAGAAGAGTCTCCGCTTGTCGTAGGCTGTTGTATATGGCCCTTAATTCCAGCACGTTGATGTGTAGACAAGCCTCCTGGCTCAACCACAGTCCCTGAAAATGTCTTCCTTGTGCGACTGCTCCCCATCCTCGGAGGCTCGCGTCCGTGGTCACCAGAACCCAGTCTTGAATGCCGAACCTGCGACCCTCTAGAAGGTGAGTACTCTGCAGCCACCACAGGAGAGACACCCTGGCCCTGGGGGACAGGCTTATTTTCTGATGTATTTGTAGATGGGACCCCGACCATTTGTCCAGAAGGTACCACTGAAATGTCCTCGCATGGAACCTGCCGAAGGGTATGGCCTCGTAGGCCGCCACCATTTTTCCCAGTACTCGAATGCATTGATGAACTGACACTTTTTGGCTTTAACAGGTCTCTGACCATGCTCTGGAGTTCCTGGGCTTTTCCCGTTGGGAGAAAAACCCTCTTCTTTTCCGTATCCAGAATCATGCTTAAAAATGATAGCCGAGTCGTTGGAATCAACTGCAATTTTGGCAGATTTAGGATCCAGCCGTGTTGCTGCAGCACTCTCAAGGAGAGTGACACGCTTTTCAGCAACTGATCTCGCTTTTATCAGGAGATCGTCCAAGTATGGGATAAATTGCGACTCCTTGCCTGCGTAGGAGCACCATCAATTCCGCCATTACCTTGGTGAAAATCCTCGGGGCCGCGAACAGCCCAAACGGCAACGTCTGAAACTGGTAATGACAGTCCCGTACAGCGAATCTCAGGTACGCCTGAGGAGGATAAATGGGGACATGAAGGTATGCATCCTTTATGTCTACTGACACCATAAAATCCCCCCCTTCCAGGCTGGAGATCACTGCCCGGAGAGATTCCATCTTGAATTTGAACTTTTTTTAGATACAGGTTTAGGGATTTTAGATTCAGAATGGGTCTGACCGAGCCATCCGGTTTCGGGACCACAGATAGAATTGAATAGTACCCCTTCCCCTGTTGCACTAGGGGAACCTTGATAATTACTTGCTGTTGACACAGCTTTTGTATCGCAGCTAAAACTATTTCCCTCTCTGGGTGAGAGGCTGGCAAAGCAGACTTGAAAAATCGGCAAGGAGGCACAACTTTGAATTCCAGTTTGTAGCCTTGGCAGGGCCGAAACTAGGGGGGGGGGGGCTAGGGGGGCAGGCGACCTGGGCGCCAGATTGGAGGGGGCGCCGAGACCCCCTAACACCCGCCGCGGCACTTTTAGACTTTGAAACCCCCTTCTCCCGAGTGCCCAGCTCGGGGGGCGGGGGTTTCGCGGAATGACGCGATTGCGTCGTGACGTCACGGCGCAAACGCGTCATTCCACAAAACCCCGCCGGAGGAGGGAGAAGGGGGAGCCGCGCAGACGAGGAGGGAGAGGCGGCTGAAGAGCGGCGAGAACCGCTTCAAATGTAAGTCAGCCCCTCTCCCTTCCTCTCTCTCTCTCCACCACCTGCCGCAATGTGTAAAATGGGGACCTGTGCCTGCTGTTTCAGATGTATTACACAAACACCTGCCGCAATCTGTAAAATGGGGACACTTTTTCCTGCCGCAATGTGTAAAATCGGGACACTTTTTCCTGCCGCAGTGTGTAAAATAAGAATTTACTCACCGGTAATTCTATTTCTCGTAGTCCGTAGTGGATGCTGGGAACTCCGTAAGGACCATGGGGAATAGCGGGCTCCGAAGGAGGCTGGGCACTCTAGAAAGATCTTAGACTACCTGGTGTGCACTGGCTCCTCCCACTATGACCCTCCTCCAAGCCTCAGTTAGGTACTGTGCCCGGACGAGCGTACACAATAAGGAAGGATTTTGAATCCCGGGTAAGACTCATACCAGCCACACCAATCACACCGTACAACTCGTGATATGAAACACAGTTAACAGTATGAAACAATAGAGCCTCTCAACAGATGGCTCAACAATAACCCGATTTAGTTAACAATAACTATGTACAAGTATTGCAGATAAACCGCACTTGGGATGGGCGCCCAGCATCCACTACGGACTACGAGAAATAGAATTACCGGTGAGTAAATTCTTATTTTCTCTAACGTCCTAGTGGATGCTGGGAACTCCGTAAGGACCATGGGGATTATACCAAAGCTCCCAAACGGGCGGGAGAGTGCGGATGACTCTGCAGCACTGAATGAGAGAACTCCAGGTCCTCCTCAGCCAGGGTATCAAATTTGTAGAATTTTGCAAACGTGTTTGCCCCTGACCAAGTAGCTGCTCGGCAAAGTTGTAAAGCCGAGACCCCTCGGGCAGCCGCCCAAGATGAGCCCACCTTCCTTGTGGAATGGGCATTGACAGATTTTGGCTGTGGCAGGCCTGCCACAGTATGTGCAAGCTGAATTGTACTACAAATCCAACGAGCAATAGTCTGCTTAGAAGCAGGAGCACCCAGCTTGTTAGGTGCATATAGGATAAACAGCGAGTCAGATTTTCTGACTCTAGCCGTTCTGGAAACATATTTTCAGTGCCCTGACAACGTCTAGCAACTTGGAGTCCTCCAAGTCCCTAGTAGCCTAGGCACCACAATAGGCTGGTTCAGGTGAAACGCTGACACCACCTTTGGGAGAAACTGAGGACGAGCCCTCAATTCTGCCCTATCCATATGGAAACTCAAATAAGGGCTTTTACAAGACAAAGCCGCCAACTTTGATACTCGCCTGGCAGAAGCCAAGGCCAATAACATAACCACCTACCACGTGAGATATTTCAGATCCACGGTTTTTAGTGGTTCAAACCAATGTGATTTTAAGAAACTCAACACCACGTTGAGATCCCAAGGTGCTACAGGAGGCACAAACGGGGGCTGACTCTGCAGCACTCCTTTTATAAATGTCTGAACTTCAGGTACTGAAGCTAGTTCTTTTTGAAAGAAAATCGACAGAGCCGAGATCTGTACCTTAATGGAACCCAATTTAAGGCCCATAGTCACTCCTGCTTGCAGGAAATGCAGAAATCGACCTAGTTGAAATTCCTCTGTTGGGGCCCTTTCGGCCTCACACCATGCAACATATTTTCGCCATATGCGGTGATAATGAGTTGCTGTAACCTCTTTCCTGGCTTTAGTAAGCGTAGGAATGACTTCCTCCGGAATGCCCTTTTCCTTCAGGATCCGGCGTTCAACCGCCATGCCGACAAACGCAGCCGCGGTAAGTCTTGGAACAAACAGGGCCCCTGCTGCCGCAGGTCCTGTCTGAGTGGCAGAGGCCATGGGTCCTCTGATATAAATTCTTGAAGTTCTGGGTACCAAGCTCTTCTTGGCCATCCACGAGTATCGTTCTTACTCCTCGCCTTCTTATTATTTTCAGTACCTTTGGTATGAGAGGCAGAGGGGAGAACACATAAACCGACTGGTACACCCACGGTGTTACCAGAGCGTCCATAGCTATCGCCTGAGGGTCCCTTGACCCGGTGCAATATCTTTTATAGCTTTTTGTTGAGGCGGGACGCCATCATGTCCACCTGTGGCCTTTCCCAATGGTGTACAATCCTATTGGAAGACTTCTGGAGAAAGTCCCCATTCTCCCGGGTGGAGGTCTGTTGAGAAGATCTGCTTCCCAGTTGTCCACTCCGGGAATGAACACTGCTGACAGTGCTAACACATGATTTTCCGCCTATCGGAGAATCCTTGTGGCTTCTGCCATCGCCATCCTGCTTCTTGTGCCGCCCTGTTGGTTTACATGGGCGACTGCCGTGATGTTGTCTGATTGGATCAGTACCGGCTGGTTTTGAAGCAGAGGCCTTGCCGGCCTCAGGGCATTGTAAATGGCCCTCAGGTCCAGAATATTTATGTGTAGGGAAATAACCTGACTTGACCAAAGTCCCTGGAAATTTCTTCCCTGTGTGACTGCCTCCCAGCCTCAAGGCTGGAATCCATGGTCACTAGGACCTAGTCCTGTATGCCGAACCTGCGGCCCTCTTGAAGATGGGCACTCTGCAGCCACCACAGTAGAGATACCCTGGTCCTTGGAGACAGGGTTATCAGCCTATGCATCGGAAGATGCGATCCGGACCACTTGTCCAACAGGTCCCTCTGAAAAGTTCTTGTATGGAACCTGCCTAATGGGATTGCTTCGTAGGAAGCTACCATTTTTCCCAGGACTCGCGTGCAATGATGCACCGCTACCTATTTTGGCTTCAGGAGGTCTCTGACTAGAGATGACAACTCCTTGGCTTTCTCCTCCGGGAGAAACACTATTTCTGGTTTATGTCCAGAACCATCCCCAGGAACAGTAGACGTGTCATAGGAACCAGCTGTGACTTTGGACTGTTTAGAATCCAACCATGCTGTTGTAGCACTTTCCAAAATAGTGCTACCCCGACTACCAACTGCTCCTTGGACCTCGCCCTTATAACGAGATTGTCCAAGTACGGGATGATTACAACTCCCTTTTTTTGAAGGAGTATCAACATTTCGGCCATTACCTTGATAAAACACCCTCGGTGCCATGTACAGTCCAAACGGCAGTGTCTGGACTTGGTAATGGTAATCCTGTACCACAAATCTGAGGTACTCCTGGCGAGGATGGTAAATGGGGACATGCAGGTAAGCATCCTTGATGTCCCAGGATACCATGTAATCCCCCTCGTCCAGGCTTGGAATAACCGCCCTGAGCGATTCCATCTTGAACTTGAATTTTTGTGTTCAAGGATTTTAAATATAAAATGGGTCACACCGAACCATGCGGTTTCGGTACCCCAACCCGTGTGGAATAGTAACCCCGTCCTTGTTGAAGTAGGGGCACCTTGAGTATTACCTGCTGGGAATACCGCTTATTAATTGCCTCTAGCACAGCCTCCCTGCCTGAGGGAGTTGTCAGCAAGGCATATTTTAGGAAACGGCTGGGGGGAGACATCTCGAATTCCAGCTTGTACCCCTGAAATACTACTTGAAAGAAACAGGGATCCACCTGTGAGCGAGCCCACTAATTGCTGAAATTTTTGAGACGGCCCCCCACCGTACCTGGCTACACCTGTGGAGCACCCGCGTCATGGTGTGGCCTCACAGGAGGCGGGGGAAGAATCTTGATTCTGGGAACAGGCTGACTGGTGCAGCTTTTTTCCCTCTACCCTTGTCTCTGTACAGAAAGGAAGCGCCATTTGACCCGCTTGCTTTTCTGAAGCCGAAAGGACTGTACCTTTGTCTGTGAGGAAACCTGAGGTAAAATTATTTCTTCCCAGCAGTTGCTGTGGATACGAGGTCCCAGAGACCATCCCCAAATAATTCCTCACCCTTATAAGGCTCTCTATGCGCTTTTTAAGTCAGCATCACCTGTCCAGTGACAGGTCTCTAATACCCTCCTGACAGAATGGACACTACATTTATTTTGGATGCCAGCCGGCAAAATATCCCTCTGTGCATCCCCCATATATAAGACGACGTCTTTAATATGTTTTTATGTTTGCCAACTAGTATCCCTGTTTGACAGGGTCACCGACCACGCTGCAGCAGCACTATCTGCAGGTCTCAGTCTAGTACCTGAGTGTGTAAATACAGACTTCAGGATAGCCTCCTGTTTTTTATCAACAGGTACCTATTAAAGTGGCCGTATCCTAAGACGGCAGTGCCACCTTTTTTGACAAACGTGTGAGCGCCTTATCCACCCTAGGGGATATCTCCCAGCGTAACTTATCCACCTGGCGGGAAAGGGTACGCCATCAGTAATTTTTTTATAAATTACCAGTTTCTTAACGGGGGAACCCACGCTTTCACACACTTCATTTATTCATCTGATGGGGGAACAAAACACTGCCTGTTTTTTCTCCCCAAACCTAAAACCCATTTTTAGAGGTGCTTGGGTTAAAGTCAGAAATGTATAACACATTTTTTATTGCCGGGATCACGTCACGGATGTTCCTAGTGGATTGTGTATATGTCTCCACCTTGTCGACACTGGAGTCAGACTCCGTGTCGACATCTGTGTCTGCCATCTGAGAGAGCGGGCGTTTTTGAGCCCCTGATGGCCTTTGAGACGCCTGGGCAGGCGCGGGCTGCGAAGCCGGCTGTCCCACAGCTGTTACGTCATCCACCCTTTTATGTAAGGAGTTGACACTGTCGGTTAATACCTTTCACCTATCCATCCACTCTGGTGTCGGCCCCACAGGGGGCGACATCACATATATCGGCCTCTGTTCTGTCACCATATAAGCCTCCTCATTCAACATGTCGACACAGCCGTACCGACACACCGCAGACACACAGGGAATGCTCTAAACGAGGACAGGACCCACAAAAGCCCTTTGGGGGGACAGAGTAAGAGTATGCCAGCACACACCAGAGCGCTATATATATATATATACAGGGACTAACTGAGTTATGTCCCTAATAGCTGCTTTTTATATAATATACTGTATACAGTGCCAATTTTAATGCCCCCCCTCTCTTTTCCCTCTTACTGTACTGTAGAATTGCAGGGAAGAGCCAGGGAGCTTCCTTCCAGCCGAGCTGCGAGGGAAAAATGGCGCCAGTGTGCTGAGGAGATAGGCTCCGCCCCTTTTTCGCGGCCTATTCTCCCGTTTTTTATGGTATTCTGGCAGGGGTATTTACCTCCTATATAGCCCCTGGGGCCACATATTGAGGTATTTTAGCCAGCCAAGGTGTTTTTATTGCTGCCTCAGGGCGCCCCCCCCAGCGCCCTGCACCCTCAGTGACCGGAGTGTGAAGTGTGTGAGAGGAGCAATGGCGCACAGCTGCAGTGCTGTGCGCTACCTTGGTGAAGACAGAGTCTTCATGCCGCCGATTTTCCGGACCATCTTCTTACTTCTGGCTCTGTAAGGGGGACGGCGGCGCGGCTCCGGGACCGATCATCAAGGCTGGGCCTGCGGTCGATCCCTCTGGAGCTAATGGTGTCCAGTAGCCTAAGAAGCCCAATCCGGCTGCAAGCAGGCGAGTTCGCTTCTTCTCCCCTTAGTCCCTCGCTGCAGTGAGCCTGTTGCCAGCAGGTCTCACTGAAAATAAATTCTAAGACTATAACTTTCTAAGAGCTCAGGAGAGCCCCTAGTGTGCATCCAACCTCGGCCGGGCACGAAATCTAACTGAGGCTTGGAGGAGGGTCATAGTGGGAGGAGCTAGTGCACACCAGGTAGTCTAAGATCTTTCTAGAGTGCCCAGCCTCCTTCGGAGCCCGCTATTCCCCATGGTCCTTACGGAGTTCCCAGCATCCACTAGGACGTTAGAGAAAATGGGGACACTGTTTCCTGCCGCAATGTGTAAAATGGGGACACTTGCCATCGTACTGTGTAAAATAGCGACCTGTGCCTGCCGCAATGTGTAAAATGGGGACACTTTTTCCTGCCGCAATGTGTAAAATGGGGACACTTGCCAGCGTACTGTGTAAAATGGGGACACGTGCCTGCCGCAATGTGTAAAATGGGGACACTTTCCTGCCGCAATGTGTAAAATGGGGACACTTTTTCCTGCCGCAATGTGTAAAATGGGGACACCTGTCTGCCGCAATGTGTAAAATGGGGTCACCTGTCTGCCGCAATGTGTAAAATGGGGAATGGGGACACTTGCCTGTCGTACTGTGTAAAATGGGGACACTTTTTCCTGGATATGAAATCTATGTTAGAAAAGGCAATTTTTCAGGTAAAAAAGTTCTGAAAGAGGGGAGGGGGGGGGGGGAGAGGGGGTGTCAAATGACTACCTTGCCCCGGGTGACAAAAATCCTAGTTTCGGCCCTGGCCTTGGGATACAATTTCTATCGCCCAAGGATCCAAATCTGACAGAACCCAGATCAGGCTAAAGAGTCGAAGACGTGCCCCACGCGGCGCAGACTCCCGCAGTGGAGCCCCAGCGTCATGCGGTGGATTTTGTAGAAGCCGGGGAGGACTTCTGTTCCTGGGAACTAGCCGTAGCAGACATTCTTTTCCCTCTACCCTTACCTCTGGCGAGGAAGGAAGAGCCCCGGCCCCTTCTGGACTTATGCGACAGAAAGGACTGCATCTGATATTGAGGTGTTTTCTTTTGCTGTGGGGGAACATAAGGCGAAAAAGAAGATTTACCTGCGGTAGCTGTGGAAACCAGGTCCGCGAGGCCCTCCTCAAATAAAACCTCACCCTTGTAAGGCAAAGTTTCCATATGTCTCTTTGAATCGGCAACACCGGTCCATTGGCGGGTCCACAGGGCTCGCCTAGCAGAAATTGCCATGGCATTGGCTCTTGAACCCAACAGCCCAACGTCTCTCGCAGCGTCTCTCATATATAACGCTGCGTCTTTTATATGACCCAAGGTCAATAAAAAGCTATCCTTATCTAGGGTGTCAATGTCAGATGACAAGTTATCTGCCCATGCTGCTATTGCGCTACATACCCATGCCGACGCTACTGCCGGTCTGAGCCAGGCCCCCGTAGGTGTATAAATTGATTTTAAAGGTAGTCTGTCTGCGATCACCAGGATCCTTGAGGGCTGCCGAGTCTGGAGACGGTAGCGCCACCTTTTTGGACAAGCGCGTCAAAGCCTTGTCCACCCTGGGCGAGGATTCCCACCGTAACCTGTCCTGTGCGGGGAAAGGATACGCCATAAGAATTCTCTTGGGAATCTGCAGTTTCTTGTCTGGAGTTTCCCAAGCTTTTTCAAATAAAGCGTTCAGCTCATGAGATGGGGGAAAGGTTACCTCAGGTTTCTTCTTCTTAAACATGCATACCCTCGTGTCAGGGACAGAGGGGTCCTCTGTAATATGCAAAACATCTTTTATTGCAATAATCATATAATGAATACTTTTGGCCACCCTTGGGTGTAACCTCGCATCATCGTAGTCGACACTGGAGTCAGAATCTGTGTCAGTATCAGTGTCTGCTACCTGGGACAGGGGACGTTTATGAGACCTTGAAGGGCCTTGTAAAACAGTCAAAGCCATGGATTGACTCCCTGCTTTTTCTTTGGACTCTGCTTTGTCCAATCTTTTATGTAATAAAGACACATTTGCATTTAAAACATTCCACATATCCATCCAATCAGGTCTCGACTGTGCCGACGGAGACAACAATCATCTGCTCTACCTCCTTAGACGAGCCTTCCGCTTCAGACATGACGACACACGTACCGACACCCCCACACTGGGAGATAGATAAAAAATAAATAAATAAATATATATATATATATATATATATATATATATATATATATATATATATATATATATATATATATATATATAGAAAATAAATAAATAAATATATAGAAAATAAATATATATATAGAAAATAAATAAATAGAGAAAATAAATAAATACATATATAGAAAATAAATAAATAAATATATAGAAAATAAATATATATATAGAAAATAAATAAATAGAGAAAATAAATAAATACATATATAGAAAATAAATAAATAAATATATAGAAAATAAATATATATATAGAAAATAAATAAATAGAGAAAATAAATAAATACATATATAGAAAATAAATAAATAAATATATAGAAAATAAATATATATATATATATATATATAGAAAATAAATAAATAGAGAAAAAAAATAAATACATATATAGAAAATAAATAAATACATATATAGAAAATAAATAAATATATATATATAGAAAATAAATAAATATATATATATATATAGAAAATAAATAAATATATATATATATATATATATATATATATATAGAAAATAAATAGAGAAAATAAATAAATACATATATAGAAAATAAATAAGATACACGGCTTATCTTTTGTCCCCACTTGCCATCACAATAGTTTTGAGAGCAATGTCGACCAATTCAAATTTGGTCGACAATTACGTTTGAAAGAGTTTTTTTCGGATAAAAAGAGTAACACTACACCTTCCCTCTTTAAAAAAAGTTCCACCTTTGATCCACCCACACAGAATGCCAGTCTAAAAACCTTTTTAAGGGTGGTTCAAAGGGATACCAGTAATTTTTCTCCATCCAGGCAATTTGATAATTTATCCCAATTAGAAAGAAAATCTTTGACCAAATTGAGAGCAGATTCCAGCATTGTAATACGCCCCGCAGACAAGGGCGGGGCGGTGGTAATCCAAGACTGGCAGGACTATGATCGAGAGATCATGCGTCAATTAGCCGACAGTGAGACCTATAAACAAGTCGATTCGAATCCCGTTATGGGCATTAAACGTGCTGTGGACGAGTGCCTGAGAAGAGGGAGAAACAATGGGTGGTTCGACGAGGAACTTTTCTCCTATTTAACTGTTGAGTACCCACGGTGTCCAATCTTATATACTCTCCCGAAGGTCCATAAAACCTTGGTACAACCCCCTGGACGGCCCATCATAGCAGCGGAAGGCTCTCTATTACAGCCGTTAGCTAAATTTGTCGATAGTATTCTCCAACCTATTGTGGTTGAAAGTATGAGTTATATCAAAGATACAGGTGATTTCCTGCAACAATTGAAAAATGTCGATTGTACACACATCCCATGTGCTTTGGCCACAATGGATGTGAATTCATTGTATACAGTCATTCCACACGATGGAGGATTGGAAGCAGTGCGAGCCGCACTGATATCGCATCCGCCTTCCAATGTACCCATTGAAAGTATCATTGAACTCACCGAATTGGTTTTGCGTTCTAATCATTTCCTATATAAGGATCAGTACTTTGTACAATTGGCAGGGACTGCGATGGGGTCCAATTTGGCCCCGTCGTACGCCAACCTATACATGACAAACTACGAAACAACTCAGATTTTTCCACATTATGGTCATCAAATTTTATTTTATCGTCGTTTCATCGATGATGTTTTCTTACTGTGGCTCGGTACCGAGTCTGCTTTTCACACTATGGTAGACCAGCTTAACCAGTTGGACAATCCCATCAAGTTCACCTCCAGTTTTTCAGTGTCTGAAATTAATTTTTTAGACGTACATATTCAAAAGGTGGGGGATGGTTTTGTCACCTCAGTCTATAGAAAACCTACAGACAGAAATTTAACGCTACATGCGACCAGCCATCACCCCCCAGCACTAAAGGAGAACTTACCAGTGTCCCAATTTTTAAGAGTATTAAGAATTAATTCAGACAGGACCAACATAGAAATTCAACTTAAAGAGGTCCATGATCGCTTTCTAGAACGTGGATATACACACAAAACCCTGTCGTTGTGTTTATCTCGAGCTCGGGACATCTGTTCAGGCACAAGAAAGAAGAATAGGGAACGTTTAGACAACCGTTTAGTCTTTACGACACGGTATGACAACCACTCTGGTCACCTCAATAAGGTACTTAAAAAACACTGGCCAATAGTCAGCACTGATCCTGCATTGCCTTTTGCCCGCATGAATCCCCCCATGTTGGCTTATCGGAGGGGACCGAATCTCAAGCAAATGCTTATGAGACCTGTATTGTATCCGAATGCCCCCATGTCTACCACGCAGTTATTGCAGCAGAAACCTGGTTGTTTCTCTTGTGGGGGCTGCACTACGTGCCGTTCGATGATGGTGGGACCGACATTTTCCCATCCTCATAACGGCTCTACTATTAAACTTAAATATCATTTGCACTGTAGATCCGATTATGTCATCTACATCTTAAAATGCCCTTGCGGATTGTTCTATGTGGGGCTCACGACGCGAAATTTCAGAGACCGAATGGCGAATCACCGCTCATCCATTCATGTTGCATTGAACAGCGGTAAATCGGACAAGCCGGTGGCACGCCACTTTATTGAAGCCCGTCATCAGGTTGCTAGTTTAAAGTGTAAAATCATTGATTGGGTACCCCCCAGTGTCACCGGTGGAGACCGGACCAAGAGGCTGAAACAAAGGGAGTGCTATTGGATCAGCCGCTTGGATACGGTATCACCGAGAGGATTAAATGAAAATAACCCCTACGGAGTGTTCCTGTAGAAATTAGTGTCATATACAGTGTGTTGTTTTTATTATGTTTGTGTGTCGGTTGTAAATATTTTGTTGTTAGTGTGTTATTTTTGTTAGCCCATTCTCCCAGGTCCCTGATGGCATGGATTTAAATTATGATCAAGTTAGGAACATTTGAGATTACAAGAGGCTAATATGTCTTTATTGAGACATTCTCAGTGTTCGGACAGACCAGTTAGGCACTATTGCCTAAGATAATCACATTAAGACCATACACCGGCAGCTTAAGATATGCCAGTCAAATCAGAAGCACACAGATTAGGGAGAAGTTGTGCCCTCCAATATACCTTTCAGTACACTCCACACAGGGGATGGACCTAAGCCTATATTCACTGTGTTGAAAGGAACGCCAGACGTTATTTTAGTTTACTTTATATTATGCCACTCAGGCTTACACCATGGGCCTTGAGCACCTCCTTTCCGGTTCTCTGGAACGCATTTGCGTTCCATGTCCGGACTACTGAACGAGGTGGTACTCCTTCTTTGCTCTAATGATGGGTGCGCGCACCATTTCCGGAGTTTGAAACGCATTGCGTTTCACGTCTGGCCCACTACACGCGGCTGCATTTCCTTCTATCGCGCATCACTTCCTCTTCCGGTGGTGTGGAACGCAGTGCGTTCCACGTCCGGATCGTTACACAGTGGCCTCATTAGAAGTGTTTGGGCCCATATAACGGGTTTTTCGAAGTGTCAGCAGCACGGACCATCCATGTAGAGCACCCTAGGTGAGAGTATGCAGATATTTTACATCTGACATCCGCTGGTTGGTATTCCTAGAATAAGTGCACTTCCGGTTGAGGGGTATATAAGGCTCTGGGACACTGCTAGGTTAAACATGCATCCTGGGAACATGCGGTAGACCTCAACACATGGTAAGCCTGTTTTCTGAGTTAACTCGTTCACATGCTGTGTACACCCTCTGGACTCACTATTTATTTATGCTGAGAGTCCACACCCTTAAAAGTCACCATTGTTCCAGCAGGTTGGGCTAAGCAGCTGACTTCCATGACCTCAGGATACAGTA
The DNA here is from genome assembly GCF_028390025.1 of Pseudophryne corroboree. Taxonomy (NCBI): domain Eukaryota; kingdom Metazoa; phylum Chordata; class Amphibia; order Anura; family Myobatrachidae; genus Pseudophryne; species Pseudophryne corroboree. The sequence goes on from NC_086453.1 coordinate 31,893,607, forward strand.
CATCTTGAGTGTGATGTTATAGGTAAAAGCCATGTTTATCTTGCCCCCTTTCTGTTATGCTGGTCTGGAACGAGTGAGTTGTTTAACCATTATTATCATATACATGCAGTCACCTCTGGACCACCTATGAAGCTGACATGTCTTCTTTGAACATTGTTATTCCGCTTTAAGCTGCATCCATAATAACCGCTGGTCTTATGTGAGTCTATTATGCTAGTTCTTTTAAACAACGTTTACACCGGTGTGTCACATGGTGGATTAAGATATTTAAGGTTATATAGAACCGTGCATACCCCTTGGGACTATCTTGGCTGTCTCGAACACTTGGGTGTTATATTACACTATGGTTGAAGGTATTACATCAAGCATCTTTTTAATTAGATAGACTAGAGTCACTATGTACACTGGGTAATTGAAGCCCGGTCTGCATAGTTATCCTGCCATCTTTTAAGGGGCCTGGGAGGCTGAGTCTCTTCTTTCTTCTGTATTTTTAGGCATTGTTTAACGATTGCACATTGTGAAATATAATATCGTACCGCCTTTCTTGAAAAAGATCCTGTGGAAGGATCGAAACGTCGATTTACGAAGGCTGTCATAAAGATCATTGGAAATTAAACAAAGTTTGTGAACATTCTTATGTGTGAGAGTGCGCCCGCCACCTTCGTGGACATCTATATATATATATATATATATATATATATATATATATAGAAAATAAATAAATATATATATATATATATATATATATATATATATATAGAAAATAAATAAATAAATTATATATATATATATATATATATATATATATATATATATATATATATATATATATATATAGAAAATAAATAAATATATATATATAGAAAATAAATAAATATATATATATATAGAAAATAAATAAATATATATATATAGAAAATAAATAAATATATATATATAGAAAATAAATAAATATATATATATAGAAAATAAATAAATATATATATATAGAAAATAAATAAATATATATATATAGAAAATAAATAAATATATATATATAGAAAATAAATAAATATATATAGAAAATAAATATATATAAGATTTTACTCACCGGTGAATCTATTTCTCGTAGTCCGTAGTGGATGCTGGGAACTCCGTAAGGACCATGGGGAATAGCAGCTCCGCAGGAGACTGGGCACAACTAAAGAAAGCTTTAGGACTACCTGGTGTGCACTGGCTCTTCCCACTATGACCCTCCTCCAGACCTCAGTTAGGATACTGTGCCCGGAAGAGCTGACACAAGTAGGAAGGATTTTGAATCCCAGGTAAGACTCATACCAGCCACACCAATCGCACCGTATAACTTGTGATGCTATACCCAGTTAACAGTATGAATAACAACTGAGCCTCACCAACAGATGGCTCATAACAATAACCCTTTAGTTAAGCAATAACTATATACAAGTTTTGCAGACAATCCGCACTGGGATGGGCGCCCAGCATCCACTACGGACTACGAGAAATAGATTTACCGGTGAGTAAAATCTTATTTTCTCTGACGTCCTAGTGGATGCTGGGAACTCCGTAAGGACCATGGGGATTATACCAAAGCTCCCAAATGGGCGGGAGAGTGCGGATGACTCTGCAGCACCGAATGAGCAAACTCAAGGTCCTCCTTAGCCAGGGTATCAAACTTGTAGAATCTTGCAAAAAAGTGTTTGAACCAGACCAAGTAGCAGCTCGGCAAAGTTGTAAAGCCGAGACCCCTCGGGCAGCCGCCCAAGAAGAGCCCACTTTCCTCGTGGAATGGGCTTTTACAGATTTAGGATGCGCAGTCCAGCCGCAGAATGTGCAAGTTGAATCGTGCTACAGATCCAGCGAGCAATAGTCTGCTTAGAAGCAGGAGCACCCAGCTTGTTGGGTGCATACAGGATAAATAGCGAGTCAGTTTTTCTGACTCCAGCCGTCCTGGAACATATATTTTTAGGGCCCTGACTACGTCCAGCAACTTGGAGTCCTCCAAGTCCCGAGTAGCCGCAGGCACCACAATAGATTGGTTCACATGAAAAGCTGATACCACCTTAGGAAGGAATAGGGAACGCGTCCTCAATTCCGCCCTATCCATATGAAAAATCAGATAAGGGCGTTTGCATGACAAAGCCGCCAATTCTGATACACGCATGGCCAAGGCCAACAGCATGACCACTTTCCACGTGAGGTATTTTAGCTCCACGGTTTTAAGTGGCTCAAACCAATGCGACTTCAGGAAATCAAACACCACGTTGAGATCCCACGGTGCCACTGGAGGCACAAACGGGGGCTGAATATGCAGCACTCCTTTAACAAAAGTCTAAACTTCAGGCAGGGAAGCCAGTTCTTTTTGGAAGAAAATGGACACAGCCGAAATCTGGACCTTAATGGAACCCAATTTTAGGCCCATAGTCACTCCTGACTGTAGGAAGTGCAGAAATCGACCCAGTTGAAATTCCTCCGTTGGGGCCTTTCTGGCCTCACACCAAGCAACATTTTCGCCAAATACGGTGATAATGTTTTGCGGTCACATCTTTCCTCGCCTTAATCAGCGTAGGAATTTTTTTCCTTTAGGATCCGGTGTTCAACCGCCATGCCGTCAAACGCAGCCGCGGTAAGTCTTGGAACAGACAGGGTCCCTGCTACAGCAGGTCCTGTCTGAGCGGCAGAGGCCATGGGTCCTCTGAGATCATTTCTTGAAGTTCTGGGTACCAAGATCTTCTTGGCCAATCCGGAACCACGAGTATAGTTCTTACTCCTCTCTTTCTTATTATTCTCAGTACCTTGGGTATGAGAGGCAGAGGAGGGAACACATACACCGACTGGTACACCCACGGTGTTACCAGAGCGTCCACAGCTATCGCCTGAGGGTCCCTTGACCTGGCGCAATATCTTTTTAGCTTTTTGTTGAGGCGGGACGCCATCAAGTCCACCTGTGGCCTTTCCCACTGGTGTACAATTAATTGGAAGACTTCTGGATGAAGTTCCCACTCTCCCGGGTGGAGGTCGTGCCTGCTGAGGAAGTCTGCTTCCCAGTTGTCCACTCCCGGAATGAACACTGCTGACAGTGCTAACACGTGATTCTCCGCCTAACAGAGAATCCTTGTGGCTTCTGCCATCGCCATCCCGCTTCTTGTGCCGCCCTGTTGGTTTACATGGGCGACCGCCGTGATGTTGTCTGACTGGATCAGCACCGGCTGGTGTTGAAGCAGGGGTCTTGCCTGACTTAGGGCCTCGTAAATGGCCCTTAGTTCCAGAATATTTATGTGCAGGGAAGTCTCCTGACTCGACCATTGTCCTTGGAAGTTTCTTCCCTGTGTGGCTGCCCCCCAGCCTCGAAGGCTGACATCCGTGGTCACCAGGACCCCGTCCTGTATGCCGAATCTGCGGCCTTCTAGAAGATGAGCACTCTGCAGCCACCTCAACAGCGACACCCTGGCCCTTGGAGACAGGGTTATCAGCCGATGCATCTGACGATGCTACCCGGACCACTTGTCCAACAGATCCCACTGGAAGATCCTTGCATGGAACCTGCCGAATGGAATTTCTTCGTAAGAAGCTACCATCTTTCCCAGGACTCGCGTGCATTGATGCACCGACACCTGTATTTGTTTTAGGAGGTCTCTGACTAGAGATGACAACTCCTTGGCCTTCTCCTCCGGGAGAAATACTTTTTTCTGTTCTGTGTCCAGAACCATACCCAGGAACAGTAGACGTGTCGTAGGAACCAGCTGCGACTTTGGAATATTCAGAATCCAGCCGTGCTGTTGTAGCACTTCCCGAGATAGTGCTACTCCGACCAACAACTGCTCCCTGGACCTCGCCTTTATAAGGAGATCGTCCAAGTACAGGATAATTATAACTCCCTTTATTTCGAAGGAGTATCATCATTTTTGGCCATTACCTTGGTAAATACCCTTGGTGCCGGGTATTGGTAATGACAGTCCTGTACCACAATTTTGAGGTACTCCTGGTGAGGAGGGTAAATGGGGACATGCAGGTAAGCATCCTTGATGTCCAGTGATACCCTGTAATCCCCTTCGTCCAGGCTTGCAATAACCGCCCGAGCGATTCCATTTTGAACTTGAACCTTCGTATATAAGTGTTCAAGGATTTCAATTTTAGAATGGGTCTCACCGAACCGTCTGGTTTCGGTACCACAAACATTGTGGAATAGTAACCCCGGCCTTGTTGAAGAAGGGGTACCTTGATTTCACCTGCTGGAAGTACAGCTTGTGAATTGCCGCCAGTACTACCTCCCTTTCTCCGAGGGCAGCAGGCAAGGCTGATTTGAGGTAACGGCGAGGGGGAGTCGCCTCGAACTCCAGCTTGTATCCCTGTGATACTACTTGCAGAACCCAGGGATCCACCTGTGAGCGAGCCCACTGGTCGCTGAAGTTCCCGAGACGCGCCCCCACCGCACCTGGCTCCACCTGTGGAGCCCCAGCGTCATGCGGTGGACTCAGAGAAAGCGGGGGAAGATTTTTGATCCCGGGAACTGGCTGTCTGGTGCAGCTTTTTCCCTCTTCCCTTGTCTCTGTGCAGAAAGGAAGCGCCTTTGACCCGCTTGCTTTTCTGAAGCCGAAAGGACTGTACCTGATAATACGGTGCTTTCTTAGGCTGTGAGGGAATCTGAGGTAAAAAAAATTCTTTCCAGCTGTTGCTGTGGATACGAGGTCCCAGAGACCATCCCCAAACAATTCCTCACCCTTATAAGGCAGAATCTCCATGTGCCTTTTAAAATCAGCATCACCTGTCCACTGCCGGGTACCAAATACCCTCCTGGCAGAATGGATATTGCATTAATTCTGGATGCCAGCCGGCAAATATCCCTCTGTGCATCCCTCATATATAAGACGACGTCTTTAATATGCTCTATGGTTAGCAAAATAGTATCCCTGTCTAACAGGGTAACAGACAACGCTGCAGCAGCACTACACCTCCATGCTGAGGCAACTGCAGGTCTCAGTATAGTACCCGAGTGTGTATATACAGACTTCAGGATAGCCTCCTGCTTTTTATCAGCAGGCTCCTTCAAGGTGGCTGTATCCTGAGACGGCAGTGCCACCTTTTTTGACAAACGTGTAAGCGCCTTATCCACCCTAGGGGATATCTCCCCACGTGACCTATCCTCTGGCGGGAAAGGGTACGCCATCAGTAACTTTTTAGAAATTACCAGTTTCTTATCGGGGGAACCCACGCTTCTTCACACACTTCATTCACTCATCTGATGGGGGAACAAAACACTGGCTGCTTTTTCTCCCCACATATAAAACCCCTTTTTAGTGGTACTTGGGTTGTCAGAAATGTATAACACATTATTTATTGCCGAGATCATGCAACGGATGTTCTAGTGGATTGTGTATATGTCTCAACCTCGTCGACACTGGAGTCAGACTCCGTGTCGACATCTGTGTCTGCCATCTGAGGTAGCGGGCGTTTGAGCCCCTGATGGCCTTTGAGACGCCTGGGCAGGCACGGGCTGAGAAGCCGGCTGTCCCACAGCTGTTACGTCATCCAGCCTTTTATGTAAGGAGTTGACACTGTCGGTTAATACCTTCCACCGATCCATCCACTCTGGTGTCGGCCCCACAGGGAGCGACATCACATTTATCGGCATCCGCTCCGCCTCCACGTAACCTTCCTCATCAAACATGTCGACACAGCCGTACCGACACACCGCACACACACAGGGAATGCTCTGACTGAGGACAGGACCCCACAAAGTCCTTTGGGGAGACAGAGAGAGAGTATGCCAGCACACACCAGAGCGCTATATAATGCAGGGATTCAGTGATTTTTCCCTAATAGCTGCTAGGATACACAATTTTGCGCCTAAATTTAGTGCCCCCCCTCTCTTTTTAACCCTTTGAGCCTGAAAACTACAGGGGAGAGCCTGGGGAGCTGTCTTCCAGCTGCACTGTGAAGAACATGGCGCCAGTGTGCTGAGGGAGATAGCCCCGCCCCTTTTTCGGCGGACTTCTCCCGCTTTTATTAAATTAATGTGGCAGGGGTATTTTACACACATATAGCCTAGTAGGCTATATTATGTGTGTTTGCCACCTGTAAGGTACTCCAATTGCTGCCCAGGGCGCCCCCCCCAGCGCCCTGCACCCATAGTGACCGAAGTGTGTGGTGTGCACAGGGAGCAATGGCGCACAGCTGCAGTGCTGTGCGCTACCTTAATGAAGACAGGAGTCTTCAGCCGCCGATTTTGAGGAAGATCTTCTTGCTTCTGGCTCTGCAAGGGGGACGGCGGCGCGGCTCCGGGACCGGACGATCATGGACGGGCCCAGTGTTCGATCCCTCTGGAGCTAATGGTGTCCAGTAGCCTAAGAAGCCCAAGCTAGCTGCAAGCAGGTAGGTTCGCTTCTCTCCCCTAAGTCCCTCGTAGCAGCGAGTCTGTTGCCAGCAGATCTCACTGAAAATAAAAAACCTAACATATACTTTCTTTTTCTAGGAGCTCAGGAGAGCCCCTAGTGTGCATCCAGCTCAGCCGGGCACAAAATTCTAACTGAGGTCTGGAGGAGGGTCATAGTGGGAGGAGCCAGTGCACACCAGGTAGTCCTAAAGCTTTCTTTAGTTGTGCCCAGTCTCCTGCGGAGCCGCTATTCCCCATGGTCCTTACGGAGTTCCCAGCATCCACTAGGACGTCAGAGAAAAAAATAAATAAATATATATATATATATATTTATTTTGTTCAAATAGGGATAAAGTCTCTGCGCCTTCAGTGCTTGGGTGTAGACACTTCCATCTGTGTATAACCAGAAAATGATATATATATATGCGTACCGGAAATATGATCAAAATAGTGCCTGTAGTGGTATCTTTAATAGGTCATCTCCCCTTGTCTTCTTACTCCATGTATAAACGCCCTCAGCGGGGTGTTAGAACACAATTTACATAGGCAGAAGGAGAAGATGTGTCAGTAAGAATGCTCTTACTATTTATAAAGTGACTTGTGCCGTATTTGTGCAAAATAATGTATTTTATATATGAAGTGCTCTGTGCCTATAGTGTTTCTATAAACCACTATATTTCTTGTGATTTCTAATATAGATAATCAAAATCACACCTCAGTGGTTAAAAAGAATAATAAAATAATAAAAAGAAGATAATGACTCACTCCTTTTTGTAAATGCTGCTCATATGAGGCGATCAATGACCTAATCTGGTACCTCTTATAAATACATTTGCCATACCTCCCCCGAAGCTCTACACCATCAATACAGGTCTGTGTGGACCCCGCAGGGAGGAGGATGGAGGGTGGGGTGTGGGGGCGGCCTGGCTCGCCTCTGCCAGGTCGCTGTGTGGAGCGGCTGTGCGGGAATCGGCTCCCTGGGCCCGGAGGTCAGTGTCCTGAGGCCTGTAGCGGTGTCACAGTGAGCACAGCCGCCGGGGAGGTGAGGCTGTGACGGGCTGGGAGGGCCGGCTTCTCCCGGTGCCAGAATCAGGCACCGGGAGAAGCCGGCCCTCCCAGCCCGTCACAGCCTCACCTCCCCGGCGGCTGTGCTCACTGTGACACCGCTACAGGCCTCAGGACACTGACCTCCGGGCCCAGGGAGCCGATTCCCGCACAGCCGCTCCACACAGCGACCTGGCAGAGGCGAGCCAGGCCGCCCCCACACCCCACCCTCCATCCTCCTCCCTGCGGGGTCCACACAGACCTGTATTGATGGTGTAGAGCTTCGGGGGAGGTATGGCAAATGTATTTATAAGAGGTACCAGATTAGGTCATTGATCGCCTCATATGAGCAGCATTTACAAAAAGGAGTGAGTCATTATCTTCTTTTTATTATTTTATTATTCTTTTTAACCACTGAGGTGTGATTTTGATTATCTATATTAGAAATCACAAGAAATATAGTGGTTTATAGAAACACTATAGGCACAGAGCACTTCATATATAAAATACATTATTTTGCACAAATACGGCACAAGTCACTTTATAAATAGTAAGAGCATTCTTACTGACACATCTTCTCCTTCTGCCTATGTAAATTGTGTTCTAACACCCCGCTGAGGGCGTTTATACATGGAGTAAGAAGACAAGGGGAGATGACCTATTAAAGATACCACTACAGGCACTATTTTGATCATATTTCCGGTACGCATATATATATATATCATTTTCTGGTTATACACAGATGGAAGTGTCTACACCCAAGCACTGAAGGCGCAGAGACTTTATCCCTATTTGAACATTTTTATTGTGACTCAACGAAATATGAGTCAATAAGAGAGTCTATACTGCAGCCCCTACACGTGGGAGTGCTGTTTGGAATTTAACGTGAATAAGTTATGCACGAATTTTTATATATTTATTGTAAACGTTTTAGGTTTTAAGCGCTTACTATACACCTCTATTGTACATATATATTTATTTATTAAGATTTTACTTACCGGTAAATCTATTTCTCGTAGTCCGTAGAGGATGCTGGGACTCCATAAGGACCATGGGGAATGGACGGGCTCCGCAGGAGATAGGGCACTTTAAGAAAGCTTTGGATTCTGGGTGTGCACTGGCTCCTCCCTCTATGCCCCTCCTCCAGACCTCAGTTAGGGAAACTGTGCCCAGAGGAGATGGACAGTACGAGGAAGGATTTTTGTAAATCTAAGGGCGAGATTCATACCAGCCACACCAATCACACCGTATAACTTGTGATAAACTTACCCAGTTAACAGTATTAACAACAACATAGCCACGGTTCCACCGAAAAACTATAACATAACCCTTATGTAAGCAATAACTATATACAAGTCTTGCAGAAGAAGTCCGCACTTGGGACGAGCGTCCAGCATCCTCTACGGACTACGAGAAATAGATTTACCGGTACGCAAAATCTTATTTTCTCTAACGTCCTTGAGGATGCTGGGACTCCGTAAGGACCATGGGGATTATACCAAAGCTCCCAAACGGGCGGGAGAGTGCGGATGACTCTGCAGCACCGATTGAGCAAACAGGAGGTCCTCCTCAGCCAGGGTATCAAACTTATAGAACTTTGCAAAGGTGTTTGTCCCCGACCAAGTAGCTGCTCAGCACAACTGTAATGCCGAGACCCCTCGGGCAGCCGCCCAAGAAGAGCCCACTTTCCTAGTGGAGTGGGCCTTAACCGATTTCGGTAACGGCAATCCTGCCGTAGAATGCGCCTGCTGAAACGTGTTACAGATCCAGCGAGCAATAGGCTGCTTTGAAGCAGGAGCGCCAACCTTGTTGGCCGCATACAGAACTAACAAAGCTTCAGTCTTCCCGATTCTAGCCGTTCTGGTCACATAAATCTTCAAAGCCCTGACTACATCCAGGGACTCTGAATCCTCGAAGTCCCGTGTAGCCACAGGTACGACAATAGGTTGGTTCACATGAAAAGAGGAGACCACTTTTGGCAGAAAGTGAGGGCGAGTCCTCAACTCTGCCCTATCCACGTGAAAAACCAAGTATGGGCTTTTATGTGATAAAGCCGCCAATTCGGAAACACATCTTGCCGAAGCTAACGCCAACATGACCACTTTCCACGTGAGGCATTTCAACTCCACAGTTTTGAATGGTTCAAACCACGGTGACTTGATGAAACGTTACACCACGTTAAGATCCCAAGGCGCCACCGGAGGCACAAAGGGAGGCTGAATATGCAGCACTCCCTTCACAAAGGTCTGTACTTCAGGAATAGAGGCCAATTCTCTTTGAAAGAAAATGGATAAGGCCGAAATCTGGACCTTTATGGACCCTAATTTTAGGCCCAAAGTCACTCCTGTTTGAAGGAAGTGGAGTAGACGGCCCAAATGGAACTCCTCCGTAGGAGCAGCTCTGGCCTCACACCAAGAAACATATTTCCGCCATATACGGTGATAATGTTTTAACGTCACGTCTTTCCTAGCCCTGATCAGGGTAGGAATGACTTCCTCCAGAATCCCTTTTTCCGCTAGGATCCGGCGTTCAACCGCCATGCCGTCAAACGCAGCCACGGTACGTCTTGGAACAGACAGGGCCCCTGCCACAGCAGGTCCTGCCTTAGAGGAAGAGGCCACGGATCCCCTGCGAGCAACTCTTGCAGCTCCGGATACCAAGTCCTCCGCGGCCAATCCGGAACAATGAGTATTGTTCTGACCCTGCTTCTTCGTATTATTCTCAACGCCTTGGGAATGAGAGGAAGAGGAGGAAACACATAGACCGATCTGAACACCCAAGGTGTCACCAGAGCATCTACCGCCACCGCCTGAGGGTCCCTTGACCTGGCGCAATACCGCTTTAGCTTTTTGTTGAGACGGGATGCCATCATGTCGATTTGAGGCAGTCCCCAACGATCCGTGATCTGTGCGAAGACTCCTTGATGAAGTCCCCACTCTCCCGGATGCAGGTCGTGCCTGCTGAGGAAGTCCTCCTCCCAGTTGTCCACCCCCGGGATGAACACCGCTGACAGCGCGCTTAAATGGCCTTCCGCCCAGCGTAGAATCCTGGTCGCTTCTGCCATGGCCATTCTGCTCCTTATACGAGCTACTGCCGTGACATTGTCTGACTGAATCAGAACCAGTTTTCTCCGAAGCAATTCCTCCGCTTGACGCAGGGCGTTGTATATGGCCCTCAACTCCAGGACGTTGATGTGGAGACAAAACTCTAGGCTTGACCAGAGAACTTGGAAATTTCTTCCCAGTGTCACTGCTCCCCAGCCTCGGAGGATTGCGTCCGTGGTCACCAGGACCTAGTCCTGAATGCCGAACCTGCGACCTTCTAGTGGGTGAGCACTGTTCAGCCACCACAGGAGAGATACCCTGGTCCTGGGAGACAGGGTGATCCTTTGATGCATTTGTAAATGGGACCCGGACCACTTGTCCAAGAGGTCCCATTGAAAAGTCCTCGCATGGAACCTGCCGAAAGGGATGACCTCGTAGGAAGCCACCATCTTCCCCAGGACCCGCGTGCAATGATGCACTGAAACCTTTCTTGGTTTTAATAGGTTCCTGACCATGGCTACGAGTTCCTGAACCTTTTCAATCGGAAGAAAAACCTTTTTCTGGTCTGTGTCTAGAATCACGCGTTGTAGGGACTAGCTGGGACTTCGGTATATTGAGAATCCAGCCGTGTATCTGCAACGTCTTCATGGACAGAGACATGCTGTCCAGCAACCTCTCCCGAGATCTCGCCTTTATGGAGGAGATCGTCCAAGTATGGGATAATTGTGACCCCCTGCCTGCGCAGGAGCACCATCATTTCCGCCATTACCTTGGTGAAAATTCTCGGGGCTGTGGAAAGCCCAAACGGCAACGTCTGAAATTGGTAGTGACAGTCCTACACTGCAAATCTCAGGAACGCCTGATGCGGGGGGAGTATCGGAACATGAAGGTAAGCATCCTTCATGTCCAGGGACACCATCCAATCCCCCCCCCTCCAGGCTGGCGATGACCGCCCTGAGTGATTCCATTTTGAACTTGAACCTCTTCAAGTACAGGTTCAGAGATTTCAGGTTAAAAATGGGTCTGACCGAACCGTCCGGTTTCGGGAACACAAACAGGGTTGAGTAATATCCCTCTCCTTGCTGGAGATGAGGAACTGTGACAATCACCTGTTGAATATACAATTTTTGGATTGCTGCCAACACTAGCTCCCTCTCTGACGGGGAAGCCGGCAGAGCCGATTTGAAAAATCGGCGAGGAGGCAATTCCAGACTGTATCCCTGAGAAACACTCTAATGCCCAGGGATCCACCTGCGAGTGAACCCAGACGTGGCTGAAAAACCGAAGACGAGCCCCCACCAGATCTGCCTCCCCTCGGAAAGCCCCAGCGTCATGCGGTGGACTTTGCAGACGCAGGGGAGGACTTCTGCTCTTGGGAACTAGCTGTGTGCAGCTTTTTTCCCCTGCCTTTCCCTCTGGCAACAAAGGATGATCCACGTACCCTCTTGTTTTTATTGGAACAAAAGGACTGCATTTGATAATGAGGTGCCTTTTTTGTATGCTGCGGGGGGACATAAGGTAAGAAATTTGACTTACCAGCCGTAGCGACAAGATCCGAGAGGCCGTCTCCAAACAACTCCACCCCTTTGTAAGGCAAGGACTCCATATGCCGCTTTAAATCGGCATCTCCCGTCCACTGTCGGGTCCACAAGAGCCGCCTAGCAGAAATAGACATCGCATTTATTCTGGAGCTTAATAAACAAATGTCTCTCTGAGCATCCCTCATATACAAGGCAGCATCTCTGATATGCTCTATGGTCATTTGAATGGCGTCCCTATCTAAGGTGTTAATTTCCATAGATAAGGAATCATGCCACAACCGCACTACAAACCCAGGCCAACGCCATAGCCGGTCGAGCAATAGTACCGGAATGATTGTAAATGTGCTTTAAGGTAATTTCCTGCCTGCGATCAGCAGGTTCCTTGAGGGAAGCTGTATCCTGAGAAGGCAGTGCCACCTTTTTGGACAAACGTGTCAGCGCCTTGTCAACTTTTGGCGAAGATTCTCAGCGTATCCTATCAGTTTGTGGAAAAGGATACGCCATGAGAATCCTTTTGGGAACTTGTGGTTTCCTATCTGGAGAGTCCTAAGCCTTTTCGCACAAGTCACTTAATTCAAATGATGATGGAAAAGTGACTTCAGGCCTTTTCTCTTTATACATGTGTACCCTCGTGTCAGGGACAGGGGGTTCCTCAGTAATATGCAAAACCTCTTTAATGGCCATAATCATGTACCGAATACCTTTTGCCACCTTCGGCTGTAATTTTGCATCTTCATAGTCGACACTAGAGTCAGAATCTGTGTCATCGAACTGGGATATGGTGCGCTTCTGAGACCCCGACGGGCCTGGCGCCACAGGGACAGGCATGGACTGGGTACCTGACTGATCCCTAGCTTCTGCCTTGTCTAACCTTTTATGCAATAGATTGTCTTGAATGCAAATGTCATTCAGCATATCCACCCATTCCGGTGTCGGCGTTGCCGACCTGACATTCAAACACTACCCCTCCACAGTAAGCGAGCCTTCCTCGTCAAACATGTCGACACACGCGTACCGACACTTCACACACAGGGAACCTTTTTTCTGAAGACAGTATCCCTGTCAAGGCCCTAGAGAGAGAGAGAGAGAGAGAGAGAGAGAATGCCAGCACACACCCCAGCGCAATAACCCTGAAGACCAACACAAAATGTTTTTCCCCTGCAGCGCTGTGTAATATGTAAATCGCCAATCATGTGCCCCCCCCCTCTCTTTTAAGCACCCATTCACCGTGTGTAAGCAGGGGAGAGTCCGGGGAGCTTCCTCTCAGCAGTGCTGTGGAGAGAAAATGGCGCTGGTGAGTGCTGAGGGAGAAGCCCCGCCCCCTCGACGGCAGGCTTCTGTCCTGATCAAACTTAGTAAAATATGGCGGGGGCTCTTTTATATACATGTACGGAGCCCATCTGTACATGTATATAGTCTTTTTGCCATGCAGAAGTTTATATTGCTGCCCAGGGCACCCCCCCCTGCACCCTTACAGTGACCGGAGTGTGTGAGGTGTATGGGAGCAATGACGCACAGCTGCAGTGCTGTGCGTTACCTCAGTGAAGCTGATGGCTTCTGCCGCCTGAGACGTCTTCTGACTTCTGGCTCTGTGAGGAGAACGGCGGCGCGGCTACGGGGGTGGACGCCCAGTAAGAACCTGCGTTCACCCCCTCTGGAGCTAATGGTGTCCAGTAGCCGAGGAAGCAGAGCCTATCTTTGACAAGAAGGTCTGCTCCTCTCTCCTCAGTCCCTCGATGCAGGGAGCCTGTTGCCAGCAATGCTCCCTGTGAAAAAGTAGTAAAAAGTATAAAGAAAAATCCAAACAAAAATGCTTTCAGGCAGAGAACTCTGGAGAGCTCTCTGCAGTGCACCCATCTTGCTCTGGGCACAGTGTAAAACTGAGGTCTGGAGGAGGGGCATAGAGGGAGGAGCCAGTGCACACCCAGAGTCCAAAGCTTTCTTAAAGTGCCCTATCTCCTGCGGAGCCCGTCTATTAGATAGAGAGAGAGAGAGCGAGAGAGAGAGAGAGACAGACATGCAGTTCCCCAATAAGGCCCTTTGGAGAGACAGAGTATGCCAGCACACACCCAGCGCCACTGGACACAGATAAAATCCCAGTCTGTACAGCGCTTTTATATATCAATACACTCACTGCGCCAAATAAATGTGCCCCCCCCCCTCCTTTTTGCCCTCTGTACTTGTGTTCAGCAGGGGAGAGTCCGGGGAGCAGCTTCTCTGCAGCGTGCTGTGGAGAAAATGGCGCTGGTTAGTGCTGGAGGATCAAGCTCCGCCCCCTCAACTGCGGGCTTCGGTCCCGCTCAAATTCTTTATACTGGTGTGGATTTATTTAATATACTGCCTCCGCAGTATATATATGTCAGCCAGTGTCCCTTGAGGTTTATTATTGCTGCCCAGGGTGTCCCCCCCCTGCGCCCTGCACCCATACAGTGCAATCAGTGTGTGTGAATGTGGGAGCAATGGCGCGCTGTACCTCAGTGAAGATCTTAAGTCTTCGGCCGCCTTTGAAGTCTTCTTTCTTCTTATACTCACCCGGCTTCTATCTTCCGGCTCTGTGAGGAGGACGGCGGCGCGGCTCCGGGACGAACAGAGAGGATGAGACCTGCGTTCCAACCCTCTGGAGCTAATGGTGTCCAGTAGCCTAAGAAGCAGAGCCTATCATTTAAGTAGGTCTGCTTCTCTCCCCTCAGTCCCACGATGCAGGGAGCCTGTTGCCAGCAGTGCTCCCTGAAAATAAAAAACCTAACAAAAGTCTTTTTCAGAGAAACTCAGTAGAGCTCCCCTGCAGTGCATCCAGTCTCCTCTGGGCACAGGATCTAACTGAGGTCTGGAAGAGGGGCATAGAGGGAGGAACCAGTGCACACCCATCTAAAGTCTTTAGAGTGCCCATGTCTCCTGCGGAGCCCGTCTATACCCCATGGTCCTTACGGAGTCCACAGCATCCTCTAGGATGTAAGAGGGAAAAAAAAAAAAAAAAAGATGCTCTGTGCTACAGAGCCATAAGGCACTCACGCTTTATATATAACGCAATTTATATATATCGCGTTACATATATACGTGTATTTAAAATTATTCAAAATGTTATCACCCCCGATCTCCTGCATAAAGCGGCTAAACTTATAGGAGCAATTGGGAAAAGTACCATTTGGGCACCCAAACAGATCACTTCTCACATTTCAGCTCACTACCTCCCAGCGATGCGAGCTGAAATTTAGACTACAGCAAAAAATATAAAATAAAAATAAAAAACTGATTATCTTCTCTAGTAAGAGTAACATGACCTAGGTACAATACAAACTGCCATATCTAGGAGCAAAATACAGCAATAAAATGATAGACAAAGTAAAACTAGCACACGTGGTGAGGGTAAAGCAACTCATAACCCTTTCACACCGCACAAATAACCCGGTATTGGCCAGGTATATTGTTAGGGAAACAGGTCGCTGTGCGGTGTGAAAGAGGTCAGTCCAGTTTGGGAATAAAGAAGGGTTATTCCCGGGATATTAACTGGTCAGGTGCAGTGTGAAAGGGTTGCCGGGTCAATGCGACCCAGGACCCGTTCAGAGTATAGACAGAGGTGGCGTGGAGATGATCTAATCTCCTAGCGCTGCCGGGTCGGGAACCAAGTGTGAAAGGGTCCAATGCAGAGTCGCAATCGGGAAAAAAAAAAACTGTTTCCAAATCCCGGGTGTGAAAGCGGTATTGCTATCTTGTAGGGCCGGCAGTGGTAATTCGGCACTCTAGCCTGCACACAAGGTAAGGCGAGCATACTGTATGTCACAAAACAGACATGGAGGCAATACAAGGAGCACAGGTGGCTCTGCTAATGGTAAGAGGGAACAAGAGGAAAGAGGGTCCTGCTTGTGAGAGCTCAATTGCAGCCAAGCATTGCATTAGTACTGGCATAACAAGCTTCCATCCGGGGAAATGTGGGGCTAGTGTCACTGATATGACCTCTAAAAGGTGGGTACCCACTAGGTGATGTGCTTGGTGAGCGATATTGCCTAGAGTTTTCCCTCCCGGGCTAGGCGATGGTGGGTATACACATTGTGCGATATTGCAAAGGGACGTCATGCTGCGGCCGGCCGGTGCATGCAGCTTTGCACGACGAGTCCAAATTGAGCTGCATGCACGGCCGAGACCGAGGGTCGTCAACGACCAGTGGGGCCGTGCATCGCTCGTTGTCTGCTGCACACACGCTGGTCGATATAGTAAACTATATCACTCAGGAAGGGGGGGGGGGGGGGGGGGGGGGGGAGAATGTGTAGGCACCTTAAGGCTTGCAAAAAAAAAAAAAAAAAAAGGGAGAAATATCAAAGGGGAATGTTACTGAAGCATTAAACAAACCTATACATACATATTTTCTCTCATCTGTAAAGTGTATTTCGTTTTAGAGCCTGCAACATCTATGCACAATGCTCCGCTTGCATATAAATAAACCAGTTTTATTTTTCTGTAAGACCTTTTGTCCAGTTCTAATCCTTTTACTCCACTTGCTCTACTTTAGTTGCACAAGTTACTCCCAGTTGCTTAGAAATGTTGAAAGCAATGTGTTTAATGCTACAATGTTGCAGAGAGTAAAATTCATTTCTACCTTTATGCCAAAGAAGGCAACTAAGGACGGAGCACATGGGGATTTAAGCGCTGCTTCACAGTGTATTTATAGCACGTGAACTAAAAATACTATCTCTAGTTCAGCATTGGATGCACAAGTTAGGAATAGAACATATCGCAACATGCAAGTGTCTTTCCAGGACCTACTGTCGATAACACTTTCATGCCTAAAAACATGGATCAAAGCACTCGCGCCCCCCCCCCCACCCCCCCCCCCCCTCGCACTGCTGCATGACCATAAGAAACATTAGGAGACCAATATTGCTTCCTACTTTCAGACATTTGCCAACAAAGAGCATCCCAGGACACCATCACATCAGACTGTACACCCCTGTTTTCAACTATTTTAAATTCTGTTAAAGTGACCAAGTTACCCAATAGCTCAAACCCCCCGCCCCCCCCCCCCCCCCCCCCCATTTCAGTCTTCCATGTCCTGAGACAAGTTCAAATATTCGACAGCTACAGAGAAGACTCTAGCCAAGAGCGACATTGCAACCTGTATTTTCTTTCACAGCATATTTTAATGGAGCCATACAACAAATTACAAGGCCCTTTTCGGTATAGATTTTAAAAATCCATAGAAGCATAGCAACACAAGGCAATAAGAGCATAGAAAAAGAAAAAGCTCAAACTACACATCTTACAATTACAGGAAGTCCCATGAAATGAACAATATCACACTACTTGCACCGGAGTATTGCCTAGATTTTAAGCAACTACAATTCAGGTAGATTCTATAAGTTCACATCTCTCCAAAGCTCAGACATTACAGAAGGACAGTTACTGGCACCAATTATGTTATATGAAAGTGGCACGCCCATTTCCAACATTTGTAGGGGTGATTCAATCGTATTGGGTGCTTGCAACTCCCATCTAGTGACAGGGAGCTCACTAGTCAACTGTTTTGGGCACCCAGCACAGATCTCCTGAGGTACCAGCAGATAGCTGCTTAAAGTAGTGTTTTGGGGCTCAGCGTGCCTTCTCTGCGGCACACTGGAGAAGCCGCTTTGCAATTTGGGCATGAGACTGCGTCCATTGTGACCAGCGTGGGGCTGGTACCTCAAACTACTGACTGGAGCTACAGGTACCCAAAACAACTGTACCCCACATACACACAGTGGAACGCAACTCTGGCTCTTCAGTTATTTCATCCATACATGTGCTGAACTGTAGTTTGAACTTCTACAGTGAACCAGGACACTGCATTACACAATAAAAAGCAGATTACGGAGAGAATAATGACACTGTAAATTGCTGTTGCATGGAATGGGGCAGTCAATGCACAACACATCCACCAACTGCTCCAGGAACAGCATTTTATAGGTTACATAGGGGTCGATTCTATTCGGCAACTAATGAATAGCGTCGGGAATTAGCTCCCGACGCTATTCAATTCAGCAACTAATTACCTGCAATTGTTGGGAATTCTTCTCTCATCCCCGGGGGATGAGAAGAGAAACCCGACAAAAGTGCTGCCTCGCGGCCGGCGCGAGGCTGATTCTGTCGGGAATCAGCCTCGCGCCGGGGAGTTAAGTCGGAGAATGCCCGTTCTCCCGACAATTCAACCTGTTTTGTCGGCGAGAACGGGCCATCGCCGACGTAACTAGTTGCTGAATTGAATAGCGTCGGGAGCTAATTCCCGGCGCTATTCATTAGTTGCCGAATAGAATCGACCCCATAGAGGGGGTGGGAAGAAAATATTGCAGGTTAATGCATGGATTATATTTTCATATCCAATATGTGGGTCACAAGTGTCGTATAAACACAGTAATCACCTGTAGAACTTGAATCAAGTCTATTAGTAACAAAGACCAGACAACTACGTTTACATCTAAAAAAAACAAAGAAAAAAAAAACTGCACTATAACTGATCACGTGCGTAGGTAAGAGAGTAGGATTTTTAACAAAGAAAAATAAATTAGCTAGTAGTCGAAGAATCATTGCTGAGTGGGTGGCTGCAAATAACTGTCACAGTTTCCAGGTCATCCAGCAGGTGCACAGGGAGAGTTCTCCAACTGTCACATTTTCCAGAGCACAGCGGGGTCGATTCAATTCACCGACCGCTGAATAGCGCCAGGAATTAAGCTCCCAGCGCTATTCAATTCAGGTTAAGTCGGCGAATGCCCATTCTCCCGGACTTAACAGGTTGTTTTGCTGGGAGAACGGGTATTGTCCGACTTAACTCCCCACCGCGATGCTGATTCCCGACATAATCAGCCTTGCGCCGGCCGCATTTTTGTCGGGTTTCCTCTCTCATCCCCCGGGGGTGAGAGAAGAATTCCCGACAATTAGTGTCACTTGGCGCTGTATTGAATAACGCTGGGAGCTAATTCAACTGTCGGTGAATTGAATCGACCTCAATGGTGACGCATTGTAAATGGCAGGCAGACGTTTTGCCACATAACTCTGAAACAAAGGGGTCGATTCTATTCGGCAACTTAAGAATAGCGTCGGGAATTAGCTCCCGACGCTATTCAATTCAGCTGCTAGTGACCCGCAATTGTCGGGAATTCTTCTCTCATCCCCGGGGGATGAGAGAAGAAACCCGACAAAAGTGCTGCCTCGCGGCCGGCGCGAGACTGATTCTGTCGGGAATCAGCCTCGCGTCGGGTAGTTAAGTCGGAGAATGCCCGTTCACCTGACAAAACTACCTGTTAAGTCGGCGAGAACGGGCCATCGCCGACTTAACTTTAGCTGAATTGAATAGCGTCGGGAGCTAATTCCCGGCGCTATTCTTAAGTTGTCGAATAGAATTGACCCCAAAGCAACCATTTATGCGGCAAATATAATTCTGCAAATCTACCAGCCAAGACCTTTAATTTGGTATATATGCTATGCTCAGACAACGGCATCACAGAAATAGGTCACTCATAAAAGCCGTCGTCCTGCTAATATATAGATAATAATAAATAATCACAACAGGGTAGAGTGCCCGACAGCGGCAATTCAATTTGTTCTGCCGTTAGGACACGATCACCGCAACGCCAGCACAATTTCTACTCTCAGCCGCCAGAGGGGCATGCAGAAATGTGTGAAAAGTGGGATCCGGTCTCTAGGTCGACACTATCTTGGTCGATAGTAACTAGGTTGACAGGGTCTCCAGGTCAAAAGGTCAACATGAGTTTCAGTTTTTTTCTTTTTTTGAACCTTTTCATACTTAACGATCCACGTGGACTACGATTGGGAACGGTAACCTGTGCCGAGTGCAGCGGAGCAAGGCTCCCTGCCCGAAGCATGGCGAGCGAAGCGAGCCATGCGAGGGGACACGGTGCGCTAATTGGGGTTCCTGGTCACTCTACGAATAAAACAGACAAAAAATACCCAAAAAAACCCCCACACATTAAAAACTCATGTCGACCTTTTGACAGAGACTAATAGTGATCAACCTAGACACTGTCGACCTAGTTACTATCTACCTTCCATACCACACCAGTGAAAAGTGCCTAAACGAGACTTATTGCATTGTGGGACTACTTTAGGCGGGATAAGCTGCTATTCACGGATAAACCCCTTCCATTTGGGCACCCAATCAGAGCAACAACTGAATTACTTTGAAGGTCGCCAATTACAGTGGGTGCCCAAAAAAAAAAAAAAAAAAACACCACACACACACAACTGAACCCCATGTGCTGTTCCAAAATGGGACACCGAGTCCCTCACCATTCCAAGCTTTTACTTTCATCCTAAAGACATTTGAGAGAAACCTGCATAGTCATCAGTACAGTAACTGGTAGATGTGCGCAGCGACAGTATACAGTAGCACACACCCGAGTTCATCCCCCATAGACTGCTTCACACAGTATTATGGCCATTTAGCAGTAGGTGTTCTTTCTGTGCTTTTATTCCTTCACCCTGTAGCCACGACTCTGAAGAAACAGCTGACAAACTTCACAAAGCAATGTATGGCTCAAAACAGCAGTTCAAAAGCCATGGGCACCAAAGACTAGGTTTAATAAAATAAAAGTATACGAGAACTAATGGAAAAGGAAACTGTTCACAAGATTTTCAGCTTGTGCATTGATAGGAATGCCTTGTGTGCCTCTCAGGCTCACACTGGTGTGATTGTGTGTAAAAAGAAATAAGTTTAGTCAGTCTCTTAAAGTTACGCCGGTTTCCTCGGTGACTGATTACAGACACTGTGCCAAGTGGTCCTTAATTCCCTGGTGATACACTAGGTTCATGTAAGGTCTGAACTGAACACAAGGCTTGATGCTATGAATAGCTGAAAATAAAACCATCAATAGGAAGATAAACGGACCCGTACTGTTCTAACTTTCTGAAACAAGTTACAGTTTAACCTACCAACCATCCCAAACAAAAAGTAGGCGGCTAAACCCTGCAAGGCTTCGGACAGAGATACTGTAGTTTGTCAAAATTACTGTAGACCACTATGGGGTCGATTCAATTCGGCAACTTATGAATAGCGCCGGGAATTAGCTCCCGACGCTATTCAATTCAGCTGCTAGTTACCTGCAATTGTCGGGAATTCTTCTCTCATCCCCGGGGGATGAGAGAAGAAACCCGACAAAAGTGCTGCCTCGCGGCCGGCGCGGGCTGATTCTGTCGGGAATCAGCCTCGCGCCGGGGAGTTAAGTCGGAGAATGCCCGTTCTCCCGACAATGCAACCTGTTTAGTCGGCGAGAACGGGCCATCACCGACTTAACTGGAGCTGAATGGAATAGCGTTGGGAGCTAATTCCCGGCGCTATTCATAAGTTGCCGAATTGAATCGACCCCATATATACATTTAAAAAAAAAAAAAACACAAGAACACTGGCTCATCCAAGAGGCTGCCTGGCGAGAGTCCCAAATCCTTTTCTGTCTTCACCAATAAAGGTTGGTTCCCCACTGCTACTTGGTTAGGTTAGAATAACGTTGCAATAGTCATCCAATCAGAGCTCAATCCAGGTGGTGGTCAGAGCACTAAAACTGCCTCCAGCAGCGGGGCAAAAGGAGTTACAAGATACCACCAAGGTGCAGATGGCATGGATGCCAGGGGATCCATTCATTTTGCCGGCTGACGGGAGCCCGGCGGTCAGGATGCCAATGCCGGAATCCCGCCAACCGGATTACCGGCGCACGGGGGCTATTTCACTCGTGGGTGTCCACGACACCCACAGAGTGGGAACAAATCCTGTGGGGAGCGCAGCGAGCCTGTCCGGTGTGGGGGCTTTCGATGCCGGGACCGTAAACTTGTGATACGTGGGGGAAAGGGGGTTGTTAGCTATGAAATGTGTGGTTGGAATCCTAATGAAATTCCTGTTAAAGCTTTCTACGCTGAACTCTCCACTAACGCAAACGAGAAGATCATTTATACCCCTTTCACACCGCACAAATAACCCGGTATCTGCCGGGTCGGCGTGCTGTGTGAAATCACCATAGCCGAAATACTGGGTCACCTGACCCGGCAATTCAACCCGGGAATAAAGCAGTGTTATTTCCGGGTTGAATATCGGGTCAATCGTAGCGGAAATGGGCTCCCGGGGGTCGATGGGACTTGGGACCAGTTCACTACAACAATATATGCCCCCCTTGCAACCCGCCCGGCATATTACCGGGTCAGGGAAGCCTGCTGTAGCATCCAATGTCGGAGCCCACCCGGGAAAGGACCTGTTTCCAATTCCAGGCTGGGATCGGGCATTGGCGATGTGAAAGGGGTATAAGCCACTATTTCACCAGGCAGTATTAGTAAATAACGTGAACCATCTAAACACAAAACCACGCCATCCATCACGGATTTATTGAAAACTTAATTTAACTCCATACAGTGCAACAAGATTCTGCATTCAATTCATCAAAAAAAAAAAAATGTAAAAAATAAAAATTCAAAAAAGCCAACACCCATTGATCTAACACAAAGCACGTCTAGATTAAAGACAAACTACGTACAGGTGCCTGGGCCGCACAATCAGATTGGGAAACAGCGCTGGGCTTCAGCAGGCGGACAATTACACAATACTAGAGTGAAGAAAATGTAAACAACTCAGCATCTGGGCAACAAACTATTAAGCTGGGTACACACTAGACGATTTGTTTTTGAACGATGTGGACGATGACGACATTGTTACAATAATCATCCAGCGTGTACGTACAATATTGTTAACGAACCACACTCCCGCGGGTCGTTGACGAGGTCTTCCGTCGCCTGTATATGCATAGGTTGACTATATCGTCTGAAACTGCATGCCTGTGGTGGTAGAAGGAGGACGTTAGCAATATCGTTCAGTGTGTATGCACACTCGTTTGCCTGGGAGTTCAAGGGCAAACACCGACGATATCGCTCATGGAGCATATAGTCTAGTGTGCACCCAACTTTACAGTCAATGGGGTCAATTCTATTCGGCAACTAAAGAATAGCGCCGGGAATTAGCTCCCGACGCTATTCAATTCAGCTAAAGTTAAGTCGGCGATGGCCCGTTCTCGCCGACTTAACAGGTAGTTTTGTCAGGTGAACGGGCATTCTCCGACTTAACTACCCGGCGCGAGGCTGATTCCCGACAGAATCAGTCTCGCGCCGGCCGCGAGGCAGCACTTTTGTCGGGTTTCTTCTCTCATCCCCCGGGGATGAGAGAAGAATTCCCGACAATTGCGGGCAACTAGTAGCAGAATTGAATAGCGTCGGGAGCTAATTCCCGGCGCTATTCTTTAGTTGCCGAATAGAATTGACCCCGGGGTCGATTCTATTCGGCAACTTAAGAATTGCGCCGGGAATTAGCTCCCGACGCTATTCAATTCAGCTCCAGTTAAGTCGGCGATGTCCCGTTCTCGCCGACTAAACAGGTTGAATTGTCGGGAGAACGGGCATTCTCCGACTTAACTCCCCTGCGCGAGGCTGATTCCCGATAGAATCAGCCTCGCGCCGGCCGTGAGGCAGCACTTTTGTCGGGTATATTCTCTCATCCGCCGGGGATGAGAGAAGAATTCCCGACAATTGCGAGTCACTAGCAGCTGAATTGAATAGCGTCGGGAGCTAATTCCCGGCGCTATTCTTAAGTTGCCGAATAGAATCGTCCCCAATGTATCTTATGGTGCCCATACACTTATGAGATAGTCGGTGCTATCCTTCGATTTCGACCACATCTGTGAGAGAAATGGAAGGATTGTATGCACATTTTAGGTACCTTGAAACACGAAGCGCGGGCACGCCGGTCGAATATCGCGTCTCAAGATATGTGCTGCACTTAATATTTCTCGCATCGCAGTCCGATCGCATGTGGTTTTAAGCCCACGAGATATATCGCACTGCGATGTGCGATGGGCACCCGCCGGGAGCGGCCGGTGACGTGCCCATCACGTGATTACCATGCGATCTATCGCATGGTCATCACTTTGGCAGTTCAGGTGCGATGCGGTACGATGACCCGCGATGTCGTGTCGCAGGGCATCGCACAAGTGTATGGCCAGCATTACAGTTTGCACGTAAAACAATCCAACATTTCACTGTCAGAGCTTCCTTCCCACACTTTGGACAGCAGAGACCCACAAGGCCAACCACTAGGACCAAGTGCACAGCTAGAAATCAAGCTTCTTCTGATTGGGTGAGTGTTGGCATCCAATCAGCAGTTGGCTGTAACTTCCAGCAATGGGGTCGATTCGATTCACAGACAGTTGAATAGCGCCAGTAGCTAAATAGCTATTCAATACAGCTCCAAGTGACACTCAATTGTTGTGAATTCTTCTCTCACCCCCGGGGGATGAGAGACGAAATCCAACAAAAGTGCGGCCGACTCGAGGCTGATTCTGTCGGGAATTAGCATCGCGGTGGGGAGTTAAGTCGGAGAATGCCCATTCTCCCGACAAATCAACCTGATAAGTCCGGGAGAACGAGCCTTCGCCAACTTACCTTGAGCTGAATTGAATAGCGACGGAAGCCAATTCCCGGCGCTATTTAACGGTCGGTGAATTGAATCGACCCCATGAGTCAAACTTAAAAGCTGGCAGAACACCCACCATATCCCATCACTAGAACAGAGACCTCTACAACCTGTGCAAATATGTACATTATTATTCTAGTAGCTTTCAAGCATCACAATAAACCACACATTAAACGGTTAGCTCCACTGGCAGCCAGTAGATGGCGCCCAGTGGAGCTATTCAATTATTTCTCCTTTTGGATGCAATCGGCTGCTGCCGGCATTTCAGCTCACACCCTCCAGGAGTGGCGACCTCAAAGAAAAGAGTGACCCATAAGTGCCCAAACAGGACTTTTTGCACGACAAGCATGAAAAATAGGCACATCTGAATATCGCCCCCGCCAATCTCCTATCACTTTAGATGGGAGAGAGGGAATGATAAACTACTGAATAACCCCCAAAGTAAAATCAATCTCTGTGTAAGTATGGGGTTATTGCCTACTCATTTGCTTGTGGATAATTTAGGAAACCAATTACTGTTTCTTTCCATAATACTTTAGTAGTGTGCTGCAAAACCACCATACAAACAGCACGGGACTAAAACCATGTTACCATAGAATGTGAGGGCAGATAAACACTTGGCCCATCTAGTATGCCCATGTGACCGCTATTTAAATGCCATACCAGTTACGTTCCACTAGCTAACAGAACTCGTACACGCACAATTCTATTATCCCTACAAGTTTCAACCAATACAGGTAACCAAGTTATCCATCATACACTGGAGGAACGGCATAATGTCCCTAACATTTTAAGGGTCCAGTGCACCTCTGTAACAAGAGTAAAAAGTTCAACAACTCCATTCTACTACTCAAAACAGCAAGCAAAGACGTTCTTTAGAATTTAGGCACAGTAAGCGCGCCTTTTTAGAACACAAATGTCTAACATACTGTAGCATCCGGTCTGACGTCTGCAAACTAATAGCTAATGGTCATGTGACCAGGCATAACCAAAGCATTGTCATACAATTGGAATAAGAACAATCGTTGAGTCATTATAAACAAGGCACCCGAGCGAGCGGCACATTTCAGTGTTTAGAGTTAATGAAACGCTTCCACTTAAACTGCTTTCCAGAGCCACGTGAGATTTGTTTTTAACCAGGGGAAACGATTTTGGTTAGACGCCTCAACCCAATCTTCTCTATTAGAATCTTCAATTCCAAAATTTCAGATGCAATTTTAGAAGATTACACCAGGAAACTTTGCTCTGACTACTGTATGAAAACTTCAGCACATCTGGGTGTAGATTTAATAAAGTTTCTTAAACAAACAAGTTGCAGTGTTGCCTATAGCAACCAATAACATTGGGGTCGATTCTATTCGGCAACTAATGAATAGCGCCGGGAATTAGCTCCCGACGCTATTCAATTCAGCAACTAGTTACGTCGGCGATGGCCCGTTCTCGCCGACAAAACAGGTTGAATTGTCGGGAGAACGGGCATTCTCCGACTTAACTCCCCGGCGCGAGGCAGCACTTTTGTCGGGTTTCTCTTCTCATCCCCCGGGGATGAGAGAAGAATTCCCGACAATTGCAGGTAATTAGTTGCTGAATTGAATAGCGTCGGGAGCTAATTCCCGGCGCTATTCATTAGTTGCCGGATAGAATCGACCCCATTCAGTCTGCCATTTTCTAGAACACAACATAGAATTGTTAGGTAGTGATTGGTTGCTTTGGGCAACACCACCGTTTGTCTGAAGCTTTACTAAATCTACCCCCTCACCTGTACAGATAGAGGACTATATGTTACCACTATGGGCCTGTATCAGTATAACCATGGCGTGACGGTGGCCTAACGCACATTACACAGGGAACACATAAGGCAAGATTCTATTGGTTTTTGCAGAACTGACAGCTGCCAGACACTATTCAATTGCGTCTCCGGTTGGATGCGAACAGCTGATGGCGACTGCAATTCACCTCACACCCACAGGGGAACAGCGAGCCAAAATGTGCTAAAAGTGGCCCGTTTGGCCCACCAAACAGCACTTTTCGTGTACTGCCCATTAGTTTAATAGGGTTTAGCTGCTTTACACAGCTAAAAGCGACCTGTTTGGGCGCAATGTGCGCAATAAAACAAGCTGAATATCACCTCCTTGATCTCCTGACACTTTAGACAAGATAGTGGGTGCGATAAAACAACTGAATCTCGCCCATAGTGTATACACAATATTCCATTCTACCAGTGTAGGGGTGAAACACGCAACAGTGAGGCTACAAAGTAACATTGGCCAATTACAGCCCAGACAAGTCTGTCATTTGTATCAGCTATGCATGGGTCATCTACAGCTTAGCCCAGTGATGGCTAACCTTGACACTCCAGCTGTTGTTGAACTGCACATCCCAGCATGCCCTGCATCAGTTTTAGCATGGCCAAATAGCAAAACTGTAGCAGGGCATGCTGGGATGTGTAGTTCAACAACAGCTGGAGTATCAAGGTTAGCCATCACTGGCTTAGCCCAACAACCTAGAAAGTTGAATGGGGCTTTACAGTCTTCAATTACACCTATAAGTGGAATTAAATTATAAGAACACCCAGCAAACTGCTCCAAAAAACAGATCTATTGCTACTAGAACCCCTCTCATGTAAATGCACAGACCACCAGCTTTCCTCACCATTCAACATTACTGCTAAGAGAGCTTCATGTTAATCACTATATACATATCCCCCAAGCTTACACAACCAGCCCCTCTTCAGTGGGCATTCTAAGACGGAGTCCTGCAACAGCCAGACACACCACAGGCAGCCACCCTATGTGCACACTATACAAGTATTAGAGAGAAGGGACCATGGCACATTCAGAGGGCCTGGTAACAGGTAGGATGCCGAGCAAGGACCATAAACATACAGAAGGGCCCGGTAATAGGTATGACACAGGCCAGGGACCATGGCAAACAGATGCCTGGTAACCGGTATGACACAGCAGGGACCATAGTACATACAAAGAGGTTTGGTAACCAGTATGAGGCGGAGCAGGGACCATGGCACATACAGAGAGGTCCGATAACAGGTATGACACAGTATGGACCACGTATGACAGAGCAGTGACCACAACACATACAGAGGGGCCTAGAAACGAGTATCACACAGACCATGTTAAACATGACACAGGGACCATAGTTCGTACAGAGGGGCCTAGTAACAGCTATGACATGGAGCAGGGATTATGTAGCATGTGTGACACAGAGCAGGGGCCACTGCACATACAGATGGGCCTGGTAACAGGAATGACACAGAGCAGGGACCACTGCAGATACAGAGGGGCCTGGTAACAGGAATGACACTGAGCAGGGGCCAGTGCACATACAGAGGGCCTGGTAAATGGAATGACACTGAGCAGGGGCCATTGCACATACAGAGGAGCCTGGTAACAGGAATGACAGAGCAGGGGCCATTGCACATACAGAGGGGCCTGGTAACAGGAATGACACTGAGCAGGGGCCATTGCACATACAGAGGAGCCTGGTAACAGGAATGACAGAGCAGGGGCCATTGCACATACAGAGGGGCCTGGTAACAGGAATGACGGTGAGCAGGGGCCATTGCACATACAGAGGGGCCTGGTAACAGGAATGACGGTGAGCAGGGGCCATTGCACATACAGAGGGGCCTGGTAACAGGAATGACGGTGAGCAGGGGCCATTGCACATACAGAGGGGCCTGGTAACAGGAATGACGGTGAGCAGGGGCCATTGCACATACAGAGGGGCCTGGTAACAGGAATGACGGTGAGCAGGGGCCATTGCACATACAGAGGGGCCTGGTAACAGGAATGACGGTGAGCAGGGGCCATTGCACATACAGAGGGGCCTGGTAACAGGAATGACGGTGAGCAGGGGCCACTGCACATACAGAGGGGCCTGGTAACAGGAATGACGGTGAGCAGGAGCCACTGCACATACAGAGGGGCCTGGTAACAGGAATGACAGTGAGCAGGAGCCACTGCACATACAGAGGGGCCTGGTAACAGGAATGACAGTGAGCAGGAGCCACTGCACATACAGAGGGGCCTGGTAACAGGAATGACAGTGAGCAGAAGCCATTGCAGATACAGAGGGGCCTGGTAACAGGAATGACACTGAGCAGGGGCCAGTGCACATACAGAGGGCCTGGTAACAGGAATGACACTGAGCAGGAGCCACTGCACATACAGAGGGGCCTGGTAACAGGAATGACACTGAGCAGGAGCCACTGCACATACAGAGGGGCCTGGTAACAGGAATGACAGTGAGCAGAAGCCATTGCAGATACAGAGGGGCCTGGTAACAGGAATGACACTGAGCAGGGGCCAGTGCACATACAGAGGGCCTGGTAACAGGAATGACACTGAGCAGGAGCCATTGCACATACAGAGGGGCCTGGTAACAGGAATGACAATGAGCAGGAGCCACTGCACATACAGAGGGGCCTGGTAACAGGAATGACACTGAGCAGGAGCCACTGCACATACAGAGGGGCCTGGTTACAGGAATGACACTGAGCAGGAGCCACTGCACATACAGAGGGGCCTGGTAACAGGAATGACACTGAGCAGGAGCCACTGCACATACAGAGGGGCCTGGTAACAGGAATGACACAGAGCAGGGGCCATTGCAGATACAGATGGGCCTGGTAGCAGGAATGACACGGAGGAATACCCACTTCTGGAAGGCTTCTTGCTGCAGTGTGCAGGAGGCAGGTAACACACGCCGGGATCCTTATTGCCCCATTCCGTCTGTAAGGCTGTGAGCATCCTCTGAGGGGGAGCCTCGTCAGTGCTGGATGTGATCACCATGGATGAATGGGGGAGCCGCCTATAGATCCATCGCTGGCGGCCTGCTGGCTGGCTGCTGCTACAGGTAGGAGGAGAGTACGGGAGCCCGTCACACCGCCCTTATCTCTGGGGCAGCATACTGCCTGCCGGGAGCGGACAGACGAGGCGCGGCGCCGGGGGCCGCTCCGGAGCCCTGGGAGCCGGGTGAAGGTGAACGCGGGTCATGGAAGGTCACGTCCCAGCGAGCGGCGATCCCAGCGGGACAGGACGGGCCGTCTGCGGCCTGCTGATGCTGCTACTGGCGGCGGGTGTCCCGGACAGACGCTCCCCGGCTCTGAACTCTGGGCTCTCCCAAGTCTCAGGCTCCACACCCTGGGATGTACCACTGTGGTCACAGGCGGGGGGGAGGGAGGAGGAGAGGCGTCAGAGACACAATAATAAGCAGCGCCTACCTCGGGGTCCCGCCCAGCTGCCCCACACCCCCGCCTCGGCTGTGTCCGTGCACCGCGGTCGCCGCTGCCCAGTCCCGGCCGCCTCACACCATTTATAGTAACAGAGGAGCTGTGTCAGCCAGGGGCGCGCTCCCGCCGCCGCCGCTGTGCGCGCCCCCGCCGCTTCCGCTTCAGAACGGGCGGGAAAGGAGAAGCCCCCCCCTGTCTCCTGGGTCTGCGAGTGTAGCTGCTGCTGCTGGGCGGCTTATCCGTCTACCAGGCGGCGGCGGGTGTGAGGCGGCAGGCGCGCCATGGTACATACACCGTGCAGGCTGCACGGCCGGGATGATGTGGGGGCGTTCAGCAGGAGGAGGCGGGCTCAGCGCTGACTGACAGAGACATGTTTCATTCTGCTGAGTCACCCGCCCGTCTCTGAGGCGCTCGGCGGACGTGTCCAACTGCGGGCGGGGGGAGAGGGAGGGAATCGCCAGCGCTGCCCCAAGCTGCGCCAACGCCTTAGCAACAACACGCCGATTGGCTGGCGCTCGCAGCGGGAACGGGAGAGGGGGGCGAGCCATTGGCTGACGGGTAGGGTCGGGGACGCTGATTGGTTGCTTTCGCAGGGACTCCGTGAAGCAGCTGATAAAGCAGCAAGTGAAACAGGCGCAACCATGGGGGAGTGTGACTGAGAGCACAAAGTCTAATGTGCACAGCCCTGTGCTGTATATACTGCTGCCCCTGTATGTGCACCAGATACAGCATCCCACACACAGCTGTCCTATATACGTTATACAACTGCTCTATGCTATATACACTGCAGCCCAGCAGTCCTGTATGTGCCCCATATACACATACATTATCCCACACACACACACACACACACACACAACTGTCCTATATATACACACACACACACACACACACACACACACACACACACACACACAACAGCCCTATTTGAGATACTGTGTATATATACTGATGCCCCTGCAGCCCAGCACTCCTGTATGTGCACTATATACACATATATACATTATCCCACATAGCTGTCCTATATACAACTACTACATATACTGCTGCCCCTGCACTCCTGTATGTGCACTATACACAGTATACATATACACAGTATCACAAACAGCCCTCTATGAGATACAGCCCTGTGCTGTATATACTGCTGCCATCCTGTATGTGCACCATATACATTATCCTACACACAGCTGTCCTATGCTATATATACTGCTGCCCCTGCAGCCCTGTATGTGCACTATATATACATATACAGCATCCCACACACAGCTGTCCTATACTTTATACAACAGCCCTCTGAGATACAGCCCTGTGCTGTATATACTGCTGCCATCCTGTATGTGCACCATATACATTATCCCACACAGCTGTCCTATGCTATATATACTGCTGCCCCTGCAGCCCTGTATGTGCACTATATATACAGTATCCCACACACAGCTGTCCTATATACTTTATACAACAGCCCTCTATGAGATACAGCTCTGTGCTGTATGTGCACTATACACAGTAAACATATATATACACACAGTATCTCACACACACAGCTGTCCTGTACACTTTATACAACAGCCCTATAGGATATACACACAATGCTACTCACTCAGTACAGCCGTCCTATAAACACTATATATAAATGTATCTCTACATAAACACACAGCCATTATATACAGCAGCCATACAATATAAACAGGCATATTTATACTATAATAGCTTCCCAAACAAAGTTTGTGACACTCTGAACAGCCATCCTATATACATTACATACACACTGTATACATGACATGTGTGTGTCATTATAATAACACACACTGTCCTGCAGTTATATACACACAGTAGCCCTAGATATACATTACTTACCCTATAAAGATGATGTATGTGTGAAAGGAAAAAACCACACTGCCGTCATATACTATATACTGCAGCCCTATATACACTCCATACTACAGCTGTGTAAAGCCTTCATATGCATTACAACTACTCTATGGGGTCGATTAAATTCGGCAACTTATGAATAGCGCCGGGAATTAGCTCCCGACGCTATTCAATTCAGCTGCTAGTTACCCGCAATTGTCGGGAATTCTTCTCTCATCCCCGGGGGATGAGAGAAGAAACCCGACAAAAGTGCTGCCTCGCGGCCAGCGCGAGGCTGATTCTGTCGGGAATCAGCCTCGCGCCGGGGAGTTAAGTCGGAGAATGCCCGTTCTCCCGACAATTCAACCTGTTTAGTCGGCGAGAACGGGCCATCGCCGACTTAACTGGAGCTGAATTGAATAGCGGCGGGAGCTAATTCCCGGCGCTATTCATAAGTTGCCGAATTGAGTCGACCCCTATATTCATTAGATACAACAGCCACCCTATATTCATCCACTGTATACATTCTATATATACACTCACCAT
This sequence comes from Pseudophryne corroboree, assembly GCF_028390025.1. NCBI lineage: Eukaryota > Metazoa > Chordata > Amphibia > Anura > Myobatrachidae > Pseudophryne > Pseudophryne corroboree. The sequence continues at coordinate 31,925,741 of NC_086453.1, forward strand.
GTCCAACTACCATATATACAACCACTATGCACATGAAGTACAGCCACCATGCACAACTGCCCTATATAGATCCATACACTGCGCAGCAGCCATATACATTACATACCGGTACTGTTATCATTCACAACACCAGCCACTCTTTAGAGGTGTACATTATGTACAGCCACTATGCATCCCACTACAGTGAACAGACTATATAATACTGCTGCAGCGCTATGTACCAAGGCCCAGATTTATCAAGCTTTGGAGAGTGACAAATTGCACGGTGAAAAAGTACCAACCAACCAGCTCCTGTCACATTACAGGCTGTGCTTGAAAAATGACAGTTAGGAGCTGATTGGTTGGTACTTTATGACCATGCAATTTTTCTTGATAAATCTGGGTCCTAGTCTAGTGAGGGACACTATAAGCACATTCCCACCGCTCCAGCCTCTATGGGCCTGATTCAAAGGTTCTCCTCTCCCACCCGCAATCGCGCCCACCAGCAGTATTCTAATGTTGCTGCAGATGGGCGCAACAAGTTCATTTCAGCTCGCTACCCCCGGGAGATCGGGGGTGCGATAAGATTTGAATTCCCCCCCTATGTAAGCATTTCAGACTGTAAGACAAGCTGCCCCTCCCCCATTAATATACACAGGGAGTTTTTGAGGATAATTTCCGGTATTAATCTGTCTCATTGCTATCTCTGTAAAGCCTTGTGTGTAATTCTGCATCTGATACAGTTATTTGCACACCTCTTTGCTAGCAGGAAAACTTTGCAGCTATGGGGTCGATTCAATTCTCTGACAGTTGAATAGCGCCGGGAATTAGCTCCCGGTGCTATTTAATACAGCGCCAAGTGACTCAATTGTCGGGAATTCTACTCTCACCCCCGGGGGATGCAAGAGGAAATCAGACAAAAGAGCTGCCGCGCGGCCGGCGCAAGGCTGATTCTGCCGGGAATCAGCATCGCGGCAGGGAGTTAAGTCGGAGAATGCCCGGACTCCCGACAAATCAACCTGTTAAGTCCGGGAGAACGGACATTCGCCGACTTGAGTTGAATTGAATAGCGACGGGAGCTAATTCGAAGAATTGAATGGACCCCTAAGTCTTCTTTAACACATGTACTGAGCTAAAAGCTCCATATTTAATGTCGCTTGCCCTAGTTTACCAATGTTTTCCCCCCTAAGCTTAGAAACCAAAGCAATTAGCAATAGCGGTCATAGGGCTCGATTCAATTCAGCATGATGTTATGCCGGAGTTGAGGATTCCTTCCTGCACCCTTCCCGGGGTGCGAGCAGAAATCAGACGGTGTGATGCCGTTTTTTGCCCTTAGCGCACCAGAAGCAACATCGTGCCCGACGTTTAAGTCAGACAATGCTGGTTCTCGCGACTAAACAAGGTGCGAGTACCATTATTCTCCGACATAACAGCGCACTGAATTGAATTAAGCCCAAAGAAAGCATTAGCAATAAGCAATATCCTCTGAAAACGATATTGTGTCCTGAAATGACAGTTCAAAGGTTCTGTCCTCTTATTCCAGGTAAAAAAAGTCTGTCATGGCCACTCTCGCTTTATAACCAGCACAAGTATAAAAGGAGAGAGATTACCATTTGAACACAGCCGGGAATTGTGGATATGAAATCTGATTGGCCAGGCGCAACTCCTGCGTCATTGACAACATTTATGTGATCACTAGCCTCTGTCAGAGCTCTAGTACTGACAGTCGACTTCTCTGACCATTGGCTAAAGTAAGGAGCTGTACCGTTTTTACAAGACCCCGAACGTATTTGTTGTATGGGTGGGAGCAAAGAGCACAGATCCCCCCTTCTGGGGCTGTTTTAATCTTTAATGACCTGTGCTAGACTTTAGACACAATAGATATATCAGTACAGCCATACGTTCACCACGGTTGTTGCATATCAACACCTATGGATTTTATTTACACTCTGGAAAGGTATAACACTTTGTACTTGCATTGAAATGGGCTGCCGAGGTCTCGCTGCTCATATACAAATGTTATAATGGCTGACAGATGTTTACATATTTACCAGGCAGAATGCTGGAAAGGAAGCAAGACTGTCTGGGAACCAGACTTCAGAGTGTTTATACCTACCCCACGCTGAATGGATACCAGCAAGCCAAACACCCCAGTACGGCTCTTCCATGTGTCAGCATTAGGGAAGGGGCTCATTTTCTGGCATACACTAAAGGTAGAAGTTCAGTTATATTATAGTTCCTCATTTTAGGGAGGCCGATCACCTGTACCCAGTGCAGTCACTAATTCTGCGGGCTGAAGCACCAATTAATTATGGAGGAGGTAGCCTATAAAATGAGTAGGAATCGGCGACCTGTTATAGTTTATTACTAGTTCCAAGAGAAATGATAGGATTAGTTAAATATATTCCATTTTTGTCGGCCACTGACCAAATCATTGTACTTGTCTGGCGGCACGATAATGAAGAAAGCGATCAGTGCTATTGTACATGCTGTATAGTTCTCTGACATGTCAAATATGTGTGGTCAACAATCGGATTGTTTGTGGACAGCCCAATTATCAGAGAACAGTGCTACGTGTAAGCAAACCAGCGCCATATCTAATCCAGTCAGGGTACAGGTGCTTTCCAGGAATTAACTCCATCAGTAGGATGATCCTGGAATCCCCACAATATGTTATTTGATGCTCAGTACCTATACACTTCCTACTGCTCCTCAGCACCTGGTGTAAGGCTACGGAGCACCTATCACATGCCAATTCCCCACAGAACCTGGTACTCCCATGGTAGACAAATTACATTGCAACAAACCTGGACACGTTCACAGGACTCAAGTCTAAAATAGGCCACCACATTACCAGATACTCCAACACAATTTCTCTATCGTCCTAAGTGGATGCTGGGGTTCCTGAAAGGACCATGGGGAATAGCGGCTCCGCAGGAGACAGGGCACAAAAAAGTAAAGCTTTTACCAGATCAGGTGGTGTGCACTGGCTCCTCCCCCTATGACCCTCCTCCAGACTCCAGTTAGATTTTGTGCCCGAACGAGAAGGGTGCAATCTAGGTGGCTCTCCTAAAGAGCTGCTTAGAGAAAGTTTAGCTTAGGTTTTTTACTTTACAGTGAGTCCTGCTGGCAACAGGATCACTGCAACGAGGGACTTAGGGGAGAAGTAGTGAACTCACCTGCGTGCAGAGTGGATTTGCTGCTTGGCTACTGGACACTAGCTCCAGAGGGACGATCACAGGTACAGCCTGGATGGTTACCGGAGCCGCGCCGCCGGCCCCCTTGCAGACGCTGAAGAGAGAAGAGGTCCAAAATCGGCGGCTGAAGACTCCTGAGTCTTCATAAAGGTAGCGCACAGCACTGCAGCTGTGCGCCATTTTCCTCTCAGCACACTTCACACAACAGTCACTGAGGGTGCAGAGCGCTGGGGGGGGCGCTCTGAGAGGCAAATAAAAACCTTATTAGAGGCAAAAAATACCTCACATATAGCCCACAGAGGCTATATGGAGATATTTAACCCCTGCCTAACTTCAAAAATAGCGGGAGACGAGGCCGCCGAAAAAGGGGCGGGGCCTATCTCCTCAGCACACAGCGCCATTTTCTCTCACAGAAAAGCTGGAGAGAAGGCTCCCAGGCTCTCCCCTGCACTGCACTACAGAAACAGGGTTAAAACAGAGAGGGGGGGCACTGATTTTGGCGATATTGTATATATATAAAAGATGCTATAAGGGAGAAACACTTATATAAGGTTGTCCCTATATAATTATAGCGTTTTTGGTGTGTGCTGGCAGACTCTCCCTCTGTCTCCCCAAAGGGCTAGTGGGTCCTGTCCTCTGTCAGAGCATTCCCGGTGTGTGTGCTGTGTGTCGGTACGTGTGTGTCGACATGTATGAGGACGATGTTGGTGAGGAGGCGGAGAAATTGCCTGTAATGGTGATGTCACTCTCTAGGGAGTCGACACCGGAATGGATGGCTTATTTAGAGAATTACGTGAGAATGTCAACACGCTGCAAGGTCGGTTGACGACATGAGACGGCCGACAATCTATTAGGACCGGTCCAGGCGTCTCAGAAACACCGTCAGGGGTTTTAAAAACGCCCATTTACCTCAGTCGGTCGACACAGACACAGACACGGACACTGAATACAGTGTCGACGGTGAATAAACAAACGTATTTCTCATTAGGGCCACACGTTAAGGGCAATGAAGGAGGTGTTACGTGTTTCTGATACTACAAGTACCACAAGAAAGGGTATTATGTGGGAGTGAAAAAACTACCTGTAGTTTTTCCTGAATCAGATAAAATAAAATGAAGTGTGTGATGATGCGTAGGGTTACCCCGATAGCAAATATTGGCGTTATACCCTTTCCCGCCAGAAATTAGGGTACGTTGGGAAACACCCCTTAGGGTGATAAGGCGCTCACACGCTTATCAAGTGGCGTTACCGTCTCCAGATACGGCCGCCCTCAAGGAGCCAGCTGATAGGAAGCTGGAAAAATATCCTAAAAAGTATATACACACATACGGTGGTTATACTGCGACCAGCGATCGCCATCAGCCTGGAGATGCAGTGCTGGGTTGGCTTGGTCGGATTCCCTGACTGAAAATATTTTATTCATGTAGAGCATTTAATAGGATGCATTCTATATATATGTATGTGAGATGCACAGAGGGATATTTGCTCTCTGGCATCAAGATAAGTGCGTTGTCCATATCTCCCAGAAGATGTCAGGGACACGACAGTGGTCAGGTGATACAGATCCCATACGGCAGATGGAAGTATTGCTGTATAAAGGGAAGGAGTTATTTGGGGGTCGGTCCATCGGACCTGGGGACCACAGCAACAGCTGGGAAATCCAACCTTTTTTACCCCAAGTTACATCTCAGCTAAAAAAGACACCGTCTTTTCAGCCTCAATCTTTCCTTTCCCATGAGGGCATGCAGGCAAAAGGCCAGTCATATCTGCCCAGACATAGAGGTAAGGGAAGTAGACTGCAGCAGGCAGCCCTTTCCCAGGAAAAGAAGCCCTCCACCGCGTCTGCCAAGTCCTCAGCATGACGCTGGGGCCGTGCAAGCGGACTCAAGGTGGGGGGGTAGTCTCAAGAGTCTCAGGGCGCAGTGGGATCACTCGCAAGTTGACCCCTAGATCGTACGAGTATTATCCCAGGGGTAAAGATTGGAGAGTCGAGACATCTTCTCCTCGCAGCTTCCTGAAGTCTGCTTTACCAACGGCTCCCTCCGACAGGGAGGCAGCATTGGAAACAATTCACAAGCTGTATATCCAGCAGGTGATAATCAAAGTACCCCTCCTACGACAAGGAAAAGGGTATTATTTTTCCACACTATATTGTGGTACTGAAGCCAGACGGCTTGGTGACACATAGTCTAAATCTAAAATGTTTTGAACACTTACATAAAAGGTTCAAATCGAGATAAAGTCACTCAGAGCAGTGATAGCGAACCGGAAAAAAGGGGACTATATGGTGTCCCTGGACATCAAGGATTACCTCCATGTCCAAAATTTGTCCTTCTCATCAAGGGTACCTCTGGTTCGTGGTACAGAACTGTCAATATCAGTTTCAGACGATGCCGTTTGAATTATCCACGGCACCCCGGGCCTTTTTACCAAGGTAATGGCCGACAAGATGTTTCTTCAAAGAAAAAAGGCATCTAAATTATCCCTTACTTGCACGACCTAAAAAGGGCAAGTTCCAGAGAACAGTTGGAGGTCGGAAGAGCACTATCTAAAGTAGTTCTTCGACGGCACGACTGGATTCTAAATATTCCAAGAATCGCAGCTGTTTTCCGACGATACGTCTGCTGTTCCTAGGGATGATTCTGGACACGGTTCAGAAAAAGGTTTTTCTTCCCGAGGAAAAAGCCAAGGAGTTATCCGACCTGTCAGGAACCTCCTAAAACCAGGAAAGGTGTCTGTACATCAATGCACAAGAGTCCTGGGAAAAATGGTGGCTTTTTACGAAGCAATTCCATTCGGCAGATTCCATGCAAGAATTTTCCAAAGGGATCTGTTGGACAAATGGTCAGGGTCGCATCCTCAGATGCACCTGCGAATAACCCTGTCGCCAAGGACAAGGGTATATCTTCTGTGGTGGTTGCAAAAGGCTCATCTATTGGAGGGCCGCAGATTCGGCATACAGGATTGGATCCTGGTGACCACGGACGCCAGCCTGAGAGGTTGGGGAGCAGTCACACAAGGAAGAAACTTCCAGGGGGTATGGACGAACCTGGAAAAGTCTATTCACATAAACATTCTGGTACTAAGAGCAATCTAAAATGCTCTAAGCCAGGCGGAACCACTCCTGCAAGGAAAACCGGTGTTGATTCAGTCGGACAACATCACGGCGGTCGCCCATGTAAACAGACAGGGCGGCACAAGAAGCAGGAGTGCAATGGCAGAAGCTGCCAAGATTCTTCGCTGGGCGGAGAATCACGTAATAGCACTGTCAGCAGTGTTCTTCCCGGGCGTGGACAACTGGGAAGCAGACTTCCTCAGCAGACACGATATACACCCGGGAGAGGGGGGTCTTCATCCAGAAGTCTTCCACATGCTAATAAACTGTTGGGAAAGACCAATGGTAGACATGATGGCGTCTCGCCTCAACAAGAAACTGGACAAGTATTGTGCCAGGTCAAGAGATCCACAGGCAATAGCTGTGGACGCACTGGTAACACCTTGGGTGTACAAATCAGTATATGTGTTTCCTCCTCTGCCTCTCATACCAAAGGTATTGAAGATTATACGGTGAGGAGGAGTAAGAAATACTAGTGGCTCCGGATTGGCCAAGAAGGACTTGGTACCCGGAACTTCAAGAGTTGGTCACGGACGACCCGTGCCCTCTACTTCTGAGAAGGGACCTGCTACAACAGGGTCCCTGTCTCTTTCAAGACTTACCGCGGCTGCGTTTGACGGCATGGCGGTTGAACGCCAGATCCTAAAAGGGAAAGGCATTCCAGAAGAAGTCATTCCTACCTTGATTAAGGCAAGGAAGGAAGTCACCGCGAAACATTATCACCGCATTTGGCGAAAATATGTCGCGTGGTGCGAGGATCGGAGTGTTCCGACGGAGGAATTTCAACTGGGTCGTTTCCTACATTTCCTACAATCAGGATTGTCTAGGGGTCTCAAATTGAGATCTATTAAGGTTCAAATTTCGGCCCTGTCAATATTCTTCCAAAAAGAATTGGCCTCAGTTCCTGAGGTACAGACTTTTGTTAAAGGAGTACTGCATATACAGCCTCCTGTGGTGCCTCCGGTGGCACCGTGGGATCTAAATGTAGTTTTAGATTTCCTCAAATCCCATTGGTTTGAACCATTGAAAAAGGTGGATTTTAAATATCTCACATGGAAAGTGACTATGTTACTGGCCCTGGCTTCCGCCAGGAGAGTATCTGAATTGGCGGCTTTATCTTATAAAAGCCCTTATCTAATCTTCCATTCGGATAGGGCAGAACTGAGGACTCGTCCGCATTTTCTCCCTAAGGTGGTATCAGCGTTTCACCTGAACCAACCTATTGTGGTGCCTGCGGCCTCTGGCGACTTGGAGGACTCCAAGTTGTTGGACGTTGTCAGAGCCTTAAAAATATACATTTCAAGGACGGCTGAAGTCAGAAAATCTGACTCGCTGTTGATACTATATGCACCCAACAAGTTGGGTGCCCCTGCTTCTAAGCAGACGATTGCTCGTTGGATTTGTAACACAATTCAACTTGCTCATTCTGTGGCAGGCCTGCCACAGCCTAAATCTGTTAAGGCCCATTCCACAAGGAAGGTGGGCTCATCTTGGGCGGCTGCCCGAGGGGTCTCGGCATTACAATTCTGCCGAGCAGCTACGTGGTCGGGGGAAAACACGTTTGTAAAATTCTACAAATTTGATACCCTGGCAAAAGAGGACTTGGAATTCTCTCATTCGGTGCTGCAGAGTCATCCGCACTCTCCCGCCCGTTTGGGAGCTTTGGTATAATCCCCATGGTCCTTTCAGGAACCCCAGCATCCACTTAGGACGATAGAGAAAATAAGAATTTACTTACCGATAATTCTATTTCTCGGAGTCCGTAGTGGATGCTGGGCGCCCATCCCAAGTGCGGATTATCTGCAATACTGTACATAGTTATTGTTAACAAATTCGGGTTATATTGTTAAGGAGCCATCTTTAAGAGGCTCTTTCTGTTATCATACTGTTAACTGGGTTTAGATCACAAGTTGTACGGTGTGATTGGTGTGGCTGGTATGAGTCTTACCCGGGATTCAAATTGCCTCCCTTATTGTGTACGCTCGTCCGGGCACAGTACCTAACTGGAGTCTGGAGGAGGGTCATAGGGGGAGGAGCCAGTGCACACCACCTGATCTGGTAAAAGCTTTACTTTTTTGTGCCCTGTCTCCTGCGGAGCCGCTATTCCCCATGGTCCTTTCAGGAACCCCAGCATCCACTACGGACTCCGAGAAATAGAATTATCGGTAAGTAAATTCTTATTAAAGCAGGGTTATTTCCGTCATTACATCAGTTCAGCTGTTGACCGGGAACCTAAGATTCCTGTTTATGCATTTGGTATACTGGAAGTTCTAAGCCAAGTTTCCAGCATGGCAGCTCACACTAAAGCAGGCAGATTTATACATGCAGCCATGACGGTAAGGCAGGCATTCCTAACCTCGCTCCTCAAGGCACGCTACAGATTTTAGTCATATCCAGGCTTGAGCACAGGTGACTTAATTCGTTTTGATTTACCCATCTGTGCTGAAGCCTGGATATCACTAAAACCTGTACTGCTAGTGTGCCTTGAGGACCGAGGATGGGAATTCCTGTGGTAAGGAGTATGCTGTGCTTTTCCACATAAACATTATATAATAAGAATTTACTCACCGGTAATTCTATTTCTCGTAGTCCGTAGTGGATGCTGGGAACTCCGTAAGGACCATGGGGAATAGCGGGCTCCGAAGGAGGCTGGGCACTCTAGAAAGATCTTAGACTACCTGGTGTGCACTGGCTCCTCCCACTATGACCCTCCTCCAAGCCTCAGTTAGGTACTGTGCCCGGACGAGCGTACACAATAAGGAAGGATTTTGAATCCCGGGTAAGACTCATACCAGCCACACCAATCACACCGTACAACTCGTGATATGAAACACAGTTAACAGTATGAAACAATAGAGCCTCTCAACAGATGGCTCAACAATAACCCGATTTAGTTAACCATAACTATGTACAAGTATTGCAGATAAACCGCACTTGGGATGGGCGCCCAGCATCCACTACGGACTACGAGAAATAGAATTACCGGTGAGTAAATTCTTATTTTCTCTAACGTCCTAGTGGATGCTGGGAACTCCGTAAGGACCATGGGGATTATACCAAAGCTCCCAAACGGGCGGGAGAGTGCGGATGACTCTGCAGCACTGAATGAGAGAACTCCAGGTCCTCCTCAGCCAGGGTATCAAATTTGTAGAATTTTTGCAAACGTGTTTGCCCCTGACCAAGTAGCTGCTCGGCAAAGTTGTAAAGCCGAGACCTCTCGGGCAGCCGCCCAAGATGAGCCCACCTTCCTTGTGGAATGGGCATTGACAGATTTTGGCTGTGGCAGGCCTGCCACAGTATGTGCAAGCTGAATTGTACTACAAATCCAACGAGCAATAGTCTGCTTAGAAGCAGGAGCACCCAGCTTGTTAGGTGCATATAGGATAAACAGCGAGTCAGATTTTCTGACTCTAGTTGTTCTGGAAACATATATTTTCAGTGCCCTGACAACGTCTAGCAACTTGGAGTCCTCCAAGTCCCTAGTAGCCTAGGCACCACAATAGGCTGGTTCAGGTGAAACGCTGACACCACCTTTGGGAGAAACTGGGGACGAGTCCTCAATTCTGCCCTATCCATATGGAAAATCAAATAAGGGCTTTTACAAGACAAAGCCGCCAACTTTGATACTCGCCTGGCAGAAGCCAAGGCCAATAACATAACCACCTTCCACGTGAGATATTTCAAATCCACGGTTTTTAGTGGTTCAAACCAATGTGATTTTAAGAAACTCAACACCACGTTGAGATCCCAAGGTGCCACAGGAGGCACAAACGGGGGCTGACTCTGCAGCACTCCTTTTATAAATGTCTGAACTTCAGGTACTGAAGCTAGTTCTTTTTGAAAGAAAATCGACAGAGCCGAGATCTGTACCTTAATGGAACCCAATTTAAGGCCCATAGTCACTCCTGCTTGCAGGAAATGCAGAAATCGACCTAGTTGAAATTCCTCTGTTGGGGCCCTTTCGGCCTCACACCATGCAACATATTTTCGCCATATGCGGTGATAATGAGTTGCTGTAACCTCTTTCCTGGCTTTAGTAAGCGTAGGAATGACTTCCTCCGGAATGCCCTTTTCCTTCAGGATCCGGCGTTCAACCGCCATGCCGACAAACGTAGCTGCGGTAAGTCTTGGAACAGACAGGGCCCCTGCTGCCGCAGGTCCTGTCTGAGTGGCAGAGGCCATGGGTCCTCTGATATAAATTCTTGAAGTTCTGGGTACCAAGCTCTTCTTGGCCATCCACGAGTATCGTTCTTACTCCTCGCCTTCTTATTATTCTCAGTACCTTTGGTATGAGAGGCAGAGGGGAGAACACATAAACCGACTGGTACACCCACGGTGTTACCAGAGCGTCCATAGCTATCGCCTGAGGGTCCCTTGACCCGGTGCAATATCTTTTATAGCTTTTTGTTGAGGCGGGACGCCATCATGTCCACCTGTGGCCTTTCCCAATGGTGTACAATCCTATTGGAAGACTTCTGGAGGAAGTCCCCATTCTCCCGGGTGGAGGTCGTGTCTGTTGAGAAGATCTGCTTCCCAGTTGTCCACTCCGGGAATGAACACTGCTGACAGTGCTAACACATGATTTTCCGCCTATCGGAGAATCCTTGTGGCTTCTGCCATCGCCATCCTGCTTCTTGTGCCGCCCTGTTGGTTTACATGGGCGACTGCCGTGATGTTGTCTGATTGGATCAGTACCGGCTGGTTTTGAAGCAGAGGCCTTGCCGGCCTCAGGGCATTGTAAATGGCCCTCAGGTCCAGAATATTTATGTGTAGGGAAATAACCTGACCTGACCAAAGTCCCTGGAAATTTCTTCCCTGTGTGACTGCCTCCCAGCCTCAAAGGCTGGAATCCATGGTCACTAGGACCTAGTCCTGTATGCCGAACCTGCGGCCCTCTTGAAGATGGGCACTCTGCAGCCACCACAGTAGAGATACCCTGGTCCTTGGAGACAGGGTTATCAGCCTATGCATCGGAAGATGCGATCCGGACCACTTGTCCAACAGGTCCCTCTGAAAAGTTCTTGTATGGAACCTGCCTAATGGGATTGCTTCGTAGGAAGCTACCATTTTTCCCAGGACTCGCGTGCAATGATGCACCACTACCTATTTTGGCTTCAGGAGGTCTCTGACTAGAGATGACAACTCCTTGGCTTTCTCCTCCGGGAGAAACACTATTTCTGGTTTATGTCCAGAACCATCCCCAGGAACAGTAGACGTGTCATAGGAACCAGCTGTGACTTTGGACTGTTTAGAATCCAACCATGCTGTTGTAGCACTTTCCAAAATAGTGCTACCCCGACTACCAACTGCTCCTTGGACTTCGCCCATATAACGAGATTGTCCAAGTACGGGATAACTACAACTCCCTTTTTTTGAAGGAGTATCAACATTTCGGCCATTACCTTGATAAAACACCCTCGGTGCCATGTACAGTCCAAACGGCAGTGTCTGGACTTGGTAATGGTAATCCTGTACCACAAATCTGAGGTACTCCTGGCGAGGATGGTAAATGGGGACATGCAGGTAAGCATGCTTGATGTCCCAGGATACCATGTAATCCCCCTCGTCCAGGCTTGGAATAACCGCCCTGAGCGATTCCATCTTGAACTTGAATTTTTGTGTTCAAGGATTTTAAATATAAAATGGGTCACACCGAACCATGCGGTTTCGGTACCCCAACCCGTGTGGAATAGTAACCCCGTCCTTGTTGAAGTAGGGGCACCTTGAGTATTACCTGCTGGGAATACCGCTTATTAATTGCCTCTCGCACAGCCTCCCTGCCTGAGGGAGTTGTCAGCAAGGCATATTTTAGGAAACGGCTGGGGGGAGACATCTCGAATTCCAGCTTGTACCCCTGAAATACTACTTGAAAGAAACAGGGATCCACCTGTGAGCGAGCCCACTAATTGCTGAAATTTTTGAGACGGCCCCCCACCGTACCTGGCTACACCTGTGGAGCACCCGCGTCATGGTGTGGCCTCACAGGAGGCGGGGGAAGAATCTTGATTCTGGGAACAGGCTGACTGGTGCAGCTTTTTTCCCTCTACCCTTGTCTCTGTACAGAAAGGAAGCGCCATTTGTTTCTGAAGCCGAAAGGACTGTACCTTTGTCTGTGAGGAAACCTGAGGTAAAATTATTTCTTCCCAGCAGTTGCTGTGGATACGAGGTCCCAGAGACCATCCCCAAATAATTCCTCACCCTTATAAGGCTCTCTATGCGCTTTTTAAGTCAGCATCACCTGTCCAGTGACAGGTCTCTAATACCCTCCTGACAGAATGGACATTACATTTATTTTGGATGCCAGCCGGCAAAATATCCCTCTGTGCATCCCCCATATATAAGACGACGTCTTTAATATGTTTTTATGTTTGCCAACTAGTATCCCTGTTTGACAGGGTCACCGACCACGCTGCAGCAGCACTATCTGCAGGTCTCAGTCTAGTACCTGAGTGTGTAAATACAGACTTCAGGATAGCCTCCTGTTTTTTATCAACAGGTACCTATTAAAGTGGCCGTATCCTAAGACGGCAGTGCCACCTTTTTTGACAAACGTGTGAGCGCCTTATCCACCCTAGGAGATATCTCCCAGCGTAACTTATCCACCTGGCGGGAAAGGGTACACCATCAGTAACTTTTTATAAATTACCAGTTTCTTAACGGGGGAACCCACGCTTTCACACACTTCATTTATTCATCTGATGGGGGAACAAAACACTGCCTGTTTTTTCTCCCCAAACCTAAAACCCATTTTTAGAGGTGCTTGGGTTAAAGTCAGAAATGTATAACACATTTTTTATTGCCGGGATCACGTCACGGATGTTCCTAGTGGATTGTGTATATGTCTCCACCTTGTCGACACTGGAGTCAGACTCCGTGTCGACATCTGTGTCTGCCATCTGAGAGAGCGGGCGTTTTTGAGCCCCTGATGGCCTTTGAGACGCCTGGGCAGGCGCGGGCTGCGAAGCCGGCTGTCCCACAGCTGTTACGTCATCCACCCTTTTATGTAAGGAGTTGACACTGTCGGTTAATACCTTTCACCTATCCATTCACTCTGGTGTCGGCCCCACAGGGGGCGACATCACATATATCGGCCTCTGTTCTGTCACCATATAAGCCTCCTCATTCAACATGTCGACACAGCCGTACCGACACACCGCAGACACACAGGGAATGCTCTAAACGAGGACAGGACCCACAAAAGCCCTTTGGGGGGACAGAGTAAGAGTATGCCAGCACACACCAGAGCGCTATATATATACAGGGACTAACTGAGTTATGTCCCTAATAGCTTTTATATAATATACTGTATACAGTGCCAATTTTAATGCCCCCCCTCTCTTTTCCCTCTTACTGTGCAGGGAAGAGCCAGGGAGCTTCCCTCCAGCCGAGCTGTGAGGGAAAAATGGCGCCAGTGTGCTGAGGAGATAGGCTCCGCCCCTTTTTCGCGGCCTATTCTCCCGTTTTTTATGGAATTCTGGCAGGGGTATTTACCTCATATATAGCCCCTGGGGCCATATATTGAGGTATTTTAGCCAGCCAAGGTGTTTTTATTGCTGCCTCAGGGCGCCCCCCCCAGCGCCCTGCACCCTCAGTGACCGGAGTGTGAAGTGTGTGAGAGGAGCAATGGCGCACAGCTGCAGTGCTGTGCGCTACCTTGGTGAAGACAGAGTCTTCATGCCGCCGATTTTCCGGACCATCTTCTTGCTTCTGGCTCTGTAAGGGGGACGGCGGCGCGGCTCCGGGACCGAACATCAAGGCTGGGCCTGCGGTCGATCCCTCTGGAGCTAATGGTGTCCAGTAGCCTAAGAAGCCCAATCCGGCTGCAAGCAGGCGAGTTCGCTTCTTCTCCCCTTAGTCCCTCGCTGCAGTGAGCCTGTTGCCAGCAGGTCTCACTGAAAATAACAAATTCTAAGACTATAACTTTCTAAGAGCTCAGGAGAGCCCCTAGTGTGCATCCAACCTCGGCCGGGCACGAAATCTAACTGAGGCTTGGAGGAGGGTCATAGTGGGAGGAGCCAGTGCACACCAGGTAGTCTAAGATCTTTCTAGAGTGCCCAGCCTCCTTCGGAGCCCGCTATTCCCCATGGTCCTTACGGAGTTCCCAGCATCCACTAGGACGTTAGAGAAAGTATACCGAACTCAGACCTCAGTGACCCCTAACAGCTCATGTTTTCCCGATCTCCTAGCTGGTGCATAAGTGTATTGATTACTAATGGACACATTTTAAAGCATGCACAGGTGGTCTGGAAAACATGAACTGCGATGGGTCCTTGAGGACCGAGTTGGGCTAGGCTACCACAGGTATGCACACATTTTGTGCATGAGAGGAGACCACAAATAAAAAAATAAAAAAAACATCACAAATGTATATGTGAAAGTCACGTGGGAGGAGTTTATGTATTTGACAATGTTTATAACAGTGGTTACAAAAAGCGGTCCTCAAGGCAACCCAATGGTCCAGGTTTCAAGGATATCCATGCTTAGACACAGGTGACCTCAGTTTGATTATACTATCTGTGCACAAGGAGAGATATCCGTAAGACCTGGACTGTTAAGGGGCCTTGAGGACACTGGGGCAGATGTATTAACCTGGAGAAGGCATAAGGAAGTGATAAATTAGTGATATGTGCAAGGTGATAAAGGCACCAGCCAATCAGATACTTACAGTTAATTTAAATATTGGAGCTGATTGGCTGTTGCCTTTATCACCTTGCACAGATCACTGGTTTATCACTTCCTTATGCCTTCTCCAGGTTAATACATCTGCCCCACTGTTTGGAAACTACTGGCTTATAACCTTGCTAACTACTGCCAGCTACTTTCATCTATGATCGGCCATGTTAAGACTCGGGAGGAGGGAGGGGGGGATTCAATTGTTTTTTTGGGCGCCTGTTGGAGCAAATCGTTTGGGTGTCCAGCGCCAGAAGAACAATTGAATATCTCCCCTGCTAAAGTGACTGGCAATGGGGTGTGGCAAAACAACTGAATAGCCCCCAGAGTGTCACTGTGCAGCACACTCACTTTAAACTTCTGTCCGTGACATCTTACATCACCACTGCTCTTAATTAAAGGCTTAGGCCCGGATTTATCAAGCCTTGTAGAGTGATAAATTGCACGGTGATAAAGTACCAACCAATCAGCTCCTAACTGCCATGTTACAGGCTGTGTTCAGGAGCTGATTGTCTGGTACTTTATCACTCTCCGAGGCTTGATAAATCTGGGCCTTATTTTGAATGATCTTTGATTTGCTAGCCTTGTATCATATACACAGAGGTTCTGAATGCTATTAGTACCTTTATGCATAGTGGCCCACTACAATGCATCATGGTGCAATGGAGAACACAACATTGGATTTATCTTTTGTATTTTTCTTATGAATTCAAGACATTTAACTTTTCAAACTGATTATTAATATTAAATGGTCATCACATAAACATGCAATAAAACTAATCCTGCAAAGGCCCAAATCAATGTAGTCTCTACATCAAATATAATAATGTAGCAGAGTAACACTGAAGGTAAGTTGTATCTACAATTGTTATTCTCGCTCAGTAGCCCATATAGTGCATGTTAGTTTTCCTCACGTTTATCGTGGTCGTTGTTACATAATATACATTGCATTTATCGCTCCTTTCCATACTGGACAGAACGGAGTGAGAACACCCAACCACAATATAACCAGAGGTAATGCAAGCTTAGTACAACACGCTGTATCCAGCTACTTGCACTCCTAGTTTACAGTTATTTGCAGCTGCAGCCATATGAAGCACACGCCTCTCCACACTGCAGCTATGACATTCTGGCACCGAAATCCATATAAACCGTGCCTCTGTGTCATCACAAACACGCACAAGCGCTAAAGGATGTATGGCTCCCAAGGTGTCTGCAGCGTACCTGCCAGCCGCAGGTCACAAGTCCACTCCGCACTGACTGCGATGGGCAAGGGAACAATGCATGTGCTAGGCTTTCTGGCACTGCAGCGGTTAATAAAATAAAGCATTAGTACCCCCCCCCCCTCCCCCTTCCTGCCACATCTAATATCACTACAGAAGGATGTTTTCTGGGGTCTCAGTGGGTGCAGGCTGCAGCCCCCTTCCATTTACTGACAGTACAGAGAATTCAGTACAGTGAAGGTGCAGTGCTTTATAATAATTAAAAAAAAGCACAAAAAAAACAACATGGCAGCCTTCATGTAGTTAGAAGACTTCTATAATTAGATGTGATGAAGGGGGTTGGGGTGAGTTCACAATTTTATAGATATGCCATGTTAGGTCCATAATATTTTCACATTTAATTTTCCAAGGGGGTTAAATGCTTGTGAATGCAAACTGCTGATCTAAGTGTTATCAATCAGCCTTTTGTAAGTAGCACAGATTCCCCGAGCACTGAACATAAGGGCACAAATGTTTCTGTGCATGCCTCTGCAGACTCACCTCTAACATTTCCTCTGCTATGGCAACAGGCTCCCTATTGGCTCGCACAAATGCTACTTCCAGCCAATCCCGGGAGCTGCTCTGCGGCGATGCATGTTGCTAGGTTATATATGATGCAGTGAATGATTATGCCCAAACAAAGAGAGAAACCGGAGCAGTTCAGGCACTCCAAAAATACCCCTCTTTTCAAAGCCACTGCTCCTTCCAGGAACATGCAGATATAAATAACGCACTGCAGTTACCAATCCCGATCCGTAACCAATATCCAAACGAATCAGATGGGCTCCGGGTGCCGGCCGCCAAAAATTTTCCACTGGCACCTTGCCATCTTAAACAGACATATTAAGAAAAAAAAAAAAAAAAAAAGCTTTCAGATCAAATGCCCTCCACCTCCATTCGCCACCCTCAAAATTTGCCTGAGACCAGGACGAGCACGTGGACTGTAACTTACTGCAAGATGCACTGCAACTACATCTATTTCACGCAACAGTCTGCAGCAGCGCTCTCCTCCTTAACGCATTCACTGCCACACTGCACAACCATGGCAATTCCCTAGTAACAGCAATCTAGCGGGACTTCCTCTGGAGCTTCTAACACAACTTGACAAGTGCTCCCGGCCCCCCCCCTCGTCCGACATACACACACTACATCCCAACCATGCAAGTAAAATATGCAGAATTAGCACTTATTGCACCACATAACCGATCCATCTATTCATTCCAATATAACTATTCTATGCCTCTTCAGCTGCACAATCAACACAAGAACACATGCATGGAAATTGGGGAGGGGGGTCCTTGCAAATAAACCTACAAACAACAAAATCCTATAGGAGAGGTTTCTGTGAAGACATACATCCCTAGACTGTATGGCGTTTACATGATCAGCTGTACTGGATCCCAGCCCCGGCACTGCTGCTATACAAGTCACAAGCAGATGGCATGTTGCATTGCTCCCCCACCCGTTCCTATGTGCAGGGGGAAGTGGCACTGTGCGAGGTGCTCTGATTTGGCCACACTGGCTTAGTCCTTAGGACAGAAAGGCCGGAATCTGACTAAGGTCATGGAGGGTTCAATGTCCCTTCATTTAAGTCTGCTTCATTTAATGCAGATAGAAATATGTATCAGGTTATGTAGTATAGAAAGCGGGTGCTGTATCTGTACTTAGGGACGGTCAGGAGAAGTCTCCACCCAGATGGACAGTTTTTGTGGGAAAGTATCTAAAGAGCTTTGACGTTTCGGATAAGCCCCTAAAACACATGAATGGGATTACACACACACAAACGCGCAGAGAGGTCTATGAGCGAAACAGCGGGTACGGAACTGGGCGCACAGTCCAGAATAAGGAATAAAGGATAAGCTTTCTATGCCATGTAAATAGAAATGCAATCTGGATGTAGCCATAGTATGTGGTAGGTAGGTATTAGGCAGCGCAGGACAACAAGGAACCAAGCACCCCGGACACAAGTACATTTCAAGGACTAAGCTCCCAAATTCCAAAGAAACCAAGAGGGGAGAGGAGCAGCTGCCAGGCAAATGCCAAACATTCCCCCCCCTATGGGTCCTGTGCTCACACACCCCGCCTCCTCCCCACACGTCCAGGACCCTCTGCATCCTGCTAACTGTGCCATGAGAAACATCCCTACTGGCTTCTGCCACTGTACGGACCAGGGAAAACTGGAACTTTACAGGAGCCGGTATATACTGAAGCTACACAGATAGGTTACAACTGGTATTTCTAGGTACAACAGCAAATGCTACCCAGTGACAGTCATTCCCGGCTAGGAAACCATTAGCCGATTTGATGGAAGTTCATTATCTAGTTCCCAAATATAAATACGGAGACAATAAAAAAAGAGTGGCTCGGTATTTAATGGGTGATCTGGAGAGTTCAGGGCACGCAGCTGGAGTCATACTAACTGCAGAGGGACGCAATCATATCCATTACTACAGCGAGATGCGGCTCTAACCCAAGCAGACTAAGGAACATATTGGTGAAACTGATATAATGGTGACATTGCTTGGGCTCATGCATCAAACTGACCTATTTATTAAGCAGATAACTTACAGGATGTGTGAGGAAGCATGCGACATGACATGCAGGAGGGACCAGCCGGGGGGTCTGGGAAATGGTCTGTATGCGACACATGCACCTAAACATTAAAGATAGAACAATATAACTAACTATGGATATTTATATAGCACCCACATAGGCGTAATGTTTTATCAAGGGTGCCAGGACATAGTACATGCAGTGTAACATACTGTAAACAGCACTCCAAGTGATTCAAACACCAAAGTGTGTATTGACAGCATTAGAAATATACAGCAATGTCTGGGGGAAGCCAAGTGCCCTTTCCCAAGCTACTACAATGATGGATGGATGGGAGTGCTCTTCACCCTTCCCACCAGAAGCAGACATAACCACACAGTTTGGCAGTGAGTACATGAGACCTGGTACAAGATGACAGTGTCAAACCATTTCATGTTAGCAGGCGGTTATAGCAGTCACTTTGCACCCTGTGCGAATCCACCAATCTAGTTTGCATTGTTACCTAGAAGACTGCAAGGCAAATACTAAGAATCAGGTTCCTGTATACAGATAATGGGGTCGATTCAATTCGGCAACTTATGAATAGCGCCGGGAATTAGCTCCCGACGCTATTCAATTCAGCTCCAGTTAAGTCGGCGATGGCCCGTTCTTGCAGACTTAACAGGTAGTTTTGTCGGGAGAACGGGCATTCTCCGACTTAACTACCCGCGGCGATGCTGATTCCCGACAGAATCAGCCTTGCGCCGGCCACGCGGCAGCACTTTTGTCGGTTTTCTTCTCGCACCCCCCGGGGATGAGAGAAGAATTCCCGACAATTGCGCGTAACTAGCAGCTGAATTGAATAGTGTCGGGAGCTAATTCCCGGCGCTATTCATAAGTTGCCGAATTGAATCGACCCCAATTGTCAACTCAAAAAAAAACAAAAACCTGCCACTTTCTACCAAAACTACACGTCACACAGATTGTAAGCCCCAATAGTCTCAGTGATCAGTGGAATAGGTCTTTACTGATCATTAACCAATTATTTGCCAGCTTCAATATCCCTGAATGTCCCACCACATTTCACATATTGGGGTTGATTCAATTCGGCAACTTATGAATAGCGCCGGGAATTAGCTCCCGACACTATTCAATTCAGCTGCTAGTTACGCGCAATTGTCAGGAATTCTTCTCTCATCCCCGGGGGGTGCGAGAAGAAAACCGACAAAAGTGCTGCCTCGTGGCCGGCGCGAGGCGGATTCTGTCGGGAATCAGCATCGCCACGGGTAGTTAAGTCGGAGAATGCCCGTTCTCCCGACAAAACTACCTGTTAAGTCGGCAAGAACGGGCCATCGCCGACTTAACTGGAGCTGAATTGAATAGCGTCGGGAGCTAATTCCTGGCGCTATTCATAAGTTGCCGAATTGAATCGACCCCATTGATTGCTGGCAAAACTGATGATTACAACGTAAAGCATGAATATACTGTAAAGTGCTTTCACTTGCGCAAGTTACTACAACTAATGGTTTATATAAAACTTTCCTGCCATAAATAAGAATGCAGCCAATGTATAGAAATGTGTGGTGAAAAAGTGGGGATTCATTTTTGGATGCAAAGCATCGCATATACCATTACTTATTAGTGTACTCACTTTAAATGCTTGTAAAACAAAAAGTTTCATCTAATCGCCATATCCATAAGCCAGGTGTCTTTTGTGCAATGCACCATAGCAACTAATATGACAGCTCCTAACCTTCCTAATCTACTTTCTAGCCTGGCTACTAAATTTCCCAGCGTATTGTCCAATCCTGGTCAGAACTAGTCATTAGAAAAGAAATGCCAAACAAGTGTATCCCGTCTTCCAAGCAAGAGTAACATGAACATTTTAGGAAGATGCAACAATGGGCTCCATTCAATTCGATGACAGTTAAATAACGCTGGGAATTAGCTCCTGGTGCTATTCAATATAGCGCAGTGGTAAGTTGGGGAATGCCCATTCTCCCAGACTAAACAGAGTGTTTAGTTGGGAGAGCGTGCATTCCCTGACTTAAGTGCCCGGCGTGACGCTGTTTCCGCCACGCTAAAGGCAGAAATCAGCATCGCGCCACAACTTTTGTCAGATTTCTGCTTGAGAAGGGTGTCACATGGCGCTGTATTAAATAGCCCTGGGCGCTAATTCCCGGTGCTATTCAACTGTCATCGAACTGAATCGTGACCATGGCGCTGCATTGGATAACCCCGGGAGCTAATTTCCGGCGCTATTCAGCTGTCATCGAATTGAATTGTGCCCAATATCGGATAAAAGAGGACTTGCTGATAATATAGTCCTCCAAAGCCAAACATTGAAGCACACTAGCTATTTCTTCAATACATATGATTTTCCACTCATTAAAATTTTACCACCCCCATTTTTTTTAACAATCCTTATACAAGATTTTATATTATGTCTATAATACAAATATCTGCATAAAAGGAATACAGCCAGAATTCAGTGTACCACACTATTCACACACTGCAAAAGGAGTGTTCATCCCTTATCACATAGCGTGGTATACGTATCGTCCCCTAAATTCTAATGTACTGTCAGTTTGCAATGTAAAATAAATACACACTCTACATTTAAGGATCCTGTACTATTTGCCGGAGCTTGTGTTTAGTATGCGGTTCATACAGATAAGAAATTTAAATTCATCCATAATATAATATAAATGCCAGTACATTCATATTACTGTCACCCAAATACAGGCGGAATAAAATAAAATACCCAGAACATCTTTTTATTTATGCTGCATAGTCAGCAAACTGCACTTGTGTCGTTACAGCTCCAATATCATTTGTCAGCCGCTATAATAAATTCCACCTTTCCTTCTGCTCATTCTACGAACAGGGAGATTTTCCTTTCCCAGAATTTGCCTTTGAACCAGCTGGAAATAAAGGACTTATGCCCTTAAATCCCCTAGTCGTTAGCTGCATATGCACTGAGCTACCTATGCACAGGCTTACCCTAGCAGCAGGAAAAAGTGTCTTCTTCAAGAACAACTCTTTCATTGCTACAAAAAAAAAGCCATAATATAGATTTAGCATATACAAACCTACATTTTACATAAGAAAATCGCAATGATTACTGCAGTTTGAAATGACAGACATCATCCCTTATTGCTTAAAAACACTAGCAATTACAACCAATCTATTTACCCCAGATGCTCAGGATAATGCAAACGCCAATATATTAATACACTTCCTTACAGCGTTCAAAAATGTCATTTGAGTGAAATAAAATATACGGTCACATTGTCTGCACGTTTGGAACAATATACTGGATACATAACGAGAGCTCTTCCCTCATGTGCCCGTGCTTTTATAAACATAAATGAGATATGTGGAATTACAGCGGGCAGGGTGCAGACATTCACCAGGCAGATTGCAGCAAGGCCTTCTCTGCAGATGTGACCAGCTCTTAGCAATGACTGGGAACTGCACCACATCACACCTACAGCTCTGCCAGGGTATAGGGGGGGGGGGGAGACCTCCTGTTATATCCCCCATAACACTGCCAGGGTGGGGGTACCCTCCTTTATACAACTACCATTCATCACACACAACACTAGCAGTGCAGGGGAGATGTCATGTGATATCCCCCCACCCTCCCATTCATTAAATATAACTCTGCCAGGGAAGTGGAGCCCTCCCTGTAACACATCTCCACCCACTCAAGGGGCACAGGACAGGAAGAGGGAAGCTCGGGGGGCACAGGACAGGGAGGGAAGATCAGGAGGCACAGGACAGGGAGGGAAGCTCAGGAGGCACAGGATGGGGGGAGGGATGCTTAGGGGGGCACAGGATGGGGGGAGGGATGCTTAGGGGGGCACAGGTTGAGGGGAGGGAAGCTCAAGGAGCACAGGTTGAGGGAAGATCAGGGGGGCACAGGGTATGAGGAAGAAGCTCAGGGGGCACAGGATGGGGGGGAAGGATGCTCAGGGGGGACAGGATGGGGGGAGGGATGCTCAGGTGGGCACAGGATGGGGGGAGGGATGCTCAGGGGGCAGAGGGTAGGGGGAGGGAAGCAGATGGGGCAGAGGGAATGGGGAGGGAAGCTGATGGGGCACAGGACGGAGAAGGGAAGCTGATGGGGCACAGGACAGGGGGGAGAAGCTGATGGGGCACAGGACGGGGGGGAGAAGCTGATGGGGCACAGGACGGGGGGGAGAAGCTGATGGGGCACAGGACGGGGGGGAGAAGCTGATGGGGCACAGGACGGGGGGGGGGGAGAAGCTGATGGGGCACAGGACAGGGGGGAGAAGCTGATGGGGCACAGGACGGGGGGGAGAAGCTGATGGGGCACAGGACGGGGTGGGGGGGAGAAGCTGATGGGGCACAGGACAGGGGGGAGAAGCTGATGGGGCACAGGACGGGGGGGGGGAGAAGCTGATGGGGCACAGGACGGGGGGGGAGAAGCTGATGGGGCACAGGACGGGGGGGGGGGGGAGAAGCTGATGGGGCACAGGACGGGGGGGGGGGAGAAGCTGATGGGGCACAGGATGCAGGGAGAAGCTGATGGGGCACAGGACGGGGGGGGGGGAAGCTGATGGGATACAGGACGGGGGGGGGGAAGGAGAAGCTGCTGGGGCACAGGATGCAGGGAGAAGCTGCTGGGGCACAGGATGCAGGGAGAAGCTGATGGGGCACAGGATGCAGGGAGAAGCTGATGGGGCACAGGATGCAGGGAGAAGCTGATGGGGCACAGGATGCAGGGAGAAGCTGATGGGGCACAGGATGCAGGGAGAAGCTGATGGGGCACAGGATGCAGGGAGAAGCTGATGGGGCACAGGATGCAGGGAGAAGCTGATGGGGCACAGGATGCAGGGAGAAGCTGATGGGGCACAGGATGCAGGGAGAAGCTGATGGGGCACAGGATGCAGGGAGAAGCTGATGGGGCACAGGATGCAGGGAGAAGCTGATGGGGCACAGGATGCAGGGAGAAGCTGATGAGGCACAGGATGCAGGGAGAAGCTGATGGGACACAGGATGCAGGGAGAAGCTGATGGGACACAGGATGCAGGGAGAAGCTGATGGGACACAGGATGCAGGGAGAAGCTGATGGGACACAGGATGCAGGTAGAAGCTGATGGGACACAGGACGGGGGGGGGGGGTGAGAAGCTGATGGGACACAGGACGGGGGGGGGGGGTGAGAAGCTGATGGGACACAGGACGGGGGAGAAGCTGATGGGACACAGGACAGGGGGGGGAGAAGCTGATGGGGCACAGGACGGGGGAAGAAGCTGATGGGGCACAGGGTATGGAGAGGCACAGGGCGGAGGAGGGAGGCTGAACAGGCACAGGGTATGGAGAGAGGCACAGGGCGGGGGAGGGAGACATTCCCCCCTTATGCCGGCAGTGTGGGAGTCCCCTCCAGGTGCCGGGTATATGTGTCAGTGAGGAGACAGGCCGCGCCCGGATCCCCGGCATCTCCTGTCAGCCCGCCCCCGCTCTCTCACCTCAGGCGCAGCGGCAGGCTCTCCTCGGGCGGACGCACATCCTGACAGGCTCCGGAGCTCTGCAGAGGAGGCCGGAGTGGAGCGGTACGGCCGGCGCTCGCTCCCTTCTCCCCCGGGGTGCGGCCCGGCGCGGCTGTCGGGGCCAGCGGGTGGGGGGCAGTGACGGCTCGGCGCCTCCGCCGCGCACTCCGGCTCCGGCACTCAGCTTTTTTTTTCCCAGTAATGCAACACAAAATGGCTGCGAAAACAAACCGACGCAACAGCCGCTGAGGAGAAATCACGTGAGTGCGCATGCGCAGAGCCCCGCTGAGCGGCCAGAGCCCTGCCGCCCCCGCTCTGGGAGCAGCTCCTGCGTCACCGCCCCGCCCCCTGGCAACACGCCCCGCCCCTTGCTGCTGCTGCAATGCTTGCTGCTAGGGTGCAGTAGGGATCCCTGATTTGTGCTCCCTACTGCTGCCTCTGGCCTGATGCTTGGCCTATCAATCTATCTCATTCTCCATATATATATATATATATCTATCTATATATATATATATATATATGTATATATCTATATACATAAATATCTATATCTATATAGATATCAGTACTATCTATATATATATATATATATATATATATATATTTATATATAGATAGATCTATATATCTAAATATATTTATAGCTCTATGTCTATATATATATATATATATATATATATATATATACATTATCTATCTATCTATCTATCTATCTATCTATCTATATGCAAATGGTTGTTCTCTGAGGTGCACTGTTAATTTAATGAATATTACCACTATGGATGTGAACTTGTGGATGCTGTATATATAACTTTATATAATTACACCCGAAGTATATAAAACTTTTTTATTGTTAGAATACAAGCAAAAAATTCAAGAGTTCACTTTTGTACACATTCTCTTATACACAAATCAGTTGTCGATGTTAAAGGGTATATGAACCCATTTGCTTCTTATTGGTACAATATTTGTATCATTGTATATTAATAAGATGTTATTAATATACTTTTGCATTCCAGACCTCACAGATGTGACAGACTGCTGGTGGTTGCAATATATTCTGGACAATTGCTAAAGATACAGTTATAAATACTGTTTGAAACACCTTCAAATTCATATGAAGATTATGGGTGTTGTTTCTAAGTCCTAAGAATTCTAAGAAATCAAACAAATTGCCGCCCAGTAATGTAATCCACACTAGATTGTCCTATATATTTCTATTAGTATAATTGTTTACACTTGTTTTCATCTGAGAATTAGAGATTTCTCTGTTATCATAATATAAAAGTTCAATATTTTGTCAAATAACACCCCTGAAGAAGTCACCAAAGATGAAACGCGTTGGGTGAAACAACTTTATTAACATCTTATTAATATACAATTATACAAATATTGTACCAATAAGAAGCAAATGGGTTCACAAACCCTTGAACATCTGATTTGTGTATAAGAGGATGTGTATAAAAGGGAACTCTTCAATTTTTTACTTGTATTTTAACAATAAAAAAGTTTTATATACTTCAGGTGTAATTATATAAGGTTATATACAGCATCCACAAGTTCACATCCATAGTGGTAATATCCATTAAATTAAGAGCGCACCTCAGAGAACAACCATTTGCATTAATTTTCTTAGGCCTATATTGGCAAGAGGCCTCTTTTGAGGGAAGCTGCTCAACAACAATATAGTACTGTATTAATTTAACATCCCTAGCACCAATTGTGATTGGGAAACACCACATCATTTAAATTAGTGCAAATTAGTGAATAAGGAACTATGCAGTTCCTTAAAAAAAAATTGGGTTTGCACGAGGGAAAAAAAACATTAATTCTGCATTCTACGAAGAAAAAAAAATAGGGAAAACTTTGGTTGTAAAAAATCTATTACTCGAATGCCTATTCCTAAATATTTTACACCTGAAAGAGAATTACTAAAGCCTTGCAATGTAAACCTGAAAAATTGCAATAAGGTCGATTAGATAGATGATAGATAGATATTATATACTAGCCATACATCAAGACGATATCGTTCCAACCAGCCAACTAGTTGGCTGGTTGGAATGATAGTTGGGAGCAAGTAATAATCAGCCGTTTGCTCACATGCCGAAAAAAGCCCAAAAACGGTTGGTCAAACTTGTTGGGTAAATCAAACCTGTTTCATTTTTCCCAACTGATCATTCAGGTGTAGGAGGAACTTTCCCCCCAACCGAGCGATATATAGGGAAAAACTACCTGGCAGTGTCCACCTACTTTTTCCACCCTCCACATGCCCATCACTGTCCATCTGCCCCTGTCAACTTGGGATCATTGGCAGCGGTTGTGCAGGAGCCAGGAGGAGAATCCAGGGCAGCTGCGGTAGTCCATCACTGCCAGGCTGCCCCTGTCAACCCAGTACCGGCAACAGCAGAGCTGGCAGAGGACCAGAGCTGGTGCGGTCTATCCCCCCCACCCCCGACCAGCACCCCTGACACCTGTTAACCGTGCCCCCCCATTGGCACCCACGATCACCCCCGCCCCCTCAAATCCCCCGGCATCACTGCCGCAGTCCAGGTCCAGCCGGTAATGTCCAGCTGCCACTTCTCCACCGCCATCCTGCTCCAGCCACAGGGTTAAGGGGCTGCCTCACCACCGCATTCCAGGTCCAGCCATCCGCCGCCATCCCGCTCCAGCTGCAGGGTCCAGGGGCCACCTCATCCCTGCCATCCAGGTCCAGCCATGGGGTCTAGTTGGCTCCTCGTCACCTCTTGGTGACTACAAAAGACTAATAATTATTTTATTTTATTTTTGCATCCTGCGCCACAATTTCTTCCCCTATGACCGCCCCTCCCACAGCACCCGCAACTCCACCCCTACCATTGTTGGCAATAAGCCCCCAGTACTACTGCATCCCATGACACCCCCTCCTGCAGTCACTGAGACACAGAAGAAGTGATTGGAACGAATGGATAGAATGAAAGGATGAAAAGAATCATAAAGGCGAGGATAGACAGCATGAGAGGCTGCAGTGGATGGATAGATTGAGAGATGAGATGGATAGAATGACAGGATGGGATGGATAGAATGAGAATCAGGAGGTGATAGTTGGAATGAGAGGAAGAAATGGATAGAATGACAGGAGGGGATGGATAGAATGAGAGTCAGTAGGGAATAATTGGAATGAAAGGAAGAAATGGATAAAATGACAGGAGTGTGTCACAACTGAGGGCCTGAGCTGACGGGAGGCAGCCTCAGTTGTAGGGGCTGAGATGTACCGGAACCTGGGAGGTTGTATCAGACCCCTGGACATGTAAGTAATATGAATAATAACTGCCCGAAGGCGTGACCACGACAACTTGGATAAAAGTCAATGATGTTTATTATGACAACTCCGCAACACAGCAGCAGTAAAAGAAAACGTAAAAGTCAGCAAAGAATAAATACAGTTCCTGGGTACTACAGGATGGCAGGAGCCACAGGGCACTGGTAGTGTGAGACAGTTCTTATGATCTTCTAGATGGAAAGTCCTTACCAGGCCCGACTGTAGCAATGGAGATAACCCAGGATTGTGCCAGCTGGTGTTCCAGGAAAAGCTGGGTTGCTGAAGATAAAACAGCTGCTGTGGATACTGGCTGGAACCAGACTGTTGTTAGCACGGAGTGGATACTGGCTGGAACCAGTTAAATAATAAATGAACTTGGGAGCGATGAAATATGAACTGAAATGTAGAACTTGAGAGCGGAGAAATAATAATACCGGTGGAGAGTGGTAAAGTGTAGAAAGGACACCGGCCCTTTAAGGGAAGCTGTACTCTGCTGGAAGCTGAGCTGGAAGCAGGTAATGTTGTAGCTGGAAACAGATGAATCCACAATGGATTGGAGAGTCAGGCTACACCGCAGGTGGAATGCTGGTGCGGGTCTCTATGGTGGAAGTCTTGAGACAGGAGCTGGAACCTGGAAGACAATCACAGGAGAGAGACAAACAGGAACTAGGTTTGACAACCAAAGCACTGACGCCTTCCTTGCTCAGGCACAGTGTATTTATACCTGCAGCAAGGAAGGGATTGGCTAGGCAATTATGCAGATTAACAATACTGACAACAGATTGGAGGAAATGATCAGCTGACAGAATCCAAGATGGCTGCGCCCATGCAGACACTTGGAGGGAAGTTTGGTTTGTAATCCATGTGGTAATGAAAACAGTAATGGCGGCGCCGGCCACTGGAGACAGGAGACGCCAGGCTGACAAGTGCACATCCAACCACGCGGACACAGCGGAGGCCGCGGCTGACGTAATCGCCACTCTGACACTCTGCATGCAGAAGCTCAGGGACGGCGGCGGAGGCCGCGGGAGACGCCATGCAAGATGTAATATGGCGTTACTGTGACAGCGTCTCAGAGAGACAGGAGAGGATGCAGGAATGTGAACATTAGGATAACAGATGGGATCCGGTCCTGGAGCGCTGAGCCAGCCTTAGGAGGCATCTGATGGGTAAGAAATGGCGTCCAGATACCCGGATCGTGACAGCACCCCCCCCTTTAGGAGTGGCCCCAGGACACTTCTTTGGCTTTTGAGGAAACTTGGAATGGAATCTCCGGACCAAGGCAGGAGCATGGACATCAGAAGCATTGGTCCATGAACGTTCCTCAGGGCCATAACCCTTCCAGTCAATAAGATATTGTAGTTGACCGTAACGGTGACGTGAGTCCAGGATCTTGGCTACTTCATACTCAACGCCTCGTTGAGTTTGGACTTTCGGAGTTGGAGGAAGTGAGGAATGAAACCGATTCAAGATCAGCGGTTTCAACAGGGAAACATGGAATGTCCTGGGTATTTTTAAGAAGGGGGGCAACTGAAGTCTGTAAGCAACAGGATTGATGACTTGTTCAATCTTGAAAGGACCGATATAGCGAGGTGCAAACTTCATACTGGGAACTCTTAACCTCAAATTCTTCATGGATAACCATACCCGATCACCCACCTTGAGAGCAGGAACTGCTCGACGCTTCTTATCCGCAAACTTCTTGTACCTGAACGATGCCTTGAGCAGAGCTGATCGTACGCTCTTCCAGATATTGGCAAACTGATGCAAGGTGATATCCACTGCGGGAACAGAAGTTGCTGGAAGCGGTTGGAACTCAGGGACTTTAGGGTGGAATCCAAAGTTAGTGAAGAATGGTGTTGAAGCAGATGAAGAATGATACTGGTTGTTATGACAGAACTCGGCCCAGGGAAGTAATTGAACCCAGTCATCTTGAGAGGAGGACACATAGATGCGGAGGAAGGCCTCCAAGTCCTGATTCACCCTCTCGGTTTGACCATTGGTCTGAGGATGGTAAGCCGTGGAAAACTTTAGCTTGACTTGGAGGACTTGACATAAACTTCGCCAGAATTTGGCTGTGAATTGAACTCCTCGATCTGAGATAATTTCTTCAGGAAGACCGTGGAGTCGGAAGATCTCTTGTATGAATACTTGAGCCAACTTGGGAGCTGACGGAAGACCGGTGAGAGGAATGAAGTGTGCCATCTTGGTGAACCGGTCAACTACCACCCAGATGGTATTGAACTTGTTGCACATGGGTAAATCTGTAATAAAATCCATCGACAAATGGGTCCAAGGTTGACGGGGAACAGATAGTGGAACCAGTTGCCCTGCAGGCGACTGGCGGGATACCTTATGTTGAGCACACTTTGGACAAGATGCAATAAACTCCAAGACGTCCTTTTTCAGAGTTGGCCACCAATAGGACCTAGAGATAAACTCCAGGGTTTTTTGGATACCTGTATGTCCGGCAAAACGGGAAGCATGGGCCCAATGCATGAGCTTCTTCCTTAGCATCGGTTTCACAAAACTTTTCCCTGATGGGGGCGTAGAGTCCATCCCTACCGTGGAGAATGCCAACGGATTTATAATAGGATGCTTGTCTGAAGACTCTGACTCATTTTCTTGCTCCCATGAGCGGGAAAGGGCATCGGCCTTGCGATTCTGAGAGCCCGGACAGAACTGGAGTTTAAAGTCGAACCTGGAAAAGAAAAGTGCCCATCTGGCCTGACGAGGGTTGAGACATTGTGCGCCTTTCAGATATAAAAGGTTCTTGTGGTCTGTAAGTATGGTGATTGAATGAGAAGCTCCCTCCAACAGATACCTCCACTCTTCTAGAGCGAGCTTGATGGCTAGCAACTCCTGGTCGCCAATGGCATAGTTGCGCTCAGCTGGGGAGAACTTCCGGGAGAAGAAACTGCAAGGGTGTAAATGGCCATCTTTAGCCCTCTGAGATAACACCGCTCCTACTCCAACGGAGGAGGCATCCACCTCTAAGATGAAAGGAGAGTCGATGTCAGGCTGTTTCAGAACAGGCGCAGAGATGAACCTTTGTTTTAAAAGATGAAATGCTTGCATGGCTTCTTCAGACCACTTGGACGGGTTAGCACCCTTCTTAGTGAAAGCAGTAATAGGCGCCACAATGGTGGAAAAGTCTCGTATAAACTTTCGGTAATAGTTGGCGAACCCCAAGAACCTCTGGACCCCTTTGAGGGTTAAGGGTATCGGCCAATTTTGGATTGCTTGTAGTTTCTCAGGATCCATCTCTAGTCCGGAACCGGACACAATGTACCCTAGAAACGGAATGGACTTGACTTCAAAGACGCATTTCTCTAATTTGCAATAGAGATGATTGACACGGAGACGGGACAGAACCTCTTTAACCCAAAAACGATGTTCCTCTAAATCGTTGGCAAAAATGAGGATATCGTCTAGATAGACCACGACATGACGGTATAGAATGTCTCTGAAGATCTCATTGACAAAATGCTGGAAGACAGCTGGAGCATTGCTCAATCCGAAGGGCATGACGAGGTACTCATAATGTCCGTCACGGGTGTTAAAGGCGGTCTTCCACTCGTCACCCTCACGGATCCGGATGAGATTGTATGCACCTCTCAAGTCCAGCTTTGTAAAGATGGTAGCTCCGCTAACTCTGTCAAAGAGCTCAGTAATCAGGGGTAAAGGATAACGGTTCTTGATGGTAATGTCGTTCAAACCTCTGTAGTCGATGCACGGCCGCAGACCACCATCTTTCTTTTTTACAAAAAAGAAGCCTGCGCCGGCTGGGGAAGAAGAAGGTCGAATGAACCCCTTTGCTAGGTTCTCTTTAATGTATTCCTCCATAGAATGCGTCTCAGGCAGAGACAACGGATAAGTTCGGCCTCGAGGTGGAACCTTCCCTGGAACGAGATCAATCGGGCAGTCCCATTCTCTATGAGGAGGAAGGATATCAGCAGAAGCTTTACTGAACACATCCGTGAAATCTTGATATGGAGGAGGTGGAACATCAGACGACCTGGGGGAGGAAGAACAGACAGGCAATACTTTAAACAAACATGTCTCAGCACAGGAGGAACCCCATGCCAGGATTTGCGTAGTCGTCCAATCAATTGTAGGATTGTGAAGACGGAGCCATGGAAGGCCCAGGACCACAGGATGTGTGGCTCTTGGAATCACTAAAAAAGAAATAAGTTCGGAATGAAGAACTCCCACTCTCAGACGAACTGGTAGAGTCCTTAGGGAAATAACTGCATCAAAAATCTTGCTGCCATCCACGGCAGTTAAGGAGATGGACGAAGGAAGTCTCTCGGTGGGTAGGGACCACCGTTTAACATAGGCTTCGGTAATAAAGTTCCCAGCTGCTCCGGAATCAAGGAGGGCAATGACGTTCCGATAACGTTGAGCAATTTGGAGCGACACTGGGAGATTACAATCATGAGGAGATGGAGAGGAGATCATTACTCCTAGCCGGCCCTCTCCTGGGCGAGCTAGGGTTTGGAGTTTTCCCGGACGTTCGGGACAGGCATTGATGGTGTGAGACGGAGCTGCACAATAAAGACAGAGAGACTTGGAGAGACGTCTTCGGCGCTCAGCAGGAGTTAAACGGGAACGGCCAATTTGCATGGGCTCATCTTTAGTTGGTGACAGTTGGCGAGGAGGAGGAGCAGAAGATTTTGGAGCAGATGATCTTCCACGCTCAATTGCTCTCTCTCTGAAACGTAAATCAACTTTCGTGCAGAGTGAGATTAGCTCATCTAACTTAGAGGGTAAGTCTCTGGTAGCTAACTCATCTCTAATACGCTCAGATAAGCCATGCCAGAATGCAGCATACAGGGCCTCGTCGTTCCATGCCAGTTCGGATGCCAGGATCTGGAACTGTATCAGATATTGTCCTACAGTACGTGACCCCTGGCGTAAACGGAGAATCTCGGATGAAGCTGAGGTTACCCGGCCTGGCTCGTCGAAGATGCGCCTGAATGTTGACACGAAGGCAGTGTAGGAAGATAGCAGGGTGTCGGACCTCTCCCATAACGGTGATGCCCAATCAAGGGCTGAGCCACTGAGAAGAGAAATAATGTAGGCAATTTTTGTACGGTCACTGGGAAAATTGCCAGGTTGTAGCTCAAACTGAATCTCACACTGGTTGAGAAATCCCCTGCAGAATCTTGGAGATCCGTCAAATTTTGCTGGCGTTGGAAGATGAAGACGTGGAGCAGAAATGGGTAAGGTGGGTGGGGTTATAGCTGGAGTCACTGTGGTTGACGCACCAGACGCGCCTGATCCACAGAGAGTTGTCTGAATCCCATCCAGCCGAGTAGAGAAATCCTGGAGACAGCGGATGATGTGGCCCTGTGCAGCCTCCTGATGTTCTAGTCGGGCTGCCAGTTCTTGCATCGGCCTGGCCGCTTGATCCTGGTCTCCCGCTGGATTCATTAGGTCAGTGCTTACTGTCACAACTGAGGGCCTGAGCTGACGGGAGGCAGCCTCAGTTGTAGGGGCTGAGATGTACCGGAACCTGGGAGGTTGTATCAGACCCCTGGACATGTAAGTAATATGAATAATAACTGCCCGAAGGCGTGACCACGACAACTTGGATAAAAGTCAATGATGTTTATTATGACAACTCCGCAACACAGCAGCAGTAAAAGAAAACGTAAAAGTCAGCAAAGAATAAATACAGTTCCTGGGTACTACAGGATGGCAGGAGCCACAGGGCACTGGTAGTGTGAGACAGTTCTTATGATCTTCTAGATGGAAAGTCCTTACCAGGCCCGACTGTAGCAATGGAGATAACCCAGGATTGTGCCAGCTGGTGTTCCAGGAAAAGCTGGGTTGCTGAAGATAAAACAGCTGCTGTGGATATTGGCTGGAACCAGACTGTTGTTAGCACGGAGTGGATACTGGCTGGAACCAGTTAAATAATAAATGAACTTGGGAGCGATGAAATATGAACTGAAATGTAGAACTTGAGAGCGGAGAAATAATAATACCGGTGGAGAGTGGTAAAGTGTAGAAAGGACACCGGCCCTTTAAGGGAAGCTGTACTCTGCTGGAAGCTGAGCTGGAAGCAGGTAATGTTGTAGCTGGAAACAGATGAATCCACAATGGATTGGAGAGTCAGGCTACACCGCAGGTGGAATGCTGGTGCGGGTCTCTATGGTGGAAGTCTTGAGACAGGAGCTGGAACCTGGAAGACAATCACAGGAGAGAGACAAACAGGAACTAGGTTTGACAACCAAAGCACTGACGCCTTCCTTGCTCAGGCACAGTGTATTTATACCTGCAGCAAGGAAGGGATTGGCTAGGCAATTATGCAGATTAACAATACTGACAACAGATTGGAGGAAATGATCAGCTGACAGAATCCAAGATGGCTGCGCCCATGCAGACACTTGGAGGGAAGTTTGGTTTATAATCCATGTGGTAATGAAAACAGTAATGGCGGCGCCGGCCACTGGAGACAGGAGACGCCAGGCTGACAAGTGCACATCCAACCACGCGGACACAGCGGAGGCCGCGGCTGACGTAATCGCCACTCTGACACTCTGCATGCAGAAGCTCAGGGACGGCGGCGGAGGCCGCGGGAGACGCCATGCCAGATGTAATATGGCGTTACTGTGACAGCGTCTCAGAGAGACAGGAGAGGATGCAGGAATGTGAACATTAGGATAACAGATGGGATCCGGTCCTGGAGCGCTGAGCCAGCCTTAGGAGGCATCTGATGGGTAAGAAATGGCGTCCAGATACCTGGATCGTGACAGAGTGGATGGATAGAATGACAGACAGGAGATGATAGCTGGAATGAGAGGAAGAAATGGATAGAATGACAGGAAGGGATGGATAGAATGAGAGATAGGAGTGGATAGTTGGAATGAGAGAAAGAAATGGATTGAATGACAGGAAGGGATGGATAGAATGAGAGAACAGGAGGGGATAGTTGGAATGAGAGGAAGAAATGGATAGAATGACAGGGTGGGATGGATAGAATGAGAGTCAGGAGGGGATAGTTGGAATGAGAGGAAGAAATGGATAGAATGACAGGAGGGATCCGGTCTGAAGATCGACAGTGTCTAGGTCGACAATGTTTAGGTTGACCACTATAGGTCGACAGGGTCAGAAGGTCGACATGTTCTAGGTCAAAAGGTCGACATGAGTTTTTCACATTTTTCTTTTTTTTACTTTTTCATACTTAACGATTCATGTGGAATACGATCGGAAAGGTAATCTGTGCTGAGCGAAGCGAGGCACCTTGCCCAAAGCATGGCGAGCGAAGCGAGTCATGCGAGGGGACACGGTGCACTAATTGGGGTTCACGGTCACTCTACGAAGAAAATGACACCAAAAAAACATTAAAAACTCATGTTGACCTTTTGACCTGTTGACCTTGAACATGTCGACCTTCTGACCCTAGTGACTGTTGACCTATAGTGGTCGACCTAAACATTGTCGACCTAGACACTGTTGATCTAATGATCCACACCCTGACAGGATGGGATGGATAGAATGAGAGAGAGGAGTGGATAGTTGGAATGAGAGGAAGAAATGGCTAGAATGACAGGAGGGGATGGATAGAATGAGAGATAGGAGAGGATAGTTGGAATGAGAGGAAGAAATGGATAGAATGACAGGATGGGATGGATAGAATGAGAGTCAGGAGAGGATAGTTGGAATGAGAGGAAGAAATGGCTAGAATGACAGGAGGGGATGGATAGAATGAGAGATAGGAGAGGATAGTTGGAATGAGAGGAAGAAATGGATAGAATGACAGAAGACATGGATAGAATGAGAGAGAGGAGTGGATAGCTGGAATGAGAGGAAGAAATGGATAGAATGACAGGGGGGATGGATAGAATGAGAGTCAGGAGGGGATAGTTGGAATGAGAGGAAGAAATGGATAGAATGACAGAAGGGGATGGATAGAATGAGAGATAGGAGAGGATAGTTGGAATGAGATGAAGAAATGGATAGAATGACAGGATGGGATGGATAGAATGAGAGTCAGGAGAGGATAGTTGGAATGAGAGGAAGAAATGGCTAGAATGACAGGAGGGGATGGATAGAATGAGAGATAGGAGAGGATAGTTGGAATGAGAGGAAGAAATGGATAGAATGACAGAAGACATGGATAGAATGAGAGAGAGGAGTGGATAGCTGGAATGAGAGGAAGAAATGGATAGAATGACAGGATGGGATGGATAGAATGAGAGTCAGGAGAGGATAGTTGTAATGAGAGGAAGAAATGGCTAGAATGACAGAAGACATGGATAGAATGAGAGAGAGGAGTGGATAGCTGGAATGAGAGGAAGAAATGGATAGAATGACAGGGGGGATGGATAGAATGAGAGTCAGGAGGGGATAGCTGGAATGAGAGGAAGAAATTGATAGAATGACAGGAAGGGATGGATAGAATGAGAGTCAGGAGGGGATAGTTGGAATGATAGGAAGAAATGGATTGAATGACAGGAGGGGATGGATAGAATGAGAGACAGGGGGGATATTTGGAATGAGAGGAAGAAATGGATAGAATGACAGGAGGGGATGGATAGAATGAGAGATAGGAGAGGATAGTTGGAATGAGAGGAAGAAATGGATAGAATGACAGGATGGGATGGATAGAATGAGAGTCAGGAGAGGATAGTTGGAATGAGAGGAAGAAATGGCTAGAATGACAGGAGGGGATGGATAGAATGAGAGATAGGAGATGATAGTTGGAATGAGAGGAAGAAATGGATAGAATGACAGAAGACATGGATAGAATGAGAGAGAGGAGTGGATAGCTGGAATGAGAGGAAGAAATGGATAGAATGACAGGGGGGATGGATAGAATGAGAGTCAGGAGGGGATAGCTGGAATGAGAGGAAGAAATTGATAGAATGACAGGAAGGGATGGATAGAATGAGAGTCAGGAGGGGATAGTTGGAATGATAGGAAGAAATGGATTGAATGACAGGAGGGGATGGATAGAATGAGAGACAGGAGGGGATATTTGGAATGAGAGGAATAAATGGATAGAATGACAGGATGGGATGGATAGAATGAGAGACAGGAGAGGATAGTTGGAATGAGAGGAAGAAATGGATAGAGTGACAGGATGGGATGGATAGAATGAGAGTCAAAAGGCGATAGCTGGAATGAGAGGAAGAAATGGCTAGACTGACAGGCGTAGATGGATAGAATGAGAGAGAGGAGAGGATAGTTGGAATGAGAGGAAGAAATGGATAGAATGACAGGAGGGGATGGATAAAATGAGAGATAGGAGGGGATAGTTGGAATGAGAGGAAGAAATGGATAGAATGACAGGAGGGGATGGACAGAATGAGAGACAGGAGTGGATAGTTGGAATGATAGGAAGAAATGGATAGAATGACAGGAGGTGATGGATAGAATGAGAGTCAGGAGGGGATAGCTGGAATGAGAGGAAGAAATGGATAGAATGACAGGAAGGGATGGATAGAATGAGAGACAGGAGGGGATAGTTGGAATGAGAGTAAGAAATGGATAGAATGACAGGAGGGGATGGATAGAATGAGAGTCAGGAGGCGATAGCTGGAATGAGAGGAAGAAATGGCTATACTGACAGGCGTAGATGGATAGAATGAGAGACAGGAGAGGATAGTTGGAAAGAGAGGAATAAATGGATAGAATGACATGATGGGATGGATAGAATGAGAGTCAGGAGGGGATAGCTGGATTGAGAGGAAGAAATGGATAGAATGACAGGATGGGATGCATAGAATGAGAGATAGGAGGGGATAGTTGGAATGAGAAAGAAATGGATTGAATGACAGGAGGGGATGGAAAAAATGAGAGTCAGGAGGGGATAGTTGGTATGAGAGGAAGAAATGGATAGAATGACATGATGGGATGGATAGAATGAGAGACAGGAGGGGATAGTTGGAATGATAGGAATAAATGGATAGAATGAGAGACAGGAGGGGATAGTTGGAATGAGAGGAATAAATGGATGGAATGACAGGATGAGATGGATAGAATGAGAGACAGGAGAGGATAGTTGGAATGAGAGGAAGAAATGGATAGAGTGACAGGATGGGATGGATAGAATGAGAGTCAGGAGGGGATCGTTGGAATGATAGGAAGAAATGGATAGAATGACAGGAGGGGATGGATAGAATGAGAGTCAGGAGAGGATAGTTGGAATGAGAGGAAGAAATGGATAGAATGACAGGAGAGGATGGATAAAATGAGAGATAGGAGGGGATAGTTGGAATGAGAGGAAGAAATGGATAGAATGACAGGAGGGGATGGACAGAATGAGAGACAGGAGTGGATAGTTGGAATGATAGGAAGAAATGGATAGAATGACAGGAGGTGATGGATAGAATGAGAGACAGGAGAGGATAGTTGGAATGAGAGGAAGAAATGGATAGAGTGACAGGATGGGATGGATAGAATGAGAGTCAAAAGGCGATAGCTGGAATGAGAGGAAGAAATGGCTAGACTGACAGGCGTAGATGGATAGAATGAGAGAGAGGAGAGGATAGTTGGAATGAGAGGAAGAAATGGATAGAATGACAGGAGGGGATGGATAAAATGAGAGATAGGAGGGGATAGTTGGAATGAGAGGAAGAAATGGATAGAATGACAGGAGGGGATGGACAGAATGAGAGACAGGAGTGGATAGTTGGAATGATAGGAAGAAATGGATAGAATGACAGGAGGTGATGGATAGAATGAGAGTCAGGAGGGGATAGCTGGAATGAGAGGAAGAAATGGATAGAATGACAGGAAGGGATGGATAGAATGAGAGACAGGAGGGGATAGTTGGAATTAGAGTAAGAAATGGATAGAATGACAGGAGGGGATGGATAGAATGAGAGTCAGGAGGCGATAGCTGGAATGAGAGGAAGAAATGGCTATACTGACAGGCGTAGATGGATAGAATGAGAGACAGGAGAGGATAGTTGGAAAGAGAGGAATAAATGGATAGAATGACATGATGGGATGGATAGAATGAGAGTCAGGAGGGGATAGCTTAATTGAGAGGAAGAAATGGATAGAATGACAGGATGGGATGCATAGAATGAGAGATAGGAGGGGATAGTTGGAATGAGAAAGAAATGGATTGAATGACAGGAGGGGATGGATAAAATGAGAGTCAGGAGGGGATAGTTGGAATGAGCGGAAGAAATGGATAGAATGACATGATGGGATGGATAGAATGAGAGACAGGAGGGGATAGTTGGAATGATAGGAATAAATGGATAGAATGACAGGAAGGGATTGATAGAAGGAGAGATAGGAGGGGATAGTTGGAAGGAGAGAAAGAAATGGATATAATGACAGGATGGGATGGATAGAATGAGAGTCAGGAGGGGATAGTTGGATTGAGAGGAAGAAATGGATAGAATGACAGGATGGGATGGATAAAATGAGAGACAGGAGGCGATAGCTGGAATGAGAGGAAGAAATGGCTAGAATGAGAGGAGGGGATGGATAGAATGAGAGACAGGAGGGGATAGTTGGAATGAGAGGAATAAATGGATGGAATGACAGGATGAGATGGATAGAATGAGAGACAGGAGAGGATAGTTGGAATGAGAGGAAGAAATGGATAGAGTGACAGGATGGGATGGATAGAATGAGAGTCAGGAGGGGATCGTTGGAATGATAGGAAGAAATGGATAGAATGACTGGAGGGGATGGATAGAATGAGAGTCAGGAGAGGATAGTTGGAATGAGAGGAAGAAATGGATAGAATGACAGGAGAGGATGGATAAAATGAGAGATAGGAGGGGATAGTTGGAATGAGAGGAAGAAATGGATAGAATGACAGGAGGGGATGGACAGAATGAGAGACAGGAGTGGATAGTTGGAATGATAGGAAGAAATGGATAGAATGACAGGAGGTGATGGATAGAATGAGAGACAGGAGAGGATAGTTGGAATGAGAG
Source organism: Pseudophryne corroboree (assembly GCF_028390025.1). Classification (NCBI taxonomy): domain Eukaryota; kingdom Metazoa; phylum Chordata; class Amphibia; order Anura; family Myobatrachidae; genus Pseudophryne; species Pseudophryne corroboree. The sequence continues at coordinate 31,965,226 of NC_086453.1, forward strand.
GAAGAAATGGATAGAGTGACAGGATGGGATGGATAGAATGAGAGTCAAAAGGCGATAGCTGGAATGAGAGGAAGAAATGGCTAGACTGACAGGCGTAGATGGATAGAATGAGAGAGAGGAGAGGATAGTTGGAATGAGAGGAAGAAATGGATAGAATGACAGGAGGGGATGGATAAAATGAGAGATAGGAGGGGATAGTTGGAATGAGAGGAAGAAATGGATAGAATGACAGGAGGGGATGGACAGAATGAGAGACAGGAGTGGATAGTTGGAATGATAGGAAGAAATGGATAGAATGACAGGAGGTGATGGAAAGAATGAGAGTCAGGAGGGGATAGCTGGAATGAGAGGAAGAAATGGATAGAATGACAGGAAGGGATGGATAGAATGAGAGACAGGAGGGGATAGTTGGAATGAGAGTAAGAAATGGATAGAATGACAGGAGGGGATGGATAGAATGAGAGTCAGGAGGCGATAGCTGGAATGAGAGGAAGAAATGGCTATACTGACAGGCGTAGATGGATAGAATGAGAGACAGGAGAGGATAGTTGGAAAGAGAGGAATAAATGGATAGAATGACATGATGGGATGGATAGAATGAGAGTCAGGAGGGGATAGCTGGATTGAGAGGAAGAAATGGATAGAATGACAGAATGGGATGCATAGAATGAGAGATAGGAGGGGATAGTTGGAATGAGAAAGAAATGGATTGAATGACAGGAGGGGATGGATAAAATGAGAGTCAGGAGGGGATAGTTGGAATGAGAGGAAGAAATGGATAGAATGACATGATGGGATGGATAGAATGAGAGACAGGAGGGGATAGTTGGAATGATAGGAATAAATGGATAGAATGACAGGAGGGGATTGATAGAAGGAGAGATAGGAGGGGATAGTTGGAAGGAGAGGAAGAAATGGATATAATGACAGGATGGGATGGATAGAATGAGAGTCAGGAGGGGATACTTGGATTGAGAGGAAGAAATGGATAGAGTGACAGGATGGGATGGATAGAATGAGAGTCGGGAGGCGATAGCTGGAATAATAGGAAGAAATGGATAGAATGACAGGAGGGGATGGGTAGAATGAGAGTCAGGAGAGGATAGTTGGAATGATAGGAAGAAATTGATAGAATGACAGGATGGGATGGATAAAATGAGAGTCAGGAGGCGATAGCTGAAATGAGAGGAAGAAATGACTAGAATGAGAGGAGGGAATGGATAGAATGAGAGACAGGAGGGGATAGTTGGAATGAGAGGAATAAATGGATGGAATGACAGGATGAGATGGATAGAATGAGAGACAGGAGAGGATAGTTGGAATGAGAGGAAGAAATGGATAGAGTGATGGGATGGATAGAATGAGAGTCAAAAGGCGATAGCTGGAATGAGAGGAAGAAATGGCTAGACTGACAGGCGTAGATGGATAGAATGAGAGAGAGGAGAGGATAGTTGGAATGAGGGGAAGAAATGGATAGAATGACAGGAGGGGATGGATAAAATGAGAGATAGGAGGGGATAGTTGGAATGAGAGGAAGAAATGGATAGAATGACAGGAGGGGATGGACAGAATGAGAGACAGGAGTGGATAGTTGGAATGATAGGAAGAAATGGATAGAATGACAGGAGGTGATGGATAGAATGAGAGTCAGGAGGGGATAGCTGGAATGAGAGGAAGAAATGGATAGAATGACAGGAAGGGATGGATAGAATGAGAGACAGGAGGGGATAGTTGGAATGAGAGTAAGAAATGGATAGAATGACAGGAGGGGATGGATAGAATGAGAGTCAGGAGGCGATAGCTGGAATGAGAGGAAGAAATGGCTATACTGACAGGCGTAGATGGATAGAATGAGAGACAGGAGAGGATAGTTGGAAAGAGAGGAATAAATGGATAGAATGACATGATGGGATGGATAGAATGAGAGTCAGGAGGGGATAGCTGGATTGAGAGGAAGAAATGGATAGAATGACAGGATGGGATGCATAGAATGAGAGATAGGAGGGGATAGTTGGAATGAGAAAGAAATGGATTGAATGACAGGAGGGGATGGAAAAAATGAGAGTCAGGAGGGGATAGTTGGTATGAGAGGAAGAAATGGATAGAATGACATGATGGGATGGATAGAATGAGAGACAGGAGGGGATAGTTGGAATGATAGGAATAAATGGATAGAATGAGAGGAGGGGATGGATAGAATGAGAGACAGAAGGGGATAGTTGGAATGAGAGGAATAAATGGATGGAATGACAGGATGAGATGGATAGAATGAGAGACAGGAGAGGATAGTTGGAATGAGAGGAAGAAATGGATAGAGTGACAGGATGGGATGGATAGAATGAGAGTCAGGAGGGGATCGTTGGAATGATAGGAAGAAATGGATAGAATGACAGGAGGGGATGGATAGAATGAGAGTCAGGAGAGGATAGTTGGAATGAGAGGAAGAAATGGATAGAATGACAGGAGAGGATGGATAAAATGAGAGATAGGAGGGGATAGTTGGAATGAGAGGAAGAAATGGATAGAATGACAGGAGGGGATGGACAGAATGAGAGACAGGAGTGGATAGTTGGAATGATAGGAAGAAATGGATAGAATGACAGGAGGTGATGGATAGAATGAGAGACAGGAGAGGATAGTTGGAATGAGAGGAAGAAATGGATAGAGTGACAGGATGGGATGGATAGAATGAGAGTCAAAAGGCGATAGCTGGAATGAGAGGAAGAAATGGCTAGACTGACAGGCGTAGATGGATAGAATGAGAGAGAGGAGAGGATAGTTGGAATGAAAGGAAGAAATGGATAGAATGACAGGAGGGGATGGATAAAATGAGAGATAGGAGGGGATAGTTGGAATGAGAGGAAGAAATGGATAGAATGACAGGAGGGGATGGACAGAATGAGAGACAGGAGTGGATAGTTGGAATGATAGGAAGAAATGGATAGAATGACAGGAGGTGATGGATAGAATGAGAGTCAGGAGGGGATAGCTGGAATGAGAGGAAGAAATGGATAGAATGACAGGAAGGGATGGATAGAATGAGAGACAGGAGGGGATAGTTGGAATGAGAGTAAGAAATGGATAGAATGACAGGAGGGGATGGATAGAATGAGAGTCAGGAGGCGATAGCTGGAATGAGAGGAAGAAATGGCTATACTGACAGGCGTAGATGGATAGAATGAGAGACAGGAGAGGATAGTTGGAAAGAGAGGAATAAATGGATAGAATGACATGATGGGATGGATAGAATGAGAGTCAGGAGGGGATAGCTTAATTGAGAGGAAGAAATGGATAGAATGACAGGATGGGATGCATAGAATGAGAGATAGGAGGGGATAGTTGGAATGAGAAAGAAATGGATTGAATGACAGGAGGGGATGGATAAAATGAGAGTCAGGAGGGGATAGTTGGAATGAGCGGAAGAAATGGATAGAATGACATGATGGGATGGATAGAATGAGAGACAGGAGGGGATAGTTGGAATGATAGGAATAAATGGATAGAATGACAGGAAGGGATTGATAGAAGGAGAGATAGGAGGGGATAGTTGGAAGGAGAGAAAGAAATGGATATAATGACAGGATGGGATGGATAGAATGAGAGTCAGGAGGGGATAGTTGGATTGAGAGGAAGAAATGGATAGAATGACAGGATGGGATGGATAAAATGAGAGACAGGAGGCGATAGCTGGAATGAGAGGAAGAAATGGCTAGAATGAGAGGAGGGGATGGATAGAATGAGAGACAGGAGGGGATAGTTGGAATGAGAGGAATAAATGGATGGAATGACAGGATGAGATGGATAGAATGAGAGACAGGAGAGGATAGTTGGAATGAGAGGAAGAAATGGATAGAGTGACAGGATGGGATGGATAGAATGAGAGTCAGGAGGGGATCGTTGGAATGATAGGAAGAAATGGATAGAATGACAGGAGGGGATGGATAGAATGAGAGTCAGGAGAGGATAGTTGGAATGAGAGGAAGAAATGGATAGAATGACAGGAGAGGATGGATAAAATGAGAGATAGGAGGGGATAGTTGGAATGAGAGGAAGAAATGGATAGAATGACAGGAGGGGATGGACAGAATGAGAGACAGGAGTGGATAGTTGGAATGATAGGAAGAAATGGATAGAATGACAGGAGGTGATGGATAGAATGAGAGACAGGAGAGGATAGTTGGAATGAGAGGAAGAAATGGATAGAGTGACAGGATGGGATGGATAGAATGAGAGTCAAAAGGCGATAGCTGGAATGAGAGGAAGAAATGGCTAGACTGACAGGCGTAGATGGATAGAATGAGAGAGAGGAGAGGATAGTTGGAATGAGAGGAAGAAATGGATAGAATGACAGGAGGGGATGGATAAAATGAGAGATAGGAGGGGATAGTTGGAATGAGAGGAAGAAATGGATAGAATGACAGGAGGGGATGGACAGAATGAGAGACAGGAGTGGATAGTTGGAATGATAGGAAGAAATGGATAGAATGACAGGAGGTGATGGAAAGAATGAGAGTCAGGAGGGGATAGCTGGAATGAGAGGAAGAAATGGATAGAATGACAGGAAGGGATGGATAGAATGAGAGACAGGAGGGGATAGTTGGAATGAGAGTAAGAAATGGATAGAATGACAGGAGGGGATGGATAGAATGAGAGTCAGGAGGCGATAGCTGGAATGAGAGGAAGAAATGGCTATACTGACAGGCGTAGATGGATAGAATGAGAGACAGGAGAGGATAGTTGGAAAGAGAGGAATAAATGGATAGAATGACATGATGGGATGGATAGAATGAGAGTCAGGAGGGGATAGCTGGATTGAGAGGAAGAAATGGATAGAATGACAGAATGGGATGCATAGAATGAGAGATAGGAGGGGATAGTTGGAATGAGAAAGAAATGGATTGAATGACAGGAGGGGATGGATAAAATGAGAGTCAGGAGGGGATAGTTGGAATGAGAGGAAGAAATGGATAGAATGACATGATGGGATGGATAGAATGAGAGACAGGAGGGGATAGTTGGAATGATAGGAATAAATGGATAGAATGACAGGAGGGGATTGATAGAAGGAGAGATAGGAGGGGATAGTTGGAAGGAGAGGAAGAAATGGATATAATGACAGGATGGGATGGATAGAATGAGAGTCAGGAGGGGATACTTGGATTGAGAGGAAGAAATGGATAGAGTGACAGGATGGGATGGATAGAATGAGAGTCGGGAGGCGATAGCTGGAATAATAGGAAGAAATGGATAGAATGACAGGAGGGGATGGGTAGAATGAGAGTCAGGAGAGGATAGTTGGAATGATAGGAAGAAATGGATAGAATGACAGGATGGGATGGATAAAATGAGAGTCAGGAGGCGATAGCTGAAATGAGAGGAAGAAATGACTAGAATGAGAGGAGGGGATGGATAGAATGAGAGACAGGAGGGGATAGTTGGAATGAGAGGAATAAATGGATGGAATGACAGGATGAGATGGATAGAATGAGAGACAGGAGAGGATAGTTGGAATGAGAGGAAGAAATGGATAGAGTGACAGGATGGGATGGATAGAATGAGAGTCAGGAGGGGATCGTTGGAATGATAGGAAGAAATGGATAGAATGACAGGAGGGGATGGATAGAATGAGAGTCAGGAGAGGATAGTTGGAATGAGAGGAAGAAATGGATATAATGACAGGAGAGGATGGATAAAATGAGAGATAGGAGGGGATAGTTGGAATGAGAGGAAGAAATGGATAGAGTGACAGGATGGGATGGATAGAATGAGAGTCGGGAGGCGATAGCTGGAATAATAGGAAGAAATGGATAGAATGACAGGAGGGGATGGGTAGAATGAGAGTCAGGAGAGGATAGTTGGAATGATAGGAAGAAATGGATAGAATGACAGGAGGGGATGGATAGAATGAGAGATAGGAGGGGATAGTTGGAAAGAGAAAGAAATGGATTGAATGACAGGAGGGGATGGATAAAATGAGAGTCAGGAGGGGATAGTTGGAAAGAGAGGAAGAAATGGATAGAATGACATGATGGGATGGATAGAATGAGAGACAGGAGGGGATAGTTGGAATGATAGGAAGAAATGGACAGAATGACAGGAGGGGATTGATAGAAGGAGAGATAGGAGGGGATAGTTGGAAGGAGAGGAAAAAATGGATATAATGACAGGATGGGATGGTTAGAATAAGAGTCAGGAGGGGATAGTTGGATTGAGAGGAAGAAATGGATAGAATGACAGGATGGGATTGATAGAATGAGAGTCAGGAGACGATAGCTGGAATGAGAGGAAGAAATGGCTAGAATGAGAGGAGGGGATGGATAGAATGAGAGACAGGAGGGGATAGTTGGAATGAGAGGAATAAATGGATAGAATGACAGGATGAGATGGATAGAATGAGAGACAGGAGAGGATAGTTGGAATGAGAGGAAGAAATTGATAGAGTGACAGGATGGGATAGATAGAATGAGAGTCAGGAGGGGATAGTTGGAATGATAGGAAGAAATGGATAGAATGACAGGAGGGGATGGATAGAATGAGAGTCAGGAGAGGATAGTTGGAATGAGAGGAAGAAATGGATAGAATGACAGGAGAGGATGGATAAAATGAGAGATAGGAGGGGATAGTTGGAATGAGAGGAAGAAATGGACAGAATGACAGGATGGGATTGATAGAATGAGAGTCAGGAGACGATAGCTGGAATGAGAGGAAGAAATGGCTAGAATGAGAGGAGGGGATGGATAGAATGAGAGACAGGAGGGGATAGTTGGAATGAGAGGAATAAATGGATAGAATGACAGGATGAGATGGATAGAATGAGAGACAGGAGAGGATAGTTGGAATGAGAGGAAGAAATTGATAGAGTGACAGGATGGGATAGATAGAATGAGAGTCAGGAGGGGATAGTTGGAATGATAGGAAGAAATGGATAGAATGACAGGAGGGGATGGATAGAATGAGAGTCAGGAGAGGATAGTTGGAATGAGAGGAAGAAATGGATAGAATGACAGGAGAGGATGGATAAAATGAGAGATAGGAGGGGATAGTTGGAATGAGAGGAAGAAATGGATAGAATGACAGGAGGGGATGGACAGAATGAGAGTCAGGAGGGGATAGTTGGAATGATAGGAAGAAATGGATAGAATGAAAGGAGGGATGGATAGAATGAGAGTCAGGAGGGGATAGCTGGAATGAGAGGAAGAAATGGATGGAACGACAGAAACGGATGGATAGAATGAGAGACAGGAGGGGATAGTTGGAATGAGAGGAATAAATGGATAGAAAGACAGGATGGGATGGATAGAATGATAAACAGGAGAGTATAGTTGGAATGAGAGGAAGAAATGGATAGAGTGACAGGATGGGATGGATAGAATGAGAGTCAGGAGGCGATAGCTGGAATGAGAGGAAGAAATGGCTAGACTGACAGGCGTAGATGGATAGAATGAGAGATAGGAGAGGATAGTTGGAATGGGAGGAAGAAATGGATAGAATGACAGGAGGGGATGGATAAAATGAGAGATATGAGGGGATAGTTGGAATGAGAGGAAGAAATGGATAGAATGACAGGAGGGGATGGACAGAATGAGAGTCAGGAGGGGATAGCTGGAATGAGAGGAAGAATTGGATGGAATGACAGAAACGGATGGATAGAATGAGAGACAGGAGGGGATAGCTGGAATGAGAGGAAGAAATGGCTAGACTGACAGGAGTATATGTATAGAATGAGAGACAGGAGGGGATAGTTGGAATGAGAGGAATAAATGGATAGAATGACAGGATGGGATGGATAGAATGAGAGAGAGGAGTGGATAGCTGGGATGAGAGGAAGAAATGGATAGAATGACAGGAGGGGATGGATAGAATGAGCGTCAGGAGTAGATAGTTGGATTGAAAGGAAGAGATGGATAGAATGACAGGAGGGGATGGATAGAATGAGAGTCAGGAGAGGATAGTTGGAATGAAAGGAAGAAATGGATAGAATGACAGGAGGGGATGGATAGATTGAGAGATAGGAGGGGATAGTTGGAATGAGATAAAGCAATGCATAGAATGACAGGATAGGATGGGTAGAAGGAGACATAGGAGGGGATAGTTGGGATGAGAGGAAGAAATGGATTGAATGACAGGATGGGATGGATAGAACGATAGACAGGAGATGATAGTTGGAATGAGAGGAAGAATTGGATAGAATGACAGGAAGGGATGGATAGAATGAGTCAGGAGGGGATAGTTGGAATGATAGGAAGAAATGGATTGAATGACAGGAGGGGATGGATAGAATGAGAGACAGGAGGGAATAGTTGGAATGAGAGGAAGAAATGGATAGAATGACAGGATGGGATGGACAGAATGAGAGTCAGGAGGGGATAGTGGATTGAGAGGAAGAAATGGATAGAAAGACAGGAGGGGATGGATAGAATGAGAGTCAGGAGGCGATAGCTGGAATGAGAGGAAGAAATGGCTAGACTGACAGGAGTAGATGGATAGAATGAGAGACAGGAGGGGATAATTGGAATGATAGGAAGAAATGGATAGAATGACAGGAGGGGATGGATAGAATGAGAGTCAGGAGAGGATAGTTGGAATGAGAGGAAGAAATGGATAGAATGACAGGAGGGGATGGATAGATTGAGAGATAGGATGGGATAGTTGGAATGAGAGAAAGAAATGGATTTAATGACAGGAGGGGATGGATAGAATGAGAGACAGGAGGGGATAGTTGGAATGAGAGGAAGAAATGGATAGAATGACAGGATGGGATGGATAGAATGAGAGTCAGGAGGGGATAGTTGGAATGAGAGGAAGAAATGGATAGAATGACAGGGTGGGATGGATAGAATGAGAGACAGGAGAGGATAGTTGGAATGGGAGGAAGAAATGGATAGAATGACAGGATGGCATGGATAGAATGAGAGACAGGAGGGGATAGCTGGAAGGAAAGGAGTAAATGGATAGAATGACAGGGTGGGATGGATAGAATGAGAGTCAGGAGTGGATAGCTGGAAGTAGAGGAAGAAATGGATAGAATGACAGGATGGGATGGATAGAATGAGAGTCAGGAGGGGATAGTGGATTGAGAGGAAGAAATGGATAGAAAGACAGGAGGGGATGGATAGAATGAGAGTCAGGAGGCGATAGCTGGAATGAGAGGAAGAAATGGCTAGACTGACAGGAGTAGATGGATAGAATGAGAGACAGGAGGGGATAGTTGGAATGATAGGAAGAAATGGATAGAATGACAGGAGGGGATGGATAGAATGAGAGTCAGGAGAGGATAGTTGGAATGAGAGGAAGAAATGGATAGAATGACAGGAGGGGATGGATAGATTGAGAGATAGGATGGGATAGTTGGAATGAGAGAAAGAAATGGATTTAATGACAGGAGGGGATGTATAGAATGAGAGACAGGAGGGGATAGTTGGAATGAGAGGAAGAAATGGATAGAATGACAGGATGGGATGGATAGAATGAGAGTCAGGAGGGGATAGTTGGAATGAGAGGAAGAAATGGATAGAATGACAGGGTGGGATGGATAGAATGAGAGACAGGAGAGGATAGTTGGAATGGGAGGAAGAAATGGATAGAATGACAGGATGGGATGGATAGAATGAGAGACAGGAGGGGATAGCTGGAAGGAAAGGAGTAAATGGATAGAATGACAGGGTGGGATGGATAGAATGAGAGTCAGGAGTGGATAGCTGGAAGTAGAGGAAGAAATGGATAGAATGACAGGATGGGATGGATAGAATGAGAGTCAGGAGGGTATAGTTGGAATGAGAGGAATAAATGGGTATAATAACAGGAGGGGATGGATAGAATGAGAATCAGGAGGCAATAGCTGGAATGAGAGGAAGAATGGCTAGAATGACAGGAGTGGATGGATAGAATGAGAGACAGGAAGGAACAGTTGGAATGAGAGGAATAAATGGATAGAATGACAGGATGGGATAGATAGAATGAGAGACAGGAGAGGATAGCTGGAATAAGAGGAAGAAATGGATAGAGTGAAAGGATGGGATGGATAGAATGAGAGTCAGGAGGGGATAGCTGCAATGAGAGGAAGAAATGGATAGAATGACCGGTTGGGATGGATAGAATGAGAGATAGGAGGGGATAATTGGAATGATAGGAATAAATGGATAGAATGACAGGAGGGCATGGACAGAATGAGAGTCAGGAAAGGATAGTTGGAATGAGAGGAAGAAATTGATAGAATGACAGGAGGGGATGGATAGAATGAGAGAACAGGAGGGGATAGTTGGAATGAGAGAAAGAAATGGATAGAATGACAGGATGGGATGGATAGAATTAAAGACAGGAGATGATAGTTGGAATGAGAGGAAGAAATGGATAGAATGACAGGAGGGGATGGATAGAATTAAAGACAGGAGATGATAGTTGGAATGAGAGGAAGAAATGGATAGAATGACAAGAAGGGATGGATAGAATGAGAGTCAGGAGGGGACAGTTGGAATGAGATAAAGAAATGGATTGAATGTCAGGAGGGGATGGATAGAATGAGAGTCAGGAGGGGATAGCTGGAATGAGAGGAAGAAATGGCTAGACTGACAGGAGTAGATGGATAGAATGAGAGACAGGGGGGGTAGTTGGAATGAGAGAAAGAAATGGATAGAATGACAGGATGGGATGGGTAGAAGGAGACATAGGAGGGGATAGTTGGAATGAGAGGAAGAAATGGATTGAATGACAGGATGGGATGGATAGAACGACAGACAGGAGATGATAGTTGGAATGAGAGGAAGAAATGGATAGAATGACAGGAGGGGATGGATAGAATGAGAGTCAGGAGGGGATAGTTGGAATGATAGGAATAAATGTATAGAATGACAGGATGGGATGGAGAGAATGAGAGTCAAGAGGGATAGTTGGAATGAGAGGAAGAAATGGATAGAATGACAGGGTGGGATGGATAGAATGAGAGACAGGAGAGGATAGTTGGAATGAGAGGAAGAAATGGATAGAAAGACAGGAGGGGATGGATAGAATGAGAGATATGAGGGGATAGTTGGAATGAGAGAAAGAAATGGATAGAATGACAGGATGGTATGGGTAGAAGGAGACATAGGAGGGGATAGTTGGAATGAGTGGAAGAAATTGATTGAATGACAGGATAGGATGGATAGAATGAGAGACAGGAGGGGATAGTTGGAATGATAGGAAGAAATGGATTGAATGACAGGAGGGGATGGATAGAATGAGAGACAGGAGGGGATAGTTGGAATGAGAGGAATAAATGGATAGAATGACAGGGTGGGATGGATAGAATGAGAGACAGGAGAGGATAGTTGGAATGAGAGGAAGAAATGGATAGAATGACAGGAGGGGTTGGATATAATGAGAGATAGGAGGGGATAGTTGGAATGAGAGAAATAAATGGATAGAATGACAGGATGGGATGGGTAGAAGGAGACATAGGAGATGATAGTTGGAATGAGAGGAAGAAATGGATAGAATGACAGGGGGGATAGATAGAATGAGAGTCAGGAGGGGATAGCTGGAATGAGAGGAAGAAATTGATAGAATGACAGGAAGGGATGGATAGAATGAGAGTCAGGAGGGGATAGTTGGAATGATAGGAAGAAATGGATTGAATGACAGGAGGGGATGGATAGAATGAGAGACAGGAGGGGATATTTGGAATGAGAGGAAGAAATGGATAGAATGACAGGATGGGATGGATAGAAAGAGAGTCAGGAGGGGACAGTTGGAATGATAGGAAGAAATGGATAGAAAGACAGGAGGGGATGGATAGAATGAGAGTCAGGAGGCGATAGTTGGAATGAGAGGAAGAAATGGCTAGACTAGCAGGAGTAGATGGATAGAATGAGAGACAGGAGGGGATAGTTGGAATGAGAGGAATAAATGGATAGAATGACAGGGTGGGATGGATAGAATGAGAGACAGGAGAGGATAGTTGGAATGAGAGAAAGAAATGGATAGAATGACAGGATGGGATGGATAAAATGAGAGACAGGAGGGGATAGCTGGAAGGAGAGGAATAAATGGATAGAATGACAGGGTGGGATGGATAGAATGAGAGTCAGGAGGGGATAGCTGGAAGGAGAGGAATAAATGGATAGAATGACAGGATGGGATGGATAGAATGAGAGTCAGGAGGGTATAGTTGGAATGAGAGGAAGAAATGGATAGAATAACAGGAGGGGATGGATAGAATGAGAGTTAGGAGGCAATAGCTGGAATGAGAGGAAGAATGGCTAGAATGACAGGAGTGGATGGATAGAATGAGAGACAGGAGGGAACAATTGGAATGAGAGGAATAAATGGATAGAATGACAGGATGGGATGGATAGAATGAGAGACAGGTGAGGATAGTTGGAATGAGGGGAAGAAATGGATAGAGTGACAGGATGGGATGGATAGAATGAGAGTCAGGAGGGGATAGCTGGAATGAGAGGAAGAAATGGATAGAATGACAGGATGGGATGGATAGAATTAGAGTCAGGAGGGGAAAGTTGGAATGATAGGAAGAAATGGATAGAATGAAAGGAGGGGATGGATAGAATGAGAGTCAGGAGGGGATAGCTGGAATGATAGGAAGAAATGGATAGAATGACAGGAGGGGATGGATAGAATGAGAGACAGAAGGGGATAGTTGGAATGAGATGAATAAATGGATAAAATAACAGGATGGGATGGATAGGATGAGAGACAGGAGAGGATAGCTGGATTGAGAGGAAGAAATGGATAGAATGACAGGAGGGGATGGACAGAATGAGAATCAGGAGGGGATAGTTGGAATGATAGGAAGAAATAGATAGAATGACAGGAGGTGATGGATAGAATGAGAGTCAGGAGGGGATAGCTGGAATGAGATAAAGAAATGGATTGAATGACAGGAGGGGATAGATAGAATGAGAGACAGGAGGGGATAGTTGGAATGAGAGGAAGAAATTGATAGAATGACAGGATTGGATGGATAGAGTGAGAGTCAGGAGGCGATAGCTGGAATGAGAGGAAGAAATGGCTAGACTGACAGGCGTAGATGGGTAGAATGAGAGACAGGACAGGATAGTTGGAATGAGAGGAATAAATGGATAGAATGACATGATGGGATGGATAGAATGAGAGACAGGAGAGGATAGTTGGAATGACAGGAAGAAATGGATAGAGTGACAGGATGGGATGGATAGAATGAGAGTCCGGAGGGGATAGCTGGAATGAGAGGAAGAAAAGGATAGAATGACAGAAGGGGATGAATAGAATGAGAGATAGGAGGGGATAGTTGGTATGAGAAAGAAATGGATTGAATGACAGGAGGGGATGGATAAAATGAGAGTCAGGAGGGGATAGTTGGAATGAGAGGAAGAAATGGACAGAATGACAGGATGGGATGGATAGAATGAGAGACAGGAGGGGATAGTTGGAATGATAGGAAGAAATGGATAGAATGACAGGAGGGGATGGATAGAAGGAGAGATAGGAGGGGATAGTTGGAATGAGAGGAAGAAATGGATATAATGACAGTATGGGATGGATAGAATGAGAGTCAGGAGGGGATAGTTGGATTGAGAGGAAGAAATGGATAGAGTGACAGGATGGGATGGATAGAATGAGAGTCAGGAGGGGATGGCTGGAATGAGAGGAAGAAATGGATAGAAAGACAGGATGGGATGGATAGAATGAGAGTCAGGAGGCGATAGCTGGAATGAGAGGAAGAAATGGCTAGAATGACAGGAGTGGATGGATAGAATGAGAGATTGGAGGGGATAGTTGGAATGAGAGGAAGAAATGGATAGTTGGAATGAGAGGAAGAAATGGATAGAATGACAGGAGGGGATGGATAGAATGAGAGATTGGAGGGGATAGTTGGAATGAGAGGAAGAAATGGATAGAATGACAGGAGAGGATAGACAGAATGAGAGTCAGGAGGGGATAGTTGGAATGATAGGAAGAAATGGATAGAATGAAAGGAGGGGATGGATAGAATGAGAGTCAGGAGGGGATAGCTGGAATGAGAGGAAGAAATGGATGGAATGACAGAAACGGATGGGTAGAATGAGAGACAGGAGGGGATAGTTGGAATGAGAGGAATAAATGGATAGAATGACAGGATGGGATGGATAGAATGAGAGACAGGAGAGGATAGTTGGAATGAGAGGAATAAATGGATAGAATGACAGGATGGGATGGATAGAATGAGAGTCAGGAGGGGATAGTTGGATTGATAGGAAGAAATGGATAGAATGACAGGAGGGGATGGATAGAATGAGAGTCAGGAGAGGATAGTTGGAATGAGAGGAAGGAATGGATAGAATGACAGGAGGGGATGGATAGAATGAGAGATAGGAGGGGATAGTTGGAATGAGAGGAAGAAATGGATAGAATGACAGGAGGGGATGGACAGAATGAGAGTCAGGAGGGGATAGTTGGAATGATAGGAAGAAATGGATAGAATGAAAGTAGGGGATGGATAGAATGAGAGTCAGTAGGGGATAGCTGGAATGAGAGGAAGAAATGGATTGAATGACAGAAACGGATGGATAGAATGAGAGACCGGAGAGGATAGTTGGAATGAGAGGAATAAATGGATAGAATGACAGGATGGGATGGATAGAATGAGAGACAGGAGAGGATAGTTGGAATGAGAGGAAGAAATGGATAGAGTGACAGGATGGGATGGATAGAATGAGAGTCAGGAGGCGACAGCTGGAATGAGAGGAAGAAATGGCTAGACTGACAGGCGTAGATGGATAGAATGAGAGACAGGAGAGGATAGTTGGAATGAGAGCAAGAAATGGATAGAATGACAGGAGGGGATGGATAAAATGAGAGATAGGAGGGGATAGTTGGAATGAGAGGAAGAAATGGATAGAATGACAGGAGGGGATGGACAGAATGAGAGACAGGAGTGGATAGTTGGAATGATAGGAAGAAATGGATAGAATGACAGGAGGTGATGGATAGAATGAGAGTCAGGAGGGGATAGCTGGAATGAGAGGAAGAAATGGATAGAATGACAGGAAGGGATGGATAGAATGAGAGACAGGAGGGGATAGATGGAATGAGAGTAAGAAATGGATAGAATGACAGGAGGGGATGGATAGAATGAGAGTCAGGAGGCGATAGCTGGAATGAGAGGAAGAAATGGCTAGACTGACAGGCGTAGATGGATAGAATGAGAGACAGGAGAGGATAGTTGGAAAGAGAGGAATAAATGGATAGAATGACATGATGGGATGGATAGAATAAGAGTCAGGAGGGGATAGCTGGATTGAGAGGAAGAAATGGATAGAATGACAGGATGGGATGCATAGAATGAGAGTCAAGAGGGGACAGTTGGAATGATAGGAAGAAATGGATAGAAAGAAAGGAGGGGATGGATAGAATGAGAGTCAGGAGGCGATAGTTGGAATGAGAGCAAGAAATGGCTAGACTAGCAGGAGTAGATGGATAGAATGAGAGACAGGAGGGGATAATTGGAATGAGAGGAATAAATGGATAGCATGACAGGATGGGATAGATAGAATGAGAGACAGGAGAGGATAGCTGGAATAAGAGGAGAAATGGATAGAGTGAAAGGATGGGGTGGATAGAATGAGAGTCAGGAGGGTATAGCTGCAATGAGAGGAAGAAATGGATAGAATGACCGGTTGGGATGGATAGAATGAGAGATAGGAGGGGATAATTGGAATGATAGGAATAAATGGATAGAATGACAGGAGGGCATGGACAGAATGAGAGTCTGGAAAGGATAGTTGGAATGAGAGGAAGAAATTGATAGAATGACAGGAGGGGATGGATAGAATGAGAGAACAGGAGGGGATAGTTGGAATGAGAGAAAGAAATGGATAGAATGACAGGATGGGATGGATAGAATTAAAGACAGGAGATAATAGTTGGAATGAGAGGAAGAAATGGATAGAATGACAGGAGGGGATAGATAGAATGAGAGTCAGGAGAGGATAGCTGGAATGAGAGGAAGAAATTGATAGAATGACAAGAAGGGATGGAAAGAATGAGAGTCAGGAGGGGACAGTTGGAATGAGATAAAGAAATGGATTGAATGACAGGAGGGGATGGATGGAATGAGAGTCAGGAGGGGATAGCTGGAATGAGAGAAAGAAATGGCTAGACTAACAAGAAGGGATGGATAGAATGAGAGTCAGGAGGGGACAGTTGGAATGAGATAAAGAAATGGATTGAATGACAGGAGGGGATGGATAGAATGAGAGTCAGGAGGGGATAGCTGGAATGAGAGGAAGAAATGGCTAGACTGACAGGAGTAGATGGATAGAATGAGAGACAGGGGGGGGGGTAGTTGGAATGAGAGAAAGAAATGGATAGAATGACAGGATGGGATGGGTAGAAGGAGACATAGGAGGGGATAGTTGGAATGAGAGGAAGAAATGGATTGAATGACAGGATGGGATGGATAGAACGACAGACAGGAGATGATAGTTGGAATGAGAGGAAGAAATGGATAGAATGACAGGACGGGATGGATAGAATGAGAGTCAGGAGGGGATAGTTGGAATGATAGGAATAAATGGATAGAATTACAGGATGGGATGGAGAGAATGAGAGTCAGTAGGGATAGTTGGAATGAGAGGAAGAAATGGATAGAATGACAGGGTGGGATGGATAGAATGAGAGACAGGAGAGGATAGTTGGAATGAGAGGAAGAAATGGATAGAAAGACAGGAGGGGATGGATAGAATGAGAGATAGGAGGGGATAGTTGGAATGAGAGAAAGAAATGGATAGAATGACAGGATGGGATGGGTAGAAGGAGACATAGGAGGGGATAGTTGGAATGAGTGGAAGAAATGGATTGAATGACAGGATAGGATGGATAGAATGAGAGACAGGAGGGGATAGTTGGAATGATAGGAAGAAATGGATTAAATGACAGGAGGGGATGGATAGAATGAGAGACAGGAGGGGATAGTTGGAATGAGAGGAATAAATGGATAGAATGACAGGGTGGGATGGATAGAATGAGAGACAGGAGAGGATAGTTGGAATGAGAGGAATAAATGGATAGAATGACAGGGTGGGATGGATAGAATGAGAGACAGGAGAGGATAGTTGGAATGAGAGGAAGAAATGGATAGAATGACAGGAGGGGTTGGATAGAATGAGAGATAGGAGGGGATAGTTGGAATGAGAGAAATAAATGGATAGAATGACAGGATGGGATGGGTAGAAGGAGACATAGGAGATGATAGTTGGAATGAGAGGAAGAAATGGATAGAATGACAGGGGGGGTGGATAGACTGAGAGTCAGGAGGGGATAGCTGGAATGAGAGGAAGAAATTGATAGAATGACAGGAAGGGATGGATAGAATGAGAGTCAGGAGGGGATAGTTGGAATGATAGGAAGAAATGGATTGAATGACAGGAGGGGATGGATAGAATGAGAGACAGGAGGGGATATTTGGAATGAGAGGAAGAAATGGATAGAATGACAGGATGGGATGGATAGAAAGAGAGTCAGGAGGGGACAGTTGGAATGATAGGAAGAAATGGATAGAAAGACAGGAGGGGATGGATAGAATGAGAGTCAGGAGGGGACAGTTGGAATGAGATAAAGAAATGGATTGAATGACAGGAGGGGATGGATAGAATGAGAGTCAGGAGGGGATAGCTGGAATGAGAGGAAGAAATGGCTAGACTGACAGGAGTAGATAGATAGAATGAGAGACAGGGGGGGTAGTTGGAATGAGAGAAAGAAATGGATAGAATGACAGGATGGGATGGGTAGAAGGAGACATAGGAGGGGATAGTTGGAATGAGAGGAAGAAATGGATTGAATGACAGGATGGGATGGATAGAACGACAGAAAGGAGATGATAGTTGGAATGAGAGGAAGAAATGGATAGAATGACAGGAGGGGATGGATAGAATGAGAGTCAGGAGGGGATAGTTGTAATGAGAGAAAGAAATGGATAGAATGACAGGATGGGATGGGTAGAAGGAGACATCGGAGGGGATAGTTGGAATGAGTGGGAGAAATGGATTGAATGACAGGATAGGATGGATAGAATGAGAGACAGGAGGGGATAGTTGGAATGATAGGAAGAAATGGATTGAATGACAGGAGGGGATGGATAGAATGAGAGACAGGAGGGGATAGTTGGAATGAGAGAAATAAATGGATAGAATGACAGGATGGGATGGGTAGAAGGAGACATAGGAGATGATAGTTGGAATGAGAGGAAGAAATGGATAGAATGACAGGGGGGATGGATAGAATGAGAGTCAGGAGGGGATAGTTGGAATGATAGGAAGAAATGGATTGAATGACAGAAGGGGATGGATAGAATGAGAGACAGGAGGGGATATTTGGAATGAGAGGAAGAAATGGATAGAATGACAGGATGGGATGGATAGAAAGAGAGTCAGGAGGGGACAGTTGGAATGAGAGGAATAAATGGATAGAATGACAGGGTGGGATGGATAGAATGAGAGACAGGAGAGGATAGTTGGAATGAGAGAACGAAATGGATAGAATGACAGGATGGGATGGATAAAATGAGAGACAGGAGGGGATAGCTGGAAGGAGAGGAATAAATAGATAGAATGACAGGGTGGGATGGATAGAATAAGAGTCAGGAGGGGATAGCTGGAAGGAGAGGAATAAATGGATAGAATGACAGGTTGGGATGGATAGAATGAGAGTCAGGAGGGTATAGTTGGAATGAGAGGAAGAAATGGATAGAATAACAGGACGGGATGGATAGAATGAGAGTCAGGAGGCAATAGCTGGAATGAGAGGAAGAATGGCTAGAATGACAGGAGTGGATGGATAGAATGAGAGACAGGAGGGAACAATTGGAATGAGAGGAATAAATGGATAGAATGACAGGATGGGATGGATAGAATAAGAGACAGGTGAGGATAGTTGGAATGAGAGGAAGAAATGGATAGAGTGACAGGATGGGATGGATAGAATGAGAGTCGGGAGGGGATAGCTGGAATGAGAGGAAGAAATGGATAGAATGACAGGATGGGATGGATAGAATTAGAGTCAGGAGGGGAAAGTTGGAATGATAGGAAGAAATGGATAGAATGAAAGGAGGGGATGGATAGAATGAGAGTCAGGAGGGGATAGCTGGAATGATAGGAAGAAATGGATAGAATGACAGGAGGGGATGGATAGAATGAGAGACAGAAGGGGATAGTTGGAATGATAGGAATAAATGGATAGAATAACAGGATGGGATGGATAGGATGAGAGACAGGAGAGGATAGCTGGATTGAGAGGAAGGAATGGATAGAATGACAGGAGGGGATGGACAGAATGAGAGTCAGGAGGGGATAGTTGGAATGATAGGAAGAAATAGATAGAATGACAGGAGGTGATGGATAGAATGAGAGTCAGGAGGGGATAGCTGGAATGAGATAAATAAATGGATTGAATGACAGGAGGGGATGGATAGAATGAGAGACAGGAGGGGATAGTTGGAATGAGAGGAAGAAATTGATAGAATGACAGGATTGGATGGATAGAGTGAGAGTCAGGAGGCGATAGCTGGAATGAGAGGAAGAAATGGCTAGACTGACAGGCGTAGATGGGTTGAATGAGAGACAGGAGAGGATAGTTGGAATGAGAGGAATAAATGGATAGAATGACATGATGGGATGGATAGAATGAGAGACAGGAGAGGATAGTTGGAATGACAGGAAGAAATGGATAGAGTGACAGGATGGGATGGATAGAATGAGAGTCCGGAGGGGATAGCTGGAATGAGAGGAAGAAATGGATAGAATGACAGAAGGGGATGAATAGAATGAGAGATAGGAGGGGATAGCTGGTATGAGAAAGAAATGGATTGAATGACAGGAGGGGATGGATAGAATGAGAGTCAGGAGGGGATAGTTGGATTGAGAGGAAGAAATGGATAGAGTGACAGGATGGGATGGATAGAATGAGAGTCAGGAGGGGATAGCTGGAATGAGAGGAAGAAATGGCTAGAATGAGAGAAGGGGATGGATAGAATGAGAGACAGGAGGGGATAGTTGGAATGATAGGAATAAATGGATAGAATGACAGGATGGGATGGATAGAATGAGAGACAGGAGAGGATAGTTGGAATGAGAGGAAGAAATGGATAGAGTGACAGGATGGAATGGATAGAATGAGAGTCAGGAGGGGATGGCTGGAATGAGAGGAAGAAATGGATAGAAAGACAGGATGGGATGGATAGAATGAGAGTCAGGAGGCGATAGCTGGAATGAGAGGAAGAAATGGCTAGAATGACAGGAGTGGATGGATAGAATGAGAGTCAGGAGGGGATAGTTGGAATGAGAGGAAGAAATGGATTGAAAGACAGGATGGGATGGATAGAATGAGAGTCAGGAGGCGATAGCTGGAATGAGAGGAAGAAATGGCTAGAATGACAGGAGTGGATGGATAGAATGAGAGTCAAGAGGGGATAGTTTGAATGAGAGGAAGAAATGGATAGTTGGAATGAGAGGAAGAAATGGTTAGAATGACAGGAGGGGATGGATAGAATGAGAGATTGGAGGGGATAGTTGGAATGAGAGGAAGAAATGGATAGAGTGACAGGATGGGATGGATAGAATGAGAGTCAGGAGGCGATAGCTGGAATGAGAGGAAGAAATGGCTAGACTGACAGGCGTAGATGGATAGAATGAGAGACAGGAGAGGATAGTTGGAATGAGAGGAAGAAATGGATAGAATGACAGGAGGGGATGGATAACATGAGATAGGAGGGGATAGTTGGAATGAGAGGAAGAAATGGATAGAATGACAGGAGGGGTTGGACAGAATGAGAGACAGGAGTGGATAGTTGGAATGATAGGAAGAAATGGATAGAATGACAGGAGGTGATGGATAGAATGAGAGTCAGGAGGGGATAGCTGGAATGAGAGGAAGAAATGGATAGAATGACAGGAAGGGATGGATAGAATGAGAGTCAGGAAGGGATAGTTGGAATGAGATAAAGAAATGGATTGAATGACAGGAGGGGATGGATAGAATGAGAGACAGGAGGGGATAGTTGGAATGAGAGTAAGAAATGGATAGAATGACAGGAGGGGATGAATAGAATGAGAGTCAGGAGGCGATAGCTGGAATGAGAGGAAGAAATGGCTAGACTGACAGGCGTAGATGGATAGAATGAGAGACAGGAGAGGATAGTTGGAAAGAGAGGAATAAATGGATAGAATGACATGATGGGATGGATAGAATAAGAGTCAGGAGGGGATAGCTGGATTGAGAGGAAGAAATGGATAGAATGACAGGATGGGATGCATAGAATGAGAGTCAGGAGGGGACAGTTGGAATGATAGGAAGAAATGGATAGAAAGACAGGAGGGGATGGATAGAATGAGAGTCAGGAGGCGATAGTTGGAATGAGAGGAAGAAATGGCTAGACTAGCAGGAGTAGATGGATAGAATGAGAGACAGGAGGGGATAGCTGGAAGGAGACGAATAAATGGATAGACTGACAGGGTGGGATGGATAGAACGAGAGTCAGGAGGGGATAGCTGGAAGGAGAGGAATAAATGGATAGAATGACAGGATGAGATGGATAGAATGAGAGTCAGGAGGGTATAGTTGGAATGAGAGGAAGAAATGGATAGAATAACAGGAGGGGATGGATAGAATGAGAGTCAGGAGGCAATAGCTGGAATGAGAGGAAGTATGGCTAGAATGGCAGGAGTGGATGGATAGAATGAGAGACAGGAGGGAACAGTTGGAATGAGAGGAATAAATGGATAGAATGACAGGATGGGATGGATAGAATGAGAGACAGGTTAGGATAGTTGGAATGAGAGGAAGAAATGGATAGAGTGACAGGATGGGATGGATAGAATGAGAGTCAGGAGGGGATAGCTGGAATGAGAGGAAGAAATGGATAGAATGACAGGATGGGATGGATAGAATTAGAGTCAGGAGGGGAAAGTTGGAATGATAGGAAGAAATGGATAGAATGAAAGGAGGGGATGGATAGAATGGAGGGGATAGCTGGAATGATAGGAAGAAATGGATAGAATGACAGGAGGGGATGGATAGAATGAGAGACAGGAGGGGATAGTTGGAATGAGAGGAATAAATGGATAGAATGACAGGGTGGGATGGATAGGATGAGAGACAGGAGAGGATAGCTGGATTGAGAGGAAGAAATGGATAGAATGACAGGAGGGGATGGACAGAATGAGAGTCAGGAGGGGATAGTTGGAATGATAGGAAGAAATAGATAGAATGACAGGAGGTGATGGATAGCATGAGAGTCAGGAGGGGATAGCTGGAATGAGATAAAGAAATGGATTGAATGACAGGAGGGGATGGATAGAATGAGAGACAGGAGGGGATAGTTGGAATGAGAGGAAGAAATTGATAGAATGACAGGATTGGATGGACAGAGTGAGAGTCAGGAGGCGATAGCTGGAATGAGAGGAAGAAATGGCTAGACTGACAGGCGTAGATGGGTAGAATGAGAGACAGGAGAGGATAGTTGGAATGAGAGGAATAAATGGATAGAATGACATGATGGGATGGATAGAATGAGAGACAGGAGAGGATAGTTGGAATGACAGGAAGAAATGGATAGAGTGACAGGATGGGATGGATAGAATGAGAGTCCGGAGGGGATAGCTGGAATGAGAGGAAGAAATGGATAGAATGACAGAAGGGGATGAATAGAATGAGAGATAGGAGGGGATAGTTGGTATGAGAAAGAAATGGATTGAATGACAGGAGGGGATGGATAAAATGAGAGTCAGGAGGGGATAGTTGGAATGAGAGGAAGAAATGGATAGAGTGACAGGATGGGATGGATAGAATGAGAGACAGGAGGGGATAGTTGGAATGATAGGAAGAAATGAATAGAATGACAGGAGGGGATGGATAGAAGGAGAGATAGGAGGGGATAGTTGGAATGAGAGGAAGAAATGGATATAATGACAGCATGGGATGGATAGAATGAGAGTCAGGAGGGGATAGTTGGATTGAGAGGAAGAAATGGATAGAGTGACAGGATGGGATGGATAGAATTAGAGTCAGGAGGGGATAGCTGGAATGAGAGGAAGAAATGGCTAGAATAAGTGAAGGGGATGGATAGAATGAGAGACAGGAGAGGATAGTTGGAATGATAGGAATAAATGGATAGAATGACAGGATGGGATGGATAGAATGAGAGACAGGAGAGGATAGTTGGAATGAGAGGAAGAAATGGATAGAGTGACAGGATGGGATGGATAGAATGAGAGTCAGGAGGGGATGGCTGGAATGAGAGGAAGAAATGGATAGAAAGACAGGATGGGATGGATAGAATGAGAGTCAGGAGGCGATAGCTGGAATGAGAGGAAGAAATGGCTAGAATGACAGGAGTGGATGGATAGAATGAGAGTCAGGAGGGGATAGTTGGAATGAGAGGAAGAAATGGATTGAAAGACAGGATGGGATGGATAGAATGAGAGTCAGGAGGCGATAGCTGGAATGAGAGGAAGAAATGGCTAGAATGAAAGGAGTGGATGGATAGAATGAGAGTCAGGAGGGGATAGTTGGAATGAGAGGAAGAAATGGATAGAATGACAGGAGGGGATAGACAGAATGAGGGTCAGGAGGGGATAGTTGGAATGATAGGAAGAAATGGATAGAATGAAAGGAGGGGATGGATAGAATGAGAGTCAGGAGGGGATAGCTGGAATGAGAGGAAGAAATGGATGGAATGACAGAAACGGATGGATAGAATGAGAGACAGGAGGGGATAGTTGGAATGAGAGGAAAAAATGGATAGAATGACAGGATGGGATGGATAGAATGAGAGACAGGAGAGGATAGTTGGAATGAGAGGAATAAATGGATAGAATGACAGGATGGGATGGATAGAATGAGAGTCAGGAGGGGATAGTTGGAATGATAGGAAGAAATGGATAGAATGACAGGAGGGGATGGATAGAATGAGAGATAGGAGGGGAGATAGTTGGAATGAGAGGAAGAAATGGATTGAATGACAGAAACGGATGGATAAAATGAAAGACCGGAGGGGATAGTTGGAATGAGAGGAATAAATGGATAGAATGACAGGATGGGATGGATAGAATGAGAGACAGGAGAGGATAGTTGGAATGAGAGGAAGAAATGGATAGAGTGACAGGATGGGATGGATAGAATGAGAGTCAGGAGGCGATAGCTGGAATGAGAGGAAGAAATGGCTAGAATGACAGGAGTGGATGGATAGAATGAGAGTCAAGAGGGGATAGTTTGAATGAGAGGAAGAAATGGATAGTTGGAATGAGAGGAAGAAATGGATAGAATGACAGGAGGGGATGGATAGAATGAGAGATTGGAGGGGATAGTTGGAATGAGAGGAAGAAATGGATAGAATGACAGGAGAGGATAGACAGAATGAGAGTCAGGAGGGGATAGTTGGAATGATAGGAAGAAATGGATAGAATGAAAGGAGGGGATGGATAGAATGAGAGTCAGGAGGGGATAGCTGGAATGAGAGGAAGAAATGGATGGAATGACAGAAACGGATGGATAGAATGAGAGAGAGGAGGGGATAGTTGGAATGAGAGGAATAAATGGATAGAATGACAGGATGGGATGGATAGAATGAGAGACAGGAGAGGATAGTTGGAATGAGAGGAATAAATGGATAGAATGACAGGATGGGATGGATAGAATGAGAGTCAGGAGGGGATAGTTGGAATGATAGGAAGAAATGGATAGAATGACAGGAGGGGATGGATAGAATGAGAGTCAGGAGAGGATAGTTGGAATGAGAGGAAGGAATGGATAGAATGACAGGAGGGGATGGATAGAATGAGAGATAGGAGGGGATAGTTGGAATGAGAGGAAGAAATGGATAGAATGACAGGAGGGGATGGACAGAATGAGAGTCAGGAGGGGATAGTTGGAATGATAGGAAGAAATGGATAGAATGAAAGTAGGGGATGGATAGAATGAGAGTCAGTAGGGGATAGCTGCAATGAGAGGAAGAAATGGATTGAATGACAGAAACGGATGGATATAATGAGAGACCGGAGGGGATAGTTGGAATGAGAGGAATAAATGGATAGAATGACAGGATGGGATGGATAGAATGAGAGACAGGAGAGGATAGTTGGAATGAGAGGAAGAAATGGATAGAATGACAGGAGGGGTTGGATAAAATGAGAGATAGGAGGTGATAGTTGGAATGAGAGGAAGAAATGGATAGAATGACAGGAGGTGATGGATAGAATGAGAGTCAGGAGGGGATAGCTGGAATGAGAGGAAGAAATGGATAGAATGACAGGAAGGGATGGATAGAATGAGAGTCAGGAAGGGATAGTTGGAATGAGATAAAGAAATGGATTGAATGACAGGAGGGAATGGATAGAATGAGAGACAGGAGGGGATAGTTGGAATGAGAGTAAGAAATGGATAGAATGACAGGAGGGGATGGATAGAATGAGAGTCAGGAGGCGATAGCTGGAATGAGAGGAAGAAATGGCTAGACTGACAGGCGTAGATGGATAGAATGAGAGACAGGAGAGGATAGTTGGAAAGAGAGGAATAAATGGATAGAATGACAGGATGGGATGGATAGAATGAGAGACAGGAGAGGATAGTTGGAATGAGAGGAAGAAATGGATAGAGTGACAGGATGGGATGGATAGAATGAGAGTCAGGAGGCGATAGCTGGAATGAGAGGAAGAAATGGCTAGACTGACAGGCGTAGATGGATAGAATGAGAGACAGGAGAGGATAGTTGGAATGAGAGGAAGAAATGGATAGAATGACAGGAGGGGATGGATAAAATGAGAGATAGGAGGGGATAGTTGGAATGAGAGGAAGAAATGGATAGAATGACAGGAGGGGATGGACAGAATGAGAGACAGGAGTGGATAGTTGGAATGATAGGAAGAAATGGATAGAATGACAGGAGGTGATGGATAGAATGAGAGTCAGGAGGGGATAGCTGGAATGAGAGGAAGAAATGGATAGAATGACAGGAAGGGATGGATAGAATGAGAGACAGGAGGGGATAGTTGGAATGAGAGAAAGAAATGGATAGAATGACAGGAGGGGATGGATAGAATGAGAGTCAGGAGGCGATAGCTGGAATGAGAGGAAGAAATGGCTAGACTGACAGGCGTAGATGGATAGAATGAGAGACAGGAGAGGATAGTTGGAAAGAGAGGAATAAATGGATAGAATGACATGATGGGATGGATAGAATAAGAGTCAGGAGGGGATAGCTGGATTGAGAGGAAGAAATGGATAGAATGACAGGATGGGATGCATAGAATGAGAGTCAAGAGGGGACAGTTGGAATGATAGGAAGAAATGGATAGAAAGAAAGGAGGGGATGGATAGAATGAGAGTCAGGAGGCGATAGTTGGAATGAGAGCAAGAAATGGCTAGACTAGCAGGAGTAGATGGATAGAATGAGAGACAGGAGGGGATAATTGGAATGAGAGGAATAAATGGATAGAATGACAGGATGGGATAGATAGAATGAGAGACAGGAGAGGATAGCTGGTATAAGAGGAGAAATGGATAGAGTGAAAGGATGGGGTGGATAGAATGAGAGTCAGGAGGGTATAGCTGCAATGAGAGGAAGAAATGGATAGAATGACCGGTTGGGATGGATAGAATGAGAGATAGGAGGGGATAATTGGAATGATAGGAATAAATGGATAGAATGACAGGAGGGCATGGACAGAATGAGAGTCTGGAAAGGATAGTTGGAATGAGAGGAAGAAATTGATAGAATGACAGGAGGGGATGGATAGAATGAGAGAACAGGAGGGGATAGTTGGAATGAGAGAAAGAAATGGATAGAATGACAGGATGGGATGGATAGAATTAAAGACAGGAGATAATAGTTGGAATGAGAGGAAGAAATGGATAGAATGACAGGAGGGGATAGATAGAATGAGAGTCAGGAGAGGATAGCTGGAATGAGAGGAAGAAATTGATAGAATGACAAGAAGGGATGGAAAGAATGAGAGTCAGGAGGGGACAGTTGGAATGAGATAAAGAAATGGATTGAATGACAGGAGGGGATGGATGGAATGAGAGTCAGGAGGGGATAGCTGGAATGAGAGAAAGAAATGGCTAGACTAACAAGAAGGGATGGATAGAATGAGAGTCAGGAGGGGACAGTTGGAATGAGATAAAGAAATGGATTGAATGACAGGAGGGGATGGATAGAATGAGAGTCAGGAGGGGATAGCTGGAATGAGAGGAAGAAATGGCTAGACTGACAGGAGTAGATGGATAGAATGAGAGACAGGGGGGGGGGGGTAGTTGGAATGAGAGAAAGAAATGGATAGAATGACAGGATGGGATGGGTAGAAGGAGACATAGGAGGGGATAGTTGGAATGAGAGGAAGAAATGGATTGAATGACAGGATGGGATGGATAGAACGACAGACAGGAGATGATAGTTGGAATGAGAGGAAGAAATGGATAGAATGACAGGACGGGATGGATAGAATGAGAGTCAGGAGGGGATAGTTGGAATGATAGGAATAAATGGATAGAATTACAGGATGGGATGGAGAGAATGAGAGTCAGTAGGGATAGTTGGAATGAGAGGAAGAAATGGATAGAATGACAGGGTGGGATGGATAGAATGAGAGACAGGAGAGGATAGTTGGAATGAGAGGAAGAAATGGATAGAAAGACAGGAGGGGATGGATAGAATGAGAGATAGGAGGGGATAGTTGGAATGAGAGAAAGAAATGGATAGAATGACAGGATGGGATGGGTAGAAGGAGACATAGGAGGGGATAGTTGGAATGAGTGGAAGAAATGGATTGAATGACAGGATAGGATGGATAGAATGAGAGACAGGAGGGGATAGTTGGAATGATAGGAAGAAATGGATTAAATGACAGGAGGGGATGGATAGAATGAGAGACAGGAGGGGATAGTTGGAATGAGAGGAATAAATGGATAGAATGACAGGGTGGGATGGATAGAATGAGAGACAGGAGAGGATAGTTGGAATGAGAGGAATAAATGGATAGAATGACAGGGTGGGATGGATAGAATGAGAGACAGGAGAGGATAGTTGGAATGAGAGGAAGAAATGGATAGAATGACAGGAGGGGTTGGATAGAATGAGAGATAGGAGGGGATAGTTGGAATGAGAGAAATAAATGGATAGAATGACAGGATGGGATGGGTAGAAGGAGACATAGGAGATGATAGTTGGAATGAGAGGAAGAAATGGATAGAATGACAGGGGGGGTGGATAGACTGAGAGTCAGGAGGGGATAGCTGGAATGAGAGGAAGAAATTGATAGAATGACAGGAAGGGATGGATAGAATGAGAGTCAGGAGGGGATAGTTGGAATGATAGGAAGAAATGGATTGAATGACAGGAGGGGATGGATAGAATGAGAGACAGGAGGGGATATTTGGAATGAGAGGAAGAAATGGATAGAATGACAGGATGGGATGGATAGAAAGAGAGTCAGGAGGGGACAGTTGGAATGATAGGAAGAAATGGATAGAAAGACAGGAGGGGATGGATAGAATGAGAGTCAGGAGGGGACAGTTGGAATGAGATAAAGAAATGGATTGAATGACAGGAGGGGATGGATAGAATGAGAGTCAGGAGGGGATAGCTGGAATGAGAGGAAGAAATGGCTAGACTGACAGGAGTAGATAGATAGAATGAGAGACAGGGGGGTAGTTGGAATGAGAGAAAGAAATGGATAGAATGACAGGATGGGATGGGTAGAAGGAGACATAGGAGGGGATAGTTGGAATGAGAGGAAGAAATGGATTGAATGACAGGATGGGATGGATAGAACGACAGAAAGGAGATGATAGTTGGAATGAGAGGAAGAAATGGATAGAATGACAGGAGGGGATGGATAGAATGAGAGTCAGGAGGGGATAGTTGTAATGAGAGAAAGAAATGGATAGAATGACAGGATGGGATGGGTAGAAGGAGACATAGGAGGGGATAGTAGGAATGAGTGGGAGAAATGGATTGAATGACAGGATAGGATGGATATAATGAGAGACAGGAGGGGATAGTTGGAATGATAGGAAGAAATGGATTGAATGACAGGAGGGGATGGATAGAATGAGAGACAGGAGGGGATAGTTGGAATGAGAGAAATAAATGGATAGAATGACAGGATGGGATGGGTAGAAGGAGACATAGGAGATGATAGTTGGAATGAGAGGAAGAAATGGATAGAATGACAGGGGGGATGGATAGAATGAGAGTCAGGAGGGGATAGTTGGAATGATAGGAAGAAATGGATTGAATGACAGAAGGGGATGGATAGAATGAGAGACAGGAGGGGATATTTGGAATGAGAGGAAGAAATGGATAGAATGACAGGATGGGATGGATAGAAAGAGAGTCAGGAGGGGACAGTTGGAATGAGAGGAATAAATGGATAGAATGACAGGGTGGGATGGATAGAATGAGAGACAGGAGAGGATAGTTGGAATGAGAGAAAGAAATGGATAGAATGACAGGATGGGATGGATAAAATGAGAGACAGGAGGGGATAGCTGGAAGGAGAGGAATAAATGGATAGAATGACAGGGTGGGATGGATAGAATAAGAGTCAGGAGGGGATAGCTGGAAGGAGAGGAATAAATGGATAGAATGACAGGTTGGGATGGATAGAATGAGAGTCAGGAGGGTATAGTTGGAATGAGAGGAAGAAATGGATAGAATAACAGGACGGGATGGATAGAATGAGAGTCAGGAGGCAATAGCTGGAATGAGAGGAAGAATGGCTAGAATGACAGGAGTGGATGGATAGAATGAGAGACAGGAGGGAACAATTGGAATGAGAGGAATAAATGGATAGAATGACAGGATGGGATGGATAGAATAAGAGACAGGTGAGGATAGTTGGAATGAGAGGAAGAAATGGATAGAGTGACAGGATGGGATGGATAGAATGAGAGTCGGGAGGGGATAGCTGGAATGAGAGGAAGAAATGGATAGAATGACAGTATGGGATGGATAGAATTAGAGTCAGGAGGGGAAAGTTGGAATGATAGGAAGAAATGGATAGAATGAAAGGAGGGGATGGATAGAATGAGAGTCAGGAGGGGATAGCTGGAATGATAGGAAGAAATTGATAGAATGACAGGAGGGGATGGATAGAATGAGAGACAGAAGGGGATAGTTGGAATGATAGGAATAAATGGATAGAATAACAGGATGGGATGGATAGGATGAGAGACAGGAGAGGATAGCTGGATTGAGAGTAAGGAATGGATAGAATGACAGGAGGGGATGGACAGAATGAGAGTCAGGAGGGGATAGTTGGAATGATAGGAAGAAATAGATAGAATGACAGGAGGTGATGGATAGAATGAGAGTCAGGAGGGGATAGCTGGAATGAGATAAATAAATGGATTGAATGACAGGAGGGGATGGATAGAATGAGGGACAGGAGGGGATAGTTGGAATGAGAGGAAGAAATTGATAGAATGACAGGATTGGATGGATAGAGTGAGAGTCAGGAGGCGATAGCTGGAATGAGAGGAAGAAATGGCTAGACTGACAGGCGTAGATGGGTTGAATGAGAGACAGGAGAGGATAGTTGGAATGAGAGGAATAAATGGATAGAATGACATGATGGGATGGATAGAATGAGAGACAGGAGAGGATAGTTGGAATGACAGGAAGAAATGGATAGAGTGACAGGATGGGATGGATAGAATGAGAGTCCGGAGGGGATAGCTGGAATGAGAGGAAGAAATGGATAGAATGACAGAAGGGGATGAATAGAATGAGAGATAGGAGGGGATAGCTGGTATGAGAAAGAAATGGATTGAATGACAGGAGGGGATGGATAGAATGAGAGTCAGGAGGGGATAGTTGGATTGAGAGGAAGAAATGGATAGAGTGACAGGATGGGATGGATAGAATGAGAGTCAGGAGGGGATAGCTGGAATGAGAGGAAGAAATGGCTAGAATGAGAGAAGGGGATGGATAGAATGAGAGACAGGAGGGGATAGTTGGAATGATAGGAATAAATGGATAGAATGACAGGATGGGATGGATAGAATGAGAGACAGGAGAGGATAGTTGGAATGAGAGGAAGAAATGGATAGAGTGACAGGATGGAATGGATAGAATGAGAGTCAGGAGGGGATGGCTGGAATGAGAGGAAGAAATGGATAGAAAGACAGGATGGGATGGATAGAATGAGAGTCAGGAGGCGATAGCTGGAATGAGAGGAAGAAATGGCTAGAATGACAGGAGTGGATGGATAGAATGAGAGTCAGGAGGGGATAGTTGGAATGAGAGGAAGAAATGGATTGAAAGACAGGATGGGATGGATAGAATGAGAGTCAGGAGGCGATAGCTGGAATGAGAGGAAGAAATGGCTAGAATGACAGGAGTGGATGGATAGAATGAGAGTCAAGAGGGGATAGTTTGAATGAGAGGAAGAAATGGATAGTTGGAATGAGAGGAAGAAATGGTTAGAATGACAGGAGGGGATGGATAGAATGAGAGATTGGAGGGGATAGTTGGAATGAGAGGAAGAAATGGATAGACTGACAGGCGTAGATGGATAGAATGAGAGACAGGAGAGGATAGTTGGAATGAGAGGAAGAAATGGATAGAATGACAGGAGGGGATGGATAACATGAGATAGGAGGGGATAGTTGGAATGAGAGGAAGAAATGGATAGAATGACAGGAGGGGTTGGACAGAATGAGAGACAGGAGTGGATAGTTGGAATGATAGGAAGAAATGGATAGAATGACAGGAGGTGATGGATAGAATGAGAGTCAGGAGGGGATAGCTGGAATGAGAGGAAGAAATGGATAGAATGACAGGAAGGGATGGATAGAATGAGAGTCAGGAAGGGATAGTTGGAATGAGATAAAGAAATGGATTGAATGACAGGAGGGGATGGATAGAATGAGAGACAGGAGGGGATAGTTGGAATGAGAGTAAGAAATGGATAGAATGACAGGAGGGGATGAATAGAATGAGAGTCAGGAGGCGATAGCTGGAATGAGAGGAAGAAATGGCTAGACTGACAGGCGTAGATGGATAGAATGAGAGACAGGAGAGGATAGTTGGAAAGAGAGGAATAAATGGATAGAATGACATGATGGGATGGATAGAATAAGAGTCAGGAGGGGATAGCTGGATTGAGAGGAAGAAATGGATAGAATGACAGGATGGGATGCATAGAATGAGAGTCAGGAGGGGACAGTTGGAATGATAGGAAGAAATGGATAGAAAGACAGGAGGGGATGGATAGAATGAGAGTCAGGAGGCGATAGTTGGAATGAGAGGAAGAAATGGCTAGACTAGCAGGAGTAGATGGATAGAATGAGAGACAGGAGGGGATAGCTGGAAGGAGAGGAATAAATGGATAGACTGACAGGGTGGGATGGATAGAACGAGAGTCAGGAGGGGTTAGCTGGAAGGAGAGGAATAAATGGATAGAATGACAGGATGAGATGGATAGAATGAGAGTCAGGAGGGTATAGTTGGAATGAGAGGAAGAAATGGATAGAATAACAGGAGGGGATGGATAGAATGAGAGTCAGGAGGCAATAGCTGGAATGAGAGGAAGAATGGCTAGAATGGCAGGAGTGGATGGATAGAATGAGAGACAGGAGGGAACAGTTGGAATGAGAGGAATAAATGGATAGAATGACAGGATGGGATGGATAGAATGAGAGACAGGTTAGGATAGTTGGAATGAGAGGAAGAAATGGATAGAGTGACAGGATGGGATGGATAGAATGAGAGTCAGGAGGGGATAGCTGGAATGAGAGGAAGAAATGGATAGAATGACAGGATGGGATGGATAGAATTAGAGTCAGGAGGGGAAAGTTGGAATGATAGGAAGAAATGGATAGAATGAAAGGAGGGGATGGATAGAATGGAGGGGATAGCTGGAATGATAGGAAGAAATGGATAGAATGACAGGAGGGGATGGATAGAATGAGAGACAGGAGGGGATAGTTGGAATGAGAGGAATAAATGGATAGAATAACAGGATGGGATGGATAGAATGAGAGACAGGAGGGGATAGTTGGAATGAGAGGAATAAATGGATAGAATGACAGGGTGGGATGGATAGGATGAGAGACAGGAGAGGATAGCTGGATTGAGAGGAAGAAATGGATAGAATGACAGGAGGGGATGGACAGAATGAGAGTCAGGAGGGGATAGTTGGAATGATAGGAAGAAATAGATAGAATGACAGGAGGTGATGGATAGCATGAGAGTCAGGAGGGGATAGCTGGAATGAGATAAAGAAATGGATTGAATGACAGGAGGGGATGGATAGAATGAGAGACAGGAGGGGATAGTTGGAATGAGAGGAAGAAATTGATAGAATGACAGGATTGGATGGACAGAGTGAGAGTCAGGAGGCGATAGCTGGAATGAGAGGAAGAAATGGCTAGACTGACAGGCGTAGATGGGTAGAATGAGAGACAGGAGAGGATAGTTGGAATGAGAGGAATAAATGGATAGAATGACATGATGGGATGGATAGAATGAGAGACAGGAGAGGATAGTTGGAATGACAGGAAGAAATGGATAGAGTGACAGGATGGGATGGATAGAATGAGAGTCCGGAGGGGATAGCTGGAATGAGAGGAAGAAATGGATAGAATGACAGAAGGGGATGAATAGAATGAGAGATAGGAGGGGATAGTTGGTATGAGAAAGAAATGGATTGAATGACAGGAGGGGATGGATAAAATGAGAGTCAGGAGGGTATAGTTGGAATGAGAGGAAGAAATGGATAGAGTGACAGGATGGGATGGATAGAATGAGAGACAGGAGGGGATAGTTGGAATGATAGGAAGAAATGAATAGAATGACAGGAGGGGATGGATAGAAGGAGAGATAGGAGGGGATAGTTGGAATGAGAGGAAGAAATGGATATAATGACAGCATGGGATGGATAGAATGAGAGTCAGGAGGGGATAGTTGGATTGAGAGGAAGAAATGGATAGAGTGACAGGATGGGATGGATAGAATTAGAGTCAGGAGGGGATAGCTGGAATGAGAGGAAGAAATGGCTAGAATAAGTGAAGGGGATGGATAGAATGAGAGACAGGAGAGGATAGTTGGAATGATAGGAATAAATGGATAGAATGACAGGATGGGATGGATAGAATGAGAGACAGGAGAGGATAGTTGGAATGAGAGGAAGAAATGGATAGAGTGACAGGATGGGATGGATAGAATGAGAGTCAGGAGGGGATGGCTGGAATGAGAGGAAGAAATGGATAGAAAGACAGGATGGGATGGATAGAATGAGAGTCAGGAGGCGATAGCTGGAATGAGAGGAAGAAATGGCTAGAATGACAGGAGTGGATGGATAGAATGAGAGTCAGGAGGGGATAGTTGGAATGAGAGGAAGAAATGGATTGAAAGACAGGATGGGATGGATAGAATGAGAGTCAGGAGGCGATAGCTGGAATGAGAGGAAGAAATGGCTAGAATGAAAGGAGTGGATGGATAGAATGAGAGTCAGGAGGGGATAGTTGGAATGAGAGGAAGAAATGGATAGAATGACAGGAGGGGATAGACAGAATGAGTGTCAGGAGGGGATAGTTGGAATGATAGGAAGAAATGGATAGAATGAAAGGAGGGGATGGATAGAATGAGAGTCAGGAGGGGATAGCTGGAATGAGAGGAAGAAATGGATGGAATGACAGAAACGGATGGATAGAATGAGAGACAGGAGGGGATAGTTGGAATGAGAGGAAAAAATGGATAGAATGACAGGATGGGATGGATAGAATGAGAGACAGGAGAGGATAGTTGGAATGAGAGGAATAAATGGATAGAATGACAGGATGGGATGGATAGAATGAGAGTCAGGAGGGGATAGTTGGAATGATAGGAAGAAATGGATAGAATGACAGGAGGGGATGGATAGAATGAGAGATAGGAGGGGAGATAGTTGGAATGAGAGGAAGAAATGGATTGAATGACAGAAACGGATGGATAAAATGAGAGACCGGAGGGGATAGTTGGAATGAGAGGAATAAATGGATAGAATGACAGGATGGGATGGATAGAATGAGAGACAGGAGAGGATAGTTGGAATGAGAGGAAGAAATGGATAGAGTGACAGGATGGGATGGATAGAATGAGAGTCAGGAGGCGATAGCTGGAATGAGAGGAAGAAATGGCTAGAATGACAGGAGTGGATGGATAGAATGAGAGTCAAGAGGGGATAGTTTGAATGAGAGGAAGAAATGGATAGTTGGAATGAGAGGAAGAAATGGATAGAATGACAGGAGGGGATGGATAGAATGAGAGATTGGAGGGGATAGTTGGAATGAGAGGAAGAAATGGATAGAATGACAGGAGAGGATAGACAGAATGAGAGTCAGGAGGGGATAGTTGGAATGATAGGAAGAAATGGATAGAATGAAAGGAGGGGATGGATAGAATGAGAGTCAGGAGGGGATAGCTGGAATGAGAGGAAGAAATGGATGGAATGACAGAAACGGATGGATAGAATGAGAGAGAGGAGGGGATAGTTGGAA
Organism: Pseudophryne corroboree; assembly: GCF_028390025.1. Classification (NCBI taxonomy): domain Eukaryota; kingdom Metazoa; phylum Chordata; class Amphibia; order Anura; family Myobatrachidae; genus Pseudophryne; species Pseudophryne corroboree. The sequence goes on from NC_086453.1 coordinate 32,000,713, forward strand.
TGAGAGGAATAAATGGATAGAATGACAGGATGGGATGGATAGAATGAGAGACAGGAGAGGATAGTTGGAATGAGAGGAATAAATGGATAGAATGACAGGATGGGATGGATAGAATGAGAGTCAGGAGGGGATAGTTGGAATGATAGGAAGAAATGGATAGAATGACAGGAGGGGATGGATAGAATGAGAGTCAGGAGAGGATAGTTGGAATGAGAGGAAGGAATGGATAGAATGACAGGAGGGGATGGATAGAATGAGAGATAGGAGGGGATAGTTGGAATGAGAGGAAGAAATGGATAGAATGACAGGAGGGGATGGACAGAATGAGAGTCAGGAGGGGATAGTTGGAATGATAGGAAGAAATGGATAGAATGAAAGTAGGGGATGGATAGAATGAGAGTCAGTAGGGGATAGCTGCAATGAGAGGAAGAAATGGATTGAATGACAGAAACGGATGGATATAATGAGAGACCGGAGGGGATAGTTGGAATGAGAGGAATAAATGGATAGAATGACAGGATGGGATGGATAGAATGAGAGACAGGAGAGGATAGTTGGAATGAGAGGAAGAAATGGATAGAATGACAGGAGGGGTTGGATAAAATGAGAGATAGGAGGGGATAGTTGGAATGAGAGGAAGAAATGGATAGAATGACAGGAGGGGATGGACAGAATGAGAGACAGGAGTGGATAGTTGGAATGATAGGAAGAAATGGATAGAATGACAGGAGGTGATGGATAGAATGAGAGTCAGGAGGGGATAGCTGGAATGAGAGGAAGAAATGGATAGAATGACAGGAAGGGATGGATAGAATGAGAGTCAGGAAGGGATAGTTGGAATGAGATAAAGAAATGGATTGAATGACAGGAGGGGATGGATAGAATGAGAGACAGGAGGGGATAGTTGGAATGAGAGTAAGAAATGGATAGAATGACAGGAGGGGATGGATAGAATGAGAGTCAGGAGGCGATAGCTGGAATGAGAGGAAGAAATGGCTAGACTGACAGGCGTAGATGGATAGAATGAGAGACAGGAGAGGATAGTTGGAAAGAGAGGAATAAATGGATAGAATGACATGATGGGATGGATAGAATAAGAGTCAGGAGGGGATAGCTGGATTGAGAGGAAGAAATGGATAGAATGACAGGATGGGATGCATAGAATGAGAGATAGGAGGGGATAGTTGGACTGAGAAAGAAATGGATTGAATGACAGGAGGGGATGGATAAAATGAGAGTCAGGAGGGGATAGTTGGAATGAGAGGAAGAAATGGATAGAATGACATGATGGGATGGATAGAATGAGAGACAGGAGGGGATAGTTGGAATGATAGGAAGAAATGGATAGACTGACAGGAGGGGATTGATAGAAGGAGAGATAGGAGGGGATAGTTGGAAGGAGAGGAAGAAATGGATATAATGACAGGATGGGATGGATAGAATGAGAGTCAGGAGGGGATAGTTGGATTGAGAGGAAGAAATGGATAGAATGACAGGATGGGATGGATAAAATGAGAGTCAGGAGGCGATAGCTGGAATGAGAGGAAGAAATGGCTAGAATGAGAGGAGGGGATGGATAGAATGAGAGACAGGAGGGGATAGTTGGAATGAGAGGAATAAATGGATAGAATGACAGGATGAGATGGATAGAATGAGAGACAGGAGAGGATAGTTGGAATGAGAGGAAGAAATGGATAGAGTGACAGGAGGGGATGGATAGAATGAGAGTCAGGAGGGGATAGCTGGAATGAGAGGAAGAAATGGCTAGACTGACAGGATGGGATGGATAGAATGAGAGTCAGGAGGGGATAGTTGGAATGATAGGAAGAAATGGATAGAATGACAGGAGGGGATGGATAGAATGAAAGTCAGGAGAGGATAGTTGGAATGAGAGGAAGAAATGGATAGAATGACATGAGGGGATGGACAGAATGAGAGTCAGGAGGGGATAGTTGGAATGATAGGAAGAAATGGATAGAATGAAAGGAGGGATGGATAGAATGAGAGTCAGGAGGGGATAGCTGGAATGAGAGGAAGAAATGGATGGAACGACAGAAACGGATGGATAGAATGAGAGACAGGAGGGGATAGTTGGAATGAGAGGAATAAATGGATTGAAAGACAGGATGGGATGGATAGAATGAGAAACAGGAGAGTATAGTTGGAATGAGAGGAAGAAATGGATAGAGTGACAGGATGGGATGGATAGAATGAGATTTAGGAGGCGATAGCTGGAATGAGAGGAAGAAATGGCTAGACTGACTGGCGTAGATGGATAGAATGAGAGATAGGAGAGGATAGTTGGAATGGGAGGAAGAAATGGATAGAATGACAGGAGGGGATGGATAAAATGAGAGATATGAGGGGATAGTTGGAATAAGAGGAAGAAATGGATAGAATGACAGGAGGGGATGGACAGAATGAGAGACAGGAGTGGATAGTTGGAATGATAGGAATAAATGGATAGAATGACAGGAGGTGATGGATAGAATGAGAGTCAGGAGGGGATAGCTGGAATGAGAGGAAGTAAAGGATAGAATGACAGGAATGGATGGATAGAATGAGAGTCAGGAGGGGATAGTTGGAATGAGATAAAGAAATGGATTGAATGACAGGAGGGGATGGATAGAATGAGAGACAGGAGGGGATAGTTGGAATGAGAGGAAGAAATGGATAGAATGACAGGATGGGATGGATAGAATGAGAGTCAGGAGGCGATAGCTGGAATGAGAGGAAGAAATGGCTAGAATGAAAGGAGTGGATGGATAGAATGAGAGTCAGGAGGGGATAGTTGGAATGAGAGGAAGAAATGGATAGAATGACAGGAGGGGATAGACAGAATGAGTGTCAGGAGGGGATAGTTGGAATGATAGGAAGAAATGGATAGAATGACAGGATGGGATGGATAGAATGAGAGACAGGAGGGGATAGTTGGAATGATAGGAAGAAATGGATAGAATGACAGGAGGGGATGGATAGAAGGAGAGATAGGAGGGGATAGTTGGAAGGAGAGGAAGAAATGGATATAATGACAGGATGGGATGGATAGAATGAGAGTCAGGAGGGGATAGTTGGAATGAGATAAAGAAATGGATTGAATGACAGGCGTAGATGGATAGAATGAGAGACAGGAGAGGATAGTTGGAATGAGAAGAATAAATGGATAGAATGACATGATGGGATGGATAGAATGAGAGTCAGGAGGGGATAGCTGGAATGAGAGGAAGAAATGGATAGAATGACAGGATGGGATGCATAGAATGAGAGTCAGGAGGGTATAGTTGGAATGAGAAAGAAATGGATTGAATGACAGGAGGGGATGGATAAAGTGAGAGTCAGGAGGGGATAGTTGTAATGAGAGGAAGAAATGGATAGAATGACAGGATGGGATGGATAGAATGAGAGACAGGAGGGGATAGTTGGAATGATAGGAAGAAATGGATAGAATGACAGGAGGGGATGGATAGAAGGAGAGATAGGAGGGGATAGTTGGAAGGAGAGGAAGAAATGGATATAATGACAGGATGGGATGGATAGAATGAGAGTCAGGAGGGGCTAGTTGGATTGAGAGGAAGAAATGGATAGAATGACAGGATGGGATGGATAGAATGAGAGTCAGGAGGCGATAGCTGGAATGAGAGGAAGAAATGGCTAGAATGAGAGGAGGGGATGGATAGAATGAGAGACAGGAGGGGATAGTTGGAATGAGAGGAATAAATGGATAGAATGACAGGATGAGATGGATAGAATGAGAGACAGGAGAGGATAGTTGGAATAAGAGGAATAAATGGATAGAGTGACAGGAGGGCATGGATAGAATGAGAGTCAGGAGGGGATAGCTGGAATGAGAGGAAGAAATGGCTAGAATGACAGGAGTGGATGGATAGAATGAGAGTCAGGAGGGGATAGTTGGAATGAGAGGAAGAAATGGCTAGAATGACATGATGGGATGGATAGAATGAGGGAGAGGATAGTTGGAATGAGAGGAAGAAATGGATAGAATGACAGGATGGGATGGATAGAATGAGAGACAGGAGAGGATACTTGGAATGAGAGGAAGAAATGGATAGAATGACAGGATGGGATGGATAAAATGAGAGTCAGGAGGGGATAGTTGGCATCCCGCACCCCGTCTCCCTCCTCCGTGGCACCCCAGACCCATCTTCCCACTCGTTCAGTGGTCAGACCCCTGTGCAGACCTCAGCGGCCTCCCCAATGCAAATAACCATTCTGCATTTGCCTCATCCCCTGTACGCATACCCCTACGCACCTGGCCCATCCCCTGTACACATACCCCTACGCACCTGACCCATCCCCTGTACACATACCCCTACGCACCTGGCCCATCCCCTGTACACATACCCCTACGCACCTGGCCCATCCCCTGTACACATACCCCTACGCACCTGGCCCATCCCCTGTACACATACCCCTACGCACCTGGCCCATGCCCTGTACTCATACCCATACACCCCTGGCCCATCTCCTGTACACATAACATTATACACCTGTCACCCCCAGTCAGCTTTCTTTTTGCCATGTACAGTAAGATGTATATGTTTGTGAATTAACAAACATTGCTGCAAACATCGCTCTTTGTGTTCTTTGAAACTCTCCAAGTTTTGTTGCTGTGTATTTGCGAGTCCGAGCGCTAATGTCCTGGTAGAAAGGTTGTGTCATCTGGGTCCTTACCCACAATGCTTGTTTGTGGTAACTTGGGATGAGGCAAGTGTAGTGAGAGCGTTATTCTCATTGAGAAAGTGCAATAGTGAATGGTATTTAGATGCAGTGAGGATACCGTTCCTTAACATCATAGGCGTGCGCAGCACATTTTATTAGGGGGTGCACCATCGGAGGGGTGTGTCTAGCACCGCCTTTTGGGCGTGTCTAGCACCATCTATTGACGCAATATAAAATTTCCACCCTTGTACCAATCCTAATAATGCAGATGCATTGTCAGATGTTGTGGTGTGTACCAAACAAACACCCCTGATGGCACTCACTGCAATTACCCTGCTCCTCCTCAGCCTGGTCTGGCTCCCCCTCTCTTTCCCCTGCAAGCTGCAGCAGCTTACTTACATGCCAGTAATTCACTGACACTGACAGTCGCAGACTAGTACTGCTGCTGCTGGAAAAACGAGTGATGTGTCAATGCTGCTGCCGACCGCCTGCCAGTATTGAACTTGTCTTCCTAAGAGGAACGCAGGCTGCCTGCTGATCCTCATAGGTGGCTGGCGTTGGCATAGCATAGAAGGAGAGAGGTGGGCATGTGGCGGGTGTGGCGGGTGGGCATGCGAGCAGCATGACATAATCGTGTCACATCACTCTGGTTTTGTACATGGAGGTGGAGCCGGGAGTTTGAAAGCCGGTGGCAGTGGCACCCTTGATTAACCCAGGCGTCCGGTCAGTAATGCAGTCCTGACAGGGTGCAGCACAGAGGGGACAGTAATCAGCCTGCTCGGCGATCACTGCATCAGGCATATGAGATCGGGGTGCCAGACATTAGGGGGTGCCTGTGCGCACCAGGCACCCCCCCTGCGCACACCTATGCTTAACATCACAGAACTGAAACAATTTATTTTCTCAGTTGCTACATTGTAAGTCTAGAATTAAAAATGTATCCACAATGAGGTTTGAAAAGCTCAGTTTCACTGAAATAAGCAGACACGTCAATTTTTTTGTTTTGTTTTTTAATATTCAAAACAGGCAGACACTCTGCACCTACTTCTGTGGCATCACAAATTGGACAGAAGTTGGCTTGTCTATTAAAAAAAGTTTACAGGTTGGCTGTTGTGATGAAAAGTTGGTGAGATGTGTGGGGTACTGTTTTAGTTGGGCTGAAAGGTTGGAAGGTTGAAGGTTTGGAGAAAAGTTGGTCTATAGTTGGTGTGATGTATGTCCAGCATTGGGCTGGACATACACCAGACCAACTTTCCTCCAACCATCCAACTGACCAACCGGTCAATTTGTCTGTTCAACTAAAACGCTGTCCCACGCACCTAACCAACTTTTTCATTAGTCTAGCCAACCAGCCAGCTTTTATCAGATCAGCCAACTTCCCTCCAACTTGTGATGTCACAGAAGTAGGCGCACAGGTTTTGCCTAATTTTGCATGTTTTGATTAAATAAATAAATATTTGCTTTTTTACACCTATTTCTAAGTTTTTAATAATAGACCACAAAAACATCTATTTAATAAACATAGAAATGTATTTTCTCCAGCATTTTAGCTGGAGAAAAGATTATTTTCCTTCGCCCGTATTTATGAGAAAGAAAACTACAGTGATATTAACGATTTCACAGAGTTTTTGTATCTCTACTATCACTGATGCAGTCCCCATAGGCTTTAATGGGGGTTATCAGTTATTCTATTTAGGGAGAGGAGAAAATCTTCTCTTAATTTTTCTGAGAAGATAACACCAATTTTATATAGTGTTACAATATGAGAAAGGAGAGAAGAGTGCCTGTGGTATGGCTGACTGATGGTCTCCTGACCGCCGGTAAGCATACCGCAGTTGGGATCCCGGCAGCATACCGACGCAAGGATCCCGGCAGGGTGGGGGGGTGGGGGGAGGGGCGAGTGCAGCAAGTCCCTTGCGGGATCGCTGCGCTCGCCACGCCGTGGGCTTGGTGGGGACCTGAGGTCGCCACGGGCTCTATTCCCACTCTATGGGTGTCGTGGACACCCACGAGTGGGAATATTTCCTGTTGGTCGGCATACCGGATGTTGGGGGAGAACATGTGACCGTCAGTCTCCTGACCGTCGGTCACATGAATACCACACTGTGTGCCAAATTAGCCATGCACTGGAATCTGTGACATAGCCATGCCTTGTGATTTTTATTTAAGATATTCTTTTGCGCCCCAAAAAATGTGAATCCATCCAATCGCTACTCATGGTGGAATGTCTTAACCATACTAAGCATTTTGTGCTAAATAAAGCAAAAAGGAGTGTATGAGGTCATATCTGTAAATATATAACCCGCATAGGTGTTTCTATAATGGGTGCAGTGTGTGTGGGGCACACAGGCCCCTTGGTCCAGGGGGCCCACACCGAACCAATATATTATACATACCCCTCCGGAGTCCCACAAAGGTGGCCTTGCTGTGCAGGCACAAATCACTTGGAAAAGGGCCACCACGGCCATTTCTGAGTTATTTTCACATGCGCACTGGAGGTGTCCCCGGGAACAAGGCGTGGGCGCCATGTTCCCGGAGACCTGTGCATGCGCAGTAGACTCTGGCATTATGCCAGAGTCTACTGCTGCCGGAGAGGAGGGGGCCCCTTCCTCTCTTAAAACACCCCTGACAAACCCGCCCTCTCTTTTCGCATCCAACCCCGGGACCCTAGTCTGGTTCTTATCAAAAGCTCTCAGCAGAACCAACTCAATATTCCTTGGGTTTTAAAACACAAAGATAAGAAACCTGGGGAAAATATACCTCCCTTTCACCACTATTCCAGCGATCTTCTCACACAACATCACTCCCCCCCCTTAACCTAGGGGGGTGGAACACTTGTAGCCCCTAAACAGAAGATGCAAGACAATACATCCCCATTGGCTATTTGTGCCTTGTTACTATGGCATTCCGCCCCTTATTTACAGACATCCAATTTAACGTAGCATGATCAGCCAAGGCCTTTTCTTTCAACAAATGTGTACCTCTTCTCATGTTCATTGAGTTCTCTACTCAAATAAATAATGGGATGCTCCTCCCTATCTTGGTTTTGGGATAACACAGCACCTACCCCTACCTCTGAGGCATCTGTCTGAACCACACATTAAAAAAAAAAAGTCAGGTGTTATCAACATTTTTAATACCTGAAATTCCTTTTCTTCCTCAGGAATCCATTTCACCATATTTTCATAAGGTCTGATAAAGGAACTGCAGTGGTGACAAAATTAGGAATAAACCATTGCTAATATCCGGTGATCCCCAAGAAGGCTCTCACCTGTTTTTATTTACCTGAAGGGGACAGTTTTGTTCAGTTGGGGCTTAATCAGAACTCTACCTATGGTAAACCCCAAGTATTTAACCTCTTCCATTGCTAAGCAGCATTTGTTTGGGTTGGCTGTTAGCAGCCCTGCCTTTCTGATTGAGTCCAACACTGCTTGTACTCTCACTAAATGAGACTCCTAGTCTGGACTGTGGATTACCACGTCATCTCGATAGTCAGCTGCCTACAACCTGTGAGGCTTCACAATTCTGTCCATTGCATGTTGGAAGGTTGCTGGAACCCCATGCAACCCAAAAGGCAACATCCTATACTGAAACACCCCTTCTGAAAAGCAGTTTTTTCAATCAACCTGTCGGTTAATGGGACCTGCCAGTAACCTTTTGTCGGGTCCAGTGTGGTGAGATATCTGCATGTTCCTAGCCTTTCTTTCAACTAATCCACACGGGGCATAAAGTGCACATGAAACTTGGACACTGCATTTAACTTATGAAAATCATTGCAGAAGTGTAGGCTGCCATCTGGTTTTGGAATTAGAACTATGGTGCTGGACAATTCACTGTTAGTCTACTGTCGGTTAATGGGATCTGCCAGTAACCTTTTGTCAGGTCCAGTGTGGTGAGAAATCTTAATGTTCCTAGCCTTTCTTTCAACTAATCCACACGGGGCATAAAGTGCACATCAAACTTGGACACTGCATTTAACTTATGAAAATCATTGCAGAAGCGTAGGCTGCCATCTGGTTTTAGAATTAAAACTATGGTGCTGGACAATTCACTGTTAGACTCCTCGATGACACCAAGTTCTAGCATATTCTTAATATCTTTAAAGACAGCCTCTCGCTGTGTTACAGGATTTCAGTATTGCTTTATGTTGACCCCTGGTTCTGTGACTATGTCATGTTTTATTGTCTGGCGGTCATTAGGTCAACATGAGTTAGGTCGACATACACTGGGTTGACCACATTTGGTCGACATGCATTAGGTCGACATGATCACTAGGTCAACATGGTCATTAGGTCAACATGCACTAGGTCGACATGGAAAAAGGTCGACATGAATTTTTCAATTTTTTTAAAAATTATTTTACCTTTCTCATACTTAATGATCCACGTGGACTACAATTGAGAACAACAGCCTGTGCCGAGTGCAGCAAGGCACTTTTCCCTCACTCGCCATGCAAGGGGACATGGTGCACTATTTGGGGTTCCCAGTCATTTTACAAAGTAAACGACACCAAAAAAACAAAAAACAAAACAAAAACCTCATGTCGACTTTTTTCCATGTCGACCTAATGACCATGTTGACCCAGTGATCATGTCAACCTAATGCATGTAGACCAAACGTGGTCGATCCAATGTATATCGACCTAACTCATGTTGACCTAATGAACCAAACCTGTTTTATTATGGCCATTTGGCCAGTGTCACGTCTAACAGAGTTTGAGGATCCGGCAGCTGAGATTTGCCCGAGGAGGTAGCAGGCTGTGAATTAACCAGATCGGGGGGGGGGGGGGGGCTGGATATAGTTCCTTCGCATGGGACACGGAGCAATGAAGAAGGTAGGTGGGGTTTGAGAGTCAATGGAAAGTATTTATTATGTACAGGGCTGAGGTAGAGAACCGAGGCTGGGGCACGATAGTTAAAGACGTGGCTGGAGGCGAAGAACTGTGGACTATGATTTTAAAGACGAGACTGTAAATGATGAATTGTGGAACTGTGGATGGTGGTTGAAGACGTGGCTTGAGACAAGGACTGTGGACTGTGGTTTGGAAAACGAGGCTGAAGATAATAATCTGCAGGCTGTGGTTGGTGGTACAGAGGCGTGGCTGGTGAAGGAGATCTGTGGAGTGTGGCTTGAAAGATGAGGCAGAAGACCCGGGGCCGACTGTGCCCAAAGAGTCTTACTGGACCGGGTTTTCCAGGGGCGCTTCCACAGGCAGTGGCAGACTAGAAACGGCAGGGCTGCAGCAGCAACAGAGAACCGACCAAGCAGGATCAGGAGAAACCAGAATACAGCAGGAATCCTGGGAGCACAGGCTAAAGCACCTACAACAGGGTTGTAACTTGAAGCACTGGCATCCCTGTCCTAAACCAGCCCCTTTTTATAGGGAGAGCTTCCCCTGGATTGGCTGGAAGAAACAGGAAACAGGAACTATGCTTAAAACTTGGTCTCCAACATGGCGGCGCCCAGTAATGCAGACCTTTTTGCAAAGCCACAATGCTCACTGCCCCTGGTCTCCTAGCAACGGCTCAGCAAGAGCGACCCGCTGTAGCGGCGTCCCGCCGCCACGAGCGGACCCCCTCACCGCCGCCACTGCTGCCCACAGATCCGGCGCAGCAGCCCACCTCCGCCACTGCCCGCACATCGCCAAAGAAGCCAGCCCCGCGGCCCCAGCGTACCGGTAAGACTCCGGACGCTGACAGAACCCCCCCCCCCTTTGCGGGTGGACTCCGGACACCTATGTGGTTTAGTTGGAAACTTGGCATGAAATGCCTGAAGAAGTCTTGGAGCATGGACATCCTCTGCATCTAACCAAGATCTCTCCTCTGGCCCATACCCCTTCCAGTCAACAAGGTACTGGATGCGACCATAACGTCTGCGAGAATCGAGGATCTTGTGAATCTCAAATTCGTCTCCATGTGCTGATTGGATCTTGGGTGATTTAGGCACAGCGGCTCTGAACCGATTAAGTACCAATGGTTTTAAGAGAGAAATATGAAATGCATTAGGAATTCTTAACTGCGGAGGTAATTTCACTTTGTAAGCCACAGGATTCAACACTTTTTTGATTGGGGAAGGCCCAATAAATCTGGGAGCAAACTTCTTTGTAGGAACCTTTAATCTTAGGTTACGTGTGGAAACCCAAACCCGATCTCCTACCTTAAGGCTTGGTACAACTTTTCGTTTCAGATCTGCATAGGTCTTATATCTCTTGGATGTCTTGATCAAAGTCTTGTGAACTTGTTTCCAGGCTACAGTAAATTGTCGAAGTGTTGACTCTGCGGCAGGAACCTCGAGCGTAGGCAGAAGTTGGAAGTCAGGAACTCTTGGATGGTAACCATAATTAATGAAGAATGGAGAAGATTTTGTGGCAGAATGATAAAGGTTGTTATGGGCAAATTCTGCGAATGGGAGGAAGTCCAGCCAGTCGTCCTGTGAGGAGGACATGAATAAACGCAGAAAAGTCTCCAGATCCTGGTTCACTCGCTCTGTTTGACCATCCGTTTGGGGATGATATCCTGAGGAGAAGTTTAATTTCACGCCAAGAGCAGAACATAGGGATCTCCAAAACTTGGCCACAAATTGAGGACCTCTATCAGACACGATTTCCTGTGGTAGACCATGGAGTCGAAAGATCTCTGCTATAAACAATTTTGTCAACTGGGATGCAGATGGAAGATTAGCCAGAGGAACAAAGTAGAATCGGTCAACTATGACTCATACGGTGTTCCGCCCACCAGACGTAGGTAAATCTGTAATAAAGTCCATAGAAATATGCGTCCATGGTCTTAGTGGTACCGGCAAATTATGGAGTAACCTGGCTGGTGGACCTTTGGGACTTTTATGCTGGGCACATTTTGGACAGGCAGCTATGAATTCCTGAACGTCAGTCCTGAGATGAGGCCACCAGTAGGATGTTAGGGTCTCCTGCCCTGTGCTGCCACGTCGTCAAGGCAACCGGGAGACAAGTGCTAGCAGAGTAACCTGAGCGCAGCTGATACTCCGGTTCGGGTCTTTTGCTGTGCAGTGGTTACAGGCTCTGTGCACGGCAGGGGATCCGGTGCTGGTTTTTGTGCTCACAGTCTGTGAGGTCTGAGTGGGGCGTGGACAGCACCTGCTATATAAGGCCTCTTCTCAGGTTAAGCAGATGCTGCTGAATCTTTGTTGGTTAGTCAGTTCCTGAAAGTTAGCCAGTACTGTGTAGCTTTGTATTTGTTGTTGCTTACTGCAAATAGGCCTGGGGATTTGGTACTACACTCTGCCAGTCCAGACCTAGCAGTAAGACTGGAGTCAGTCGTTTAACTTGCTGGGGTTCTTTTGCTACTCTGTGAACTTAGCAAGTTTGCGGCTGTATTCTCAGATTTGCCTGCCTAAATCCTGTCTCTCTGTGCAAGGGGTTCAGGTGTCAGTTTAGTGGCAGTAAGCTGAACCTGTGCACTGCAAGTGAGGATTAGGATTGTGGAGACTCTCCTTGTGTCTATTATTCCATCTCTGACCAAGGAGTTTACTGCCACACCCGTTGGTAACCCTTTAGGGTTTTGCTGTTGCCCTTAGCAACAGCATTTCGGGTTCTCTACGTATTAAAACACAACATCTTTCTTTTTCCATCAGAGCATTACTAATACTAGGGGGATACCCAGTTTCTTAGCCTCTGGGCTTCTCTGTTCACTTTGTGTTTATTTTGTTACCCTATCACCTTCTGTGTACGTAATGTCATATTCCCTAGTCTGTCTGTGAGTTCATTTGTTTTGCATCCCTATCCGTTCAGACACCAGTACATTCCTGCAGGCACTGGTGTGCATAACAGTTCAAACACCAGTACATTCCTGCAGGCACTGGTGTGCATAACAGTTCAGACACCAGTACATTCCTGCAGGCACTGGTGTGCATAACATATTCAGCAGCCCAATACTCCTGTTGAAATTTTGTGGGAATATGGAGCATACCCCTCAAAATACGTTGCAACAGGTGGTCGATCAGGTGCAGGTCCTGACTCGACAATTTAATGATTTGTCCATTAAAATGCACACCTCCCAGGCCGCTGGCGGAGCTCCCGCAGCAGCAGCACCTTCAGGGGGTTAAGGAGCCGAAAGTAAATCTCCCGGATCGTTTTTCTGGAGATCGCTCGCAGTTCTTTTGTTTCAAGGAGAGCTGCAAGCTATACTTCCGGCTTAGGCCTCAGTCTTCTGGGTCGGAGATTCAGCGGGTGGGCATAGTGATTTCCTTGCTACAAGGAGACCCACAGGTCTGGGCATATGGGTTGCAGCCTGACTGTCCGCCGCTTAAAAGTGTTGATGCTTTTTTTACGGCCCTGGGCATGTTGTATGATGACCCTGACAAGACGGCCTCAGCTGAGGCTAAGATTTCTATCCTTAAGCAAGGTCAAAGGCCAGTTGAGGTTTACTGTACGGAGTTTCGGAGGTTGGCCCATGATACCCAGTGGAATGACCCAGCCCTGAGACACCAGTACCGAAGAGGTCTTTCTAACCAGATAAAAGACCAACTGGTACAATATCCCTTGCCTGATAGCTTGGATCAGCTCATGCAGTTATCCATCCGGGTGGATAGACGGCTGAGAGAGCGTAGGCTTGAAAGGGAGACCGAGGTTTCCTTCTTTCCCAAGGGAACCTCAGACTCTAAGGAATTTTCCGAGGAGCCTATGCAGATTGGGGCTACCCGCCTCTCCTCGCGTGAGAAGACGCGGAGGAGACAGCAGGGGTTGTGTTTGTACTGTGGGAATAAAGGTCATGTGGTAGTGTCATGCCCAGAAAAGCCGGAAAACTTCAGGGCCTGAGGGTGATGGGAAATATCCTGTCAGGCCAGAAGTCAGAATTTCCCAAGAAGACTTTTATCATTCCGGTGACCTTGAAGATCCTCGGTCAAACTGTCAAGACTGAGGCCTTTGTGGACAGTGGGGCCGACGGGGTTTTTATGGACCGCCAATTCGCCCTGAAACACTCTGTTCCCTTAGTACCCTTGGCATCGGAAATTGAGATTTGTGGGTTAAACGGGGAACCATTATCCCAAGGTAAAATTACCTCTTGCACTAGCCAGATTTCTTTGTTTATTGGAGCCACACACTCTGAAAAATTGGCCTTTTATGTGACTGTCTGTACTTTTGCCCCATTGGTGTTGGGGTTACCCTGGTTAAGGGCCCACAATCCTCAATTTGACTGGGTCTCTGGGGAGATTCTTAGTTGGGGTACTGATTGTTTCAGGAGTTGCTTGAGCCTTCCAGTCAGGCTCTCGCAGCTAAGTTTGCCAGGATTGCCAGGGTGTTATGCAGATTTTGCGGACGTGTTCTCCAAAAAAGTTGCAGAGGTACTACCTCCCCATCGCCCCTATGACTGTGCCATTGATTTGTTGCCAAATGCTAAGCTTCCCAAGAGCAGGTTGTACTCCCTGTCACGTCCTGAGACTCAGGCTATGGCAGAGTACATTCAGGAGAACTTGGCTAAGGGATTTATCAGACCTTCACAGTCTCCAGTTGGGTCGGGGTTCTTCTTCGTGGGTAAAAAGGACGGTTCGTTGCGACCCTGCATCGACTTCAGGGAATTGAACCGTATCACGATTAAAAACTCACACCCACTGCCTCTCATTTCGGTCTTGTTTGACCAGCTTCGTACCGCCACCATTTTTTCTAAGATTGACCTACGCGGTGCGTACAATCTAATCCGAATAAGAGAGGGGGATGAATGGAAGACTGCCTTTAATACCCACTCAGGGCATTATGAATATTTGGTGATGCCTTTTGGGCTCTGTAATGCCCCGGCAGTCTTCCAGGATTTCATGAATGATGTACTCAGGGAATATTTGGATAGATTCTTAGTTGTATACTTAGATGACATCCTAATCTTCTCCCATTCCCTGGAGGAACATCGGAAGCATGTACGCTTAGTCCTCCAGAAACTCAGAGACCACCGGCTTGGGGCGAAGCTGGAGAAGTGCGAATTTGAAGTTCAGCAAATCGCATTTCTAGGATATATTATCTCCCCAGAAGGTTTCCAAATGGAGGGTTCCAAGGTACAGGCAGTCCTGGATTGGGTGCAGCCCACTAGTTTGAAGGCGCTTCAGCGTTTCCTGGGCTTTGCAAATTTTTATAGACGATTTATCGCTGGATTTTCGTCTATAGTGGCGCCCTTGGTGGCACTCACTAGGAAAGGGGCGGATGTTGCTCACTGGTCTTGTGAGGCTAAAGCGGCTTTTGCCCGTCTCAAAAGGGCATTTGTATCGGCCAAGGTGCTGCGACACCCAGATCCAGAGCGTCCTTTTGTGGTGGAGGTGGATGCCTCTGAGATGGGTATTGGGGCAGTGCTCTCTCATATGGGAGTGTCTGATAATCGCCTTCATCCCTGTGCTTACTTTTCCCGTAAATTTTCGCCTGCCGAGATGAATTATGACGTGGGTAACCGGGAATTGTTGGCTATTAAGGATGCACTCGAGGAGTGGAGACACTGGCTTGAGGGGGCTAAGTTTGTGGTCTCAATTCTCACCGACCATAAGAATCTGGCATATTTAGAGTCAGCGAAGCGTCTCAATGCCAGGCAGGCACGATGGGCTTTGTTTTTTGCTCGCTTTAATTTTTTGATAACATATCGCCCTGGGTCAAAAAACATCAAGGCTGATGCGCTCTCGCAGAGTTTTGCTCCAATCCAGGAGACCACCGAGGAGCCGTTGCCCATTGTGTCCCCATCATGTATTAAAGTGGGCATTACCCAGGACCTCTTATCATTAGTCCTTAGAGCACAGGAGCAGGCTCCTCCAGACCTTCCGGTAGGTCTTTTGTTTGTGCCTCCTAGGTTAAGACAGCGAGTGTTCCTGGAATTCCATGCCAAGAAGTCGGCAGGTCACACGTGTATTGCCAGAACTCGGGAGTTGCTATCTAGGGCGGTGTGGTGGCCCTCGGTGGCTAAGGATGTGGATCAGTGGGTTCGGGCATGTGACATCTGTGCCCGAAATAAGACTCCTAGAGGGGTTCCTGTTGGCCCATTACATCCACTCTCTATCCCATCTAAGCCATGGACCCACATTTCAATGGATTTTGTGGTGGACTTGCCCAAATCCTCGGGGATGACAGCCATCTGGGTTGTCGTTGACAGGTTTTCGAAGATGGCGCACTTCGTTCCACTGGTTGGGCTGCCATCGGCCAGACGCCTGTCTGAATTATTTATGCTGCATGTTGTGCGTCTCCACGGGTTGCCACTTGATGTGGTCTCTGACCGCGGATCCCAGTTTGTGGCCAAATTCTGGAGGGCATTTGTTCCGATCTCCAGATTTCTGTCAGCTTGTCGTCAGGCTACCATCTGCAGTCTAAGGGGCAGACTGAAAGGGTAAACCAGTCCTTGGAGCAGTTCCTCAGGTGTTATGTCTCCAAGTGTCAGACTGACTGGGTTGCTCATCTGTCCATGGCGGAGTTTGCCTATAACAACGCGGCTCACTCTGCTACAGGGATCTCTCCCTTCCTTTGTGTGTATGGGCATCATCCTAAGGCCAATTCTTTTGACCCCCTGGACTCCACGCCTGGTGGTTCCTCTGTGGTTTCGGTCCTTAGAGGTATTTGGAGGAAAGTGAAGAAAGCCCTTGTGTCTGTGTCATTAGTGACCAAAAGGGTTTTTGATAAGCGGAAAAGACCCTGCAGCTTCAAATTAGGAGACTTCGTCTGGTTGTCTACCAAGAATTTGAAGTTGAGACAGCCATCTCATAAGTTAGGCCCCCGGTTCATCGGCCCTTATAAGATCACCAGGGTTATCAATCCGGTGGCATTTCAGTTAGATCTGCCCCGTTCTTTGGGTATCAATAAAACATTTCATTGTTCCCTTTTAAAACGGGCGATTAGTAATCCTTCTTCCAGTGGAAGACCTTCCCCTCTTCTGATACGTGGCCAGAGGGAGTTTGTTGTTGAAAGGATTCTTGACTCCAAGATGGTTCGGGGTCGGCTGTCATTTTTGGTGCACTGGAAGGGGTATGGCCCGGAGGAGCGGTCGTGGGTGCGCAGTTGTGATCTTCATGCCCCCAGACTGATACGCTCTTTCTTCTCGCAGTTCCCCGATAAACCCGGTGGTAGGGGTTCTTTGACCCCTCGTCAGAGGGGGGGGTACTGTTAGGGTCTCCTGCCCTGTGCTGCCACGTCGTCAAGGCAACCGGGAGACAAGTGCTAGCAGAGTAACCTGAGCGCAGCTGATACTCCGGTTCGGGTCTTTTGCTGTGCAGTGGTTACAGGCTCTGTGCACGGCAGGGGATCCGGTGCTGGTTTTTGTGCTCACAGTCTGTGAGGTCTGAGTGGGGCGTGGACAGCACCTGCTATATAAGGCCTCTTCTCAGGTTAAGCAGATGCTGCTGAATCTTTGTTGGTTAGTCAGTTCCTGAAAGTTAGCCAGTACTGTGTAGCTTTGTATTTGTTGTTGCTTACTGCAAATAGGCCTGGGGATTTGGTACTACACTCTGCCAGTCCAGACCTAGCAGTAAGACTGGAGTCAGTCGTTTAACTTGCTGGGGTTCTTTTGCTACTCTGTGAACTTAGCAAGTTTGCGGCTGTATTCTCAGATTTGCCTGCCTAAATCCTGTCTCACTGTGCAAGGGGTTCAGGTGTCAGTTTAGTGGCAGTAAGCTGAACCTGTGCACTGCAAGTGAGGATTAGGATTGTGGAGACTCTCCTTGTGTCTATTATTCCATCTCTGACCAAGGAGTTTACTGCCACACCCGTTGGTAACCCTTTAGGGTTTTGCTGTTGCCCTTAGCAACAGCATTTCGGGTTCTCTACGTATTAAAACACAACATCTTTCTTTTTCCATCAGAGCATTACTAATACTAGGGGGATACCCAGTTTCTTAGCCTCTGGACTTCTCTGTTCACTTTGTGTTTATTTTGTTACCCTATCACCTTCTGTGTACGTAATGTCATATTCCCTAGTCTGTCTGTGAGTTCATTTGTTTTGCATCCCTATCCGTTCAGACACCAGTACATTCCTGCAGGCACTGGTGTGCATAACAGTTCAAACACCAGTACATTCCTGCAGGCACTGGTGTGCATAACAGTTCAGACACCAATACATTCCTGCAGGCACTGGTGTGCATAACATAGGAGCGCTGAATGAATTTAAGTGTCTTATAACTGCCCGCATGGCCCATGAAGGAGGAGGAGTGAGCCCATGTAAGAAGTTTTTTGCGAAGATTTGGTGCAACGAAGATCTTCCCTGGAGGAGGAAGTGGAGAGGTATTAGTTGCAGAAAAAGAGGTGGATTCCAGGATAAATTGCTCTTTTGAATGGTCAGAGGGTTCTTCTGAACTTAGAGAGCGAGTTAATGCATCTGCCTTTTTGTTGAGGGAACCTGGTCGGTAACTGAGTTTAAAATAAAAACGGGTAAAGAAGAGTGCCCATCTTGCTTGGCGTGGGTTCAGACATCGGGCTGACTGTAGATACAGGAGGTTCTTGTGATCCGTGGTCACTGAAATTGGATGCTGAGCTCCCTCCAACAAATACCTCCACTCCTCAAAGGCCAACTTAATTGCCAGTAATTCCTGTTCCCCAATAGCGTAATTCTGTTCAGCGGGGGAGAATCTTCGCGAGAAGGACGCACAAGGATGGACCTTCTTGTCCTCGAAAAGCTGGGATAATACTGCTCCTACTCCTACAGTAGAAGCATCAACCTCCACCAAGAACGGACGGCTGAGATCGGGTTGTCGAAGAACTGGAGCAGTCGTGAAGGCCTCCTTTAAAGATGAAAAAGCTTCCAAAGCCTCCGGAGACCACTTGGTAGGATCGGCTCCCTTCCTAGTTAATGCGGTTATAGGAGCTATGACAGAAGAATAATTTTGAATGAATCTTCGGTAGAAGTTAGCAAACCCCAGTAAACGTTGAATTCCTTTAAGGGTAGCTGGACGTGCCCAATCCTGAATCGCCTGGACTTTAGTGGGGTCCATCTGTAACCTCTGCCCTGAAAGAATGTAACCAAGGAATGGAATCGTGGGTACTTCAAAGGTGCACTTCTCCAACTTACAGAATAACTGATTCCTTCGTAAACGAGTTAACACTTCTTTGACTTGTTCCCGATGGGTCTTCAGATCCTTAGAAAAAATGAGGATGTCATCCAGTTATAGAGCAGATCTCTGAAGATTTCGTTAATGAACTCTTGAAAGACGGCTTCGCGTTACATAGGCCAAAAGGCATTACCAGGTATTCGTAATGGCCGTCGCGGGTATTAAATGGCGTCTTCCATTCGTCCCCTGGGCGAATACATATAAGATTGTAGGCCCCCCGTAAGTCCAACTTAGTAAATACAGTAGCTCCTTTAACACGGTCGAACAGTTCTGGAATCAGAGGTAACGGATATCTGTTCTTAACTGTTATGTCATTGAGACCTCTATAGTCAATACAGATCCGCAACCCCCCGTCCTTCTGTTTGACAAAGAAAAATCCTGCTCCGGCCGGAGATGTAGAAGACCTGATGAACCCTTTCTCCAAGTTCTCCCGGATATACTTCGACATGGCCTGTGTCTCAGTAAGTGAGAGAGGGTAAATTCAACCTCGGAGAGGAGTCTTACCGGGTACTAGCTCAACGGGACAATCCCAAGTACGATGCGGAGGCAAGGTGTCCGCCCCATGCTTACTGAAAACATCTTGAAAAGCTTGGTACTCCACAGGAAGGCTGGAAGGGCTGGAAGAACAGAGAGGTCTAACTGAAGGTAAACAGTTCTGAAAACAGTCTTGTCCCCAAGAGAGAACATCCATAGTTTGCCAATCTATGTGGGGATTGTGTCTGATTAACCATGGAAACCCTAGGATTAGTTCATGAGAGGCTTTAGGAATTACAAGGAAAGAGATTTCTTCTGAATGGAGAACTCCGACCTTCATCTTGAGCGGAATAGTACGAAAGGATATAATACCCTCAGGGATATAACTTCCATCCACTGCGGTAACAGAAATGGTACGATCCAAAGGAACCGTTTGTATTCCAGATCGTTTGACCAGAGCTGACGTAATGAAGCTTTCGGCGGCTCCGGAGTCGAGTAGTGCAGGGATGAGAAGAGAAGAAGAAGGGAGCTCCAATTGGGTTAACAGGACAGACTCTTTCTTGGTATGTAATTCTGAGAATTCTCCTAGCTTGACCTCTCCAGCACAAACTAGAAGCGGGCGTTTCCCGGACGTAGATTGCAAGTTTTAACAAAGTGATCAGATGCACCACAATACAGGCAGAGGTTCCCTTGTCGCAGTTTCTGACGTTCCTCATTGGAGAGGTGGGAGCGATTAATCTGCATGGGTTCTTCCGCAGTTGGTGATGATGGTGTTGGTGGAAGAACAACTCTAGGCTTAGGGCGATCTGACAGCAACCTCTCCATACAGCGTTCTCTGTACCTCAGGTCTAACTTATTGCATAAAGAAATTAGTTTATCCAACTTATCAGGTACGTCCTGAGTTGCAAGGTCATCTTTGAACTTTTCGGAGAGACCGCTCCAGAAAGCTGCAATGAGAGCCTCCTCGTTCCAGTTCAGTTCTGAGGAAAGGGTGCGAAACTGGATCACGTACTGACTGACCGTGCGCGTGCCCTGACGCAGGCGCAGGATCTCCAATGAGGCGGCAGAAGTCCTGCCCGGTTCGTCGAAGATTCTTCGAAAGGTGGCCATGAATTCTGGATAGTTAGATAAGATGGGATCCATCCTCTCCCACAAAGGTGAAGCCCATTCCAATGCTTGCCCGGTAAGTAAAAAAATTATATAGGCTACTTTGGTTCGTGCTGATGGGAAGTTGGCCGACTGTAGTTCGAACTGGGTTTCGCACTGTTTAAGAAACCCGCGGCATTGTTTTGGATTCCCATCAAATTTACTGGGAGGTGGCAAATGCAACCGTGGAAGTGGTAGCAGCTGTAGATACTTGAGGGTCCATCATGGCAACACAGAGAGAATCGAGACCTTCGGACATACTCTGCATGAACTGCACGATTTGAGATTGTGTGGCCTCCTGCTTACTTAAGCGAGACCAGATATCTGCAGTTGAATCCCCTCCTGAGGCCTGATCACCCGTCGAATCCATTGGGCCAGTGCTTACTGTCACGTCTAACAGAGTTTGAGGATCCGGCAGCTGAGATTTGCCCGAGGAGGTAGCAGGCTGTGAATGAACCAGATGGGGGGGGGGCTGGATATAGTTCCTTCGCATGGGACACGGAGCAATGAAGAAGGTAGGCGGGGTTTGAGAGTCAATGGAAAGTATTTATTATGTACAGGGCTGAGGTAGAGAACCGAGGCTGGGGCACGATAGTTAAAAACGTGGCTGGAGGCGAAGAACTGTGGACTGTGATTTGAAAGACAAGACTGTAGATGATGAACTGTGGAACTGTGGATGGTGGTTGAAGACGTGGCTTGAGACAAGGACTGTGGACTGTGGTTTGGAATACGAGGCTGAAGATAATAATCTGCAGGATGTGGTCGTTGGTACAGAGGCGTGGCTGGTGAAGGAGATCTGTGGAGTGTGGCTTGAAAGATGAGGCAGAAGACCCGGGGCCGACTGTGCCCAAAGAGTCTTACTGGACCGGGTTTTCCAGGGGCGCTTCCACAGGCAGTGGCAGACTAGAAACGGCAGGGCTGCAGCAGCAACAGAGAACCGACCAAGCAGGATCAGGAGAAACCAGAATACAGCAGGAATCCTGGGAGCACAGGCTAAAGCACCTACAACAGGGTTGTAACTTGAAGCACTGGCATCCCTGTCCTAAACCAGCCCCCTTTTATAGGGAGAGCTTCCCCTGGATTGGCTGGAAGAAACAGGAAACAGGAACTATGCTTAAAACTTGGTCTCCAACATGGCGGCGCCCAGTAATGCAGACCTTTTTGCAAAGCCACAATGCTCACTGCCCCTTGTCTCCTAGCAACGGCTCAGCAAGAGCGACCCGCTGTAGCGGCGTCCCGCCGCCATGAGCGGACCTCCTCACCGCCGCTACTGCTGCCCACGGATCTGGCGCTGCAGCCCACCTCCGCCGCTGCCCGCACATCGCCAAGGAAGCCAGCCCCGCGGCCCCAGCGTACCGATAAGACTCCGGACGCTGACAGCCAGGCAGTGCTGAGAACACATCCCTATTCCTAATGAGGAATTTTTTCATTCTTTTGAATAGCTGACAGTGTTTCTGACATCTTTACTTCAGGAACAGTGGGGATTGAAGTTACTGGTGGGCAAGGTTCAGCAGACAGGACTACCATATCCATTCAGGGATTAATTAGGTTAGCATGATAAATTTGTTCAGGCTTTCGTTTGCCTGGTTGGTATACATTATAGTTAGCCTAATTCACTTTATCCCTGATCTGAACCGGACCGTGCCATTTAGCCAAAAACTTGCTTTCCACTGTGGTTATCAAAACAATAACTCTATCGCCAGGGGCAAATGTATATACCTGGGCAATTCGATTATTCACTCTCTGTTGAGTCTGCTCTATATGTTCTTTGACAATGGGCACCACAGCCGCAATCCTGTCCTGCATCTGTGATACATGTTCCATTACACTTTTATAGGGTGTGGGCTGCCCTTCCCAAGTAGCAACATCTAGCAACCCTCTGGGATGTCTCATAACAGATCAAAAGGAGAGAATCCCGTAAAAGACTGAGGTACTTCTCTAATAGCCAACGTCAAATATGGCAATAAGTAATCACAGTATTTCCATCCTCATCAACAACCTTTTTTTAGCATACTTTTTAAGGTTTATTTAAACCTCATCTGAACTCATCCGTTTGGGGATGATAAACTGAGGTTCTCAGGTTAGTAACTTTAAAAAAAAATTGCATAATTCCTTCATAATTCTAGACATAAAAGGGATGCATTGGGCAGTCAAAATTTCTTTTGGTATTCCCTTCTACTAAAAAAAACATGCACCAGTTCTCTAAGGAACAATGTGGGGTGGTATATGTCTATGTCCAGGGCGCATAAGAAATATAAATGACATAAAATACATCCCTTTTATTACTGACGAGATGATGTATCCTTCATGTAACAACTTCAGAATCTCTCTGATTGGCTCTTCCTCCTCTCGAAAACACCATATAGTGATCCCAAGGTTCATAAAAAACAAAAGTAAAAGAAAAAATGTGTAGAACAGTTTCACACCAATCAAATTATTTCCACAACTTGGAAAGCAGAAGGGCGTACCCCACTCACACAGAAACAAGTGAGTGGAAACCCATAAAGGTATCTTTCAATAAACTGGTGTCCTTATGATGTTATAATATAAATCTCAGGAGCATACCCAAAACTCACAATAGAGAAATGGTGATAAATCACATCAAGGTATCTTTAAAATCTGTCAGATGCGTACCCCAACTTACACAATTTGCAGTTGAGACATATGCATAAAGGTATCTTTTAAAATTTCTAACATCAAGAATGTGCGTACCACAACTCACTGGATATATGGATATTCGACTACTATCATGGTATCTTTATCCAAAGTTTCAAGGAAAAAACAGGGAGAGGTTCCTCTTTGTTTGGTTAAAAAGAAGGATTTATTTCCAAGGTACATCAAAGAAAATTTTCTTAAAAAAAATTAAAATACAGCAGAATAAAAATGGATCCAACTTTGATCATCCGTAGCTACTAACAGTAATCTCCCCGGTATTTCAGCTGGTGTCGGGATTCCGGCGTCGGTATCCTGACCACCGGGATCCCAACAGACGGTCAATTGACTGCCTCCCCTTCTGCGGTCCCTCTGTCATACATGCGGGTGATACTAAATATTTGCACTTACCCCTGCATATATTTAATGATAACTGGACTCCATAATGCCTCAGCACCAGTGGCGCAGCGCAGTCCAAAGTTCAAATAGCGGAGCCTACTGTCACCAACTGTCATCCCAAACTGACTCACTGGCAGTAGGTGTGGCTCTCGTATTTGAACATTGGACTGTGCTGCAGCCGCCCTCCTCTGGAGTCACCACTGCTTAGCACGTGCACCGCAGATACTACAGAGCACTTAGTCAAGGTCCATCAGACACAGCACAAGTGTTCCAGCATGCAGGGCCGGTGCTAGGGTGTTCGGCGCCCCCCTGCAAACTATAAATTTGCGTCCTCACATACTTTACAAAGGGACAGCGCACGTAATGCTTTTACACATAATGCTCCCTGTAGTAGTGCCGCTTACACACGTAACACCCCCTATGGTAGTTCCACTTATACACAACGCCCCCTATAGTAATGGCACTTACACAGGTAACTCCCACTGCAGCAGTGACGCTTACACACGTAACGCCCCCTGTACTAGTGCCGCTTACACACGTAACGCCCCCTGTACCAGTGACGCTTACATGTAACGCCCCCCATAGTAGTGACGCTAACACACGTAATGCCCCCTGTACTAATGCCACTTACACACGTAACGCTTCCTGTACCAGAGCCACTTACACGCGTAACACTCCCTGTACCAGTGCCGCTTACACACGTAACGCCCCCTGTACCAGTGCCGCTTACACACGTAACGCCCCCTGTACCAGAGCCACTTACACACGTAACGCTTCCTGTACCAGAGCCACTTACACACGTAACGCTTCCTGTACCAGAGCCACTTACACACGTAACACTCCCTGTACCAGTGCCACTTACACACGTAACGCCCCCTGTACCAGTGCCGCTTGCACACGTAACGCCCCCTGTACCAGTGCCGCTTGCACACGTAACGCCCCCTGTACCAGTGCCGCTTACACACGTAACGCCCCCTGTACCAGTGCCGCTTACACACGTAACGCTCCCTGTACCAGTGCCGCTTGCACACGTAATGCCCCCTGTACCAGTGCCGCTTACACACGTAACGCCCCCTGTACCAGTGCCGCTTACACACGTAACGCTCCCTGTACCAGTGCCGCTTGCACACGTAATGCCCCCTGTACCAGTGCCGCTTACACACGTAACGCCCCCTGTACCAGTGCCGCTTACACACGTAACGCTCCCTGTACCAGTGCCACTTACACACGTAACGCTCCCTGTACCAGTGCCACTTACACACGTAACGTCCCCTGTACCAGTGCCGCTTGCACACGTAACGCCCCCTGTACCAGTGCCGCTTACACACGTAACGCCCCCTGTACCAGTGCCGCTTACACACGTAACGCCCCCTGTACCAGTGCCACTTACACACGTAACGCCCCCTGTACCAGTGCCACTTACACACGTAACGCCCCCTGTACCAGTGCCGCTTGCACACGTAACGCCCCCTGTACCAATGCTGCTTACACACGTAACGCCCTCTGTACCGGTGCTGCTTACACACGTAACGCCCCCTGTACCAGTGCCGCTTGCACACGTAACGCCCCCTGTACCAGTGCCGCTTACACACGTAACGCCCCCTGTACCAGTGCCGCTTACACACGTAACGCTCCCTGTACCAGAGCCGCTTACACACGTAACGCTCCCTGTACCAGTGCCACTTACACACGTAACGCTCCCTGTACCAGTGCCGCTTGCACACGTAACGCCCCTGTACCAGTGCCGCTTACACACGTAACGCCCCCTGTACCAGTGCCGCTTACACACGTAACGCTCCC
Source organism: Pseudophryne corroboree (assembly GCF_028390025.1). Classification (NCBI taxonomy): domain Eukaryota; kingdom Metazoa; phylum Chordata; class Amphibia; order Anura; family Myobatrachidae; genus Pseudophryne; species Pseudophryne corroboree. The sequence goes on from NC_086453.1 coordinate 32,025,897, forward strand.
TGTACCAGAGCCACTTACACACGTAACGCTCCCTGTACCAGTGCCACTTACACACGTAACGCTCCCTGTACCAGTGCCACTTACACACGTAACGCCCCCTGTACCAGTGCCGCTTGCACACGTAACGCCCCCTGTACCAGTGCCGCTTACACACGTAACGCCCCCTGTACCAGTGCCGCTTACACACGTAACGCCCCCTGTACCAGTGCCACTTACACACGTAACGCCCCCTGTACCAGTGCCACTTACACACGTAACGCCCCCTGTACCAGTGCCGCTTGCACACGTAACGCCCCCTGTACCAGTGCCGCTTACACACGTAACGCTCCCTGTACCAGTGGCGCTTACACACGTAACGCCCCCTGTACCAGTGCCGCTTGCACACGTAACGCCCCCTGTACCAGTGCGCCCTGTACCAGTGCCGCTTACACACGTAACGCCCCCTGTACCAGTGACGCTTACATGCGTAACACCCCCTGTACTAGTGCCGCGTACACACGTAACACCCCCTGTACTAGTGCCGCTTGCACGCGCAACACCCCCTGCAACAGTGATGCTTACACACGTAACGCCCCCTGTACCAGTGCCACTTACACACGTAATGCCCCCTGTACCAGTGCTGCTTACACACGTAACGCCCCCTGTACTAGTGCCGCTTACCCTGTACCAGTGACGCTTACATGTAACGCCCCCCATAGTAGTCACGCTAACACACGTAATGCCCCCTGTACCAGAGCCACTTACACACGCTAACGCCCCCTGTACCAGTGCCGCTTGCACATGTAACGCCTCCTGTACCAATGCTGCTTACACACGTAACGCCCTCTGTACCGGTGCTGCTTACACACGTAACGCCCCCTGTACTAATGCCACTTACACGCGTAACACTCCCTGTACCAGTGCCGCTTACACACGTAACGCCCCCTGTACCAGTGCCACTTACACACGTAACGCTTCCTGTACCAGAGCCACTTACACGCGTAACACTCCCTGTACCAGTGCCGCTTACACACGTAACGCCCCCTGTACCAGAGCCACTTACACACGTAACGCTTCCTGTACCAGAGCCACTTACACACGTAACACTCCCTGTACCAGTGCCACTTACACACGTAACGCCCCCTGTACCAGTGCCGCTTGCACACGTAACGCCCCCTGTACCAGTGCCGCTTGCACACGTAACGCCCCCTGTACCAGTGCCGCTTACACACGTAACGCCCCCTGTACCAGTGCCGCTTACACACGTAACGCTCCCTGTACCAGAGCCGCTTACACACGTAACGCTCCCTGTACCAGTGTCACTTACACACGTAACGCTCCCTGTACCAGTGCCGCTTGCACACGTAATGCCCCCTGTACCAGTGCCGCTTACACACGTAACGCCCCCTGTACCAGTGCCGCTTACACACGTAACGCTCCCTGTACCAGTGCCGCTTGCACACGTAATGCCCCCTGTACCAGTGCCGCTTACACACGTAACGCCCCCTGTACCAGTGCCGCTTACACACGTAACGCTCCCTGTACCAGTGCCACTTACACACGTAACGCTCCCTGTACCAGTGCCACTTACACACGTAACGTCCCCTGTACCAGTGCCGCTTGCACACGTAACGCCCCCTGTACCAGTGCCGCTTACACACGTAACGCCCCCTGTACCAGTGCCGCTTACACACGTAACGCCCCCTGTACCAGTGCCACTTACACACGTAACGCCCCCTGTACCAGTGCCACTTACACACGTAACGCCCCCTGTACCAGTGCCGCTTGCACACGTAACGCCCCCTGTACCAATGCTGCTTACACACGTAACGCCCTCTGTACCGGTGCTGCTTACACACGTAACGCCCCCTGTACCAGTGCCGCTTGCACACGTAACGCCCCCTGTACCAGTGCCGCTTACACACGTAACGCCCCCTGTACCAGTGCCGCTTACACACGTAACGCTCCCTGTACCAGAGCCGCTTACACACGTAACGCTCCCTGTACCAGTGCCACTTACACACGTAACGCTCCCTGTACCAGTGCCGCTTGCACACGTAACGCCCCCTGTACCAGTGCCGCTTACACACGTAACGCTCCCTGTACCAGTGGCGCTTACACACGTAACGCCCCCTGTACCAGTGCCGCTTACACACGTAACGCCCCCTGTACCAGTGCCGCTTACACACGTAACGCTCCCTGTACCAGAGCCACTTACACACGTAACGCTCCCTGTACCAGTGCCACTTACACACGTAACGCTCCCTGTACCAGTGCCACTTACACACGTAACGCCCCCTGTACCAGTGCCGCTTGCACACGTAACGCCCCCTGTACCAGTGCCGCTTACACACGTAACGCCCCCTGTACCAGTGCCGCTTACACACGTAACGCCCCCTGTACCAGTGCCACTTACACACGTAACGCCCCCTGTACCAGTGCCACTTACACACGTAACGCCCCCTGTACCAGTGCCGCTTGCACACGTAACGCCCCCTGTACCAGTGCCGCTTACACACGTAACGCTCCCTGTACCAGTGGCGCTTACACACGTAACGCCCCCTGTACCAGTGCCGCTTGCACACGTAACGCCCCCTGTACCAGTGCGCCCTGTACCAGTGCCGCTTACACACGTAACGCCCCCTGTACCAGTGACGCTTACATGCGTAACACCCCCTGTACTAGTGCCGCGTACACACGTAACACCCCCTGTACTAGTGCCGCTTGCACGCGCAACACCCCCTGCAACAGTGATGCTTACACACGTAACGCCCCCTGTACCAGTGCCACTTACACACGTAATGCCCCCTGTACCAGTGCTGCTTACACACGTAACGCCCCCTGTACTAGTGCCGCTTACCCTGTACCAGTGACGCTTACATGTAACGCCCCCCATAGTAGTCACGCTAACACACGTAATGCCCCCTGTACCAGAGCCACTTACACACGCTAACGCCCCCTGTACCAGTGCCGCTTGCACATGTAACGCCTCCTGTACCAATGCTGCTTACACACGTAACGCCCTCTGTACCGGTGCTGCTTACACACGTAACGCCCCCTGTAGCAGTGCCGCTTACACACGTAACGCCCCCTGTACCGGTGCTGCTTACACACGTAACTCCCCCTGTACCAGTGCCGCACACGTAACGCCCCCTGTACCAGTGCCGCTTACACACGTAACGCCCCCTGTACCAGTGGCGCGTACACACGTAACGCCCCCTGTACCAGTGGCGCACACGTAACGCCCCCTATACCAGTGCCGCTTACACACGTAACGCCCCCTGTACCAGTGCCGCACACGTAACGCCCCCTGTACCAGTGCCGCTTACACACATTATGCTGCACAGTCACACACACACCACATACACATACACATACACACACACACGTACTGTACACACATTACACACATACAATACAAATACACACATTCTGTAGAGACACTGACACACACTCACACTTTCTCACTCACTCACTCTCCCTCAACTCACCATCTCTGTCTTCCTCTACAGCATGGCCATGGTCCCGTGTAGCTCCGCCCCTCACATAATGCCCCCTGTACCAGTGCCACTTACACACGTAACGCCCCCTGTACCAGTGCCACTTACACACGTAACGCCCCCTGTACCAGTGCCACTTACACACGTAACGCCCCCTGTACCAGTGCCACTTACACACGTAACGCCCCCTGTACCAGTGCCACTTACACACGTAACGCCCCCTGTACCAGTGCCACTTACACATGTAACGCCCCCTGTACCAGTGCTACTTACACACGTAACGCCCCCTGTACCAGTGCCGCTTGCACACGTAACGCCCCCTGTACCAGTGCGCCCTGTACCAGAGCCGCTTACACATGTAATGCCCCCTGTACCGGTGCTGCTTACACACGTAACGCCCCCTGTACCAGTGACGCTTACATGCGTAACACCCCCTGTACTAGTGCCGCGTACACACGTAACACCCCCTGTACTAGTGCCGCTTACACGCGTAACACCCCCTGCAACAGTGATGCTTACACACGTAACGCCCCCTGTACAAGTGCCACTTACACACGTAATGCCCCCTGCAACAGTGATGCTTACACACGTAACGCCCCCTGTACAAGTGCCACTTACACACGTAATGCCCCCTGTACCAGTGCTGCTTACACACGTAACGCCCCCTGTACTAGTGCCGCTTACACACGTAACTCCCCCTGTACCAGTGCCGCACACGTAACGCCCCCTGTACCAGTGCCGCTTACACACGTAACGCCCCCTGTACCAGTGCCACTTACACACGTAACGCCCCCTGTACCAGTGCTGCTTACACATGTACCGCCCCCTGTACCGGTGCTGCTTACACACGTAACACCCCCTGTACTAGTGCCGCTTACACACGTAACGCTCCCTGTACCAGAGCCACTTACACACGTTACGCCTCGTGTACCAGTGCCGCTTACACACGTAACGCTCCCTGTACTAGTGCCGCTTACCCTGTACCAGTGACGCTTACATGTAACGCCCCCCATAGTAGTCACGCTAACACACGTAATGCCCCCTGTACTAGTGCCGCTTACACACGTAACGCTCCCTGTACCAGAGCCACTTACACACGTTACGCCTCGTGTACCAGTGCCGCTTACACACGTAACGCTCCCTGTACCAAAGCCACTTACACACGCTAACGCCCCCTGTACCAGTGCCGCTTGCACATGTAACGCCTCCTGTACCAATGCTGCTTACACACGTAACGCCCTCTGTACCGGTGCTGCTTACACACGTAACGCCCCCTGTAGCAGTGCCGCTTACACACGTAACGCCCCCTGTACCGGTGCTGCTTACACACGTAACTCCCCCTGTACCAGTGCCGCACACGTAACGCCCCCTGTACCAGTGCCGCTTACACACGTAACGCCCCCTGTACCAGTGGCGCGTACACACGTAACGCCCCCTGTACCAGTGGCGCACACGTAACGCCCCCTATACCAGTGCCGCTTACACACGTAACGCCCCCTGTACCAGTGCCGCACACGTAACGCCCCCTGTACCAGTGCCGCTTACACACATTATGCTGCACAGTCACACACACACCACATACACATACACACACACACGTACTGTACACACATTACACACATACAGTACAAATACACACATTCTGTAGAGACACTGACACACACTCACACTTTCTCACTCACTCACTCTCCCTCAACTCACCATCTCTGTCTTCCTCTACAGCATGGCCATGGTCCCGTGTAGCTCCGCCCCTCACATAATGCCCCCTGTACCAGTGCCACATACACACGTAACGCCCCCTGTACCAGTGCCACTTACACACGTAACGCCCCCTGTACCAGTGCCACTTACACACGTAACGCCCCCTGTACCAGTGCCGCTTGCACACGTAACGCCCCCTGTACCAGTGCGCCCTGTACCAGTGCCGCTTACACATGTAATGCCCCCTGTACCAGTGACGCTTACATGCGTAACACCCCCTGTACTAGTGCCGCGTACACACGTAACACCCCCTGTACTAGTGCCGCTTACACGCGTAACACCCCCTGCAACAGTGATGCTTACACACGTAACGCCCCCTGTACCAGTGCCACTTACACACGTAATGCCCCCTGCAACAGTGATGCTTACACACGTAACGCCCCCTGTACCAGTGCCACTTACACACGTAATGCCCCCTGTACCAGTGCTGCTTACACACGTAACGCCCCCTGTACTAGTGCCGCTTACACACGTAACGCCCCCTGTACTAGTGCCGCTTACACACGTAACGCCCCCTGTACCAAAGCCACTTACACACGTAACGCCCCCTGTACCAGTGCCGCTTACACACGTAACGCCCCCTGTACCAAAGCCACTTACACACGTAACGCCCCCTGTACCAGTGACGCTTACATGCGTAACGCGCCCTGTACTAGTGCCGCGTACACACGTAACACCCCCTGTACTAGTGCCGCTTACACGCGTAACACCCCCTGCAACAGTGATGCTTACACACGTAACGCCCCCTGTACCAGTGCCACTTACACACGTAATGCCCCCTGCAACAGTGATGCTTACACACGTAACGCCCCCTGTACCAGTGCCACTTACACACGTAACGCCCCCTGTACCAAAGCCACTTACACACGCTAACGCCCCTGTACCAGTGCCACTTACACACGTAATGCCCCCTGTACCAGTGCTGCTTACACACGTAACGCCCCCTGTACTAGTGCCGCTTACCCTGTACCAGTGACGCTTACATGTAACGCCCCCCATAGTAGTCACGCTAACACGCGTAATACCCCCTGTACCAGTGCCGCTTACACACGTTAAGCCCCCTGTACCAGTGACGCTTACACACGTAACGCCCCCTGTACCAGTGCCACTTACACACGCTAACGCCCCCTGTACCAGTGCCGCTTGCACATGTAACGCCTCCTGTACCAATGCTGCTTACACACGTAACGCCCCCTGTACTGGTGCTGCTTACACACGTAACGCCCCCTGTAGCAGTGCCGCTTACACACGTAACGCCCCCTGTACCAAAGCCACTTACACACGCTAACGCCCCCTGTACCAGTGCCGCTTGCACATGTAACGCCTCCTGTACCAATGCTGCTTACACACGTAACGCCCCCTGTACTGGTGCTGCTTACACACGTAACGCCCCCTGTAGCAGTGCCGCTTACACACGTAACACCCCCTGTACCGGTGCCGCACATGTAACGCCCCCTGTACCGGTGCCGCACACGTAACTTCCCCTGTACCAGTGCCGCACACGTAACGCCCCCTGTACCAGTGCCGCTTACACACGTAATGCTGCACAGTCACACACACACCACATACACATACACACACACGTACTGTACACACATTACACACATACAGTACAAATACACACATTCTGTAGAGACACTGACACACACTCACACTTTCTCACTCACTCACTCTCCCTCAACTCACCGTCTCTGTCTTCCTCTACAGCATGGCCATGGTCCCATGTAGCTCCGCCCCTCAGAGTCTGTAAGCCCCGCCCCTTCAGGCGCTGGACTGAAGATGACACTGTCAGGGGAGGGGGGGGGGGGAGGGGGAAGCTTCATGCTGCCGGCGCCGCTGCCTGTCAATCAGTGTGGCAGGCGCAGCAGCGGGGATGCAAAGCAGGGAGAGCGCCTCTTCAACCCTGGCGCCTACCTGCTTTGCGTCCCTTTGCTGAGCGGGTAGCGCCGGGCCTGCCAGCATGGGAAATGTTGCATTACTGACAAAGCGTAATACATGAGATATTATACAGGGTACAGGGAATGGAGTTATACATTTAAGAGCCAAATGAGGAATTTAACCAAACAGATCATCAAACATAAAAGAGGGACCCACTGGAGGAAAAATAAACCTGAGGATTTGTGTTCCACAGATGGATTGCCCAACTAAGGAGGGACAGTCTGAATGCATGCGATACAATGGACTTATTATTACTACTTGCTGACCTTATACTGCCCATACTGCTCGAATAGTCACTTATATCAGTGATCCAGTAGTGAGTGAACAATGGGGGTAATTCTGAGTTGATCGCAGCAGGAACTTTGGGGATCATTCCGAGTTGTTCGCTCGTTATTTTTTTGTTGCAACGGAGCGATTAGTCGCATATGTGCATGCGCAATGTCCGCAGTGCGACTGCGCCAAGTAAATTTGCTATGCAGTTAGGTATTTTACTCACGGCATTACGAGGTTTTTTCTTCGTTCTGGTGATCGTAATGTGATTGACAGGAAGTGGGTGTTTCTGGGCGGAAACTGGCCGTTTTATGGGTGTGTGCGAAAAAACGCTACCGTTTCTGGGAAAAACGCGGGAGTGGCTGGAGAAACGGAGGAGTGTCTGGCCGAACGCTGGGTGTGTTTGTGACGTCAAACCAGGAACTAAACTGACTGAACTGATCGCAGTTGCCGAGTAAGTCTGGAGCTACTCAGAAACTGCTAAGAAGTGTCTATTCGCAATTCTGCTAATCTTTCGTTCGCAATTTTGATAAGCTAAGATTCACTCCCAGTAGGCGGCGGCTTAGCGTGTGCAAAGCTGCTGAAAGCAGCTTGCGAGCGAACAACTCGGAATGAGGGCCTTTGTTAGCAGTTGGGCAAAACCATGTGCATTGCAGGGGGGGCAGATATAACATGTGCAGAGAGAGTTAGATTTGGGTGGGTTATTTTGTTTCTGTGCAGGGTAAATACTGGCTGCTTTATTTTTACACTGCAAATTAGATTGCAGATTGAACACACCCCACCCAAATCTAACTCTCTCTGCACATGTTATATCTGCCCCCCCCCCCCTGCAGTGCACATGGTTTTGCCCAACTGCTAACAAAGGGGGTCATTCCGAGTTGTTCGCTCGTTGCCGATTTTCGCTATGCTGCGATTTGTTGCTAAATGCGCATTCGCAAGGTACGCAGTGCGCATGCGCTTAGTTATTTAACTAAAAACTTAGCAGTTTTGCTGTGGATCCTGCGGCGCTTTTCAGTCGCACTGCTGATCGGTGAGTGATTGACAGGAAAGGGGCGTTTCTGGGTGGTAACTGAGCGTTTTCCGGGAGTGTGCTAAAAAACGCAGGCATGTCAGGGGAAAATGTGGGAGTGTCTGGAGAAACGGGGGAGTGGCTGGCCGAACGCAGGGCCTATTTGTGACGTCAAACCAGGAACTAAACGGACTGAGGTGATCGCAATCTAGGAGTAGGTCTGGAGCTACTCAGAAACTGCAAAGAATTATTTAGTAGCAGTTCTGCTAATCTTTCGTTCGCTATTCTGCTAAGCTAAGATACGGCGGCGGCCTAGCGTGTGCAATGCTGCTAAAAGCAGCTAGCGAGCGAACAACTCGGAATGAGGGCCAAAGCTCCTGCTGAGATCAACTCAGAATTACCCTCACTAGTCTTTGAGGTCCATCATCTGCGGCAGGTGATGATTTGAATATACAGGCCACGGCGTCAGGGCCTATTCAGATGTCAGAACTCGGTGGGTCCCTTTCACCTTGTGGGCATTTGCCAGTCTAGCTATCATGTAGCTACGCCACTGCTGGGGTGGGAGCCGGAGGTGCATCTGTGCTGTGGGGGGGGGGGATCAGAGGGGCTGGTTGGAACAATATCGTCCTGGTGTACATCCACCTTTACTCTTCAAGAAAATGAAACCTGTATAATAGGACTACGAGCTCAAGAAATGCATTGTCCAGATTTTTTTTTTTTGTCTTTCTCTGCAGATTGTTTGAAAAGCAAAGTTACAGTATACAACGCCCCAACTACTATGGACAGAGATATAACCTAGGACAAATGGTCCAATGACAGCAATTTTATTATTTTTACAGCGCACACATATTCCGGAACGCTTTACAGAGAATAATAAGAATTTACTTACCGATAATTCTATTTCTCGTAGTCCGTAGTGGATGCTGGGAACTCCGTAAGGACCATGGGGAATAGCGGCTCCGCAGGAGACTGGGCACAAAAGTAAAGCTTTAGGACTACCTGGTGTGCACTGGCTCCTCCCCCTATGACCCTCCTCCAAGCCTCAGTTAGGATACTGTGCCCGGACGAGCGTACACAATAAGGAAGGATTTATGAATCCCGGGTAAGACTCATACCAGCCACACCAATCACACCGTACAACTTGTGATCTGAACCCAGTTAACAGCATGATAACAGAGGAGCCTCTGGATAGATGGCTCACAACAATAACCCGATTTAGTTAACAATAACTATGTACAAGTATTGCAGACAATCCGCACTTGGGATGGGCGCCCAGCATCCACTACGGACTACGAGAAATAGAATTATCGGTAAGTAAATTCTTATTTTCTCTGACGTCCTAGTGGATGCTGGGAACTCCGTAAGGACCATGGGGATTATACCAAAGCTCCCAAACGGGCGGGAGAGTGCGGATGACTCTGCAGCACCGAATGAGAGAACTCCAGGTCCTCCTCAGCCAGGGTATCAAATTTGTAGAATTTAGCAAACGTGTTTTCCCCTGACCAAGTAGCTGCTCGGCAAAGTTGTAAAGCCGAGACCCCTCGGGCAGCCGCCCAAGATGAGCCCACCTTCCTTGTGGAATGGGCTTTTACAGATTTTGGCTGTGGCAGGCCTGCCACAGAATGTGCAAGCTGAATTGTATTACAAATCCAACGAGCAATAGTCTGCTTAGAAGCAGGAGCACCCAGCTTGTTGGGTGCATACAGGATAAACAGCGAGTCAGATTTTCTGACTCCAGCCGTCCTGGAAACATATATTTTCAAGGCCCTGACTACGTCCAACAACTTGGAGTCCTCCAAGTCACTAGTAGCCGCAGGTACCACAATAGGTTGGTTCAGATGAAACACTGAAACCACCTTAGGGAGAAAATGAGGACGAGTCCTCAATTCCGCCCTGTCTGAATGGAAGATCAGATAAGGGCTTTTACAGGATAAAGCCCGCCAATTCTGACGGGCAAACAACATGACCACTTTCCCTGTGAGATATTTTAACTCCACAGATTCAAGTGGTTCAAACCAATGTGACTTTAGGAACCCCAAAACTACATTGAGATCCCAAAGTGCCACTGGAGGCACAAAAGGAGGCTGTATATGCAGTACCCCTTTTACAAACGTCTGAACTTCAGGAACTGAAGCTAGTTCTTTCTGGAAGAAAATTGACAGGGCCGAAATTTGAACCTTAATGGACCCCAATTTTAGGCCCATAGACACTCCTGTTTACAGGAAATGCAGGAATCGACCTAGTTGAAATTCCTCCATCGGGGCCTTACTGGCCTCGCACCACGCAACATGTTTTCGCCAAATGCGGTGATAATGCTTTGCGGTTACATCCTTCCTGGCTTGATCAGGGTAGGGATGACTTCATCCGGAATGCCTTTTTCCTTCAGGATCCGGCGTTCAACCGCCCTGCCGTCAAACGCAGCCGCGGTAAGTCTTGGAATAGACAGGGTCCTTGCTGGAGCAGGTCCCTTCTTAGAGGTAGAGGCCACGGGTCCTCCGTGAGCATCTCTTGAAGTTCCGGGTACCAAGTCCTTCTTGGCCAATCCGGAGCCACGAGTATAGTTCTTACTCCCCTCCGTCTTATAATTCTCAGTACTTTTGGTATGAGAGGAAGAGGAGGGAACACATACACTGACTGGTACACCCACGGTGTTACCAGAGCGTCCACAGCTATTGCCTGAGGGTCCCTTGACCTGGCGCAATACCTGTCCAATTTTTTGTTTAGGCGGGACGCCATCATGTCCACCTTTGGTTTTTCCCAACGGTTTACAATCATGTGGAAGACTTCTGGGTGAAGTCCCCACTCTCCCGGGTGGAGGTCGTGCCTGCTTAGGAAGTCTGCTTCCCAGTTGTCCACTCCCGGAATGAACACTGCTGACAATGCTATCACATGATTTTCCGCCCAGCGAAAAATCCTTGCAGCTTCTGCCATTGCCCTCCTGCTTCTTGTGCCGCCCTGTCTGTTTACGTGGGCGACTGCCGTGATGTTGTCCGACTGGATCAGCACCGGCTGACCTTGAAGCAGAGGTCTTGCTTGGCTTAGGGCATTGTAAATAGAGATGAGCGCCTGAAATTTTTCGGGTTTTATGTTTTGGTTTTGGGTTCGGTTCCGCGGCCGTGTTTTGGGTTCGAACGCGTTTTGGCAAAACCTCACCGAATTTTTTTTGTCGGATTCGGGTGTGTTTTGGATTCGGGTGTTTTTTTCAAAAAACACTAAAAAACAGCTTAAATCATAGAATTTGGGGGTCATTTTGATCCCAAAGTATTATTAACCTCAAAAACCATAATTTACACTCATTTTCAGTCTATTCTGATTACCTCACACCTCACAATATTATTTTTAGTCCTAAAATTTGCACCGAGGTCGCTGTGTGAGTAAGATAAGCGACCCTAGTGGCCGACACAAACACCGGGCCCATCTAGGAGTGGCACTGCAGTGTCACGCAGGATGTCCCTTCCAAAAAACCCTCCCCAAACAGCACATGACGCAAAGAAAAAAAGAGGCGCAATGAGGTAGCTGTGTGAGTAAGATTAGCGACCCTAGTGGCCGACACAAACACCGGGCCCATCTAGGAGTGGCACTGCAGTGTCACGCAGGATGGCCCTTCCAAAAAACCCTCCCCAAACAGCACATGACGCAAAGAAAAAAAGAGGCGCAATGAGGTAGCTGTGTGAGTAAGATTAGCGACCCTAGTGGCCGACACAAACACCGGGCCCATCTAGGAGTGGCACTGCAGTGTCACGCAGGATGTCCCTTCCAAAAAACCCTCCCCAAACAGCACATGGCGCAAAGAAAAAAAGAGGCGCAATGAGGTAGCTGTGTGAGTAAGATTAGCGACCCTAGTGGCCGACACAAACACCGGGCCCATCTAGGAGTGGCACTGCAGTGTCACGCAGGATGTCCCTTCCAAAAAACCCTCCCCAAACAGCACATGACGCAAAGAAAAAAAGAGGCGCAATGAGGTAGCTGACTGTGTGAGTAAGATAAGCGACCCTAGTGGCCGACACAAACACCGGGCCCATCTAGGAGTGGCACTGCAGTGTCACGCAGGATGTCCCTTCCAAAAAACCCTCCCCAATCAGCACATGATGCAAAGAAAAAGAAAAGAAAAAAGAGGTGCAAGATGGAATTGTCCTTGGGCCCTCCAACCCACCCTTATGTTGTATAAACAAAACAGGACATGCACACTTTAACCAACCCATCATTTCAGTGACAGGGTCTGCCACACGACTGTGACTGATATGACGGGTTGGTTTGGACCCCCCCCAAAAAAGAAGCAATTAATCTCTCCTTGCACAAACTGGCTCTACAGAGGCAAGATGTCCACCTCATCTTCACCCTCCGATATATCACCGTGTACATCCCCCTCCTCACAGATTATCAATTCGTCCCCACTGGAATCCACCATCTCAGCTCCCTGTGTACTTTGTGGAGGCAATTGCTGCTGGTCAATGTCTCCGCGGAGGAATTGATTATAATTCATTTTAATGAACATCATCTTCTCCACATTTTCTGGATGTAACCTCGTACGCCGATTGCTGACAAGGTGAGCGGCGGCACTAAACACTCTTTCGGAGTACACACTTGAGGGAGGGCAACTTAGGTAGAATAAAGCCAGTTTGTGCAAGGGCCTCCAAATTGCCTCTTTTTCCTGCCAGTATAAGTACGGACTGTGTGACGTGCCTACTTGGATGCGGTCACTCATATAATCCTCCACCATTCTATCAATGTTGAGAGAATCATATGCAGTGACAGTAGACGACATGTCCGTAATCGTTGTCAGGTCCTTCAGTCCGGACCAGATGTCAGCATCAGCAGTCGCTCCAGACTGCCCTGCATCACCGCCAGCGGGTGGGCTCGGAATTCTGAGCCTTTTCCTCGCACCCCCAGTTGCGGGAGAATGTGAAGGAGGAGATGTTGACAGGTCGCGTTCCGCTTGACTTGACAATTTTGTCACCAGCAGGTCTTTCAACCCCAGCAGACCTGTGTCTGCCGGAAAGAGAGATCCAAGGTAGGCTTTAAATCTAGGATCGAGCACGGTGGCCAAAATGTAGTGCTCTGATTTCAACAGATTGACCACCCGTGAATCCTTGTTAAGCGAATTAAGGGCTGCATCCACAAGTCCCACATGCCTAGCGGAATCGCTCCCTTTTAGCTCCTTCTTCAATGCCTCCAGCTTCTTCTGCAAAAGCCTGATGAGGGGAATGACCTGACTCAGGCTGGCAGTGTCTGAACTGACTTCACGTGTGGCAAGTTCAAAGGGCATCAGAACCTTGCACAACGTTGAAATCATTCTCCACTGCACTTGAGACAGGTGCATTCCACCTACTATATCGTGCTCAATTGTATAGGCTTGAATGGCCTTTTGCTGCTCCTCCAACCTCTGAAGCATATAGAGGGTTGAATTCCACCTCGTTACCACTTCTTGCTTCAGATGATGGCAGGGCAGGTTCAGTAGTTTTTGGTGGTGCTCCAGTCTTCTGTACGTGGTGCCTGTACGCCGAAAGTGTCCCGCAATTTTTCTGGCCACCGACAGCATCTCTTGCACGCCCCTGTCGTTTTTTAAAAAATTCTGCTCCACCAAATTCAAGGTATGTGCAAAACATGGGACGTGCTGGAATTTGCCCATATTTAATGCACACACAATATTGCTGGCGTTGTCCGATGCCACAAATCCACAGGAGAGTCCAATTGGGGTAAGCCATTCCGCGATGATCTTCCTCAGTTGCCGTAAGAGGTTTTCAGCTGTGTGCGTATTCTGGAAAGCGGTGATACAAAGCGTAGCCTGCCTAGGAAAGAGTTGGCGTTTGCGAGATGCTGCTACTGGTGCCGCCGCTGCTGTTCTTGCGGCGGGAGTCCATACATCTACCCAGTGGGCTGTCACAGTCATATAGTCCTGACCCTGCCCTGCTCCACTTGTCCACATATCCGTGGTTAAGTGGACATTGGGTACAACTGCATTTTTTAGGACACTGGTGAGTCTTTTTCTGACGTCCGTGTACATTCTCGGTATCGCCTGCCTAGAGAAGTGGAACCTAGATGGTATTTGGTAACGGGGGCACACTGCCTCAATAAATTGTCTAGTTCCCTGTGAACTAACGGCGGATACCGGACGCACGTCTAACACCAACATAGTTGTCAAGGACTCAGTTATCCGCTTTGCAGTAGGATGACTGCTGTGATATTTCATCTTCCTCGCAAAGGACTGTTGAACAGTCAATTGCTTACTGGAAGTAGTACAAGTGGGCTTACGACTTCCCCTCTGGGATGACCATCGACTCCCAGCGGCAACAACAGCAGCGCCAGCAGCAGTAGGCGTTACACGCAAGGATGCATCAGAGGAATCCCAGGCAGGAGAGGACTCGTCAGAATTGCCAGTGACATGGCCTGCAGGACTATTGGCATTCCTGGGGAAGGAGGAAATTGACACTGAGGGAGTTGGTGGGGTGGTTTGCGTGAGCTTGGTTACAAGAGGAAGGGATTTACTGGTCAGTGGACTGCTTCCGCTGTCACCCAAAGTTTTTGAACTTGTCACTGACTTATTATGAATGCGCTGCAGGTGACGTATAAGGGAGGATGTTCCGAGGTGGTTAACGTCCTTACCCCTACTTATTACAGCTTGACAAAGGGAACACACGGCTTGACACCTGTTGTCCGCATTTCTGGTGAAATACCTCCACACCGAAGAGCTGATTTTTTTGGTATTTTCACCTGGCATGTCAACGGCCATATTCCTCCCACGGACAACAGGTGTCTCCCCGGGTGCCTGACTTAAACAAACCACCTCACCATCAGAATCCTCCTGGTCAATTTCCTCCCCAGCGCCAGCAACACCCATATCCTCCTCATCCTGGTGTACTTCAACACTGACATCTTCAATCTGACTATCAGGAACTGGACTGCGGGTGCTCCTTCCAGCACTTGCAGGGGGCGTGCAAATGGTGGAAGGCGCATGCTCTTCACGTCCAGTGTTGGGAAGGTCAGGCATCGCAACCGACACAATTGGACTCTCCTTGTGGATTTGGGATTTCGAAGAATGCACAGTTCTTTGCTGTGCTGCTTTTGCCAGCTTGAGTCTTTTCATTTTTCTAGCGAGAGGCTGAGTGCTTCCATCCTCATGTGAAGCTGAACCACTAGCCATGAACATAGGCCAGGGCCTCAGCCGTTCCTTGCCACTCCGTGTGGTAAATGGCATATTGGCAAGTTTACGCTTCTCCTCCGACAATTTTATTTTAGGTTTTGGAGTCCTTTTTTTACTGATATTTGGTGTTTTGGATTTGACATGCTCTGTACTATGACATTGGGCATCGGCCTTGGCAGACGACGTTGCTGGCATTTCATCGTCTCGGCCATGACTAGTGGCAGCAGCTTCAGCACGAGGTGGAAGTGGATCTTGATCTTTCCCTAATTTTGGAACCTCAACATTTTTGTTCTCCATATTTTAATAGGCACAACTAAAAGGCACCTCAGGTAAACAATGGAGATGGATGGATTGGATACTAGTATACAATTATGGACGGGCTGCCGAGTGCCGACACAGAGGTAGCCACAGCCGTGAACTACCGCACTGTACTGTGTCTGCTGCTAATATATAGACTGGTTGATAAAGAGATAGTATACTCGTAACTAGTATGTATGTATAAAGAAAGAAAAAAAAACCACGGTTAGGTGGTATATACAATTATGGACGGGCTGCCGAGTGCCGACACAGAGGTAGCCACAGCCGTGAACTACCGCACTGTACTGTGTCTGCTGCTAATATATAGACTGGTTGATAAAGAGATAGTATACTCGTAACTAGTATGTATGTATAAAGAAAGAAAAAAAAACCACGGTTAGGTGGTATATACAATTATGGACGGGCTGCCGAGTGCCGACACAGAGGTAGCCACAGCCGTGAACTACCGCACTGTACTGTGTCTGCTGCTAATATATAGACTGGTTGATAAAGAGATAGTATACTCGTAACTAGTATGTATGTATAAAGAAAGAAAAAAAAACCACGGTTAGGTGGTATATACAATTATGGACGGGCTGCCGAGTGCCGACACAGAGGTAGCCACAGCCGTGAACTACCGCACTGTACTGTGTCTGCTGCTAATATAGACTGGTTGATAAAGAGATAGTATACTCGTAACTAGTATGTATGTATGAAGAAAGAAAAAAAAACCACGGTTAGGTGGTATATACAATTATGGACGGGCTGCCGAGTGCCGACACAGAGGTAGCCACAGCCGTGAACTACCGCACTGTACTGTGTCTGCTGCTAATATATAGACTGGTTGATAAAGAGATAGTATACTCGTAACTAGTATGTATGTATAAAGAAAGAAAAAAAAACCACGGTTAGGTGGTATATACAATTATGGACGGGCTGCCGAGTGCCGACACAGAGGTAGCCACAGCCGTGAACTACCGCACTGTACTGTGTCTGCTGCTAATATATAGACTGGTTGATAAAGAGATAGTATACTCGTAACTAGTATGTATGTATAAAGAAAGAAAAAAAAACCACGGTTAGGTGGTATATACAATTATGGACGGGCTGCCGAGTGCCGACACAGAGGTAGCCACAGCCGTGAACTACCGCACTGTACTGTGTCTGCTGCTAATATATAGACTGGTTGATAAAGAGATAGTATACTCGTAACTAGTATGTATGTATAAAGAAAGAAAAAAAAAACACGGTTAGGTGGTATATACAATTATGGACGGGCTGCCGAGTGCCGACACAGAGGTAGCCACAGCCGTGAACTACCGCACTGTACTGTGTCTGCTGCTAATATATAGACTGGTTGATAAAGAGATAGTATACTCGTAACTAGTATGTATGTATAAAGAAAGAAAAAAAAACCACGGTTAGGTGGTATATACAATTATGGACGGGCTGCCGAGTGCCGACACAGAGGTAGCCACAGCCGTGAACTACCGCACTGTACTGTGTCTGCTGCTAATATAGACTGGTTGATAAAGAGATAGTATACTACTAATATTATATATACTGGTGGTCAGGTCACTGGTCACTAGTCACACTGGCAGTGGCACTCCTGCAGCAAAAGTGTGCACTGTTTAATTTTAATATAATATTATGTACTCCTGGCTCCTGCTATAACCTATAACTGGCACTGCAGTAGTGCTCCCCAGTCTCCCCCACAATTATAAGCTGTGTGAGCTGAGCAGTCAGACAGATATATAATATATATAGATGATGCAGCACACTGGCCTGAGCCTGAGCAGTGCACACAGATATGGTATGTGACTGACTGAGTCACTGTGTGTATCGCTTTTTTCAGGCAGAGAACGGATATATTAAATAAACTGCACTGTGTGTCTGGTGGTCACTCACTATATAATATATTATGTACTCCTGGCTCCTGCTATAACCTATAACTGGCACTGCAGTAGTGCTCCCCAGTCTCCCCCACAATTATAAGCTGTGTGAGCTGAGCAGTCAGACAGATATATATAATATTATTTATATATAGATAATAGATGATGCAGCACACTGGCCTGAGCCTGAGCAGTGCACACAGATATGGTATGTGACTGAGTCACTGTGTGCTGTGTATCGCTTTTTTCAGGCAGAGAACGGATTATAAATAAAACTGGTGGTCACTGGTCACTATCAGCAAAACTCTGCACTGTACTGAGTACTCCTAATGCTCCCCAAAATTAGTAAATCAAGTGTCTCTCTAATCTATTCTAAACGGAGAGGACGCCAGCCACGTCCTCTCCCTATCAATCTCAATGCACGTGTGAAAATGGCGGCGACGCGCGGCTCCTTATATAGAATCCGAGTCTCGCGATAGAATCCGAGCCTCGCGAGAATCCGACAGCGTCATGATGACGTTCGGGCGCGCTCGGGTTAACCGAGCAAGGCGGGAAGATCCGAGTCGCTCGGACCCGTGAAAAAAAACATGAAGTTCTGGCGGGTTCGGATTCAGAGAAACCGAACCCGCTCATCTCTAATTGTAAATGGCCCTTAGCTCCAAAATATTTATGTGAAGTGATGTCTCCAGGCTTGACCACAAGCCCTGGAAATTTCTTCCCTGTGTGACTGCTCCCCAGCCTCGCAGGCTGGCATCCGTGGTCACCAGGACCCAGTCCTGAATGCCGAATCTGCGGCCCTCTAGAAGATGAGCACTCTGCAACCACCACAGGAGAGACACCCTTGTCTTTGGTGACAGGGTTATCCGCTGATGCATCTGAAGACGCGATCCGGACCATTTGTCCAGCAGGTCCCACTGGAAAGTTCTTGCGTGGAATCTGCCGAATGGAATTGCTTCGTAGGAAGCCACCATTTTTCCCAGGACCCTTGTGCACTGATGCACTGACACTTGGCCTGGTTTTAGGAGGTTTCTGACTAGTTCGGATAACTCCCTGGCTTTCTCCTCCGGGAGAAACACCTTTTTCTGGACTGTGTCCAGGATCATCCCTAGGAATAGAAGACGTGTCGTCGGGATCAGCTGCGATTTTGGAATATTGAGAATCCAACCGTGCTGCCGCAACACTACTTGAGATAGTGCTACCCCGACTACCAACTGTTCCCTGGATCTTGCCCTTATCAGGAGATCGTCCAAGTAAGGGATAACTAAAACTCCCTTCCTTCGAAGGAGTATCATCATTTCGGCCATTACTTTGGTAAAGACCCGGGGTGCCGTGGACAAACCAAACGGCAGCGTCTGAAACTGATAGTGACAGTTCTGTACCACAAACCTGAGGTACCCTTGGTGAGAAGGGTAAATTGGGACATGGAGATAAGCATCCTTGATGTCCAGAGACACCATATAATCCCCTTCTTCCAGGTTCACAATCACCGCTCTGAGTGACTCCATCTTGAATTTGAACCTTTGTATGTAAGTGTTCAAGGATTTCAGATTTAAAATAAGTCTCACCGAGCCGTCCGGCTTCGGTACCACAAACAGCGTGGAATAATACCCCTTTCCCTGTTGTAGGAGGGGTACCTTGATTATCACCTGCTGGGAATACAGCTTGTGAATGGCTTCTGCTGCAGCCTTTTTCCTCTCCCTCTGCCACGGGGCAGAAATGAGGAGTCTTTTGCCCGCTTGCCCTTATGGGGCCTAAAGGACTGCGCCTGATAATACGGCGTCTTCTTATGTTGAGAGGCTACCTGGGGTAAAAATGTGGATTTCCCAGTCGTTGCCGTGGCCACCAGGTCTGTTAGACCTACCCCAAATAACTCCTCCCTTTTATAAGGCAATACTTCCATATGCCTTTTGGAATCAGCATCACCTGACCACTGTCTTGTCCATAACCCTCTTCTGGCAGAAATGGACAGCGCACTTACTCTTGATGCCAGTCGGCAAATATCCCTCTGTGCATCACGCATATATAGAAATGCATCTTTTAAATGCTCTATAGTCAGTAATATACTGTCCCTATCTAGGGTATCAATATTGTCAGTCAGGGAATCCGACCAAGCCACCCCAGCACTGCACATCCAGGCTGAGGCGATTGCTGGTCGCAGTATCACACCCGTGTGAGTGTATATACATTTTTAGGATATTTTCCTGCTTTCTGTCAGCAGGTTCCTTAAGGGCGGCCGTATCCAGGGACGGTAGTGCCACCTGTTTAGACAAGCGTGTGAGCGCTTTATCCACCCTAGGGGGTGTTTCCCAACGTGCCCTATCCTCTGGCGGGAAGGGGTATGATGCTAATAACTTTTTAGGAATTAACAGTTTTTATCGGGGGAAACCCACGCATCATCACACACTTCATTTAATTCCTCAGATGCAGGAAAAACTACCGGCAGTTTTTCCTCACCCAACATAATACCCTTTTTAGTGGTACTGGTGTCAAAGTCAGAAAAATATCCCCATACACACTGCCATATTTGCACCGCACACTGGTCCGCGCTGCGCATGCGTACGCTCTCCCGTGAAGGCGCATACCCGCAATAGCGTGCACCCGCGGGCGCACGGTATGCGTATTTACGGTAGAATTTATGTAGTCGTAGCGTGCGACTCATTCGTTACATATTTTCACAATTAATGTAGTTTGTAGATCATGATCCCTTTGATAGTTTCTGAAAGTTTGGTTAATATAGAATGTCCCTGAGCTGAGGAATCCCTCTTTGTATCGTAGGAAGGGTCTAACAGGAGTCATGCAGTAGTGTTTGGTACCCATCGGAAGAGTATTTAAATAGCAATATTCCGGTGTTGGTTTGGAGCGTATTAATCGCTCGTGCGAATAGTTATGGACATAAGAAGTTTATGTCCATTTCTACTATTTACTCATACTCAGGTATGCGGCGGGAAACCTAGTTCCCCACCCACCTGAGCTGTTTGAAATCGTCACAGCCCACCTGTATGAATCAACCTATGACCTTTTGTTATGATGCAGGGCCGAATTCCGACGTCCAATGGACAATGGGATTGTAGGGACTGTAGGATTGCATTGTGTGTGGGGCATAAATAGGCAGGCCGACCACACCCAGCTCTCACTCTTCAACGGTTCTCATTGCTGAAAATCGGGTGCTGGATGTCCAGGCGCATGCGATCGTTTCCCCTTGTGCGTAAGTTTCTCTCCGTAATCATTGTCTTACTGTGAGCCAATTTCTCTCATCTCTCTCCATTTCTCTCTCTCTCTCTCCTTTCTCTTTTCTCTCACATCTCCCCTAGACTAGTATTGAATTGTATTAGATAGTATTGTATTTTGGTTAGGAAGTCTCTGTTATATTGTAGTGTATCATTTGTACTGTTATCCCCTTTTACAAGTATATTAGATATAATACAGTTAATAGGCTTTGGACCCTAAACCAGTATCTGTGTATTTCCTATAGTGTTAAGTGTTCACTTGAGCGTCGGTGACGCTCAAGCAGCTTTGTAGTTAGTCAGGTTACACAAGGTTGCACTTACACCCTGTATTCACATTAAGGTATTCTGTGTATTTCATTGGTATAAGGTTTAGACATAAAGGTATAGCGTTGTGAGCGTCTGCGCCGCTGGTGATCTCCTCGTGGTCTCGAGCGTCCGCTACGACATAGCGAATCATTACTCTAGTCATAGCCCTTAACGTGCTGTCCTGTGATCGCTGGGCCGTGAGCGAACGTGACGCTTGAGCGTCTCGCCTACGGCGGAGCGATCATTACGCAACCAGCGTACCAGTACGGTACTTCTTAAGTAAACAGCGTACAGTGTTCTTAGACTTCATAAAGGGTTGTTTATACGACAAAGGAATTTAGCATTGTCAATTGGGGACTCGTCCTATCCTTCTCATATCTGCACTAGGTAGATCAGCAGACATTATCCCCCCAGCAAAGGGTGGGAGGTTGTCTCGCAGTGCTGACGGGATAAGCGTCTGCTTCGCTTAGATAAAGAGTGCTGAAGGAATCCGGGAACCGGAAGTAAGAACAAAACGCTTGTGTCTTTTAAAACTGTTTTATTTCTCTTCTGTCTTGCGTATACACGCACGCATACATATATATCTGCATTTCTTTTTCAATTTCGTATATCACTATTCCTGTTTGCCAATTTTTATAGTTGATAGAAAGTGCTAAAAGAGATTTGCTGTTATTTCATAGTAGAGGTAATAGTTAAAGTATAGACCAACACACGGCTTGTCTGGGAGATAAGGCAGTCAGTGTGGTGTGCGGTAGATGATCAGGGATCATCTACATTGATAAAAATAGAAATTGTGTTACGGTGGATCTTTGTTTTGCGTACACGTGTCCCTAACAAAAGACTTGCGTACGCAATCCAAAGGCAGACGCACGCAGCGTACGTTACGCAACGTAGCGTCCGGTTACGCCCACGTAGCTCAAGTCACGAAAAGTTGAATTAGCGCAAAGCGATAATTAGCGCAAAGGCGATAAGTAACGCACAGCGGTAAATAACGCGACGCGGTAAATAACGCAAATCTATTTTTGGAAAAATCTGAAATTTAGTCTAACAGATCCTGCTCCAAATTGGTAACACTGCTGGGCTGAAAAAAAAAAATTAATTTCTGCGCAGAAATAGATATAGAAACAAAGTGTACATGTGTTGAGTGAGTGTGTTTTTATCACATAAGTTTATATAACTTAGAGGTTGAACCAAAAGGAAAGTCGGGTACTCGTCAAGGGACACACGTGTAAGTGACATATACGGTGGCTAGGGAGGCATCCCTGGTTAAATAATATTTGAGCATTAGAGTATAGCGGACCATAAGGTAACAGACCAGGAGGTCATAAGGTAACAGACCAGGAGGTCATTAACAGACGGTAACAGACCAGGAGGTCATAAGGTAACAGGTTAAATAGACAAAGAGGTCCGCTATAAAGGTACAAGAGGCACAACGCCTGGGGTGTTGGTGCAGAACCCATATAGGCCACAAGCTCTTGCTGAAGGAATCGCGGCCGGAAACATCGATTCCATTGATCTTTCAGTACATGACAAGTAGTGCTTATGTACTGAACGATTGGACCGCACGTAATTGTGTGCAGTAGTTAGTAATCTGACCTAATACCATTAGAGTAAAGTGGTCACAAACGCTATTTGTACATTCTGACGTGATTTGTGTAATTTTTTATTTTTGGAAGGGAAGTTCGCTGGTCACTCAGGAACTATCTAACAACCCCACCTTTACTGGAAAGAGTAAGTGTCCTGCGGGTAACCCTCATATGTTCCAGTAAACACAGGTTCACAGGGGCCCTGAGTTGGGTACAGCAGCTCTGGTTACAGTGATTGCAGTACTGGCCAACGTGGGCGAGAAGTAAGTGGGGTACTTGGTAAACCGCCACCGCCGGCCTGCCCAGGACATCTTGGTTTGTTTGTAAGGGTTCGCTGAAAACCTTGATATAAAGATCCAAGGAGTAGTAAGCAACACCTGCAGATTATGGGGGCCAGTTGTTCAGGTAGGGGGCGATCAACCTCGGTTCGGGTTGATTCAGAGAACCGACCAGTCGGGTCGGCAAGATACATCATGTGTGAAAAATACGGAAGTCACACAGAGGTTTTATGTGATGAATGGGAGAGAATGACTGTACAAGACAGGGACAAATTCCCAAGAATAGGTAGCTTCAGTCCAGAAGTGTTACAAAATTTAAGGAGGAGTATATGTCTCGTAAAATCAACAAAGAGACGAATTCAGCATCATGATTATTTACAGTTATGGCACCAGGAAGGTGAGATACAGAGAGGTTTGGCTCTGGCGGCAGGATCTGGGGCAGTCAGTAAGCTGATAGCCACAGCCCCTCCTCCACCATACATTGCAGGAGAGAAGTTGATTGCGGAGAGAAACGCACTGGGTTGTAAAACACAAACACTTAGTAACCCTGTAAATGTAAATGATGTTAACCAAGTAACTCATGCAATTATTAACCCGTGCAAGTTGTACCCTGTTTTGAACTTTCCTCAGGAGTGTGATCAAGAAGACGATTCAGCAACAATTTCAGCTCTCTCTCTTGCGGCCACCATAGCAGAGACCACAGTAGGCACAGCGACACCCACGAGATTAGCGAAAGCCCCTAGCGGAGGGATAGGTGAGGTCGTGTCAACGGGTAAGTACGGCACCATGCACTACACTGAAACAATTGTACCACAACAAGCTGTAGAATCTACACAGGAAGAGGCTGTTAGAATTGCTCCTGTAAGGGTAATAGCAGTTCCCAATGGAAAAACAGATGTGTCGGGAGCCACTCCCATAAGGAACATTGCCATGTACACTCCATTTTCCCGAATGGAATTAAGAACAATAGTGTCCGAATTTCCTGACCCCAGGAAGGACTTAGTTGCTAGCCAAAAATACATCAGGGATCTAGGCAACACTGTAGAACCCAACAACAAGGATTGGCAGATACTGCTAAGAGCTTGTTTACCTTCCAATGTCGACGCAACTCAATTCTTAGCTGACTGTGCATTGGATAAAGATGTACCGCTTACAGACGTGTACAACAAGGATAATGTAAAAAGGATAAATTTACAGCTAAAAGAGTATTTCCCAGCCGTTGTTAAATGGAACAAGATATTCTCCATTAAGCAAAAGGAGTCCGAAACGGCAACAGAATATTTTCACCGGGCACTATTAGAAATGGCAAAGTACACCGGTATAGAAGACATTAAGACCAACCCAAACCACCGAGAAGTAGCAGTATCTGTACTGATGGATGGTTTAAAAGAAACATTAAAAGCTAGGGTACAGACCACGCAACCATGCTGGCGAGGTCTGTCAGTGTCCACATTGAGAGAGGCTGCTATTGATCACGACAGAAACATCACTAGGCACAGGGAGTCGCAAAGTGATAAGTTGATGTCAGTAAGTATACAGGCGCTGACCACAAGGCAGCCTGCGTATGTACCACCGAATCCTGTGGGTAAGGCAAGTGTAATAACATGTTTTTCTTGTAACAGACCGGGACACTATGCACGAGAATGTAGAACAAAGAGTGTACAAAGATCTTTTCAACCCCCTAGACAACGACACGACACACGACATTGGGAGCAGGGTCCACAGAGGCGGAGTTTCGAGCCACATACAGGGGAAACAAAAAGATATCCCCCGAACAGAGATTGGCATGCCTCTGGTAGTTCCCAGCTAACCCCCTCACAAGTAGTCGCTGCCAGCGGGATTCAGGGAGGTCAGCATACCCACTAGGGGTGTGGCCATACCTGTAATCTGCAGCCAGTTAAGTTGATTGCCAGTCTTGGAAGTGAACCAGAGATTGCAATCAATGTAGCTGGTAAAACTTTAAACTTTCTTGTAGACACAGGGGCGGCCAAGTCAGTGATAAATTCGACAGTGGGCATGAGAACCACTGGTAGGACAATTCCAGCCATGGGAGTAACAGGAGTAGTCCAGCACTACCCTGTTAGCAAACCAGCCGAGATTACAATAGGGCCGTTGCATACCAAGCATTCCTTTTTGCTGGCTGCATCGGCACCAACTAATCTCCTGGGTAGAGACTTACTATGTAAAATGGGTTGCGTCATTTATTGTACTCCTGAAGGTGTATTCTTGGACATTCCTGAGAATCACGCTCAGGAGGTACGAGACATGTTAGACTCCCCATCAAAATTAATGTCACATTCAATTATGACAAATAGGAATCCATCCCAAGTAGAAGAGATGACATCTCAGATACCAGAGTCACTTTGGACAAAAGATGGACAGGACACTGGATTAATGGCAAATGTAGCTCCAGTAGTTGTACAAGTAAAAGATGGTAGGATAGCTCCAAAAATCCCACAGTATCCTCTGAAGCCAGAGGTGGAGTTAGGAGTTTTCCCAGTAATAGAACGCTTGCTACAACAGGGCATTCTAGTAAGAACGTCCAGCACAGCAAATAGTCCCATCTTCCCTGTTAAAAAGAGTGGGGGGAGGGGTTACAGGCTAGTGCAGGATCTAAGGGGGATTAACAAAATAGTTGAAAGTCAGTTCCCCGTAGTGCCTAATCCAGCTGTCATCCTAATGCAAATTCCTCCCACTGCCAAATTTTTCACTGTTATTGACCTCTGCTCCGCTTTCTTTTCGGTACCTCTGCACCCTGACAGCCAATATTTGTTTGCATTCACATACAGAGGAGTCCAATACACGTGGACTCGGTTACCCCAAGGTTTCATAGATAGTCCAAGTATATTCTCTCAGGCTTTGCATGATTGTTTACAGTCTTTCCAACCAGACAGTGGATCAGTATTGATACAGTATGTGGACGATTTATTACTGTGTTCAGATTCACTGGAAGCATCTCTGAAGGATACGAAACAGCTCCTGTTTCATCTTTCAGACACAGGTCACAAGGTTTCCAAAGACAAGTTACAATTATGCCAAACTAAGGTAAAATATTTGGGACACTGTCTAACACAAGGACTGAGACACCTGACCGCTGATAGAATCCAAGCCATTAGAGACATGACACTGCCACAAACCCAGCAACAGATCAGGACGTTTTTAGGAATGTGTGGGTATTGCCGTAATTGGATCCCAGGGTTTTCCATATTGGCGTTACCTTTGCAGGAAATGGTCTCTTCAAACAAACCTGATCGGATTTCGCATACAGACGAATCCGAAACAGCATTTGAGAGACTCAAACAGTGCCTAACGCAGGCACCAGCACTAGGTATGCCAGACTATGGGAAACCCTTTGAACTATACGGAACAGAAAGTGCTGGGTGCGCAGCAGGTGTACTAACCCAAAAACACGGTGACGCCAGCAGGCCAGTCGCATACTACAGCGCCCAGCTAGACACGGTAGCGCGATCTCTCCCCACATGCTTGCGTAGCGTTGCGGCGATAGCATTGCTAGTGACAAAAAGCGAAGATGTCGTGCTAGGCCACAACCTCACAATCCATACACCACATGCGGTATCTGCCTTATTGAATTCTGCCCAAACCAGACACGTCTCATCAGCAAGGTTTACAAGATGGGAATTGGCATTAATGGCCCCAGTAAACATCACCATAAGGAGATGCAGCGCATTAAATCCTGCAACATTTCTACCAGGTGTGCCTGGTCAGACACAAAGGGTGGAAGGTGAGAGTGATGGGGAAGGAGGATTTAATGCAAAGGAAGATACACATGATTGTATGGAATATTTGACCCAAAATTTTACCGCAAGGCCTGACATCAGTGACAATCCACTGGAAGATGCAGAACTCACGTTCTACACTGACGGTAGTTGTCATAGACAGTCAGACTCGGGAGACTTGTGTACTGGATACGCAGTCGTAGATGACCAAGACACCATAGAAGCGGAACCGCTAGGCCCACCTCACTCAGCCCAGGTTGCTGAACTGGTCGCCCTAACCAGAGCATGTGAATTGGCTAAGGGTAAGTCAGCCAATATCTACACCGACTCTAGATACGCCTTCGGGGTAGTACATGATTTCGGAGCCCTATGGCGCCTCAGAAATTTCATGACGGCAGCTGGTACACCGATAGCGCATGCAGCATATATAAAAAGGCTTCTAACAGCGATACAGGAACCCGACAGAGTGGCTGTTATCAAATGTAAAGCACATACATATAGCCAAGACCCAGTATCCCTTGGTAACAGCCGAGCAGACGAAGCCGCAAAGCTTGCAGCTGCTACCCCCATACAGACAGACACCACACAACTGATGGTATTTAATACCATCAACACACAAAAGTTGTGTGAGATGCAGAATTTGTGTTCCACACAGGAAAGAGCAGTCTGGAAGGCAAAGGGATATGGCCAGGAGTCCTCAGGGCTCTGGACGGATGGACATGGTAAACCAGTGGCCCCCAGGGCATACCTTCCATGTCTGGCTGAAGCAGCTCATGGGCTGACTCATCTAGGCAAGGAGGGGATGTGCAAATTGGTAAGAGCATACTGGTGCGCCCCAGGATTCTCCTCTCATGCGAGTAAAAGAGCAATGTCATGCCTTACCTGTCTGAGAAAGAATATTGGAAAGGCAATACCTACAGAACCATCCCATATCCCACCTGCCGGCGGCCCTTTCCAGGTAATACAAATCGACTTCATTCAATTACCCCCATGTCGAAATTTGAAATATGTACTTGTTTGTATAGATGTTTTCTCGAATTGGGTCGAAGCTTTTCCAGCAGCTACAAATACCGCTATGTTTACAGCTAAGAAAATTGTGCAGGAATTTGTATGTAGATATGGTATCCCTAGAATCATTGAAAGTGATAGGGGTACCCATTTTACAGGTGATGTCTTTCAAGGAATGTGTAAATTAATGGGTATTGATAGCAAGCTGCACACTCCGTACCGTCCACAGGCGAGTGCGAAGGTCGAAAGAGTGAACAGCACTATTAAAAATAAATTGAGTAAAGTAATGGCAGAGACAGGATTGACGTGGCCAGAAGCTTTACCCATTGTTTTGTATAGCATCAGAACCACTCCCAGGTCCCCTCTTAATCTGTCTCCTTTTGAAATCTTGTTTGGTCGACAACCGCATGTCATGATTAACCCTCAGGATGATTTGAAATGTAACAATGAAGTAACTGTAAAGTACTTGATTAACATGAGTAAGCAGTTGAGGAATCAAAATGATAATCTGAAGTTGGTGATTCCTGATTTACCAGATAGTAATTGTCATGACATTGAACCTGGGGATTATGTAATGATACGAAATTTTCTACGCTCAGGTTGTCTTATTGATAGATGGGAAGGACCATACCAGGTCTTATTGACTAGCACCACAGCATTGAAGGTTGCTGAGAGAGAGACTTGGGTCCATTCATCCCACTGCAAAAAGGTTGCTGATCCAGAGAAGTCCCGTGATAAGGAACAGACGGTAGAGGTTGTATCACTGGAGTGTCTGTTCCAGGAGGACTGAGGCGGCACCTGAGCCTTGAAGACCGAAAGCAGTTGTCGACTCCCCTCTCCCTTTTATTGTTTTTCTCCACTTCCCATCCCCTCTTCCTTGAAATTTCTTTTTCCCCCTTCTCATTCTTCTCTATTTCCTCCTCAAAGATGGACTTGCCCCAAGAGACTGTGATCCGGATTTTGATGTTAACCGTGATGTTGACCAGAGCAGTCTGTTCCGGCGAGAGTACCATAGAGGTCGAGAGAGGTTCTGGAATGGGTTCCGATTATGATGATGGAGGCGTAGTTTTCCAAGATCAACCAAACCAACAAGCAAAGGCGAGTATCAGAAAACGATCCGATAGAAGAAATTGTGATGGATTGTTAGCTGAAGAAAACTGTATCTGTAGGCGCTGTGATAATCTGGTTGAAGATGGATGCATAAAGAAATGCCAATCCAGTTTTAATATCCATATGGACCGGCATCCATTGAGTGACTATCACTCTTTAGTGGGTAACGTGTTAAACCAAACAGATTGTTGGGTATGCTCTCAAGTACCTCAGGGTCATAGCAAATCAGGGCTAGTACCATTTCCTTTAACGTTAGGGGAGGTACTTGAGCTAAGTGGTGGGAGACCGGTGGACCGGAGGTTTAACATCTCCAGCCCTCCTAGTTTGAAGCTCCACCAATACCATGTGGATAGGTCCCTCTTATGTTTTAATATCTCCAATCCCCGTAAGCCGGGAAATTGGGAAGTGTCATGGAGCAACCTTACCATGACCTTTTCACACAGAGCAGATAGAATGCCTACAGATACAGAGCTTGTACGCCACATAGCCAGTAGAGGAAAATCTTTCCGGTATCGATATACCTTAGGAAATAGGATTACTAGAGTTGGAGAGGTATCACCAGGATACTGTGCACATATCGTACAAACTGATACGTGCATTAAGCAGATGGAAGAATTAGGGTCAGGAGATTTCACCTGGAAGGTTTGTAACATGGTCATGTCCTTCTCCGTCCCTTATGTTCTCCCCGATGATGCATATTTCATATGCGGGAGAAAGGCGTACAAATGGCTTGCCCCAAACTCTGAAGGATTGTGTTATATTGGAAAAGTATTGCCTGAAGTGATGACTGTTACACATGACAAAATGAAGGACATACACCGTGGTGCCCAAGCTCCTTATACTCACACTCATTACGAGCACCGAGTTAAACGACAACTGTCAGAAAGGTTAGAGCATCCGGCCTCCGATCTTATCCATGAATCCACCGGGATTCAGGTTCTGGTAGCGTTAGATTTCACTCGCACCGCTCGAGGAGTGATGAACTATAGATACATTTCCGCACTCGCCAATTTGTTAGATAATATCACTGAAATGTATGATGACACGTTTAGATACACTGGAAGAGAACTTCAAGCTTACAAAACAGAACTAGTTCAGCATAGGATGGTTCTTAATTATCTTACAGCAGTAACAGGCGGATATTGTGTTACATTGGCAACACAGTACGGCATAAAGTGTTGCACGTATATCACAAATAGCACCGAGGATCCGGTAGAGGTCATAGACCAAAAGATGGACGATATTCTCCAATTGAAGTGGGAATTTCGTCGGAAACACAATCTCACCCTTGCTGCTGTAGGTAATGAGCTGACTGGTTGGGTGTCATGGTTGAACCCGCGAAATTGGTTCTCCGGTTTAGGAGACTGGGCTCAAGGAGTCATAATGGATGTTGGAAAGTTTCTACTATGTATCTTAGGTGTTGTTATATTTATTGGATTGATATTTAGATGCGGGCAGGCTTTAATGAGGTGCAAACAAAGTACAAGAGTGATGAGTTTGAGGAGTGAGGAAACTGTAATTAACCTGGATTTGATTTATGACCCAATGATAGAAACCATGATGTGATGAAAATGCGATTATACGGTCCGTTTCTTTCACCTGTTTTTCTGCTTTTCTCCAAGATACGAAGACCCCCTTGGACGAGGAAGTTGACGAGACGCTATACAGACAACAGACAAGCACCAAAGATGAAGTTTTGACAACCTATGATATGGACACTTGATGAACTTTGCCATGGATCCCCAGTTTCCCTAGTATTTTTAAACTCACGCTAGCCCAACATTTTTTGTAAATCCGATGGCTCTGACAAAGCTATTTGCTCATGCCCAAGGAGCAATACAGCGCAAAGAAGACGACTCTCAACAGATACCGAACACAACTTCAACGACAGATGTACATTTCCCTGACATAGAATATCATTGCATTTTCCATAAGTGTTCTTCACCTTCATCTCTACAACCCTCAGGTAATAACACACATAGTATAGGGAATACAGGCACAGATATCAGCAATCACATATCCCCCCATTCATGTATCATCAACTAAAATGTGCTCCCCATTTTGTTCAAAATCCGAAAAGAGCTCGGTAAAGTTTGACAGCCCATCCACAGACCTGTACCACAGGATAAGAAGGAATTCAAATGTATACTTCGCAATACCTCGAAGCTTGATTTACCACACGTACGGCACGATGATACATGACCCTCCAAACATGGACTCATACACACATGCTTCTGCTTTCTCACTAGGTCATACCCTCTTCACACCTACTCCTCTCTCCTCCCTCACCCAACCATGGAAATGAATTAACCACTGACATATATTTTTCTCCTTTTGAAATGTTTTCAGGAAGTGGCAGTTATTATTGACTGCCAAAGGGTGGACTGTCAAAGTCAGAAAAATATCCCCATACACACTGCCATATTTGCACCGCACACTGGTCCGCGCTGCGCATGCGTACGCTCTCCCGTGAAGGCGCATACCCGCAATAGCGTGCACCCGCGGGCGCACGGTATGCGTATTTACGGTAGAATTTATGTAGTCGTAGCGTGCGACTCATTCGTTACATATTTTCACAATTAATGTAGTTTGTAGATCATGATCCCTTTGATAGTTTCTGAAAGTTTGGTTAATATAGAATGTCCCTGAGCTGAGGAATCCCTCTTTGTATCGTAGGAAGGGTCTAACAGGAGTCATGCAGTAGTGTTTGGTACCCATCGGAAGAGTATTTAAATAGCAATATTCCGGTGTTGGTTTGGAGCGTATTAATCGCTCGTGCGAATAGTTATGGACATAAGAAGTTTATGTCCATTTCTACTATTTACTCATACTCAGGTATGCGGCGGGAAACCTAGTTCCCCACCCACCTGAGCTGTTTGAAATCGTCACAGCCCACCTGTATGAATCAACCTATGACCTTTTGTTATGATGCAGGGCCGAATTCCGACGTCCAATGGACAATGGGATTGTAGGGACTGTAGGATTGCATTGTGTGTGGGGCATAAATAGGCAGGCCGACCACATCCAGCTCTCACTCTTCAACGGTTCTCATTGCTGAAAATCGGGTGCTGGATGTCCAGGCGCATGCGATCGTTTCCCCTTGTGCGTAAGTTTCTCTCCGTAATCATTGTCTTACTGTGAGCCAATTTCTCTCATCTCTCTCCATTTCTCTCTCTCTCTCTCCTTTCTCTTTTCTCTCACATCTCCCCTAGACTAGTATTGAATTGTATTAGATAGTATTGTATTTTGGTTAGGAAGTCTCTGTTATATTGTAGTGTATCATTTGTACTGTTATCCCCTTTTACAAGTATATTAGATATAATACAGTTAATAGGCTTTGGACCCTAAACCAGTATCTGTGTATTTCCTATAGTGTTAAGTGTTCACTTGAGCGTCGGTGACGCTCAAGCAGCTTTGTAGTTAGTCAGGTTACACAAGGTTGCACTTACACCCTGTATTCACATTAAGGTATTCTGTGTATTTCATTGGTATAAGGTTTAGACATAAAGGTATAGCGTTGTGAGCGTCTGCGCCGCTGGTGATCTCCTCGTGGTCTCGAGCGTCCGCTACGACATAGCGAATCATTACTCTAGTCATAGCCCTTAACGTGCTGTCCTGTGATCGCTGGGCCGTGAGCGAACGTGACGCTTGAGCGTCTCGCCTACGGCGGAGCGATCGTTACGCAACCAGCGTACCAGTACGGTACTTCTTAAGTAAACAGCGTACAGTGTTCTTAGACTTCATAAAGGGTTGTTTATACGACAAAGGAATTTAGCATTGTCACTGGTATTATCAGAAATATGTAAAACATTCTCCATAGCCTCAATCATGTAACGTGTGGCCCTACTGGAAGTCACATTCGTCTCTTAATCGTCAACACTGGAGTCAGTATCCGTGTCGGCGTCTGTATCTGCCATCTGAGGTAACGGGCGTTTTAGAGCCCCTGATGGCTTTTGAGACACCTGGACAGGCACAGGCTGAGTAGCCGGCTGTCTCATGTCATCAATCTTTTGTAAAGAGCTGACACTGTCACGTAATTCCTTCCATAAGCTCAGCCACTCAGGTGTCGACTCCCTAGGGGGTGACATCTCCATTACAGGCAATTGCTCCGCCTCCACACCATTTTCCTCCTCATACATGTCGACACAATCGTACCGACACACAGCACACACACAGGGAATGCTCTGATAGAGGACAGGACCCCACTAGCCCTTTGGGGCGACAGAGGGAGAGTATGCCAGCACACACCAGAGCGCTATATATATACAGGGATAACCTTATAGAAATGTTTTTCCCCTTATAGCTGCTGTTTTATTAATACTGCGCCTAATTAGTGCCCCCCTCTCTTTTTTAACCCCTTTCTGTAGTGTAGTAACTGCAGGGGAGAGCCAGGGAGCTTCCCTCCAACGGAGCTGTGAGAGAAAATGGCGCCAGTGTGCTGAGGAGATAGGCTCCGCCCCTTTTTCGCGGACTTTTCTCCCGCATTTTTATGGATTCTGGCAGGGGTTAAAATACATCCATATAGCCCTGGGGGTTATATGTGATGTATATTTGCCAGCCAAGGTGTTTTTATTGCTGCTCAGGGCGCCCCCCCCCAGCGCCCTGCACCCTCAGTGACTGCAGTGTGAGGTGTGTATGAGGAGCAATGGCGCACAGCTGCAGTGCTGTGCGCTACCTTGGTGAAGACTGATGTCTTCTGCCGCCGATTTTCCGGACCTCTTCTTGCTTCTGGCTCTGTAAGGGGGCCGGCGGCGCGGCTCTGGGACCGGACTCCGAGGCTGGGCCTGTGTTCGGTCCCTCTGGAGCTAATGGTGTCCAGTAGCCAAGAAGCCCAAGCTGGCTGCAAGCAGGTAGGTTCACTTCTTCTCCCCTTAGTCCCTCGATGCAGTGAGCCTGTTGCCAGCAGGTCTCACTGAAAATAAAAAAACTAAAACTAAACTTTCACTAAGAAGCTCAGGAGAGCCCCTAGTGTGCACCCTTCTCGGCCGGGCACAAAAATCTAACTGAGGCTTGGAGGAGGGTCATAGGGGGAGGAGCCAGTGCACACCAGGTAGTCCTAAAGCTTTACTTTTGTGCCCAGTCTCCTGCGGAGCCGCTATTCCCCATGGTCCTTACGGAGTTCCCAGCATCCACTAGGACGTCAGAGAAATTTGGTTTCATCAGTCCCTGCACCAGTGGAGCTTACACTCTATGGCCCTCATTCCGAGTTGATCGCTAGCTGCTTTCGGTCCCAGCGCGGCGTTTAGTTGAAAAAGCGGCATTTCTGCACATGCGTATGAGCCGCAGTACGCACGCGCAAAGTACTTTCACGCAAAACCATGCCGTTTTACACAAGGTCGAGCGACGCTCTTCTGTCGCTGTGTTGATCGGAGTGTGATTGACAGGAAGTGGGCGTTTCTGAGTGGTGACTGGCCGTTTTCCGGGAGTGTGCTGAAAAACGCAGGCGTGTCAGGTGAAAACGCAGGCATGCCTGGGGAAACGGGGGAGTGGCTGGCCGAACGCAGGGCGTGTTTGTGACGTCAAAGCAGGAACTAAACTGACTGAGGCGATCGCAAGGTAGGAGTAGGTACGGAGCGGCTCAGAAACTGCATGAAAAAAAATATTTCCGAGCAGTTCTGCTAACCTTTCGTTCGCACTTCTGCTAAGCTAAGATACACTCCCAGAGGGCGGCGGCCTAGCGTGTGCAATGCTGCTAAAAGCAGCTCGCGAGCAATCAACTCGGAATGAGGGCCTATAGTTCCTGTCACATGTACACTTCACACTAGGGTAAATTTCATTGGGAGCCAATAAACCTACCAGTATATTTTTGGATTGTGGGAGGGAAATACCCACATGCACAGGGAGAACATACAAACTCCACACAGTTAGGGCTACGGTGGGAATTGAACCCATGACCTCAGTGCTTTGAGGAAGTAATGTTAACCATTACACCGTCCGTGCTGTGCACATTGTGTAAGTGATTTGAGGCAACACACCATTAAGTACATGCCTTCCAAATCTCCCCATGTTGGCTGAATTGTCTATTTGGGAATTTAACCCAAAATTGGGCATTTCTGGATGGCTACATGTGGGGCTACAGAAATCCAGGTAAAGTTTAGGGGGCAATCAGAGCCAGGTTATTATGTCCTGATTTGGCACGTGTAAATGTTGGGATGTACCGCTAACTACGTTTTATATAACTGTTTATTAATCCAACAATCTGGAGTCTATATAGTCATTTCTGTTACCTAGAGCACAGGTTCTCAAACTCGGTCCTCAGCACCCCACACAGTGCATGTTTTGCAGGTCTCCTCACAGAATCACAAGTGAAATAATTAGCTCCACCTGCAGACCTTTTAAAATGTGTCTGTGAGTAATTAATACAACTGTGCACCTGCTGGGTTACCTGCAAAACATGCGCTGTGTGGGGTCCTGAGGACCGACTTTGAGAACCACTGACCTAGAGAATGTCCAGGGGGAGCTGCTGGCTGCACGTGCTCAGCCATAGCAGCTCCCTCCGCCCTCACAGTGACTGCCGCTAGTGTGCTCCTGCCTCCCAGACCCTGGTGCCTGGTATATATAACATATACAGTATGTATACTGTATATGAAGTTTGCGTGTTTGTATGGATTTGTAGGTATGAATTTATGTAAGTATGGGTGTTTGTGTGTGTATGTATGTATGTATGTTAATGTGCGCTATATGAGAACGAGGTGATCTCATTTCTTCCTATATTACAAGTCCTGTGAGTGCCGCCTATCATCCATTATATACTGTATACATATATATATATATATATATATATATTAGAGACTAGGTGATTCATCGCGCCTACGGGCGCTCTTCACACCGTCGTTTGGGGCTACGCCCCGTTAACCCCTGCACACCTTTGGACATACGCAGGCCGGTAGATAACAGAATCAGAAACACAGGGAAGTATAGGGGGCATACAGAAATGGTGTCTGGTTGAGAAAAGATAGAGAGGCGTAGGGGGGGGGGGGAGAGAAAGGGAATGTGCAGAAACGCTGTGCAATCGGTAAAGGATAGGGAGAGGTAGGGTGGTAGGGAGAGGATAAAGAGAGGCAGTGGCGGAACAAGCAAGCGGTGGGCCCAGGTGCGACAAAATGCTTTGGGCCCCCCCATCCCATCCAAGTCCACCCCATGGGCAGTGCGCGCCATAGGCGCGCGCAAAAATACATAGTGGCGTGGCTTCGTGGGGAAGGGGTGTGTCCACAAAATAATACCAATTCATAAAACGGTGCACAGTAGTCTCCATTCTTCAAATTACGCCGCACAGTAGCACCACTACACCAGGTAGAGACCCTTTTACACCTTACAGCGAACAGATTCCCCTTTTTATACATAACGGCAGACAGCGTGCACTTTTTACACATAACGGCAGACAGCGTGCCCTCGTTACACATAGCGGCAGACAGCGTGCACTTTTTACACATTACGGCAGACAGCGTCCTCATTTTACACATTACGGCAGACAGCATACACTTTTTACACATAATGGCAGACAGCGTGCCCTCGTTACACATAGCGGCAGACAGCATCCCCTTTTTACACATTACGGCAGACAGCATACACTTTTTACACATAATGGCAGACAGCGTGCCCTTGTTACACATAGCGGCAGACAGCGTGCCCTCGTTACACATAGCGGCAGACAGCGTGCACTTTTTACACATTACGGCAGACAGCGTCCCCATTTTACACATTACGGCAGACAGCATACATTTTTTACACATAACGGCAGACAGCATCCCCATTTTACACATTACGGCAGATAGCATACACTTTTTACACATAACGGCAGACAGCGTGCCCTTTTTACACATTATGGCAGGCAGATTCTACCTTTTTACACATAGCGGCAGGCAGATTCCCCATTTTTATACATAGCGGCAGGCAGATTCCCCATTTTTACACATTGCGGCAGGCTGATTCCCCCTTTTTACACATTGCGGCAGGCAGATTCCCCATTTTTACATTGCGGCAGGCAGATTCCCCCTTTTTACACATTGCGGCAGGCAGATTCCCCATTTTTATACATAGCGGCAGGCAGATTCCCCATTTTTATACATAGCGGCAGGCAGTCCCCCCTTTTTACACATTGCGGCAGGCTGATTCCCCCTTTTTACACATTGCGGCAGGCAGTCCCAACAAATAAAAAAAGAAAGAGACAGAAAGAAAGAAAGAAAGAAAGAAAGAAAGAAAGAAAGAAAGAAAGAAAGAAAGAAAGAAAGAAAAATGATACTTATACCTCTCTGTTGGCTCAGGCTCCTTGTGCAGCTTCCCGGGCAGTAGAGAAGAAGGAGGAGGGAGGTGGAGGAGGGAGCCGCAGCAGCCCTGTGTTATTGGTGGAGGCGCTGCTGCTGCTGCCCCTCTGCTACACTATAGGCTGTTCTCAGAGACAGCCTATAGTGAAGCAGAGGAGCAGCAGCAGCAGCGCCTCCACCAGTAACAAAGCGCTGCTGCGGCTCCCTCCTTCACCTCCGTCCTCCACCTTACCCCGTACCGCTGCAGTGCGCGCCGCTCCTCTCCTCTCTCTCCGGGCGGCTGTGCGCTGTGCGCAGCGGTTGCCCACAGCGCACAGCGGCATGTAATGAGTCAGTTTGACTCATTACATGCTTGGGCCCCTGAACAGAGGCGGGCCCCAGTGCAACGCACTGCTTGCACTGCCGGTAATTCCGCCTCTGAAGAGAGGGAAGGTGTTAGACAGAAAATACCGTTGCAAGAGGCTACGACCCGTTAACCCCTGCACGGGCTTCAGCTGTGCTATAATTGTTATTATATGGAGTTTTACCAGCAAAAAAGTTTTTGCTATTGGGTAAATATTGCAAGGGGGAAGGGCGTGCGATTGTCAAGGGGGCGTAGCCCTTTGTGAGGGCGTAAAGAGTGGCCGCAGGGCACAATGAATAACATAGTGTAGTATATACTGCTAGTGTATGCAGCGCAGCTTATACACACAGTGGCCACAGGTATCAGAGCCGCGTATACACACAATGGACACAGGTAGCTGAGCTGCTTATACACACAATGGCCACAGGTAACGGAGCCACGTATCCACACAGTGGCCAGAGGTAGCAGGGCAGCTTATACACACAATACCCACAGATAGCAGAGCCGCTTATACACACAGTGCCCACAGGTAGCAGAGCCGCTTATACACACAGTACCCACAGGTAGCAGAGCCGCTGATACACACAGTGCCCACAGGTAGCAGAGACGTTGATACACACAGTGCCCACAGGTAGCAGAGACGTTGATACACAACGTGCCCACAGGTAGCAAAGCAGTTTATACACACAATGACCACAGGTAGCAGTGTTGCTTATACACACAATGGACCCCGGTAGCAGTGCCACTTCTACACACAATTCCCATAGGTAACAGAGGCACTTATACACACAGTGGCCACAGGTAGCTGAGCCGCTTATACACACAATGACCACAGGTAGCAGCACCACTTATACACACAATGGCCACTTTTAGCAGCACCGCTTATACACACAATGGCCACTGGTAGCAGTGTCACTTATACACACAATGGCCACAGGTAGCAGCACCACTTATACACACAATGGCCACAGGTAGCAGTGGCGCTTATACACACAATGGCCACAGGTAGCAGTGTCACTTATACACACACAATGGCCACTGGTACCAGAGCTGCGTATACACACAGTGGCCATAGGGAGCTGTGCCACTTGTACACAATGGCCACAGGTAGCAGTGTCGCTTAGACACATAATGGCCACAGTATTACTTTTTTTTAATTAATCCAATGTCCATTGGTAGCAACTATACTCACAGAAGTTCAGTGTGTGGGGGGGGGGGGGTTTGGAAAGAGGGTGAGTTCAGTGAGGTGGAGGTGCCTATCCATGCCGCTGATCACCCCGATTCAGGGAATCACTTGTAGCGGCTGCGGATGGTGTCCGAGGTGCAACGTGTGGTGGAGGGGTGGGTGCGGGAGGGGGTCCAGAGGTGTTGCGGGTGGTGGAGGGGTGGGTGCAGTGACACGTATGGCGGAAAGGGTGCAGAGGTGCTGTGGGTGGGGGAGGAGTAGGTGTGGAGGGGGCGCGGATGGGGGAGGGGGTCTAGAGGTGCTGCGGGTGGGGGAGGTGCAGGTGCGGAAGGGGAGTGTAGATGCTGTTGGTGGGGGAGGGGTGGGTGCGGGGGGCTGTGGATGAAGGAGGGGGTCTGGAGGTGGTGTGCATGGGGGAGGGGCGATGTAGTGGGAGGGGGGTGTTTGGGGAGGTGGGGTTGCAGGGGGCGTGAGGTTGGGTGATAGGTTCTAGAAGTGCTGCGGGTGGAGGGGTGGCTGCAGGGGAGCCGTGGATGGGGTCCGGAGGTGCTGCGGGTGGGGAAAGTGTGGTAGGTCCACGAATGGAGGAAGGTGTCTATAGATGATGTGGGTGGGGGAGGGGGCCGGAGGTGCTGTGGTTGGGGGAGTGGCGGCTGCGGGGGTGTGGTGGGGGTCCGGATGCACTGTGGGTAGGGGAGGGGGCGGGGGGTGCTGCGGGTGTGGGTGCTACGGGTGGGGGAGGAAGCGGAAGTGCCACGGGTGGGAGGGGGATGTGGTGGATGCTGTGGGTGGGAGGGGGGGCATGTGCAGCGGTTGGGGGGCAGATGTGGTGGATGCTGTTGGTGTGGCGGGTGGAGTGGAGGATGCGGGGGTGTAGAGGGGGGGAGAGGTGGGTATAGGGGTGCCGCGGTTGGGGGAGGGGTGGTGGGTGCTGCGGGTGTGGGTGCTACGGGTGGGGGAGGGGCGTGTGCCGCGGGTGGGGGTGGATGTGGTGGATGCTGTGTGTGCCGTGGGGGGGGGGGGGAGTTGCGGGGGGGGAGGTGGGTATGGGGGGGGGAGGTTGGGGGAGGGGAGGGTGCGGGGGTGTAGTGGGGGGAGAGGTGGGGGAGGTGCGAGGGTACTGCAGGTGGTGGAGGGGGCGGGGGGGGTTTGGGGGTTGTGGGTGATACGGGTGGGGGAGGGGGTGGGAGTGCCGCGGGTGGGGGAGTGGTATGTGCGGGGGACAGATGTGGTGCTGCGGGTGGGGTCGGGAGTGCCGTGGGTGTGAGAGGGGTGGGGGGTGCTGCGGGTGCTACGGGTGAGGTAGGGGGTGCGAGGCGGATGTCGCGGGTGGGGGGGCGGATGTGGTGAATACTGTGGGTGCCACGGGTGGGGGAGGGGCGGGCGGGTTTTATGGTGCGGGGGTGTAGCTGGGGGAGTGGTGGGAGTGCAGCGGGTGGGGGAGGGGCAGGGGGTGCCGCGGGTTGTGGGTGCTACGGGTGGGGGAGGGGCATGTGCTGTGGGTGGGGGATGGATGTGGTAGGTGCCACGGGTGGGGTGGAGGGTGCAGCGGGGGGGAGAGGTGGGTATGGGGGTAGGGGAGGTGCGAAGGTGCTGCGGGTGGGGGAGAGGGCAGGAGTGCAGCGAGCAGGGGAGGGGCGTGTGCCGCGGGTGGGGGGCGAATGTGGTGAATGCTGTGGGTGCCGCGGGTGGGGTGGAGGGTGAGGGGGAGAGGTGGGTATGGGGGAGGGGGAGGTGCAGCTGCAGGGGTGTGGTGGGGTCTGGATGCGCTGCGGGCAGGGGAGGGGGTGCAGCAGATGTGGCTGCTATGGGTGGATGAGGGGGCGGGAGTGCCGCGGGTGGGGGAGGGGCGGTAGTGCCGCGGGTGGGGGAGGGGTGGGGGGGTGCTGCAGATGTGGCTGCTATGGGTGGGGGAGGGGGCGGTAGTGCCGCAGGTGGGGGAGGGGCGGGGGGTGCTGCAGATATGGCTGCCATGGGTGGGGGAGGGGCGGGAGTGCCACGGGACGGGGAGGGGCGGAGTGTGCTGCAGATGTGTGTGCCATGGTGGGGGAGTGAGTGCCGCGGGTGGGGGGTGCTGCAGGTGTGGGTGCAGCGGGTGGGAGGGTGCGGGGAGTGTGCCGCGGGTGGGTGGCGGATGTTGTGAAGGCTGTGGGTGCCGCAGGTGGGAGGGGGGCGGGGGCAGCAGTCAGTGGTCGTCCACGGCATTTTCCTCCGGACTGTGCAGCAGCTGAGCAGTCAGCGGCAGCAGTGTCACCAGGGTGCAGGGGAGGGGGGAGAGAGGGGAGTGGGCGGAGATTGGGAGGGGACTGGGTGGGGATGGGCGGACCGAGGGAGGGGACTGTTCCTGGCCTGCATCCAGCCACCCAGATCCCAGATCTGTGACTCCGCCCAGCGTTAGCAAATGAATCACAAAGTCACAGATCTGGGCTATTATATAGGAGATGTGCACCGGAAATTTTTCGGGTTTTGTGTTTTGGTTTTGGATTCGGTTCCGCAGCCGTGTTTTGGATTTGGACGCGTTTTGGCAAAACCTCCCTGAAAGTTTTTTGTCGGATTCGGGTGTGTTTTGGATTCGGGTGTTTTCTTTAAAACCCCTCAAAAACAGCTTAAATCATAGAATTTGGGGGTCATTTTGATCCCATGGTATTATTAACCTCAAAAACCATAATTTCCACTCATTTCCAGTCTATTCTGAACACCTCACACATCACAATATTATTTTTAGTCCTAAAATTTGCACCGAGGTTGTTGGATGACTAAGCTAAGCGACCCCAGTGGGCGGCACAAACACCTGGCCCATCTAGGAGTGGCACTGCAGAATCAGACAGGATGGCACTTCAAAAAATTGGCCCCAAACAGCACATGATGCAGTTATAAAAAAAAAGGAGGTGCAAGATGGAACTGTCCTTGGGCCCTCCCACCCACCCTGGGCCCTCCCACCCACCCTTATGTTGTATAAACAGGACATGCACACTTTAACAAACCCATCATTTCAGCCACAGGGTCTGCCACACGACTGTGGCTGAAATGACTAGTTGGTTTGGGCCCCCACCAAAAAAGAAGCAATCAATCTCTCCTTGCACAAACTGGCTCTACAGAGGCAAGATGTCCACCTCACCATCATCCTCCGATTCCTCACCCCTTTCACTGTGTACATCCCCCTCCTCACAGATTATTAATTCGTCCCCACTGGAATCCACCATCTCAGGTCCCTGTGTACTTTGTGGAGGCAATTGCTGGTGAATGTCTCCACGGAGGAATTGATTATAATTCATTTTGATATAATATCATCATCTTCTCCACATTTTCTGGAAGTAACCTCGTACGCCGATTGCTGACAAGGTGAGCGGCTGCACTAAACACTCTTTCTGAGTACACACTGGACGGGGGGGGGGGGGGGCAACTTAGGTAAAATAAAGCCAGTTTGTGCAAGGGCCTCCAAATTGCCTCTTTTTCCTGCCAGTATACGTACGGACTGTCTGACGTGCCTACTTGGATGCGGTCACTCATATAATCCCCCACCATTCTTTCAATGGTGACAGAATCATATGCAGTGACAGTAGACGACATGTCAGTAATCGTTTTCAGGTCCTTCAGTCCGGACCAGATGTTAGCACTCGCTCCAGACTGCCCTGCATCACCGCCAGCGGGTGGGCTCGGAATTCTTAGCCTTTTCCTCGCAGCCTCAGTTGCGGGAGAATGTGAAGGAGGAGCTGTTGATGGGTCACGTTCCGCTTGACTTGACAAGTGTCTCACCAGCAGGTCTTTGCACCTCTGCACACTTGTGTCTGCCGGAAAGAGAGATACAATGTAGGCTTTAAACCTAGGATCGCGCACGGTGGCCAAAATGTAGTGCTCTGATTTCAACAGATTGACCACCCATGAATCCTGGTTAAGTGAATTAAGGGCTCCATCCACAAGTCCCACATGCCCAACGGAATCGCTCCGTTTTAGCTCCTCCTTCAATGTCTCCAGCTGCTTCTGCAAAAGCCTGATGAGGGGAATGACTTGACTCAGGCTGGCAGTGTCTGAACTGACTTCACGTGTGGCAAGTTCAAAGGGTTGCAGAACCTTGCACAACGTTGAAATCATTCTCCACTGTGCTTGAGTCAGGTGCATTCCCCCTCCTTTGCCTATATCGTAGGCAGATGTATAGGCTTGAATGGCCTTTTGCTGCTCCTCCATCCTCTGAAACATATAGAGAGTTGAATTCCACCTCGTTACCACCTCTTGCTTCAGATGATGACGGGGCAGGTTCAGGAGTGTTTGCTGGTGCTCCAGTCTTCGGCACGCGGTGGCTGAATGCCAAAAAGTGGCCCGCAATTCTTCGGGCCACGGACAGCATCTCTTGCACGCCCCTGGCGTTTTTTTAAAAATTCTGCACCACAAAATGCAATATATGTGCAAAACATGGGACGTGCTGGAATTTGCCCACATGTAATGAACGCACAATATTGGTGGCGTTGTCCGATGTCACAAATTCCCAGGAGAGTCCAATTGGGGTAAGCCATTCTGCGATGATGTTCCTCAGTTTCCGTAAGAGGTTGTCAGCTGTGTGCCTCTTATGGAAAGCGGTGATACAAAGCGTATCCTGCCTAGGAATGAGTTGGCGTTTGCGAGATGCTGCTACGGGTGCCGCCGCTGCTGTTCTTGCTGCGGGAGGCAATACATCTACCCAGTGGACTGTCACAGTCATATAGTCCTGAGTCTGCCCTGCTCCACTTGTCCACATGTCCGTGGTTAAGTGGACATTGGGTACAACTGCATTTTTTAGGACACTGGTGACTCTTTTTCTGACGTCTGTGTACATTCTCGGTTTCGCCTGCCTAGAGAAGTGGAAC
The DNA here is from genome assembly GCF_028390025.1 of Pseudophryne corroboree. Classification (NCBI taxonomy): domain Eukaryota; kingdom Metazoa; phylum Chordata; class Amphibia; order Anura; family Myobatrachidae; genus Pseudophryne; species Pseudophryne corroboree. The sequence continues at coordinate 32,069,570 of NC_086453.1, forward strand.
CTAGATGGTATTTGGTACCAGGGACACAGTACCTCAAGCAATTCTCTAATTCCCTGTGAATTAACGGTGGATACCGGATACACGTTTAACACCAACGCACCTGCCAAGGCCTGAGTTATCTGCTTTGCAGCAGGATGACTGCTGTGATATTTCATCTTCCTCGCAAAGGACTGTTGGACAGTCAATTGCTTACTGGAAGTAGTACAAGTGGTCTTCCGACTTCCCCTCTGGGATGACGATTGACTCCCAGCAGCAACAACAGCAGCGCCAGCAGCAGTAGGTGTTACACTCAAGGATCCATCGGAGGAATCCCAGTTAGGAGAGGACTCGTCAGACTTGCCAGTGACATGGCCTGCAGGACTATTTGCGTTCCTGTCTAAGGAGGAAATTGACACTGAGGGAGTTGGTGTTGTGGTTTGCAGGAGCTTGGGTACAAGAGGAAGGGATTCAGTTGTCAGTGGACTGCTTCCACTGTCACCCGAAGTTTTTGAACTTGTCAATGACTTCTGATGAATGCGCTCCAGGCGACGTATAAGGGAGGATGTTCCGAGGTGGTTAACGTCCTTACCCCTACTTATTACAGCTTGACAAAGGCAACACACGGCTTGACACCTGTTGTCCGCATTTCTGTTAAAATAATTACACACCAACGAGGTGATTTTTTTATTTATTTTACCAGGCATGTCAATGGCCATATTCATCCCACGGACAACAGATGTCTCCCCGGGTGCCTGACTTAAACAAACCACCTCACCATCAGAATCCTCCTTGTCAATTTCCTCCTCAGCGCCAGCAACACCCATATCCTCATCCTGGTGTACTTCAACAGTGACATCTTCAATTTGAGTATCAGGAACTGGACTGCGGGTGCTCCTTCCAGCACTTGCAGGGGGCGTGCAAATGGTGGAAGGCGCCACCTCTTCCCGTCCAGTGTTGGGAAGGTCAGGCATCGCAACCGACACAATTGGAATCTCCTTGGGGATTTGTAATTTAGAAGAACGCACAGTTCTTTGCTGTGCATTTGCCATCTTAACTCTTTTCATTTTTCTAGCGGGATAATGAGTGCTTCCATCCTCATGTGAAGCTGAACCACTAGCCATGAACATAGGCAAGGGCCTCAGCCGTTCCTTGCCACTCTGTGTGGTAAATGGCATATTGGCAAGTTTACGCTTCTCCTCAGACGCTTTTAATTTAGATTTTTGGGTCATTTTACTGAACTTTAGTTTTTTGGATTTTACATTCTCTCCACTATGACATTGGGCATCGGCCTTGGCAGACGACTTTGATGGAATTTCATTGTCTCGGCCATGACTAGTGGCAGCAGCACGAGGTGGAAGTGGATCTTGATTTTCCCTATTTTACCCTCCAAATTTTTGTTCTCCATTTTTTAATGTGTGGAATTATATGCCAGTAATATATCTAAATAATATAGTAATAATATATAGTAATATAAATGCTGCACTGTAATACTATATATACTGCTCACAAAAATGCAGCACAGATATGGAATGGATACTTGCAGTGACACAGAGCTGCAAGATACAGCAATGGCCTACTGTACACAACTATATACTGTTGGGTCACCAAAATGCTGCACTGTAATACTATATACTGCTCACAACAATGCAGCACAGATATGGATACTTGAAGTGACAGAGCTGCAAGATACAGCAATAGCCTACTGTACTGTACTGTACTACTATATACTAGAGATGAGCGGGTTCGGTTTCTCTGAAACCGAACCCGCACGAACTTCATGTTTTTTTCACGGGTCCGAGCAGACTCGGATCCTCCCGCCTTGCTCGGTTAACCCGAGCGCGCCCGAACGTCATCATGACGCTGTCGGATTCTCGCGAGACTCGGATTCTATATAAGGAGCCGCGCGTCGCCGCCATTTTCACACGTGCATTGAGATTGATAGGGAGAGGACGTGGCTGGCGTCCTCTCCATTAGAAATTAGATTAGAAGAGAGAGAGAGATTGTGCAGAGTCAGACAGAGTTTACCACAGTGACCAGTGCAGTTGTTGTTAGTTAACTTTTATTTATTTTAATATAATATATCCGTTCTCTGCTATATCCGTTCTCTGCCTGAAAAAAAACGATACACAGCAGCAGCCAGTCACACAGTGTGACTCAGTCTGTGTGCACTCAGCTCAGCCCAGTGTGCTGCACATCAATGTATAAAAGGCAAAGCTTATAATAATTGTGGGGGAGACTGGGGAGCACTGCAGGTTGTTATAGCAGGAGCCCCCAGGAGTACATAATATTATATTAATTTAAAATTAAACAGTGCACACTTTTGCTGCAGGAGTGCCACTGCCAGTGTGACTAGTGGTGACCAGTGCCTGACCACCAGTATAGTAGTATATTGTTGTATGTATTGTATACTATCTCTTTATCAACCAGTCTATATTAGCAGCAGACACAGTACAGTGCGGTAGTTCACGGCTGTGGCTACCTCTGTGTCGGCAGTCGGAACTCGGCAGGCAGTCCGTCCATCCATAATTGTATTACAATATATACCACCTAACCGTGGTATTTTTTTTTCTTTCTTTATACCGTCGTCATAGTGTCATACTAGTTGTTACGAGTATACTACTATCTCTTTATCAACCAGTGTACAGTGCGGTAGTTCACGGCTGTGGCTACCTCTGTGTCGGCAGTCGGCAGGCAGTCCGTCCATCCATAATTGTATTATTATTATAATATATACCACCTAACCGTGGTTTTTTTTTCATTCTTTATACCGTCATAGTGTCATACTAGTTGTTACGAGTATACTACTATGTCTTTATCAACCAGTGTACAGTGCGGTAGTTCACGGCTGTGGCTACCTCTGTGTCGGCAGTCGGCAGGCAGTCCGTCCATCCATAATTGTATTATTATTATAATATATACCACCTAACCGTGGTTTTTTTCTCATTCTTTATACCGTCGTCATAGTGTCATACTAGTTGTTACGAGTATACTACTATCTCTTTATCAACCAGTGTACAGTGCGGTAGTTCACGGCTGTGGCTACCTCTGTGTCGGCAGTCGGCAGGCAGTCCGTCCATCCATAATTGTATTATTATTATAATATATACCACCTAACCGTGGTTTTTTTTTCATTCTTTATACCGTCGTCATAGTGTCATACTAGTTGTTACGAGTATACTACTATCTCTTTATCAACCAGTGTACAGTGCGGTAGTTCACGGCTGTGGCTACCTCTGTGTCGGCAGTCGGCAGGCAGTCCGTCCATCCATAATTGTATTATTATTATAATATATACCACCTAACCGTGGTTTTTTTTTCATTCTTTATACCGTCGTCATAGTGTCATACTAGTTGTTACGAGTATACTACTATCTCTTTATCAACCAGTGTACAGTGCGGTAGTTCACGGCTGTGGCTACCTCTGTGTCGGCAGTCGGCAGGCAGTCCGTCCATCCATAATTGTATTATTATTATAATATATACCACCTAACTGTGGTATTTTTTTTTCTTTCTTTATACCGTCGTCATAGTGTCATACTAGTTGTTACGAGTATACTACTATCTCTTTATCAACCAGTGTACAGTGCGGTAGTTCACGGCTGTGGCTACCTCTGTGTCGGCAGTCGGCAGGCAGTCCGTCCATCCATAATTGTATTATTATTATAATATATACCACCTAACCGTGGTTTTTTTTTCATTCTTTATACCGTCGTCATAGTGTCATACTAGTTGTTACGAGTATACTACTATCTCTTTATCAACCAGTGTACAGTGCGGTAGTTCACGGCTGTGGCTACCTCTGTGTCGGCAGTCGGCAGGCAGTCCGTCCATCCATAATTGTATTATTATTATAATATATACCACCTAACCGTGGTTTTTTTTTCATTCTTTATACCGTCGTCATAGTGTCATACTAGTTGTTACGAGTATACTATTATCTCTTTATCAACCAGTGTACAGTGCGGTAGTTCACGGCTGTGGCTACCTCTGTGTCGGCAGTCGGCAGGCAGTCCGTCCATCCATAATTGTATTATTATTATAATATATACCACCTAACCGTGGTTTTTTTTTCATTCTTTATACCGTCGTCATAGTGTCATACTAGTTGTTACGAGTATACTACTATCTCTTTATCAACCAGTGTACAGTGCGGTAGTTCACGGCTGTGGCTACCTCTGTGTCGGCAGTCGGCAGGCAGTCCGTCCATCCATAATTGTATTATTATTATAATATATACCACCTAACCGTGGTTTTTTTTTCATTCTTTATACCGTCGTCATAGTGTCATACTAGTTGTTACGAGTATACTACTATCTCTTTATCAACCAGTGTACAGTGCGGTAGTTCACGGCTGTGGCTACCTCTGTGTCGGCAGTCGGCAGGCAGTCCGTCCATCCATAATTGTATTATTATTATAATATATACCACCTAACCGTGGTTTTTTTTTCATTCTTTATACCGTCGTCATAGTGTCATACTAGTTGTTACGAGTATACTACTATCTCTTTATCAACCAGTGTACAGTGCGGTAGTTCACGGCTGTGGCTACCTCTGTGTCGGCAGTCGGCAGGCAGTCCGTCCATCCATAATTGTATTATTATTATAATATATACCACCTAACCGTGGTTTTTTTATACCACCTAACCGTGGCAGTCCGTCCATAATTGTATACTAGTATCCAATCCATCCATCTCCATTGTTTACCTGAGGTGCCTTTTAGTTCTGCCTATAAAATATGGAGAACAAAAAAGTTGAGGTTCCAAAATTAGGGAAAGATCAAGATCCACTTCCACCTCGTGCTGAAGCTGCTGCCACTAGTCATGGCCGAGACGATGAAATGCCAGCAACGTCGTCTGCCAAGGCCGATGCCCAATGTCATAGTACAGAGCATGTCAAATCCAAAACACCAAATATCAGAAAAAAAAGGACTCCAAAACCTAAAATAAAATTGTCGGAGGAGAAGCGTAAACTTGCCAATATGCCATTTACCACACGGAGTGGCAAGGAACGGCTGAGGCCCTGGCCTATGTTCATGGCTAGTGGTTCAGCTTCACATGAGGATGGAAGCACTCAGCCTCTCGCTAGAAAACTGAAAAGACTCAAGCTGGCAAAAGCACCGCAAAGAACTGTGCGTTCTTTGAAATCCCAAATCCACAAGGAGAGTCCAATTGTGTCGTTTGCGATGCCTGACCTTCCCAACACTGGACGTGAAGAGCATGCGCCTTCCACTATTTGCATGCCCCCTGCAAGTGCTGGAAGGAGCACCCGCAGTCCAGTTCCTGATAGTCAGATTGAAGATGTCAGTGTTGAAGTACACCAGGATGAGGAGGATATGGGTGTTGCTGGCGCTGGGGAGGAAATTGACCAGGAGGATTCTGATGGTGAGGTGGTTTGTTTAAGTCAGGCACCCGGGGAGACACCTGTTGTCCGTGGGAGGAATATGGCCGTTGACATGCCAGGTGAAAATACCAAAAAAATCAGCTCTTCGGTGTGGAGGTATTTCACCAGAAATGCGGACAACAGGTGTCAAGCCGTGTGTTCCCTTTGTCAAGCTGTAATAAGTAGGGGTAAGGACGTTAACCACCTCGGAACATCCTCCCTTATACGTCACCTGCAGCGCATTCATAATAAGTCAGTGACAAGTTCAAAAACTTTGGGTGACAGCGGAAGCAGTCCACTGACCAGTAAATCCCTTCCTCTTGTAACCAAGCTCACGCAAACCACCCCACCAACTCCCTCAGTGTCAATTTCCTCCTTCCCCAGGAATGCCAATAGTCCTGCAGGCCATGTCACTGGCAAGTCTGACGAGTCCTCTCCTGCCTGGGATTCCTCCGATGCATCCTTGCGTGTAACGCCTACTGCTGCTGGCGCTGCTGTTGTTGCCGCTGGGAGTCGATGGTCATCCCAGAGGGGAAGTCGTAAGCCCACTTGTACTACTTCCAGTAAGCAATTGACTGTTCAACAGTCCTTTGCGAGGAAGATGAAATATCACAGCAGTCATCCTACTGCAAAGCGGATAACTGAGTCCTTGACAACTATGTTGGTGTTAGACGTGCGTCCGGTATCCGCCGTTAGTTCACAGGGAACTAGACAATTTATTGAGGCAGTGTGCCCCCGTTACCAAATACCATCTAGGTTCCACTTCTCTAGGCAGGCGATACCGAGAATGTACACGGACGTCAGAAAAAGACTCACCAGTGTCCTAAAAAATGCAGTTGTACCCAATGTCCACTTAACCACGGACATGTGGACAAGTGGAGCAGGGCAGGGTCAGGACTATATGACTGTGACAGCCCACTGGGTAGATGTATGGACTCCCGCCGCAAGAACAGCAGCAGCGGCACCAGTAGCAGCATCTCGCAAACGCCAACTCTTTCCTAGGCAGGCTACGCTTTGTATCACCGCTTTCCAGAATACGCACACAGCTGAAAACCTCTTACGGCAACTGAGGAAGATCATCGCGGAATGGCTTACCCCAATTGGACTCTCCTGTGGATTTGTGGCATCGGACAACGCCAGCAATATTGTGTGTGCATTAAATATGGGCAAATTCCAGCACGTCCCATGTTTTGCACATACCTTGAATTTGGTGGTGCAGAATTTTTTAAAAAACGACAGGGGCGTGCAAGAGATGCTGTCGGTGGCCAGAAAAATTGCGGGACACTTTCGGCGTACAGGCACCACGTACAGAAGACTGGAGCACCACCAAAAACTACTGAACCTGCCCTGCCATCATCTGAAGCAAGAAGTGGTAACGAGGTGGAATTCAACCCTCTATATGCTTCAGAGGTTGGAGGAGCAGCAAAAGGCCATTCAAGCCTATACAATTGAGCACGATATAGGAGATGGAATGCACCTGTCTCAAGTGCAGTGGAGAATGATTTCAACGTTGTGCAAGGTTCTGATGCCCTTTGAACTTGCCACACGTGAAGTCAGTTCAGACACTGCCAGCCTGAGTCAGGTCATTCCCCTCATCAGGCTTTTGCAGAAGAAGCTGGAGGCATTGAAGAAGGAGCTAACACGGAGCGATTCCGCTAGGCATGTGGGACTTGTGGATGCAGCCCTTAATTCGCTTAACAAGGATTCACGGGTGGTCAATCTGTTGAAATCAGAGCACTACATTTTGGCCACCGTGCTCGATCCTAGATTTAAAGCCTACCTTGGATCTCTCTTTCCGGCAGACACAGGTCTGCTGGGGTTGAAAGACCTGCTGGTGACAAAATTGTCAAGTCAAGCGGAACGCGACCTGTCAACATCTCCTCCTTCACATTCTCCCGCAACTGGGGGTGCGAGGAAAAGGCTCAGAATTCCGAGCCCACCCGCTGGCGGTGATGCAGGGCAGTCTGGAGCGACTGCTGATGCTGACATCTGGTCCGGACTGAAGGACCTGACAACGATTACGGACATGTCGTCTACTGTCACTGCATATGATTCTCTCAACATTGATAGAATGGTGGAGGATTATATGAGTGACCGCATCCAAGTAGGCACGTCACACAGTCCGTACTTATACTGGCAGGAAAAAGAGGCAATTTGGAGGCCCTTGCACAAACTGGCTTTATTCTACCTAAGTTGCCCTCCCACAAGTGTGTACTCCGAAAGAGTGTTTAGTGCCGCCGCTCACCTTGTCAGCAATCGGCGTACGAGGTTACATCCAGAAAATGTGGAGAAGATGATGTTCATTAAAATTAATTATAATCAATTCCTCCGCGGAGACATTGACCAGCAGCAATTGCCTCCACAAAGTACACAGGGAGCTGAGATGGTGGATTCCAGTGGGGACGAATTGATAATCTGTGAGGAGGGGGATGTACACGGTGATATATCGGAGGGTGAAGATGAGGTGGACATCTTGCCTCTGTAGAGCCAGTTTGTGCAAGGAGAGATTAATTGCTTCTTTTTTGGGGGGGGTCCAAACCAACCCGTCATATCAGTCACAGTCGTGTGGCAGACCCTGTCACTGAAATGATGGGTTGGTTAAAGTGTGCATGTCCTGTTTTGTTTATACAACATAAGGGTGGGTGGGAGGGCCCAAGGATAATTCCATCTTGCACCTCTTTTTTCTTTTCTTTTTCTTTGCATCATGTGCTGATTGGGGAGGGTTTTTTGGAAGGGACATCCTGCGTGACACTGCAGTGCCACTCCTAGATGGGCCCGGTGTTTGTGTCGGCCACTAGGGTCGCTAATCTTACTCACACAGCTACCTCATTGCGCCTCTTTTTTTCTTTGCGTCATGTGCTGTTTGGGGAGGGTTTTTTGGAAGGGACATCCTGCGTGACACTGCAGTGCCACTCCTAGATGTGCCCGGTGTTTGTGTCGGCCACTAGGGTCGCTAATCTTACTCACACAGTCAGCTACCTCATTGCGCCTCTTTTTTTCTTTGCGTCATGTGCTGTTTGGGGAGGGTTTTTTGGAAGGGACATCCTGCGTGACACTGCAGTGCCACTCCTAGATGGGCCCGGTGTTTGTGTCGGCCACTAGGGTCGCTAATCTTACTCACACAGCTACCTCATTGCGCCTCTTTTTTTCTTTGCGTCATGTGCTGTTTGGGGAGGGTTTTTTGGAAGGGACATCCTGCGTGACACTGCAGTGCCACTCCTAGATGGGCCCGGTGTTTGTGTCGGCCACTAGGGTCGCTTATCTTTCTCACACAGCTACCTCATTGCGCCTCTTTTTTTCTTTGCGTCATGTGCTGTTTGGGGAGGGTTTTTTGGAAGGGACATCCTGCGTGACACTGCAGTGCCACTCCTAGATGGGCCCGGTGTTTGTGTCGGCCACTAGGGTCGCTTATCTTTCTCACACAGTCAGCTACCTCATTGCGCCTCTTTTTTTCTTTGCGTCATGTGCTGTTTGGGGAGGGTTTTTTGGAAGGGACATCCTGCGTGACACTGCAGTGCCACTCCTAGATGGGCCCGGTGTTTGTGTCGGCCACTAGGGTCGCTTATCTTTCTCACACAGTCAGCTACCTCATTGCGCCTCTTTTTTTCTTTGCGTCATGTGCTGTTTGGGGAGGGTTTTTTGGAAGGGACATCCTGCGTGACACTGCAGTGCCACTCCTAGATGGGCCCGGTGTTTGTGTCGGCCACTAGGGTCGCTTATCTTTCTCACACAGTCAGCTACCTCATTGCGCCTCTTTTTTTCTTTGCGTCATGTGCTGTTTGGGGAGGGTTTTTTGGAAGGGACATCCTGCGTGACACTGCAGTGCCACTCCTAGATGGGCCCGGTGTTTGTGTCGGCCACTAGGGTCGCTAATCTTACTCACACAGCTACCTCATTGCGCCTCTTTTTTTCTTTGCGTCATGTGCTGTTTGGGGAGGGTTTTTTGGAAGGGACATCCTGCGTGACACTGCAGTGCCACTCCTAGATGGGCCCGGTGTTTGTGTCGGCCACTAGGGTCGCTTATCTTACTCACACAGCGACCTCGGTGCAAATTTTAGGACTAAAAATAATATTGTGAGGTGTGATGTGTTCAGAATAGGCTGAAAATGAGTGTAAATTATGTTTTTTGAGGTTAATAATACTTTGGGATCAAAATTACCCCCAAATTCTATGATTTAAGCTGTTTTTTAGGGTTTTTTGAAAAAAACACCCGAATCCAAAACACACCCGAATCCGACAAAAAAAATTCGGTGAGGTTTTGCCAAAACGCGGTCGAACCCAAAACACGGCCGCGGAACCGAACCCAAAACCAAAACACAAAACCCGAAAAATTTCAGGCGCTCATCTCTACTATATACTGGTGGTCACCAAAATGCTGCACTGTACTACTATATACTGCTCACAACAATGCAGCACAGATATGGATACTTGAAGTGACATAGAGCTGTTAGATACAGCAATGGCCTACTGTACTGTACTACTATATACTGGTGGTCACCAAAATGCGGCACTGTACTACTATATACTGCTCACAACAATGCAGCACAGATATGGATACTTGAAGTGACACAGAGCTTCAAGATACAGCAATATCCTACTGTACTGTACTACTATATACTGGTAGTCACCAAAATGCTGCACTGTACTACTATATGCTGCTCACAACAATGCAGCACAGATATGGATACTTGAAGTGACACAGAACTGCAAGATACAGCAATGGCCTACTGTACTGTACTACTATATACTGGTGGTCACCAAAATGCTGCACTGTACTACTATATAGTATATACTGGTCACACAACAATGCAGCAGATATTGAGCACTGATCAGGATACTAGAACTGAGTCTGACACGGAGCTGCAAGACACAGCAATGGCCTACTGTACTGTACTACTATAATATACTGGTGGTCACCACAGTGCAGCACACTGAGCACAGATATTGAGCTTTTCAGGCAGAGAACGTAGCCACGTCCTCTCCGCTCAATCTACAATGCACGAGTGAAAATGGCGGCGATACGCGGTTCTTTATATGGAATACGAATCTCGTGAGAATCTGACAGTGGGATGATGACGTTCAGCCTCGTTCGGGTTAACCAAGCAAGGCGGGAAGATCTGAGGCTGCCGCGGACCCGTGTAAAACATGTGAAGTTCGGGGGTGGGGGGCGGGGGGGGGGGGGGGTTCGGATCTCGACGAACCGAACCCGCTCATCTCTACCGCATATACCATGTTACTGTGATCACTGGTCCTGTATATGTCTGATGTATTAAATACACTGCACTATGTATGGCTGGCACTACTGCCACATATACTGGGTTACTGTGATCACTGGTCCTGTATATGTCTGATGTATTACATACACTGCACTATGTATGGCTGGCACTACTGCCGCATATACCGGGTTACTGTGATCACTGGCCCTGTATATGTCTGATGTATTACATACACCACACTATGTATGGCTGGCACTACTGCCGCATATACCAGGTTACTGTGATCACTGGTCCTGTATATGTCTGATGTATTACACACACTGCACTATGTATGGCTGCTCCTACTGCCGCATATACCGGGTTACTGTGATCACTGGTCCTGTATATATCTGATGTATTACATACACTGCACTATGTATGGCTGCTCCTACTGCTACATATACCGGGTTACTGTGATTGCTGGCCCTGTATATGTCTGATGTATTACACACACTGCACTTTGTATGGCTGGCACTACTGCCGCATATACCGCGTTACTGTGATCACTGGCCCTGTATATGTCTGATGTATTACATACACTGCACTATGTATGGCTGGCCCTGTATATATCTGATGTATTACATACACTGCACTATGTATGACTGGCACTACTGCCGCATATACCGGGTTACTGTGATCACTGGTCCTGTATATGTCTGATGTATTACATACACTGCACTATGTATGATTGGCACTACTGCCGCATATACCGGGTTACTGTGATCACTGGTCCTGTATATGTCTGATGTATTACATACACTGCACTATGTATGGCTGGTCCTACTGCCGCATATACCGGATTACTGTGATCACTGGTCCTGTATATGTCTGATGTATTACACACACTGCACTATGTATGGCTGGCACTACTGCCTCATATACCGGGTTACTGTGATCACTGGCCCTGTATATGTCTGATGTATTACATACACTGCACTATGTATGGCTGGCACTACTGCCGCATATACTGGGTTACTGTGATCACTGGCCCTGTATATGTCTGATGTATTACACACACTGCACTATGTAGGCTGCTCCTACTGCCGCATATACCGGGTTACTGTGATCACTGCCCTGTATATGTCTGATGTATTACACACACTGCACTATGTATGGCTGGCACTACTGCCGCATATACTGGGTTACTGTGATCACTGGCCCTGTATATGTCTGATGTATTACACACACTGCACTATGTGTGGCTGCTCCTACTGCCGCATATACCGGGTTACTGTGATTACAGGCCCTGTATATGTTCGAGGTATTACATACACTGCACTATGTATGACTGGTCCTAATGCCGCATATACCGGGTTACTGTGATCACTGGCCCTGTATATGTCTGATGTATTACATACACTGCATTATGTATGGCTGGCACTACTGCCGCATATACCAGGTTACTGTGATCACTGGCCCTGTATATGTCTGATGTATTACACACACTGCACTATGTATGGCTGCTCCTACTGCCGCATATACCGGGTTACTGTGATTACTGGCCCTGTATATGTCTGAGGTATTACATACACCACACTATGTATGACTGGCCCTACTGCCGCATATACCGGGTTACTGTGATCACTGGCCCTGTATATGTCTGATGTATTACACACACTGCACTATGTATGGCTGGCACTACTGCCGCATATACCGGGTTACTGTGATCACTGGTCCTGTATATGTCTGATGTATTACACACACTGCACTATGTATGGCTGGCACTACTGCCGCATATACCGGGTTACTGTGATCGCTGGCCCTGTATATGTCTGATGTATTACACACACTGCACTATGTATGGCTAGCACTACTGCCACATATACCGGGTTACTGTGATCACTGGCCCTGTATATGTCTGATGTATTACATACACTGCACTATGTATGGCTGGCCCTACTGCCGCATATACCGGGTTACTGTGATCACTGGCCCTGTATATGTCTGATGTATTACACACACTGCACTATGTGTGGCTGGCCCTACTGCCGCATATACCAGGTTACTGTGATCACTGGTCCTGTATATGTCTGATGTATTACATACACTGCACTGTGTATGGCTGGCACTGCTGCCGCATATACTGGGTTACTGTGATCACTGGCCCTGTATATGTCTGATGTATTACATACACTGCACTATGTATGGCTGGCACTACTGCTGCATATACCGGGTTACTGTGATCACTGGCCCTGTATATGTCTGATGTATTACATACACTGCACTATGTATGGCTGGCACTACTGCCACATATACCGGGTTACTGTGATCACTGGTCCTGTATATGTCTGATGTATTACACACACTGCACTATGTATGGCTGGCACTACTGCCGCATATACCGGGTTACTGTGATTACTGGTCCTGTATATGTCTGATGTATTACACACACTGCACTATGTATGGCTGGCACTACTGCCGCATATACCGGGTTACTGTGATCACTGGTCCTGTATATGTCTGATGTATTACATACACTGCACTATATATGGCTGGCACTACTGCCTCATATACCGGGTTACTGTGATCACTGGTCCTGTATATGTCTGATGTATTACACACACTGCACTATGTATGGCTGGCCCTACTGCCGCATATACCGGGTTACTGTGATCACTGGCCCTGTATATGTCTGATGTATTACATACACTGCACTATGTATGGCTGGCACTACTGCCGCATATACCGGGTTACTGTGATCACTGGTCCTGTATATGTCTGATGTATTACATACACTGCACTATGTATGGCTGGTCCTACTGCCACATATACCGGGTTACTGTGATCACTGGTCCTGTATATGTCTGATGTATTACATACACTGCACTATATATGGCTGGCACTACTGCCTCATATACCGGGTTACTGTGATCACTGGTCCTGTATATGTCTGATGTATTACACACACTGCACTATATATGGCTGGCACTACTGCCGCATATACCGGGTTACTGTGATCACTGGTCCTGTATATGTCTGATGTATTACATACACTGCACTATATATGGCTGGCACTACTGCCTCATATACCGGGTTACTGTGATCACTGGTCCTGTATATGTCTGATGTATTACACACACTGCACTATATATGGCTGGCACTACTGCCGCATATACCGGGTTACTGTGATCACTGGTCCTGTATATGTCTGATGTATTACATACACTGCACTATGTATGGCTGGCACTACTGCCTCATATACCGGGTTACTGTGATCACTGGTCCTGTATATGTCTGATGTATTACATACACTGCACTATGTATGGCTGGCACTACTGCCCCATATACCGGGTTACTGTGATCACTGGTCCTGTATATGTCTGATGTATTACACACACTGCACTATGTATGGCTGCTCCTACTGCCGCATATACCGGGTTACTGTGATCACTGGTCCTGTATATGTCTGATGTATTACATACACCACACTATGTATGGCTGGTCCTACTGCCGCATATACCGGGTTACTGTGATCACTGGTCCTGTATATGTCTGATGTATTACACACACTGCACTATGTATGGCTGGTCCCACTGCCGCATATACTGGGTTACTGTGATCACTGCCCTGTAAATGTCTGATGTATTACATACACTGCACTATGTATGGCTGGCACTACTGCCGCATATACCGGGTTACTGTGATCACTGGCCCTGTGTATGTCTGATATATTACACACACTGCACTATGTATGGCTGGTCCTACTGCCGCATATACTGGGTTACTGTGATCACTGGCCCTGTATATGTCTGATGTATTACACACACTGCACTATGTATGGCTGGCACTACTGCCGCATATACCAGGTTACTGTGATCACTGGTCCTGTATGTCTGAGGTATTACACACACTGCACTATGTATGGCTGGCACTACAGCCGCATATACCGGGTTACTGTGATCACTGGTCCTGTATATGTCTGATGTATTACATACACTGCACTATGTATGGCTGGCACTACTGCCGCATATACCGGGTTACTGTGATCACTGGCCCTGTATATGTCTGATGTATTACATACACTGCACAATGTATGGCTGGCCCTACTGCCACATATACCGGGTTACTGTGATCACTGGTCCTGTATGTCTGAGGTATTACATACACTGCACTATGTATGGCTGGCACTACTGCCGCATATACCGGGTTACTGTGATCACTGGCCCTGTATATGTCTGATGTATTACATACACTGCACTATGTATGGCTGGCCCTACTGCCACATATACCGGGTTACTGTGATCACTGGTCCTGTATATGTCTGATGTATTACATACACTGCACTATGTATGGCTGGTCCTACTGCCGCATATACTGGGTTACTGTGATCACTGGTCCTGTATATGTCTGATGTATTACATACACTGCACTATGTATGGCTGCTCCTACTGCCGCATATACCGGGTTACTGTGATCACTGGCCCTGTATATGTCTGATGTATTACATACACTGCACTATGTATGGCTGGCACTACTGCCGCATATACCGGGTTACTGTGATCACTGGTCCTGTATATGTCTGATGTATTACATACACTGCACTATGTATGGCTGGCACTACTGCCGCATATACCGGGTTACTGTGATCACTGGTCCTGTATATGTCTGATGTATTACACACACTGCACTATGTATGGCTGGTCCTACTGCCGCATATACTGGGTTACTGTGATCACTGCCCTGTATATGTCTGATGTATTACACACACTGCACTATGTATGGCTGGCACTACTGCCGCATATACCGGGTTACTGTGATCACTGGCCCTGTATATGTCTGATGTATTACACACACTGCACTATGTATGGCTGGTCCTACTGCCGCATATACCGGGTTACTGTGATCACTGGTCCTGTATATGTCTGATGTATTACATACACTGCACTATGTATGGCTGGCACTACTGCCGCATATACCTGGTTACTGTGATCACTGGCCCTGTATATGTCTGATGTATTACATACACTGCACTATGTATGGCTGGTCCTACTGACACATATACCGGGTTACTGTGATCGCTGGCCCTGTATATGTCTGATGTATTACATACACTGCACTATGTATGGCTGGTCCTACTGCCGCATATACCAGGTTACTGTGATCACTGGTCCTGTATATGTCTGATGTATTACACACACTGCACTATGTACGGCTGGCACTACTGCCGCATATACCGGGTTACTGTGATCACTGGCCCTGTATATGTCTGATGTATTACACACACTGCACTATGTATGGCTGGCACTACTGCCGCATATACCAGGTTACTGTGATCGCTGGTCCTGTATATGTCTGATGTATTACACACACTGCACTATGTATGGCTGGCACTACTGCCGCATATACCGGGTTACTGTGATCACTGGTCCTGTATATGTCTGATGTATTACATACACTGCACTATGTATGGCTGGCCCTACTGCCGCATATACCGGGTTACTGTGATCACTGGTCCTGTATATGTCTGATGTATTACATACACTGCACTATGTATGGCTGGTCCTACTGCCACATATACCGGGTTACTGTGATCGCTGGCCCTGTATATGTCTGATGTATTACACACACTGCACTATGTATGGCTGGTCCTACTGCCGCATATACCGGGTTACTGTGATCGCTGGCCCTGTATATGTCTGATGTATTATATACACTGCACTATGTATGGCTGGCCCTACTGCCATATATACCGGGTTACTGTGATCACTGGTCCTGTATATGTCTGATGTATTACACACACTGCACTATGTATGGCTGGCCCTACTGCCACATATACCGGGTTACTGTGATCACTGGCCTGTATATGTCTGATGTATTACATACACTGCACTATGTATGGCTGGCACTACTGCCGCATATACCAGGTTACTGTGATCACTGGCCTGTATATGTCTGATGTATTACACACACTGCACTTTGTATGGCTGCTCCTACTGCTACATATACCGGGTTACTGTGATCACTGGCCTGTATATGTCTGATGTATTACACACACTGCACTATGTATGGCTGGCCCTACTGCCGCATATACCGGGTTACTATGATCACTGGCCTGTATATGTCTGATGTATTACACACACTGCACTTTGTATGGCAGCTCCTACTGCTACATATACCGGGTTACTGTGATCACTGGCCTGTATATGTCTGATGTATTACACACACTGCACTATGTATGGCTGGCCCTACTGCCGCATATACCGGGTTACTATGATCACTGGTCCTGTATATGTCTGATGTATTACATACACTGCACTATGTATGGCTGGCCCTACTGCTACATATACCGGGTTACTGTGATCACTGGCCTGTATATGTCTGATGTATTACACACACTGCACTATGTATGGCTGGCCCTACTGCCGCATATAACGGGTTACTAAGATCACTGGCCCTGTATATGTCTGATGTATTACACACACTGCACTATGTATGGCTGGCCCTACTGCTACATATACCGGGTTACTGTTATCGCTCGTCCTGTATATGTCTGATGTATTACACACACTGCACTATGTATGGCTGGCACTACTGCCGCATATACCAGGTTACTGTGATCACTGGTCCTGTATATGTCTGATGTATTACACACACTGCACTATGTATGGCTGGCACTACTGCCACATATACCGGGTTACTGTGATCACTGGCCTGTATATGTCTCATGTATTACATACACTGCACTATGTATGGCTGGCACTACTGCCACATATACCGGGTTACTGTGATCACTGGCCCTGTATATGTCTGATGTATTACATACACGGCACTATGTATGGCTGGCCCTACTGCCGCATATACCGGGTTACTGTGATCACTGGCCCTGTATATGTCTGAGATATTACACACACTGCACTATGTATGGCTGGCCATACTGCCGCATATACCGGGTTACTGTGATCACTGGCCCTGTATATGTCTGATGTATTACACACACTGCACTATGTATGGCTGGCCCTACTGCCGCATATACCGGGTTACTGTGATCACTGGCCCTGTATATGTCTGATGTATCACACACACTGCACTATGTATGGCTGGCCCTACTGCTACATATACCGGGTTACTGTGATCACTGGCCTGTATATGTCTGATGTATTACACACACTGCACTATGTATGGCTGCTCCTACTGCCGCATATACCGGGTTACTGTGATCACTGGCCCTGTATATGTCTGATGTATTACACACACTGCACTATGTATGGCTGGCCCTACTGCTACATATACCGGGTTACTGTGATCACTGGGGATCCGGTCTGAAGATCGACAGTGTCTAGGTCGACAATGTTTAGGTCGACCACTATAGGTCGACAGTCACTAGGTCGACATAAATGCAAGGTCGACAGGGTTTCTAGGTCGACATGTGCTAGGTCGACAGGTCTAAAGGTCGACATGAGTGTTTCACATTTTTTTACTTTTTTTGAATTTTTTCATACTTAACGATCCACGTGGACTACGATTGGAACGGTAAAGTGTGCCGAGCGAAGCATTAGCCGAGCGAAGGCACCATGCCCGAAGCATGGCGAGCGAAGCGAGCCATGCGAGGGGACGCGGTGCTCTAATTTGGGATCCCGGTCACTCTACGAAGAAAACGACACAAAAAATAAATAAATCCTCATGTCGACCTTTAGACCTGTCGACCTAGCACATGTCGACCTAGAAACCCTGTCGACCTTCCATCCATGTCGACCTAGTGACTGTCGACCTATAGTGGTCGACCTAAACATTGTCGACCTAGACACTGTCGATTTGATGAACCACACCCGATCACTGGCCCTGTATATGTCTGATGTATTACACACACTGCACTATGTATGGCTGGCCCTACTGCCGCATATACCGGGTTACTGTGATCACTGGTCCTGTATATGTCTGATGTATTACATACACCTCACTATGTATGGCTGGTCCTACTGCCGCATATACCGGGTTACTGTGATCACTGGCCCTGTATATGTCTGATGTATTACACACACTGCACTATGTATGGCTGGCACTACTGCCACATATACCGGGTTACTGTGATCACAGGTCCTGTATATGTCTGATGTATTACACACACTGCACTATGTATGGCTGGTCCTACTGCTGCATATACCGGGTTACTGTGATCACTGGTCCTGTATATGTCTGATGTATTACACACACTGCACTATGTATGGCTGGCCCTACTGCCGGATATACCGGTTACTGTGATCACTGGCCCTGTATATGTCTGATGTATTACATACACTGCACTATGTATGGCTGGCCCTACTGCTACATATACCGGGTTACTGTGATCACTGGCCCTGTATATGTCTGATGTATTACACACACTGCACTATGTATGGCTGGCCCTACTGCTACATATACCGGGTTACTGTGATCACTGGCCCTGTATATGTCTGATGTATTACACACACTGCACTATGTATGGCTGGCCCTACTGCTACATATACCGGGTTACTGTGATCACTGGCCCTGTATATGTCTGATGTATTACACACACTGCACTATGTATGGCTGGCCCTACTGCTACATATACCGGGTTACTGTGATCACTGGCCCTGTATATGTCTGATGTATTACACACACTGCTCTATGTATGGCTGGCCCTACTGCCGGATATACCGGTTACTGTGATCACTGGCCCTGTATATGTCTGATGTATTACATACACTGCACTATGTATGGCTGGCCCTACTGCTACATATACCGGGTTACTGTGATCACTGGCCCTGTATATGTCTGATGTATTACATACACTGCACTATGTATGGCTGGCACTACTGCCGGATATACCGGGTTACTGTGATCACTGGTCCTGTATATGTCTGATGTATTACATACACTGCACTATGTATGGCTGGCCCTACTGCCACATATACCGGGTTACTGTGATCACTGGTCCTGTATATGTCTGATGTATTACATACACTGCACTATGTATGGCTGGCCCTACTGCCGCATATAACGGGTTACTGTGATCACTGGCCTGTATATGTCTCATGTATTACATACACTGCACTATGTATGGCTGGCACTACTGCCACATATACCGGGTTACTGTGATCACTGGCCCTGTATATGTCTGATGTATTACATACACGGCACTATGTATGGCTGGCACTACTGCTACATATACCGGGTTACTGTGATCACTGGCCCTGTATATGTCTGATGTATTACATACACTGCACTATGTATGGCTGGCCCTACTGCCGCATATACCGGGTTACTGTGATCACTGGCCCTGTATATGTCTGAGGTATTACACACACTGCACTATGTATGGCTGGCCCTACTGCCGCATATACCGGGTTACTGTGATCACTGGCCCTGTATATGTCTGATGTATTACACACACTGCACTATGTATGGCTGGCCCTACTGCCGCATATACCGGGTTACTGTGATCACTGGCCTGTATATGTCTGATGTATTACACACACTGCACTATGTATGGCTGCTCCTACTGCCGCATATACCGGGTTACTGTGATCACTGGCCCTGTATATGTCTGATGTATTACACACACTGCACTATGTATGGCTGGCCCTACTGCTACATATACCGGGTTACTGTGATCACTGGGGATCCGGTCTGAAGATCGACAGTGTCTAGGTCGACAATGTTTAGGTCGACCACTATAGGTCGACAGTCACTAGGTCGACATAAATGCAAGGTCGACAGGGTTTCTAGGTCGACATGTGCTAGGTCGACAGGTCTAAAGGTCGACATGAGTGTTTCACATTTTTTTACTTTTTTTGAATTTTTTCATACTTAACGATCCACGTGGACTACGATTGGAACGGTAAAGTGTGCCGAGCGAAGCATTAGCCGAGCGAAGGCACCATGCCCGAAGCATGGCGAGCGAAGCGAGCCATGCGAGGGGACGCGGTGCTCTAATTTGGGATCCCGGTCACTCTACGAAGAAAACGACACAAAAAATAAATAAATCCTCATGTCGACCTTTAGACCTGTCGACCTAGCACATGTCGACCTAGAAACCCTGTCGACCTTCCATCCATGTCGACCTAGTGACTGTCGACCTATAGTGGTCGACCTAAACATTGTCGACCTAGACACTGTCGATTTGATGAACCACACCCGGTCACTGGCCCTGTATATGTCTGATGTATTACACACACTGCACTATGTATGGCTGGCCCTACTGCCGCATATACCGGGTTACTGTGATCACTGGTCCTGTATATGTCTGATGTATTACATACACCTCACTATGTATGGCTGGTCCTACTGCCGCATATACCGGGTTACTGTGATCACTGGCCCTGTATATGTCTGATGTATTACATACACTGCACTATGTATGGCTGGCACTACTGCCGCATATACCGGGTTACTGTGATCACTGGTCCTGTATATGTTTGATGTATTACACACACTGCACTATGTATGGCTGGCACTACTGCCGCATATTCCGGGTTACTGTGATCACTGGTCCTGTATATGTCTGATGTATTACATACACTGCACTATGTATGGCTGGCCCTACTGCCGCATATACCTGGTTACTGTGATCACTGGTCCTGTATATGTCTGATGTATTACACACACTGCATTATGTATGGCTGGTCCTACTGCCGCATATACCGGGTTACTGTGATCACTGGCCCTGTATATGTCTGATGTATTACATACACTGCACTATGTATGGCTGGCACTACTGCCGCATATACCGGGTTACTGTGATCACTGGTCCTGTATATGTTTGATGTATTACATACACTGCACTATATATGGCTGGCACTACTGCCACATATACCGGGTTACTGTGATCACTGGTCCTGTATATGTCTGATGTATTACATACACTGCACTATGTATGGCTGGCACTACTGCCGCATATACCGGGTTACTGTGATTGCTGGCCTGTATATGTCTGATGTATTACATACACTGCACTATGTATGGCTGGCACTACTGCCACATATACCGGGTTACTGTGATCACTGGTCCTGTATATGTCTGATGTATTACATACACTGCACTATGTATGACTGGCACTACTGCCGCATATACCGGGTTACTGTGATCACTGGTCCTGTATATGTCTGATGTATTACATACACTGCACTATGTATGGCTGGCACTACTGCCGCATATACCGGGTTACTGTGATCACTGGCCCTGTATATGTCTGATGTATTACATACACTGCACTATGTATGGCTGGCACTACTGCCACATATACCGGGTTACTGTGATCACTGGTCCTATATATGTCTGATGTATTATACACACTGCACTATGTATGGCTGGCCCTACTGACGCATATACCGGGTTACTGTGATCACTGGCCTGTATATGTCTGATGTATTACATACACTGCACTATGTATGGCTGGCACTACTGCCACATATACCGGGTTACTGTGATCACTGGTCCTGTATATGTCTGATGTATTACATACACTGCACTATATATGGCTGGCACTACTGCCACATATACCGGGTTACTGTGATCACTGGTCCTATATATGTCTGATGTATTATACACACTGCACTATGTATGGCTGGCCCTACTGACGCATATACCGGGTTACTGTGATCGCTGGTCCTGTATATGTCTGATGTATTACATACACTGCACTATGTATGGCTGGCACTACTGCCACATATACCGGGTTACTGTGATCACTGGTCCTGTATATGTCTGATGTATTACATACACTGCACTATGTATGGCTGGCACTACTGCCGCATATACCGGGTTACTGTGATTGCTGGCCCTGTATATGTCTGATGTATTACATACACTGCACTATGTATGGCTGGCACTACTGCTACATATACCGGGTTACTGTGATCACTGGTCCTGTATATGTCTGATTTATTACATACACTGCACTATGTATGGCTGGCACTACTGCCGCATATACCGGGTTACTGTGATCACTGGTCCTGTATATGTCTGATGTATTACATACACTGCACTATGTATGGCTGGCACTACTGCCGCATATACCGGGTTACTGTGATCACTGGTCCTGTATATGTCTGATGTATTACACACACTGCACTATGTATGGCTGGCCCTACTGCTACATATACCGGGTTACTGTGATCACTGGTCCTGTATATGTCTGATGTATTACACACACTGTACTATGTATGGCTGGCACTACTGCCGCATATACCGGGTTACTGTGATCACTGGTCCTGTATATGTCTGATGTATTACACACACTGCACTATGTATGGCTGGCACTACTGCTGCATATACCGGGTTACTGTGATCACTGGCCCTGTATATGTCTGATGTATTACACACACTGCACTATGTATGGCTGCTCCTACTGCCGCATATACCGGGTTACTGTGATCACTGGTCCTGTATATGTCTGATGTATTACACACACTGCACTATGTATGGCTGGTCCTACTGCCGCATATACCGGGTTACTGTGATCACTGGTCCTGTATATGTCTGATGTATTACACACACTGCACTATGTATGGCTGGCACTACTGCTACATATACCGGGTTACTGTGATCACTGGTCCTGTATATGTCTGATGTATTACACACACTGCACTATGTATGGCTGGCACTACTGCTACATATACCGGGTTACTGTGATCACTGGCCCTGTATATGTCTGATGTATTACACACACTGCACTATGTATGGCTGCTCCTACTGCCGCATATACCGGGTTACTGTGATCACTGGTCCTGTATATGTCTGATGTATTACACACACTGCACTATGTATGGCTGGTCCTACTGCCGCATATACCGGGTTACTGTGATCACTGGTCCTGTATATGTCTGATGTATTACACACACTGCACTATGTATGGCTGGCACTACTGCTACATATACCGGGTTACTGTGATCACTGGTCCTGTATATGTCTGATGTATTACACACACTGCACTATGTATGGCTGGTCCTACTGCCGCATATACCGGGTTACTGTGATCACTGGTCCTGTATATGTCTGATGTATTACACACACTGCACTATGTATGGCTGGCACTACTGCTACATATACCGGGTTACTGTGATCACTGGCCCTGTATATGTCTGATATATTACATACACTGCACTATGTATGGCTGGCACTACTGCTGCATATACCGGGTTACTGTGATCACTGGTCCTGTATATGTCTGATGTATTACACACACTGCACTATGTATGGCTGGCACTACTGCTGCATATACCGGGTTACTGTGATCACTGGTCCTGTATATGTCTGATGTATTACACACACTGCACTATGTATGGCTGGCACTACTGCCGCATATACCGGGTTACTGTGATCACTGGCCCTGTATATGTCTGATGTATTACATACACTGCACTATGTATGGCTGGCACTACTGCCGCATATACCGGGTTACTGTGATCACTGGCCTGTATATATCTGATGTATTACATACACTGCACTATGTATGATTGGCACTACTGCCGCATATACCGGGTTACTGTGATCACTGGCCCTGTATATGTCTGATGTATTACATACACTGCACTATGTATGGCTGGCCCTACTGCTGCATATACCGGGTTACTGTGATCACTGGCCCTGTATATGTCTGATGTATTACATACACTGCACTATGTATGGCTGGTCCTACTGCCGCATATACCGGGTTACTGTGATCACTGGTCCTGTATATGTCTGATGTATTACATACACTGCACTATGTATGGCTGGCACTACTGCCGCATATACCGGGTTACTGTGATCACTGGTCCTGTATATGTCTGATGTATTACATACACTGCACTATGTATGGCTGGCCCTACTGCCGCATATACCGGGTTACTGTGATCACTGGTCCTGTATATGTCTGATGTATTACATATACTGCACTATGTATGGCTGGCACTACTGCCGCATATACCGGGTTACTGTGATCACTGGCCCTGTATATGTCTGATGTATTACACACACTGCACTATGTATGGCTGGCACTACTGCCGCATATACCGGGTTACTGTGATCACTGGCCCTGTATATGTCTGATGTATTACACACACTGCACTATGTATGGCTGGCCCTACTGCCGCATATACCGGGTTACTGTGATCACTGGTCCTGTATATGTCTGATGTATTACATATACTGCACTATGTATGGCTGGCACTACTGCCGCATATACCGGGTTACTGTGATCACTGTCCCTGTATATGTCTGATGTATTACATACACTGCACTATGTATGGCTGGCACTACTGCCGCATATACCGGGTTACTGTGATCACTGGCCCTGTATATGTCTGATGTATTACACACACTGCACTATGTATGGCTGGCCCTACTGCCGCATATACCGGGTTACTGTGATCACTGGTCCTGTATATGTCTGATGTATTACATACACTGCACTATGTATGGCTGGCACTACTGCCACATATACCGGGTTACTGTGATCACTGGTCCTGTATATGTCTGATGTATTACATACACTGCACTATGTATGGCTGGCACTACTGCCGCATATACCGGGTTACTGTGATCACTGGCCCTGTATATGTCTGATGTATTACATACACTGCACTATGTATGGCTGGCACTACTGCCGCATATACCGGGTTACTGTGATCACTGGTCCTGTATATGTCTGATGTATTACATACACTGCACTATGTATGGCTGGCACTACTGCCGCATATACCGGGTTACTGTGATCACTGGTCCTGTATATGTCTGATATATTACATACACTGCACTATGTATGGCTGGCACTACTGCCGCATATACCGGGTTACTGTGATCACTGGCCCTGTATATGTCTGATGTATTACATACACTGCACTATGTATGGCTGGCACTACTGCTACATATACCGGGTTACTGTGATCACTGGTCCTGTATATGTCTGATGTATTACATACACTGCACTATGTATGGCTGGTCCTACTGCCGCATATACCGGGTTACTGTGATCACTGGCCCTGTATATGTCTGATGTATTACACACACTGCACTATGTATGGCTGGCCCTACTGCCACATATACCGGGTTACTGTGATCACTGGCCCTGTATATGTCTGATGTATTACATACACCACACTATGTATGGCTGGCCCTACTGCCACATATACCGGGTTACTGTGATCACTGGCCCTGTATATGTCTGATGTATTACATACACTGCACTATGTATGGCTGGCAGTACTGCCGCATATACCGGGTTACTGTGATCACTGGTCCTGTATATGTCTGATGTATTACATACACTGCACTATGTATGGCTGGCACTACTGCTACATATACCGGGTTACTGTGATCACTGGCCCTGTATATGTCTGATGTATTACATACACTGCACTATGTATGGCTGCTCCTACTGCTGCATATACCGGGTTACTGTGATCACTGGTCCTGTATATGTCTGATGTATTACATACACTGCACTATGTATGGCTGGCCCTACTGCCACATATACCGGGTTACTGTGATCACTGGTCCTGTATATGTCTGATATATTACATACACTGCACTATGTATGGCTGGCACTACTGCCGCATATACCGGGTTACTGTGATCACTGGTCCTGTATATGTCTGATGTATTACATACACTGCACTATGTATGGCTGGCACTACTGCCGCATATACCGGGTTACTGTGATTACTGGCCTGTATATGTCTGATGTATTACACACACTGCAGTATGTATGGCTGGTCCTACTGCCTCATATACCGGGTTACTGTGATCACTGGTCCTGTATATGTCTGATATATTACATACACTGCACTATGTATGGCTGGCACTACTGCTACATATACCGGGTTACTGTGATCGCTGGCCCTGTATATGTCTGATGTATTACATACACTGCACTATGTATGGCTGGTCCTACTGCCACATATACCGGGTTACTGTGATCACTGGTCCTGTATATGTCTGATATATTACATACACTGCACTATGTATGGCTGGCACTACTGCCGCATATACCGGGTTACTGTGATCACTGGTCCTGTATATGTCTGATATATTACATACACTGCACTATGTATGGCTGGCCCTACTGCTACATATACCGGGTTACTGTGATCACTGGTCCTGTATATGTCTGATGTATTACATACACTGCACTATGTATGGCTGGCCCTACTGCCGCATATACCGGGTTACTGTGATCACTGGTCCTGTATATGTCTGATGTATTACATACACTGCACTATGTATGGCTGGCACTACTGCCGCATATACCGGGATACTGTGATCACTTGCCCTGTATATGTCTGATATATTACATACACTGCACCAGTGGCGGAACAAGCAAGCGGTGGGCCCAGGTGCGACAAAATGCTTTGGGCCCCCCCCCCATCCAAGTCCACCCCGGGGGCAGTGCGCGCCGTAGGCGCGCGCAAAAATACATAGTGGCATGGCTTCGTGGGGAAGGGGTGTGGCCACAAAATAATACCAACACAGTAGTCTCCATTATTCAAATTACGCCGCACAGTAGCACCACTACACCAGGTAGAGACCCTTTTACACCTTACAGCGAACAGATTCCTCTTTTTACACATTACAGCAGACAGCGTGCCCTTTTTACACATAACGGCAGACAGCGTGCCCTTTTTACACATAACGGCAGACCGCGTGCCCTTGTTACACATTACGGCAGACAGCGTGCCCTTTTTACACATTACGGTAGACAGCGTGCCCTTGTTACACATTACGGCAGACAGCGTGCCCTTGTTACACATTACGGCAGACAGCGTCCCCATTTTTACACATTACGGCAGGCAGATTCCTCCTTTTTACACATAGCAGCAGGCAGATTCCCCATTTTTACACATAGCGTCAGGCAGCCCCCCTTTTTTACACATTACGGCAGGCAGATTCCCCATTTTTACACATAGCGTCGGGCAGATTACCCCTTTTTACACATAACGGCAGACCGCGTGCCCTTGTTACACATTACGGCAGACAGCGTGCCCTTTTTACACATTACGGCAGACAGCGTGCCCTTGTTACACATTACGGCAGACAGCGTCCCCATTTTTACACATTACGGCAGGCAGATTCCCCTTTTTACACATAGTGGCAGGCAGTCCCCCCTTTTTACACATTGCGGCAGGTAGTCCCCCCTTTTTACACATTGCGGCAGGCAGTCCCCCCTTTTTACACAGTGCGGCAGGCAGTCCCCCCTTTTTACACATTGCGACAGGCAGTCCCCCCTTTTTACACATTGCGGCAGGTAGTCCCCCCTTTTTACACATTGCGGCAGGCAGTCCCCCCTTTTTACACAGTGCGGCAGGCAGTCCCCCCTTTTTACACATTGCGGCAGGTAGTCCCCCCTTTTTACACATTGCGGCAGGCAGGCACAAGAAAGAAAGAAGGAAAGAAAAAGAAAGAAAGAAAGAAAGAAAGAAAGAAAGAAAGAAAGAAAGAAAGAAAGAAGAATTATACTTACCCTCAGGCTCCTCGGTGCAGCTGCGTCAGACGACGATTCCCGGGCAGTAGAGAATGAGGAGGAGGGAGCCGGAGGACGGAGCCGCAGCAGCGCTTTGTTACTGGTGGAGGCGCTGCTGCTGCTGCTGCCCCTCTGCTTCCCTATAGGCTGTTCTCGGAAGACAGCCTATAGGGAAGCAGAGGAGCAGCAGCAGCAGCGCCTCCACCAGTAACAAAGCGCTGCTGCGGCTCCGTCCTCCGGCTCCCTCCTCCTTCCCCCGTCTGTACCGCTGCTCAGCTCCTATCTCCGGGCGGCTGTGCGCTGCGGGCAGCGGTTGCCTGCAGCGCACAGCGGCATGTAATGAGTCAGTTTGACTCATTACATGCTTGGGCCCCTGGACAGAGGCGGGCCCCAGTGCAGTGCACTGCCTGCACTGCCGGTAGTTCCGCCTCTGCACTGCACTATGTATGGCTGGCACTACTGCCGCATATACCGGGTTACTGTGATCACTGGCCTGTATATGTCTGATGTATTACATACACTGCACTATGTATGGCTGGCACTACTGCCGCATATACCGGGTTACTGTGATCACTGGCCCTGTATATGTCTGATGTATTACATACACTGCACTATGTATGGCTGGTCCTACTGCCTCATATACCGGGTTACTGTGATCACTGGCCTGTATATGTCTGATGTATTACACACACTGCACTATGTATGGCTGGCACTACTGCCGCATATACCGGGTTACTGTGATCACTGGTCCTGTATATATCTGATGTATTACACACACTGCACTATGTATGGCTGGTCCTACTGCCGCATATACCGGGTTACTGTGATCACTGGTCCTGTATATATCTGATGTATTACACACACTGCACTATGTATGGCTGGCACTACTGCCGCATATACCGGGTTACTGTGATCACTGGTCCTGTATATATCTGATGTATTACACACACTGCACTATGTATGGCTGGTCCTACTGCCGCATATACCGGGTTACTGTGATCACTGGTCCTGTATATGTCTGATGTATTACACACACTGCACTATGTATGGCTGGTCCTACTGCCGTATATACCAGGTTACTGTGATCACTGGCCCTGTATATGTCTGATGTATTACACACACTGCACTATGTATGGCTGGCCCTACTGCCGCATATACCGGGTTACTGTGATCACTGGCCCTGTATATGTCTGATGTATTACATACACTGCACTATGTATGGCTGGCACTACTGCAACATATACCGGGTTACTGTGATCACTGGTCCTGTATATGTCTGATGTATTACATACACTGCACTATGTATGGCTGGTCCTACTGCCGCATATACCGGGTTACTGTGATCACTGGTCCTGTATATGTCTGATGTATTACATACACTGCACTATGTATGGCTGGCCCTACTGCCACATATACCGGGTTACTGTGATCACTGGCCCTGTATATGTCTGATGTATTACATACACCACACTATGTATGGCTGGCCCTACTGCCACATATACCGGGTTACTGTGATCACTGGCCCTGTATATGTCTGATGTATTACATACACTGCACTATGTATGGCTGGCACTACTGCCACATATACCTGGTTACTGTGATCACTGGTCCTGTATATGTCTGATGTATTACATACACTGCACTATGTATGGCTGGCACTACTGCCGCATATACCAGGTTACTGTGATCACTGGCCTGTATATGTCTGATGTATTACATACACTGCACTATGTATGGCTGGCACTCCTGCCGCATATACCGGGTTACTGTGATCACTGGTCCTGTATATGTCTGATGTATTACACACACTGCACTATGTATGGTTGCCCTACTGCTACATATACCGTGTTACTGTGATCACTGGTCCTGTATATGTCTGAGGTATTACACACACTGCACTATGTATGGCTGGCCCTACTGCTACATATACCGGGTTACTGTGATCACTGGCCCTGTATATGTCTGATGTATTACATACACTGCACTATGTATGGCTGGCACTACTGCCGCATATACCGGGTTACTGTGATCGCTGGCCTGTATATGTCTGAGGTATTACATACACTGCACTATGTATGGCTGCTCCTACTGCTGCATATACCGGGTTACTGTGATCACTGGTCCTGTATATGTCTGATGTATTACATACACTGCACTATGTATGGCTGGCCCTACTGCTACATATACCGGGTTACTGTGATCACTGGTCCTGTATATGTCTGATGTATTACATACACTGCACTATGTATGGCTGGCACTACTGCCGCATATACCGGGTTACTGTGATCACTGGTCCTGTATATGTCTGATGTATTACATACACTGCACTATGTATGGCTGGCCCTACTGCCGCATATACCGGGTTACTGTGATCACTGGTCCTGTATATGTCTGATGTATTACACACACTGCACTATGTATGGCTGGCACTACTGCCACATATACCGGGTTACTGTGATCACTGGCCTGTATATGTCTGATGTATTACATACACTGCACTATGTATGGCTGACACTACTGCTACATATACCGGGTTACTGTGATCACTGGTCCTGTATATGTCTGATGTATTACACACACTGCACTATGTATGGCTGGCACTACTGCTACATATACCGGGTTACTGTGATCACTGGTCCTGTATATGTCTGATGTATTACATACACCTCACTATGTATGGCTGGTCCTACTGCCGCATATACTGGGTTACTGTGATCACTGGTCCTGTATATGTCTGATGTATTACATACACTGCACTATGTATGGCTGGCACTACTGCCGCATATACCGGGTTACTGTGATCACTGGTCCTGTATATGTCTGATGTATTACATACACTGCACTGTGTATGGCTGGCACTACTGCCGCATATACCGGGTTACTGTGATCACTGGCCCTGTATATGTCTGATGTATTACATACACTGCACTATGTATGGCTGGCACTACTGCCGCATATACCGGGTTACTGTGATCACTGGCCCTGTATATGTCTGATGTATTACATACACTGCACTATGTATGGCTGGCACTACTGCCACATATACCGGGTTACTGTGATCACTGGTCCTGTATATGTCTGATGTATTACATACACTGCACTATGTATGACTGGCACTACTGCCGCATATACCGGGTTACTGTGATCACTGGCCTGTATATGTCTGATGTGTTACATACACTGCACTATGTATGGCTGGCCCTACTGCTACATATATCGGGTTACTGTGATCACTGGTCCTGTATATGTCTGATGTATTACATACACTGCACTATGTATGGCTGGCACTACTGCCGCATATACCGGGTTACTGTGATCACTGGCCTGTATATGTCTGATGTGTTACATACACTGCACTATGTATGGCTGGCACTACTGCTACATATACCGGGTTACTGTGATCACTGGTCCTGTATATGTCTGATGTATTACATACACTGCACTATGTATGGCTGGCACTACTGCCGCATATACCGGGTTACTGTGATCACTGGTCCTGTATATGTCTGATGTATTACACACACTGCACTATGTATGGCTGGCACTACTGCCGCATATACCGGGTTACTGTGATCACTGGCCCTGTATATGTCTGATGTATTACATACACTGCACAATGTATGGCTGGTCCTACTGCCGCATATACTGGGTTACTGTGATCACTGCCCTGTATATGTCTGATGTATTACACACACTGCACTATGTATGGCTGACACTACTGCTACATATACCGGGTTACTGTGATCGCTGGTCCTGTATATGTCTGATGTATTACATACACTGCACTATGTATGGCTGACACTACTGCTACATATACCGGGTTACTGTGATCACTGGCCCTGTATATGTCTGATGTATTACATACACTGCACTATGTATGGCTGGCACTACTGCCGCATATACCGGGTTACTGTGATCACTGGTCCTGTATATGTCTGATGTATTACACACACTGCACTATGTATGGCTGGCACTACTGCTACATATACCGGGTTACTGTGATCGCTGGTCCTGTATATGTCTGATGTATTACATACACTGCACTATGTATGGCTGGCACTACTGCCGCATATACCGGGTTACTGTGATCACTGGTCCTGTATATGTCTGATATATTACATACACTGCACTATGTATGGCTGGCACTACTGCCGCATATACCGGGTTACTGTGATCACTGGCCCTGTATATGTCTGATGTATTACATACACTGCACTATGTATGGCTGGCACTACTGCCGCATATACCGGGTTACTGTGATCACTGGTCCTGTATATGTCTGATGTATTACATACACTGCACTATGTATGGCTGGCCCTACTGCCGCATATACCGGGTTACTGTGATCACTGGTCCTGTATATGTCTGATGTATTACATACACTGCACTATGTATGGCTGGCACTACTGCCGCATATACCGGGTTACTGTGATCACTGGTCCTGTATATGTCTGATGTATTACATACACTGCACTATGTATGGCTGGCACTACTGCCGCATATACCGGGTTACTGTGATCACTGGTCCTGTATATGTCTGATGTATTACATACACTGCACTATGTATGGCTGGTCCTACTGCCGCATATACCGGGTTACTGTGATCACTGGTCCTGTATATGTCTGATGTGTTACATACACTGCACTATGTATGGCTGGCACTACTGCCGCATATACCGGGTTACTGTGATCACTGGCCCTGTATATGTCTGATGTATTACATACACTGCACTATGTATGGCTGGCACTACTGCCGCATATACCGGGTTACTGTGATCACTGGTCCTGTATATGTCTGATGTATTACATACACTGCACTATGTATGGCTGGCACTACTGCCGCATATACCGGGTTACTGTGATCACTGGCCCTGTATATGTCTGATGTATTACATACACTGCACTATGTATGGCTGGTCCTACTGCCGCATATACCGGGTTACTGTGATCACTGGCCCTGTATATGTCTGATGTATTACATACACTGCACTATGTATGGCTGGCACTACTGCCGCATATACCGGGTTACTGTGATCACTGGCCCTGTATATGTCTGATGTATTACATACACTGCACTATGTATGGCTGGCACTACTGCCCCATATACCGGGTTACTGTGATCGCTGGTCCTGTATATGTCTGATGTATTACATACACTGCACTATGTATGGCTGGCACTACTGCCGCATATACCGGGATACTGTGATCACTGGTCCTGTATATGTCTGATGTATTACACACACTGCACTATGTATGGCTGGCACTACTGCCGCATATACCGGGATACTGTGATCACTGGCCCTGTATATGTCTGATGTATTACACACACTGCACTATGTATGGCTGGCACTACTGCCGCATATACCGGGTTACTGTGATCACTGGCCCTGTATATGTCTGATGTATTACATACACTGCACTATGTATGGCTGGCACTACTGCTGCATATACCGGGTTACTGTGATCACTGGTCCTGTATATGTCTGATGTATTACATACACTGCACTATGTATGGCTGGCACTACTGCCGCATATACCGGGTTACTGTGATCACTGGCCCTGTATATGTCTGATGTATTACATACACTGCACTATGTATGGCTGACACTACTGCCGCATATACCGGGTTACTGTGATCACTGGTCCTGTATATGTCTGATGTATTACATACACTGCACTATGTATGGCTGGCACTACTGCCGCATATACCGGGATACTGTGATCACTGGCCCTGTATATGTCTGATGTATTACATACACTGCACTATGTATGGCTGGCACTACTGCCGCATATACCGGGATACTGTGATCACTGGTCCTGTATATGTCTGATGTATTACACACACTGCACTATGTATGGCTGGCACTACTGCCCCATATACCGGGTTACTGTGATCGCTGGTCCTGTATATGTCTGATGTATTACATACACTGCACTATGTATGGCTGGCACTACTGCTGCATATACCGGGTTACTGTGATCACTGGCCCTGTATATGTCTGATGTATTACATACACTGCACTATGTATGGCTGGCACTACTGCCGCATATACCGGGTTACTGTGATCACTGGTCCTGTATATGTCTGATGTATTACACACACTGTACTATGTATGGCTGGCACTACTGCTACATATACCGGGTTACTGTGATCACTGGTCCTGTATATGTCTGATATATTACATACACTGCACTATGTATGGCTGGCACTACTGCTACATATACCGGGTTACTGTGATCACTGGCCTGTATATGTCTGATGTATTACATACACTGCACTATGTATGGCTGGCACTACTGCTACATATACCAGGTTACTGTGATCACTGGTCCTGTATATGTCTGATATATTACATACACTGCACTATGTATGGCTGGCACTACTGCCGCATATACCGGGTTACTGTGATCACTGGTCCTGTATATGTCTGATGTATTACATACACTGCACTATGTATGGCTGGCACTACTGCTACATATACCAGGTTACTGTGATCACTGGTCCTGTATATGTCTGATGTATTACACACACTGCACTATGTATGGCTGGCACTACTGCCGCATATACCGGGTTACTGTGATCACTGGTCCTGTATATGTCTGATGTATTACATACACTGCACTATGTATGGCTGGCACTACTGCCGCATATACCGGGTTACTGTGATCACTGGCCCTGTATATGTCTGATGTACTACATACACTGCACTATGTATGGCTGGTCCTACTGCCGCATATACCGGGTTACTGTGATCACTGGTCCTGTATATGTCTGATGTATTACACACACTGCACTATGTATGGCTGGCACTACTGCTACATATACCGGGTTACTGTGATCGCTGGTCCTGTATATGTCTGATGTATTACATACACTGCACTATGTATGGCTGGCACTACTGCCGCATATACCGGGTTACTGTGATCACTGGTCCTGTATATGTCTGATGTATTACATACACTGCACTATGTATGGCTGGCACTACTGCCGCATATACCGGGTTACTGTGATCACTGGTCCTGTATATGTCTGATGTATTACATACACTGCACTATGTATGGCTGGCCCTACTGCTGCATATACCGGGTTACTGTGATCGCTGGCCTGTATATGTCTGATGTATTACATACACTGCACTATGTATGGCTGGTCCTACTGCTACATATACCGGGTTACTGTGATCACTGGTCCTGTATATGTCTGATGTATTACATACACTGCACTATGTATGGCTGGTCCTACTGCTACATATACCGGGTTACTGTGATCGCTGGCCCTGTATATGTCTGATGTATTACACACACTGCACTATGTACGGCTGGCACTACTGCCGCATATACCGGGTTACTGTGATCACTGGCCCTGTATATGTCTGATGTATTACATACACTGCACTATGTATGGCTGCACTACTGCCGCATATACCGGGTTACTGTGATCACTGGCCCTGTATATGTCTGATGTATTACATACACTGCACTATGTATGGCTGGCCCTACTGCTACATATACCGGGTTACTGTGATCGCTGGCCTGTATATGTCTGAGGTATTACATACACTGCACTATGGGCCTAATTCAGTAAGAATTGCAAATTCTGCTAATTAGCAGAATTTGCAATTCTTTTGTTAGCATGCTGCCCCCCCCAACCCCTTTAACAAGCAGAAATTGTGATCGCATCACATTTTCTGCTTGTTAGCAGAAATTAAGGTTGCCTCCTGCCAGCGCAGCTTAACTGCGCCCACAGGAGGCCCACAGCCAGGGGTTAAAGTGAGCCGGAACGGGCCGGAACTGCGTTCCGTCAGTTCCACCAGGAGACGGAACGCAGTTCCGCCTCCCCCGGCTCACCTAACCCGATGTCCCGGGCGGCGCTGCAGGGAGATGCCGGGCGTCCGCTGAGATCGCGTTACCAGCGGGCGCCCGTCTCCCTCTCCGCAGCGGCAGCCGGAGGCAGGAGCTCAGTACTGAGCTCCGGCTTCCGGCTCTGTCAGTGCGCGCTATGGGAGAGACGTCATGACGTCTCTCTCATAGTGCAGAGGAGCGGGCGGCGAGAGAGGACTGCGGCGGGAGCGGGGCTAGGTAAGTATAGTTCTTCCCCCCCCCCCTCTCCCTCCTTCCTATATGTGTACCACAGGCGTTTCTACTGGGGGCCTTTACTACTGGGGCAAACTACAGAGGGGCAAACTACTGGGGGGCTCTAGTACTGGGGGCAAACTACTGGGGGGCTTTACTGCTGGGGCAAACTACAAGGGGCAAACTACTGGGGGCTCTAGTACTGGGGGCAAACTACTGGGGCAAACTACTGGGGGACTCTAGTACTGGGGGCAAACTACTGGGGGCCTTTACTACTGGGGCAAACTACAGAGGGGCAAACTACTGGGGGGCTCTAGTACTGGGGGCAAACTACTGGGGGGCTTTACTGCTGGGGCAAACTACTGGGGGCATTACTACAAGGGGGCAAGCTACAAAGGGGCAAACTACTGGCAGCATTACTACTGGGGGCTAAACTACAAGGGGGCATAATTACAGGAGCTAAACTACTGGGGGTATAACTACAAGGGGGCAAACTACTGGGGACATTACTAACTTTGGCAAACTACATGGGGGCTAAACTACAGGGGCTAAACAACTGGGGGCACAACTGCAGGGGGCATTACCACTGGGGGCTAAACTACATGGGGCAAACTACATGAGGGCAAAACTACTGGGGGCATTACCACTCAGAGGCTAAACTAGAGGGGGGGGGGAGTAAATTGCTGGGGTCATAACTGCAGGGGCATTACCAGTATGGGCATGACTACTGGGGCTAAACTACAGGGGCTAAACGACTAGGGGCAATACTACACAGGGGCATTACCATTAAGGGCATTACTGATGGGGTGCACAGCTAATGA
Organism: Pseudophryne corroboree; assembly: GCF_028390025.1. Classification (NCBI taxonomy): domain Eukaryota; kingdom Metazoa; phylum Chordata; class Amphibia; order Anura; family Myobatrachidae; genus Pseudophryne; species Pseudophryne corroboree. The sequence continues at coordinate 32,106,475 of NC_086453.1, forward strand.
GGGCATTGTAAAGGGGGCACTTCATAAGGGGCAATACTGTTGGGGGCATTGCATAAGGGGCACTACTACTGTGGGCATTGTATAAGGGATGCTACTGCTGGGGGCATTACTGTATGGGCCGACAAAGAAGCTGCGTTCCCAGTCCGCCCTCCGTCGCTCCGCCCCTACCATCGCCGCCGCACTGGAAGCCCAGGTTCCAGACTCCCAGCTGCAGCGGATCTGGGACCAGGCCGGCTTTATTATTCCTGCCGCTGCATCGAGCTTCTGTGACCGCGGCACTACTAGTTCAAATCTGTCGCTGATTGGCTGTCGGTCCGCAGCAGTTTTGAAATATTAGCGCCGTGGTCACAGGAGCTCGATGCGGCGGCAGGGATAATAAAGCCAGCCTGGTTCCAGATCCACTGCAGCCGCCCTCAGCCTCTTCTGCCGCCCCGCCCTCGGACCTCTGCGCACCCACAGCCTCCTCCTCCGCACTATCTCCGAGGCCCACAGCCTCCTCCACGTCACGCCTACCACAGCCTACTCATCCACAGCACTGCAGACCACCGCCGCTGCTAAACAGGTAATCTAACCTGCTGCCTTTCTCTCTCCCTAGTCCCTACTGTATTCCCCTGCTGTCACTTTCCATGTCCCTGCTGTCACTTTCCATGTCCCTGCTGTCACTCTCCCTGTCACTCTATAATGTGAATTTTGGCTCATTCTGTGTGCTATAATGTGAATTTCGGCTCATACTGTGTGGTGTAATGTGAATTTCGGCTCATACTGTGTGGTGTAATGTGAATTTCGGCTCATACTGTGTGGTGTAATGTGAATTTCGGCTCATACTGTGTGGTGTAATGTGAATTTCGGCTCATACTGTGTGGTGTAATGTGAATTTCTGCTCATACCGTGTGGTGTAATGTGAATTTGGCTCATACTGTGTGGTGTAATGTGAATTTGGCTCATACTGAGTGGTGTAATATGAATGTGGCTCATACTGTGTGGTATAAATGTGAATTTCGGCTCATACTGTGAGCTATAATGTGAAAGGGGTCCTACTATTGTGGTTCATAATGTGTATAAGGGGTATATGGTGTGGTAAACTACACTGAAGGACACGCCCCCTTTTGCGTGGCCACGCCCCCTTGTCAGGAGTGCGCGCGCCTTCGGCGCGCACATAATTGCACCCTTCACTTTTCCATACCCCCACTTCAAAATTTCCACTTGGGTACTACTACTGTGGGCATTATTACTATTGTGTGACCACGCCCCTTTCTTTTTGAGACCACACCCCCTTTTTGCTGCGCGCGCGCCTACGGCGCGCGCAATACCTTTATTTCATGGGCGCCGTGGGGAGGGGGGTGAGTTCCACCACCTCTCTAGGACCACTTTAAGCACTGCCCACAGCCATGTTTCCGATTGTGGCTACTGCATGTAATGTCATGCAGCCGCCACAATCACGCCCTGTCGCTCCCCCTTTCACGCCGGCATGCCCCCCATTTCCTAGCCACGCCCCGCAATGCTCCGTATCTGCACTGGAAATGGATCGTTGCCGCCCTGCTCCCCGCCCCCACTGCGCATGTGCCCGCAACTTTTCGTATTGCGTTTTGATTACACACTGCGATCCAACCTCAATGAGGCCCTATGTATGAGGTAGACTACAGCTTGTTAAGTGCTTTTTATTCCCACTCCATGCGCTGGCCACACTCAGTCAAAAACTAAGCATTTGGAAACCCCCCCTTTAGAAATCCTGCATTTACCCCTCTGCACAAATGACATTAAGCTATACCCAGCCTCATATGTTTTGGTTATATTATAAGGTTCTGTTTCCTATTTTATATAACTTGTGCACTATATTGTTGAAGTGGATTGCCATAATGCATCCAGTGCATCCAGAAAGTATTCACAGCGCTTCACTTTTTCCACATTTTGTTACGTTACAGGCTTATTCCAAAATGGAATAAATTAATTTTTCCCTCAAAATTTTACACACAATACCCCATAATGACAACATGAAAAAAAAATTGGGGGGGATTTTAGCAAATTTATTAACATTTGTAAACTAATAAATCACATGTACATAAGTATTCACAGCCTTTGCTCAATACTTTGTTGATGCACCTTTGGCAGCAATTACAGCCTCAAGTCTTTTTGAATATGATGCCACAAGCTTGGCACACCTATATTTGGGCAGTTTTGCCCATTCCTCTTTGCAGCATCTCTCAAGTTCCATCCGGTTGGATGGGAAGCGTCGGTGCACAGCCATTTTCAGATCTCTCCAGAGATGTTCAATCGGATTCAAGTCTGGACTCTGGCTGGGCCACTCAAGGACATTCACAGAGTTGTCCTGAAGCCACTCCTTTGATATCTTGGCTGTGTGCTTAGGGTCGTTATCCTGCTGAAAGATGAACTGTCGCCCCAGTTTGAGTCAAGAGCGCTCTGGAGCAGGTTTTCATCCAGGATGTCTCTGTACATTGCTGCATTCATCTTTCCCTCTATCCTGACTAGTCTCCCAGTTCCTGCAGCTGAAAAAAATCCCCACAGCATGATGCTGCCACCGCCATGCTTCACTGTAGGGATGGTATTGGTCTGGTGATGAGCGGTGCCTGGTTTCCTCCAATCATGATGCCTGGCATTTACACCAAAAAGTTCAATCTTTGTCTCATCAGACCAGAGAATTTTGTTTCTCATGGTCTGAGAGTCCTTCAGGTGCATGTTGGCAAATTCCAGGCGGGCTGCCATGTGCTTTTTTGCTAAGGAGTGGCTTCTGTCTAGCCATTCTTCCATACAGGCCTGATTGGTGGATTGCTGCAGAGATAGTTTTCCTTCTGGAAGGTTTTCCTCTTTCCACAGAGGAATGCTGACTAGGGCCCTTTTCCCCTGATTGCTCAGTTTAGACTGCCGGCCAGCTCTGGGAAGAGTCCTGATGGTTCTGAACTTTTTCCATTTACGGATGATAGAGGCCACTGTGCTCATTGGGACCTTCAAAGCAGCAGATATTTTCCTGTATCCTTCCCCAGATTTGTGCCTCAAGACATTCCTGTCTCGGAGATCTACAGACAATTCCTTTGACTTCATGCTTGGTTTGTGCTCAAACATGCACTGTCAAGTGTGGGACCTTATATAGACTAGAGATGTGCTGCGGACACTTTTTGTGTTTTGTGTTTTTGGTTTTGGGTCTGGATCCCCGCTCGTGTTTTGGATCTGGATTGGCTTTGCCAAAACCACCCTTTCGGGTTTTGGTTTTGGATCTGGATGATTTTTGAAAAAAACACGAAAACAGCTAAAATCACAGAATTTGGGGGTAATTTTGATCCTACGGTATTATTAACCTCAATAACATTAATTTTCACTAATTTCCAGTCTATTCTGAACAACCTCACACCTCACAATATTGTTTTTAGACCAAAAGGTTGCACCCAGGTAGCTGCATGACTTTTATCTAAGAGTGGCACTGCAGTGGCAGACCGGATGGCAGTTCTAAAAACTAAGCCCCAAAGAGCACATAAGGCAAAGAAAAAAAAAGAGGTGCACCGAGGTCGCTGACTGACTAAGCTTAGCGACACAAGTGGGCGGCACAAACACCTGGCCTCTCTAGGAATGGCACTGCAGTGGCAGACAGGATAGCAGTTTTCAAAACTAGTCCCAAAGAGCAAACAATGCAAAGAAAAAAAAGACATTCACCGAGGTTGCTGGATGACTAAGCTCAGTGACAAAAGTGGGCGGCACAAACAGCTGGCCTATCTAGGAGTGGCACTGCAGTGGCAGACAGGATGGCAGTTTTAAAAACTAGGCCCAAAGAGCACACAATGCAAAGAAAAAAAAGAGGTGCACCGAGGTCGCTGGATGACTAAGCTCAGCGACACAAGTGGGCGGCACAAACACCTGGCCTATCTAGGAGTGGCACTGCAGTGGCAGACAGGATGGCAGTTTTAAAAACTAGGTTCAAAGAGCACATAATGTAATTGTCCTTGGGCCCTCCCACCCACTCTTATGTTGTATAAACAGGACATGCACACTTTAACAAACCAATCATTACAGCAACAGGGTCTGCCACAGGTCCGTGTGTACTTTCTGGAGGCAATTGCTGGTAAATGTCTTCTTGGAGGAATTTATCATTTATTTTGATGAATGTCATCTTCTCCACATTTTGTGTAAGTAACCTCCTACGCCGATCGCTGACAAGGTTACCGGCTGACAAGGTTACTCTTTCGGAGTACACACTGGAGGTGGGGCAACTAGGGTAAAATAAAGCCAGTTTGTGCAAGGGCCTCCAAATTGCCTCTTTTTCCTGCCAGTATACATACGGACTGTCTGATATGCCTACTTGGATGCTGTCACCCATATAATCCTCCACCATTCTTTCAATGGTGACAGCATTATATGCAGTGACAATAGACATGTCAGTAATCGTTGGTAGCTCCTTCTGTCCGGACCAGATGTCAACACTTGCTCCAGACTGCCCTGCATCACCACCAGCGGGTTGGCTGGGAAATGTTATCCTTTTCCTCGCAGCCCCAGTAGCGGGAGAAAATGAAGGAGTAGCTGATGACGGGTCACGTTCCGCTTGAGTTGACAATTTTCTCACCAGCAAGTCTTTGAACCTCTACAGACCTGTGTCTGCCAGAAAGAGAGATACAACATAGGCTTTAAACCTAGGATTGAGCACGGTGGCCAAAATGTAGTGTTCTGATTTCAACAGATTGACCACCCTTGAATCCTGGCAAAGCGAATGAAGGGCTCCATCCACAAGTCCCACATACTTAGCAGAATCACTCCATCTTAGCTCCTCCTTCAATTTCTCCAGCTGCTTCTGCAAAAGCCTGATGGGGGAATGACCTGACTCAGTCTGAACTGACTTCAGATGTGGCAAGTTCAAAGGGTTGGAGAACTTTGCACAACACGGAAATTATTCTCCACTGTGCTTGAGTCAGGTGCATTCCCCCTCCTTTGTCTATATCAGGCATGTCCAAACTGCGGCCCTCCAGCTATTGTGAAACTACATATCCCAGCATGCCCTGACACAGTTTTGCTGTCAGAGAATGTTAAAGCTGTGTCAGGGCATGCTGGGATGTGTAGTTTCTCAACAGCTGGAGGGCCGCAGTTTGGACATGCCTGGTCTATATCATAGGTGGATGTATAGGCTTGAATGGCCTTTTGCTGCTCCTCCATCCTCTGAAGCATATAGAACATTGAATTCCACCTTATTACTACCTCTTTCTTCAGGTGATGGCAGGGTAGGTTCAGGAGTGTTTTCTGGCGCTCCAGTGTTCGGCTCGCAGTGGCTGAATGTCGAAAGTGTCCCGCAATTTTTCGGGCCACCGACAGCATCTCCTGCACGTCCCTGTCTTTTTAAAAAAAAAAATCTGCACCACCAAATTAATTGTATGTGCAAAACATGGGACGTGCTGGATTTTGCCCAGATGTAATGCACGCACAATATTGGTGGCATTGTCCGATACCACAAATCCCCAGGAGAGTCTAAGTGGGGTAAGCCATTCTGCGATGATGTTCCTCAGTTTCCGTAAGAGGTTGTCAGCTGTGTGCCTCTTATGGAAAGCGGTGATACAAAGCGTAGCCTGCCTAGGAATGAGTTGGCGTTTGCGAGATGCTGCTACTGGTGCCGCCGCTGCTCTTGTTTCGGGAGGCAATACATCTACCCAGTGGGCTGTCACAGTCATATAGTCCTTAGTTTGCCCTGCTCCACTTGTCCACATGTCCGTGGTTAAGTGGACATTGGGTACAACCGCATTTTTCAGGACACTGAGGACACTTTTCTTAATGTCCCTGTACAGTCCGGGAATCTCTTTCCTAGTGAAGTGGAATCTAGACGGGATTTGGTACCGGGCACACAGTACATCCATCAACTGTCTAAATCCCACTGCACTAATGGCGGATACCGGACGCTCGTCTAACACCAACATACTTGTTATGGCCTCAGTAATCTGCTTTGCAACAGGGTGACTGCAGACATATTTCTTCTCTGGGATGACGATCGACTCCCAGCAGCAACAACAGCAGCAGCAGCAGCTGCAACAGCAGTAGGCGACGTACCACTCAAGGATCCTCCGGAGTATTCCCGGTTGAGAGAGGACTCGTCAGTCATGCCAGTGACATGGCCTGCAGGACTACTTATGTTCCTGACTGAGGAGGAAATTGATGTTGAGGGAGTTGGTGATGTGGTTTGCAGTAGCTTGCGTACAACAGGAAGAAGGGATTTAGGTGTCAGTGGACTACTTTTGCTGTACCCCAAAGTTTCTGATATTGACAATGGCTTCTGATGAAAGCGCTGCAGGTTACGTATAAGGGAGGATGTTCCTAGGTGGTTAACGTCCTTACCTCTACTTATTACAGCTTGACAAAGGCAACACACAGCTTGACACCTGTTGTCCGGATTTGTGGAGAAATAATTCCACAGCGAAGAGGTGGCTTTTTTTGGTATTTTGCCCAGGCATCACAATGGGCTTTCTCATCCCACGGACAACAACTCTCTCCAATGGTGCCTTATTCAAACAAACCACATCACCATCAGAATCCTCATTGTTAACTTCCTCCTAAGCGCCAGCTACACCTATATCCTGCTCGTCCTGGTGTACTTCTACAGTGACATCCTCAATCTCAATATCAGCATCTGGACTGGCGGTGCTCTTCCCAGCACTTGAAGGAGTCGTGCAAATGGTGGTAGGAGCCTCCTCTTTCCATACAGTCTTGGGAAGGTCAGGCCTAGACATCGCAACCACGGACTCACTTGGACTCTCTTTGGGGATTTGTGATATCTCTGAACGCACAGTTGTATTTTCCTGTGCTTTAACAAGCTTAATTTTTTTAGTTTTTTGAGAGTGTGGAGGGCTTCCATCCTCATGGGAAGCTGAACCACCGGTCATGAACATAGGCCAAGGCCCTAGCCTTTTCTTGCCACTTCATGTCGTGAATGGCATATTGCCAATTTTACGTTTCTCGTCAGATAATTTCTTTTTTTTCTGATTATTAATTTTTGCTTCTTGGATTTTACATGCCCTCTATGACATTGGGCATCGGCCTTAGCAGACGACGTTGCTGGAATTGCATCGTCAATGTCATGACTGGTGGTAGCAGCAGCAGCTTCAGCACTAGTACTAGAAACTGGAAGTGGTTCCTGATCTTCCACCATTTTTTCCTACAAATTGTTGTTCTCCTTTTCACAGGACAGCACCCCTTTATTATTACAGAACACAGAACAGTGCTCCTTTATTTTCACAGCACCCCTGTAGACTTACAGCATACAGGGCCAGTGTAATGTTATTTGAACAGCAACACCCCTATATTTTACAGCATACAGCAGTGTGCTTTTCATTTTTAACAATTGCATCCCAGAATTTTTACAACATACAGGGCCAGCAGCACCCCTATATTTTCCAGCATACAGGAGGACAGTGCCCCTGCACCCTGTACAACACAGTGACAGCCAGGACAGCAACACCCATGTACAGCTGCAGCACCCGGCCGTAACAGCACTTGAAACACCAGTGACAGCCAGGACGGCACCCCTTACACAGCACAGGTACACTACAGTGACTAGCAGCACCCCTACAGAGCACACTAACTCCACCCGACGCCACCACCCACAGAGAGAGACAGAGATCTGTCTCCCTCACTCTCCAAGTCCAGAGTGAAAATGGCGGCGACGTGCGGCTGTTTATATGGAGTCAAAAACCCACGAGATTCCGACAGCGGGATAGTGACGTTTTGCCTCGTTCTAGTTTCTGAGTATGGCGGGAAGTCCTGAGCCGGATTCGGATCCAGGCTAGGGACGGGATGTTTGGGGGGTTCAGTTCTCAGGGAACCGAACCCGCTCATCTCTAATATAGACAGGTGTGTGCATTTCCAAATCATGTCCAATCAACTGAATTTACCACAGATGGACTCCAATTAAGCTGTAGGAACATCTCAAGGATGATCAGTGGAAACAGGATGCACCGGAGCTCAATTTTGAGCTTCATGGCAAAGGCTGTGAATACTTATGTACATGTGATTTTTTTTTTTTTTTTAATTTGCACAAACATAACAATATGTGGAAAAAGTGAAGCGCTGTGAATACTTTCCGGATGCACTGTAAATGCATGGTGTATTCGGCCAATGGTTCAGGCTGTCGCATGTATTTTTTTTTCCCAGCTCAACATTCATTACAGATTTGGGGCTAGATGCATCATCGCTTGGAGAGTGATAAAATGGTGAGTGAAAAAGTACCAGCCAATCGGGTCCTAACTACCATGTCACAGGCTGTGTTTGAAAAATGGCAGTTAGGAGCCGATTGGCTGGCATTTTTTCACTCACCATTTAATCACTTTCCAAGCGATGATGCATCTGGCCCCCGATATTGTCATGTTGTCATTCACTTAATAGGCCCTACACACTGGCCGATATTCCTCAAAGATATGAACGATCTCGTGTGTGGAGTCACCAGCGATGAACGATGCACGGCCCCGCGCTCGTTCATCGCTGGTGCCCGTCGGCTGTGCATGCAGGCCAATATGGACGATCTCGTCCATATTTGCCTGCACTTCAATGGAGCCGGGTGACGGGGGAGTGAAGAAACTTCACTCTTCCCGTCACTGCCCCCCCGCCGCCGGGTCACCCGTCGGCCATATCCGCCGTCGGGCAGCTCGGCGGCGGATCTTTATATGTGTAGGGCCCTTTAGTCTCTCCGAAGCCCAATTAAGTTTATCAACTGCTTTTGCCAAACAAGGTAGAATTTGGAGAGTAAGTACCAAGTGTTCTCTGGAGAGAACAGGTGACTATGGAGGTAAATAGTACATAGGTGTATGTTGTTGTGCTTAAATACATGAACGTTTCTCTAAAACCCAGTTTATACCTTGTCTCGATTGCTAAATTGAATAGCTACAAGTAGTTATTGCAGCTACAAATTTTTATTTAGGCTGCCAATGTCTGAAATGCAAATTAAGAACCACAAATGAATAAATGCAAAAACAAGATAAAATCTGGGCACAGACGTTACAATCTGTTCATTCAATCCAATATTAAACAATAAGAAAAAATAACTAAAGAAACAAAATGTGGTGAGATGACAATATATTTATTACAATGGCTGCTTCTTTGTTGGTTTCTTGTAGGCAGGACAATGTCTGTTCATAGGTGCTGTTACTTCTTAGTTTAGGACAGTTCCCCAATCTCCGCCATTACAGTCCAAGTTTTAAGGATATCCTTGCAAAAGCACATGTGACTTGGGACATGTACTAAACAGTGATATAAGTGGAGAGGTGATCCGGTGGAGAAGTTGCCCATTTCAACCAATCATCTGCTCTGTATATTTTGATAGTATGCAAATTATAAATGTTACGTCAATACTGATTGGATGCCATGGGCAACTTCTCCACTGGTTCACTTCTCCACTTTTATCACTGCTTAGTACATCTCCCCATCAGTCAATTTGATTTAACCATCTCAATTCAAGCCTGGATATCCTTAACACTAGACTGTTATGGCGGAGTTTGGGAAACTTTGGTTTAGTAGACCCATTCCTCAGGTGGTTCATGGGATTGGGAGGCTGGTTCTCTTGACCTCAACCAGGGTGAAGACTGGGGGCATAAGCCCTATGCAATGATCACACCCGTTAGTAAGAGAACAGTTCCCTGCTCATTGCATAAGGGGTATAGGTTTTTAGGACAACAAAAGGGCTTGATGTTACCATTATATAGAAATGTGTGTATCTCTCAATATTTATTTTATTTAATCACATTAAAAGCTCTGTTTTTAATTGTCTTCATATAAGCGTGCACCAACACAGAGACTCTCTTTTCCTCCTTTAAAAACCTTGTATAGTACCTTGTATAGTCACATTGACTCTGCGTGCCCCACCAACAACAGATTGTATGTAACAGAATCATATCAATTACATATCATTGGTTCTCATCTGATGTTATGAAATACACAGACTGATAATTATTATCCTGTGTCAAACAAAAAGATTCCCCTTTTGGATACCGAGTATTCACAGGTATATAAACACCTTAGGGGTATATTTACTAACAGTCAATTTTGGTTCTATTTAAAATTGACCTGAATGGAACCATCATCCCCACAAACTTGACTACAGTAGTTGTATTCCAAGGGATCCGGTCTGAAGATTGACACTGTCTAGGTCGACAATGTTTAGGTCAACCACTATAGGTTGACAGTCACTAGGTCGACAGGGTTGGAAGGTTGACAGGGTTTCTAGGTAAGATAACATCTATCTAAAATAGCCGAAAAACATCTCAATTGGTCAAAACAGCCCACAAACACCTTCATTCCTGGGCTAATTTGCATATCCACAATTTCTTTTGTAAATCATTGCTGTGCCTTTTAATGTCATGACTGATGCAGCCAGAGCGCCCCCCACCCCACGTGCTTCTCTCCTCATGTTTTTTTCCCCATCATATTGAAGTTTCAAACAATTCTACATGGAAAAAAAATCAAATAGAACTATTTCTGGTGGTTCTGTTGAAAATGGTGATTTTGAGTTGATTTTAAAATCGACTATTAGTAGATATGGGTTAGGAATTGATGGATTTATTGTAGTTTTATTTGGGTCGATTTTGAGTCGATTTTGACTTTAGTAAATACCTGTTACTCAAAAATGAAAATCGACTGAAACACAAAATCAACTGTTTGTAAATGGTATCCGGACTCTAGGTCGACACACATTACGTCGTCATTGAGTGGGTCGACACAGGAAATAGGTCGACACAACCATTAGGTCGACATGAACAAGGTTGACATGTGAAAACGGTCGACATGAGTTTTTTAAAAAAATAATATTTTTTTTTTTACTTTTTCATACTTTAAGATGCACGTGGGCTACAATTGAGAATGATAACCTGTGCCGAGCGCAGCGGTAGCAGAGCGAGGCACCTTGCGCAAAGCATGGCGAGCGGACACGGTGCACTAATTGGGGTTCCCCGTCACTTTACGAAGAAAACTACACCAAAAAGCCATAAAAAAAGTAATGTCGACCTTTTTCCATGGTCGTGTTGACCCATTTTCTGTGTTGACCTAGTCACTGTCAACCAATAGGTGTTGACCTAATGTGTGTCGACCTAGACACTGATGACCCTGAGTCCCATACCCTTGTAAATATACCCCCCTTGAGTCCTATTGGAGAAAGATACCTTGTCAGGTATTTCTGACCACTCTAGATTTTAGGCCTAATTCAAGGTTGATTGCAAAAGCAAAATCTTCCTCTAATGGGCAAACCCATGTGCACGGGTGTAGTTTAAGTGGCCGGCGGGATCCTGACCGCCGGCATACCAACAGCTGGGTGAGTGCTAATGAACCCCTTGCGGGCTCGCTGCGCTCACCACGCTGCGGGCACGGTGGCGCGCTATGCGTGCTGCGCTATTTATTCTCCCCCCAGGGGGGTCATGGACCTTCAAAAGGGAGAATATGTGTCGGCATGCCGGCGGTCGGGATCCCGGCGCCGGTATGCTGATCGCCGGGATCCCGGCCGGCGGCATACTGAAGACCACTCATGTGCACTGCAGGTGGGGCAGATGTAACATGTGCAGAGAGAGTTAGATTTGGGTGGGTTATATTGTTTCTGTGCAGGGTAAATACTGGCTGCTTTATTTTTACACTGCAATTAAGATTTCAGTTTAAACACCCCCCACCCAAATCTATCTATCTCTGCACATGTTACATCTGCCTCCCCTGCAGTGCACATGGTTTTGCCCAACAGAGGAAGATTTTGCTTTTTGCAATCAACCTTGAATTACCCCCCTTGTGCCTGGTTGCTGGATCGCTGCTGACCCTTGATTGGACTTTATTTCCTTTTAAGGATCTTGATATTGCAATTGTATGACAACCTCTAAAGGAGGGTACACACGGGGAGATTTCTCCCAGAGATGTGTGCTGAGCGAGGGGAGAAAATAAAATCTAAATGCTCACTTCACCCAGGGGTGAAGTGAGCGATCTGATTAGATTTGTCCTGCATGCAGCCAGTCTAGAGTCAGCAATCACAACACGCGGAGCCGTGCATCGCTATGGACTATACACACGGAGCAATGTGTGCTTACTTTCTAATTTAAGCACACATCTCTACGTGTCTACCCCACTTAACTATCCTGTCCTGTCTTTTATTGTAGACCCTATCTAGCATGGAGTTTCTGTACAAGTCTTGGAGTAAAATAGTATTTTATATATTTCAGACCTGGCTTAGACCTGTAGATAAGCACATTTGCGAAACATAAATGTTCCGTTTGGTGCAAAATTGGTGCATTTTGCACGCACACAAGTGGTTATTCCGAGTTGATCGCTAGCTGCATTTGTTCGCAGTGCAGCGATCAGGCTAAAAAGCGGATGTTCTGCACATGCGTATGCAGCGCAATGCGCACGCGCGTCGTACGGCCACAACAAACTATGTAGTTTTGCACAGTGTCTAGCGAAGCATTTCAGTCGCACTGCTGGCCGCAGAGTGATTGACATGAAGTGGGCGTTTCTGCGTGTCAACTCACTGTTTTCAGGGAGTGTTCGAAAAAAAGCAGGCATGCCAGGAAAACGCAGGCGTGGCTGGGCGAACTCCCAGTGGGCGGCGGCATAGCATTTGCACGGCTGCTAAAAACTGCTAGCGAGCGAACAACTCAGAATGACCCCCACAGTTTGGGTCTGTATTCTGAGTTTAGTTAAAAGATAATCCTATATTGGAAAATCAATACAGGCGCTTTAGTATATAAAACCACACTATTAATAATTAAAATGCTGCTCTCAAAAGGTATTCTGTTAACCTAAAGTACCAAAATTATTTATAGACAACTATAATAGAGAGCGCAAAAATATATAATAATAAAAACAATTTATTGTTCTACACAACATATATTTGTATTCAATTGAACATATATATCAGAGCTAGAGAGCCACAACCCAATCAAAAGAGATCCTAGATCATATAATATATACCATATAATTGATATGTAGTATATTGGGATAGAAATGTTAATACAGTCCCTTTCAATTCTGTAGTAATGATGACTCCGGTATTATCCAAATGAAAAAGGAGTTCCTTGATGTCCAAGACAAGTATTAAACAGCTGAGTCCCGGTTATTGTGTAAAGTGCCTATTATGCTGTAAATTTTGCCCATTCGATGGTGCCAGTATTAGTGCAATGATGCGCAATATTTCACCAAAGGAAAAGTACCTTTTACTTCTTTATCAACGTCATTTATAACACCCCTCTGCCGTTGTTAGGGTATATTCTCACCATACGTGCTGTTCCTATTGCCGTGTCCTATTGTGCAAGGACGAAGCGGCTGTAGCGGCTGTGGATGTTTAACGTTGGTGCCCGGTCCTATCGCACAAGGACCAAACGGCACTTGAAGAAGTGGCAGCAAGCCGGGCTGTGAATAACAATCGGTGAGGCGCACCTGTGTCCGCGCTGGCAATCTTTGATATAGCTGGATAAAAATGTCCTGGGTGTGGGGAAAGTGGTATTGCGGCTCTGTATCTCAGATCCTTGACGGGTACTACATATCAATTATATGGGATATATTATATAATCTAGGATCTCTTTTGATTGGGCTGTATTCTGAGTTGCACCTATCTTGCATTTGTGCTTGGAGAAGCAGACAGCGGTGCTGAAGTGTAATCGCAGTACTGGAAGGACAACGCAAGTTAAACATGCTCCTTTGAGATGCGTTTTATTTTGAATTCCGCATAAAATATATGACCTATAAGATATAAACTTTACACCTCCATGTTCTGTTGACGATTACGTTTGTTGTTGCATATTGATGCTCTGAATAAATCTCCACGCTGTAATTGAAGTTGCATGTATATTAAAACGTATGTAACTAGGCATGAAGCATATTACTGTTAGTATTGCACCCAGTGTCAGACTGGCCCACAAGGGTACAGGGGAAACCACCGGTGGGCCCCATTGCCTGGGGGCCCTCCTCCCCTAGTGATCGGGTTCCAGACTCTGCACATGAATTATACATATGTTACCTTATACTGCACAGGACTATAATGTATTCTCTACAGTGCATTGCCAATATTTATCTGGTACATTATCATGCACGCACCAGCAGTATTTATATATTTGTCAAGGGGCCCAGCCCATGCACTCATTAATGGTTAGGCAATCCAATGTAACGGCTGGCCACACCCCCTCTGGAGACTGACCACTAGAGATGTGCACTTGAAATTTTTCGGGTTTTGTGTTTTGGTTTTGGGTTCGGTTCCGCGGCCGTGTTTTGGGTTCGACCGCGTTTTCGCAAAACCTCACCGAATTTTTTTTGTCGGATTCGGGTGTGTTTTGGATTCGGGTGTTTTTTTTAAAAAACACTAAAAAACAGCTTAAATCATAGAATTTGGGGGTCATTTTGATCCCAAAGTATTATTAACCTCAAAAACCATAATTTCCACTCATTTTCAGTCTATTCTGAATACCTCACACCTCACAATATTATTTTTAGTCCTAAAATTTGCACCTAGGTCGCTGGATGACTAAGCTAAGCGACCCTAGTGGCCGACACAAACACCGTGCCCATCTAGGAGTGGCACTGCAGTGTCACGCAGGATGGCCCTTCCAAAAAACACTCCCCAAACAGCACATGACGCAAAGAAAAAAAGAGGCGCAATGAGGTAGCTGTGTGAGTAAGATAAGCGACCCTAGTGGCCGACACAAACACCGGGCCCATCTAGGAGTGGCACTGCAGTGTCACGCAGGATGGCCCTTCCAAAAAACACTCCCCAAACAGCACATGACGCAAAGAAAAAAAGAGGCGCAATGAGGTAGCTGTGTGAGTAAGATAAGCGACCCTAGTGGCCGACACAAACACCGGGCCCATCTAGGAGTGGCACTGCAGTGTCACGCAGGATGGCCCTTCCAAAAAACACTCCTCAAACAGCACATGACGCAAAGAAAAAAAGAGGCGCAATGAGGTAGCTGTGTGAGTAAGATAAGCGACCCTAGTGGCCGACACAAACACCGTGCCCATCTAGGAGTGGCACTGCAGTGTCACGCAGGATGGCCCTTCCAAAAAACCCTCCCCAAACAGCACATGACGCAAAGAAAAAAAGAGGCGCAATGAGGTAGCTGTGTGAGTAAGATAAGCGACCCTAGTGGCCGACACAAACACCGTGCCCATCTAGGAGTGTCACTGCAGTGTCACGCAGGATGGCCCTTCCAAAAAACCCTCCCCAAACAGCACATGACGCAAAGAAAAAAAGAGGCGCAATGAGGTAGCTGTGTGAGTAAGATAAGCGACCCTAGTGGCCGACACAAACACCGTGCCCATCTAGGAGTGGCACTGCAGTGTCACGCAGGATGGCCCTTCCAAAAAACCCTCCCCAAACAGCACATGACGCAAAGAAAAAAAGAGGCGCAATGAGGTAGCTGTGTGAGTAAGATAAGCGACCCTAGTGGCCGACACAAACACCGTGCCCATCTAGGAGTGGCACTGCAGTGTCACGCAGGATGGCCCTTCCAAAAAACACTCCCCAAACAGCACATGACGCAAAGAAAAAAAGAGGCGCAATGAGGTAGCTGTGTGAGTAAGATAAGCGACCCTAGTGGCCGACACAAACACCGGGCCCATCTAGGAGTGGCACTGCAGTGTCACGCAGGATGGCCCTTCCAAAAAACACTCCCCAAACAGCACATGACGCAAAGAAAAAAAGAGGCGCAATGAGGTAGCTGTGTGAGTAAGATAAGCGACCCTAGTGGCCGACACAAACACCGGGCCCATCTAGGAGTGGCACTGCAGTGTCACGCAGGATGGCCCTTCCAAAAAACATTCCACAAACAGCACATGACGCAAAGAAAAATTAAAGAAAAAAGAGGTGCAAGATGGAATTGTCCTTGGGCCCTCCCACCCACCCTTATGTTGTATAAACAGGACATGCACACTTTAACCAATCCATCATTTCAGTGACAGGGTCTGCCACACGACTGTGACTGATATGACGGGTTGGTTTGGACCCCCACCAAAAAAGAAGCAATTAATCTCTCCTTGCACAAACTGGCTCTACAGAGGCAAGATGTCCACCTCATCATCATCCTCCGATATATCACCGTGTACATCCCCCTCCTCACAGATTATCAATTCGTCCCCACTGGAATCCACCATCTCAGCTCCCTGTGTACTTTGTGGAGGCAATTGCTGCTGGTCAATGTCTCCACGGAGGAATTGATTATAATTCATTTTAATGAACATCATCTTCTCCACATTTTCTGGATGTAACCTCGTACGCCGATTGCTGACAAGGTGAGCGGCGGCACTAAACACTCTTTCGGAGTACACACTTGTGGGAGGGCAACTTAGGTAGAATAAAGCCAGTTTGTGCAAGGGCCTCCAAATTGCCTCTTTTTCCTGCCAGTATAAGTACGGACTGTGTGACGTGCCTACTTGGATGCGGTCACTCATATAATCCTCCACCATTCTTTCAATGGTGAGAGAATCATATGCAGTGACAGTAGACGACATGTCCGTAATCGTTGTCAGGTCCTTCAGTCCGGACCAGATGTCAGCATCAGCAGTCGCTCCAGACTGCCCTGCATCACCGCCAGCGGGTGGGCTCGGAATTCTGAGCCTTTTCCTCGCACCCCCAGTTGCGGGAGAATGTGAAGGAGGAGATGTTGACAGGTCGCGTTCCGCTTGTCTTGACAATTTTGTCACCAGCATGTCTTTGCACCCCAGCAGACTTGTGTCTGCCAGAAAGAGAGATCCAAGGTAGGCTTTAAATCTAGGATCGAGCACGGTGGCCAAAATGTAGTGCTCTGATTTCAACAGATTGACCACCCGTGAATCCTTGTTAAGCGAATTAAGGGC
This sequence comes from Pseudophryne corroboree, assembly GCF_028390025.1. NCBI lineage: Eukaryota > Metazoa > Chordata > Amphibia > Anura > Myobatrachidae > Pseudophryne > Pseudophryne corroboree. The sequence continues at coordinate 32,123,257 of NC_086453.1, forward strand.
TCCATCCACAAGTCCCACATGCCTAGCGGAATCGCTCCGTGTTAGCTCCTCCTTCAATGTCTCCAGCTTCTTCTGCAAAAGCCTGATGAGGGGAATGACCTGACTCAGGATGGCAGTGTCTGAACTGACTTCACGTGTGGCAAGTTCAAAGGGCATCAGAACCTTGCACAACGTTGAAATCATTCTCCACTGCGCTTGAGACAGGTGCATTCCACCTCCTATATCGTGCTCAATTGTATAGGCTTGAATGGCCTTTTGCTGCTCCTCCAACCTCTGAAGCATATAGAGGGTTGAATTCCACCTCGTTACCACTTCTTGCTTCAGATGATGGCAGAGCAGGTTCAGTAGTTTTTGGTGGTGCTCCAGTCTTCTGTACGTGGTGCCTGTACGCCGAAAGTGTCCCGCAATTCTTCTGGCCACCGACAGCATCTCTTGCACGCCCCTGTCGTTTTTTAAAAAATTCTGCACCACCAAATTCAAGGTATGTGCAAAACATGGGACGTGCTGGAATTTGCCCATATTTAATGCACACACAATATTGCTGGCGTTGTCCGATGCCACAAATCCACAGGAGAGTCCAATTGGGGTAAGCCATTCCGCGATGATCTTCCTCAGTTGCCGTAAGAGGTTTTCAGCTGTGTGCGTATTCTGGAAAGCGGTGATACAAAGCGTAGCCTGCCTAGGAAAGAGTTGGCGTTTGCGAGATGCTGCTACTGGTGCCGCCGCTGCTGTTCTTGCGGCGGGAGTCCATACATCTACCCAGTGGGCTGTCACAGTCATATAGTCCTGACCCTGCCCTGCTCCACTTGTCCACATGTCCGTGGATAAGTGGACATTGGGTACAACTGCATTTTTTAGGACACTGGTGAGTCTTTTTCTGACGTCCGTGTACATTCTCGGTATCGTCTGCCTAGAGAAGTGGAACCTAGATGGTATTTGGTAACGGGGGCACACTGCCTCAATAAATTGTCTAGTTCCCTGTGAACTAACGGCGGATACCGGACGCACGTCTAACACCAACATAGTTGTCAAGGCCTCAGTTATCCGCTTTGCAGCAGGATGACTGCTGTGATATTTCATCTTCCTCGCAAAGGACTGTTGGACAGTCAATTGCTTACTGGAAGTAGTACAAGTGGGCTTACGACTTCCCCTCTGGGATGACCATCGACTCCCAGCAGCAACAACAGCAGCGCCAGTAGCAGTAGGCGTTACACGCAAGGATGCATCGGAGGAATCCCAGGCAGGAGAGGACTCGTCAGAATTGCCAGTGACATGGCCTGCAGGACTATTGGCATTCCTGGGGAAGGAGGAAATTGACACTGAGGGAGTTGGTGGGGTGGTTTGCGTGAGCTTGGTTACAAGAGGAAGGGATTTACTGGTCAGTGGACTGCTTCCGCTGTCGCCCAAAGTTTTTGAACTTGTCACTGACTTATTATGAATGCGCTGCAGGTGACGTATAAGGGAGGATGTTCCGAGGTGGTTAACGTCCTTACCCCTACTTATTACAGCTTGACAAAGGCAACACACGGCTTGACACCTGTTGTCCGCTTTTCTGTTGAAATACCTCCACACTGAAGAGCTGATTTTTTTGGTATTTTCACCAGGCATGTCAACGGCCATATTCCTCCCACGGACAACAGGTGTCTCCCCGGGTGCCAGACTTAAACAAACCACCTCACCATCAGAATCCTCCTGGTCAATTTCCTCCCCAGCGCCAGCAACACCCATATCCTCCTCATCCTGGTGTACTTCAACACTGACATCTTCAATCTGACTATCAGGAACTGGACTGCGGGTGCTCCTTCCAGCACTTGCAGGGGGCGTGCAAATGGTGGAAGGCGCATGCTCTTCACGTCCAGTGTTGGGAAGGACAGGCATCGCAACCGACACAATTGGACTCTCCTTGTGGATTTGGGATTTCAAAGAACGCACAGTTCTTTGCGGTGCTTTTGCCAGCTTGAGTCTTTTCAGTTTTCTAGCGAGAGGCTGAGTGCTTCCATCCTCATGTGAAGCTGAACCACTAGCCATGAACATAGGCCAGGGCCTCAGCCGTTCCTTGCCACTCCGTGTGGTAAATGGCATATTGGCAAGTTTACGCTTCTCCTCCGACAATTTTATTTTAGGTTTTGGAGTCCTTTTTTTACTGATATTTGGTGTTTTGGATTTGACATGCTCTGTACTATGACATTGGGCATCGGCCTTGGCAGACGACGTTGCTGGCATTTCATCGTCTCGGCCATGACTAGTGGCAGCAGCTTCAGCACGAGGTGGAAGTGGATCTTGATCTTTCCCTAATTTTGGAACCTCAACATTTTTGTTCTCCATATTTTAATAGGCACAACTAAAAGGCACCTCAGGTAAACAATGGAGATGGATGGATACTAGTATACTTATGGATGGACTGCCGAGTGCCGACACAGAGGTAGCTACAGCCGTGGACTACCGTACTGTGTCTGCTGCTAATATAGACTGGATGATAATGAGATGAAATCAATATATATATATGTATGTATATATAATATCACTAGTACTGCAGCCGGACAGGTAGATAATATATTTATTAGGTAATGATGACTGATGACGGACCTGCTGGACACTGTCAGCTCAGCAGTACCGCAGACTGCTACAGTAAGCTACTATACTATAGTAGTATGTACAAAGAAGAAAGAAAAAAAAAACCACGGGTAGGTGGTATACAATTATGGATGGACTGCCGAGTGCCGACACAGAGGTAGCTACAGCCGTGGACTAACGTACTGTGTCTGCTGCTAATATAGACTGGATGATTGATAATGAGATGAAATCAATATATATATATGTATGTATATATAATATCACTAGTACTGCAGCCGGACAGGTAGATAATATATTTATTAGGTAATGATGACTGATGACGGACCTGCTGGACACTGTCAGCTCAGCAGCACCGCAGACTGCTACAGTAAGCTACTATACTATAGTAGTATGTACAAAGAAGAAAGAAAAAAAAAAAACACGGGTAGGTGGTATACAATTATGGATGGACTGCCGAGTGCCGACACAGAGGTAGCTACAGCCAAGGACTAACGTACTGTGTCTGCTGCTAATATAGACTGGATGATTGATAATGAGATGAAATCAATATATATATGTATGTATATATAATATCACTAGTACTGCAGCCGGACAGGTAGATAATATATTTATTAGGTAATGATGACTGATGACGGACCTGCTGGACACTGTCAGCTCAGCAGCACCGCAGACTGCTACAGTAAGCTACTATACTCTATAGTAGTATGTACAAAGAAGAAAGAAAAAAAAAAACCACGGGTAGGTGGTATACAATTATGGATGGACTGCCGAGTGCCGACACAGAGGTAGCTACAGCCGTGGACTAACGTACTGTGTCTGCTGCTAATATAGACTGGATGATTGATAATGAGATGAAATCAATATATATATATGTATGTATATATAATATCACTAGTACTGCAGCCGGACAGGTAGATAATATATTTATTAGGAAATGATGACTGATGACGGACCTGCTGGACACTGTCAGCTCAGCAGCACCGCAGACTGCTACAGTAAGCTACTATACTATAGTAGTATGTACAAAGAAGAAAGAAAAAAAAAACCACGGGTAGGTGGTATACAATTATGGATGGACTGCCGAGTGCCGACACAGAGGTAGCTACAGCCGTGGACTAACATACTGTGTCTGCTGCTAATATAGACTGGATGATTGATAATGAGATGAAATCAATATATATATATGTATGTATATATAATATCACTAGTACTGCAGCCGGACAGGTAGATAATATATTTATTAGGTAATGATGACTGATGACGGACCTGCTGGACACTGTCAGCTCAGCAGCACCGCAGACTGCTACAGTAAGCTACTATACTCTATAGTAGTATGTACAAAGAAGAAAGAAAAAAAAAACCACGGGTAGGTGGTATACAATTATGGATGGACTGCCGAGTGCCGACACAGAGGTAGCTACAGCCGTGGACTAACGTACTGTGTCTGCTGCTAATATAGAGTCTAGACTGGATGATAAATTATTGATAATGAGATGAAATCAATATAATATCACTAGTACTGCAGCCGGACAGGTACTATATATATATTTATTATGTAATGACTGATGACGGACCTGCTGGACACTGTCAGGTCAGCACAGCACCGCAGACTGCTACAGTAAGCTACTATAGTAGTATGTATAAAGAAGAATGAAAAAAAAAAAAACACGGGTAGGTGGTATACAATATTACATATATATATATATATATATATATATTATATACAATTATATATATATATATATATATATATATATATATTAAACTGGTGGTGATTGATTATTAAACTGGTGGTCACTTCAGGTCACGTTGCAACTTGCAACTAGTACTCCGAGGCCTAAGCAGACAATCACAAAATATATTATTATACTGGTGGTCAGTGTGGTCACAACAATGGCAGTGTGGCACTGACTCTGGCAGCAAAAGTGTGCACTGTACGTTATATGTACTCCTGAGTCCTGCTCTCAGACTCTAACTGCTCCCCACTGTCAGTGTCTCCCCCACAAGTCAGATAATACACTTACAGTCACACTATCTATTATCTAATCTAGTATAAAATATCACTTCAGCAGCAAGTAGTATAGTAGTATACAGTATAGTAGTACTCCTCCAGTAATAATGCTCCCCAAAATACTGTGTCTCTCTCTTCTCTAAACGGAGAGGACGCCAGCCACGTCCTCTCCCTATGACTCTCAATGCACGTGTGAAAATGGCGGCGACGCGCGGCTCCTTATATAGAATCCGAGTCTCGCGATAGAATCCGAGCCTCGCGAGAATCCGACAGCGTGATGATGACGTTCGGGCGCGCTCGGGTTAGCCGAGCAAGGCGGGAAGATCCGAGCCTGCTCGGACCCGTGTAAAAAACCTGAAGTTCGGGCGGGTTCGGATTCAGAGGAACCGAACCCGCTCATCTCTACTGACCACACCCCTAAACATGGGCCCCTACCAATGCATTCCCCCGGTGGGCCCTACATGCCCCAGTCCGACACTGAGTGCACCTCTCTTGTGCACCATTTGTGTGAGCTGGCCTACTAAGGGGCCTGATTATCACGCATCACATGGTCCATGCGATCTGGGCGTGATATTACTGGGAAAATGTATTACTGAGCAACCACAGGCACGGGGCTCTGAGAAGAGCACATTCTTATGATGTGGTCAGAGTGGTGATGGGACTCCTGCGCTTGCGTGGTCCAGCTGACCATGCGTGCACGGTGGGCACTGATGAGGAGGGTTCTGGGGGTACCCTCTCCTAGCTTATTATGCGATGGGCAGCCCATAGGCTAGAGCAGATGCCAGTCTGCGGCTACAGGCGGGAATGGAGGGATTGCAGAAGATATCGGAGATATCTGGTGCCGTCCTTTCTTCATACATTAGGGAGATACTAAATATTTGCAGTTACACCCAGAAAACCCAAATATTTGATGATAAATTGGACTCAGTCTAAAGATGAATACACAATGGGCGATGTGCTCCGTGAGCAGCATCGCCTAGTGTGTCCGCTCCCGGCTCAGGGCGCCCGACGGCGGGCATACACGCTGCGCGATTTCGCTAGAGATATCGCACAGTGATGTCATGCTGCGGCCGGGCTGTACATGCAGCTTTGGACGATGAGTCCAAATTGAGATGCGTGTACGACCGACACCGCGGGTCATTAACGACCCGTAGGGCTGTACATAGGCTGTCGTCAGCTGCATACACACTGGGTGATATAGTAAACGATATTGCTCAGGAGGGGGAAAATGAGCGATATATTTTACTGTATCTCTAAATGTGTATGCACCTTAAGTCTTTGGGCCTAATTCAGACCTGAAAACACACAGCAGCGATCAAGACTGAACTACGCATGCGCCAGCACCGCAGTGCGCCAGCGCATGCCAGACAGCTTACGGCTGTCTTAGCCCTGCGATCGCCACTGCCTGATTGACAGGCAGAGGCGGTCGCTGAGTGGGAGGGGGCGGGTCAGCAGCGTTTTGCTGCCATTTAGGGGGAACAGTCTGGGCTACGCAGGCGTGCCTGGACCGTTGGGGGGGGCGGGCCGCAGCAGCTGCGTGATGTCACACGCAGCCGCTGCGACCCTCACAGCGTTGAGTAGCTCCCTGCCAGCGTGCAGGAGCTGCGCTGGCAGGGAGTTACTCCTCAAGTACAAAAGCATCGCTGCTGTGCGATGCTTTTGTACCGGTGCGACGGGGCAGGGACTGACATGCGTGGTGGACTAGCCCTGTGCTGGGCGTCCCCCCACATGTCTGTGTGTCTGATCGTAGATGTGCTAAATTTAGCACATCTACGGTCAGGTCTAAATTAGGTCCTTCGTCAGATATTACACCATCCTGTTTTTGTTTTTTATGTTTGTTTTAAGTTCATCTTAAACCTCAGCGCCCTCATCCATTGATTTCAGGGGGTCATTCCGAGTTGATCCCTAGCTGCATTCGGTCGCTGTGCAGCAATGAGGCAAAAAAATGGCACTTCTGCGCATGCGTATGCGGCGCAATGCGCACGCGTGTTGTACTATTACAACGAACGATGTCGTTTCACACAGGGTCTAGCGAAGCTTTTCAGTCGCACTGGCTGCTGCAGAGTGATTGACAGGAAGTGGGCATTTCTGGGTGGCAACTGACCGTTTTCAGGGAGTGTTCGGAAAAACGCAGGTGTGGCTGGGCGGGTTTGTGACGTCAAAACAGGAACTGAACAGTCCGAAGTGATCGCAAGCGCTGAGTAGGTTTTGAGCTACTCTGAAACTACACAAAAAAACTTTGTAACCGCTCTGCAATCCTTTCGTTCGCACTTCTGCTAAGCTAAAATACACTCCCAGTGGGCGGCGGCATAGCGTTTGCATGGCTGCTAAAAACTGCTAGCGAGCTAACAACTCGGAATGACCCCCTCAGTCACATCTAAAATATTCTGATTTTGCTGTCCGTGCAGGTGGTGCTGAAGTCAGATAGAGGAAATGGATGTGTCATGTAGGTTTCTACCTTTACAAACCTTCCTCTGGTGGCAAAATAGGAGATTCTGGCCCCATTTCTGTTGTTGTTCTTGTTGTTATTATTATTAATATCCTTTATATAATGCCACAAGGGGTCCACAGAGCCTTACAAAGTACAGAAACAGAAACTGTCCGAACAAGACAAAGTGACTTACAGTACAGAACGTTGCAGGACATGGAGAAGGTTTATAAACATTTCCGCATCAGCGGTCTGAGGGCCTCATTCAGGTTTGTTAGCAACCAAAAAAAGCACACTAATGGGCATGACCATGCTGCACTGTAGGTGGGGCAGATGTAACATGTGCAAGGTGGGGTGTGTTCAAACTGAAATCTAAACTTGGCATTTTCGGAGGGGGGGGGGCACTGGCTACAAATGCGATCTATAGTCCATAGGCTACAAAGGGCTACCACCAGTTTCATATGACGGTGGCTGCGGGGACCGAATTCCAGATATTCGTAAATCTGGCAGTATCGCATCCCCAGGGCTTGATTAACCAATAGGCTGATTAGGCTGCAGCATGGAGTGCTGGGTTCTGTGGGGGGAGGGGAGGGCGCAGTGCCGGCACAATAAATTGTGCTGGGATGGGAGCGATTCCTAGTGCCACTGGAGTTGGGGCTGACCGAGGCTGTGAATGATGCCACTGACACCATTGCCAGCACTGCTAGGGTGGTAAGTGGAAATATGAATGGAGCCTGTTACAGATTTGTAGCTGAATGTGAGCAAATAAATTGGTGGTTGGTAAGGGTGGTGGTGTTGTTGGGGGGGGGGGGGCACTTCTGTATTAGCGTAGGGTGGCTGGAACCCTTAATCTATTAAAACCCTTAATTAAACCTATGGGGGATGTGGCTGCCCGCGGGAATGGACTTGGAGGGATTGCTGCAGGTATCCACTTCACTAGGGAATCTGGCGGGCTCCGGGATCCTGGTGTCTGGAAGGGCTCCCAGGCATTCCGCAAGAAAGTAGGCAAGTATGATCAGGAGTAATGATCTGCCTACAGCTCACATGCGGTGTGTGTGGACAATGATGTAGAACAGATGGGAGGGTTCCTGCCTTCCGTTTCTTTTCTGCTTACTACAGGCATACAAGTTAGAGATGGGGCAGTTCCCATTTAGAGTGGAATTATGGTGGAATATCCCATCCACCTGGACAGCAGAGCAGCGGTGAGCAGGTGCAGGAAACATCTGCCCTGGCATGTACAACATTCATAGGGAGAAGAACTTGGCATGGGTGGTTCAGCCCATTGGTCACGGCCCTATGAAACACAGCTATGCCCCCTTATCGTGGCAGATGCTGGGAAGTATTGCACCTTGTGGGTTGAACATGAGCCCAATTGCAAGTTGTTGCCAGAACTGAGAGCACACAAGTACGAGGAATGCATTGTTGTGCACATTTCTATCACATCCGCACTTCTGGAGGGGCATAACCAGGCTGTAATGGGATATCTGTCATGGTTTGGGGTTCAGCGCCTTGATACTTACAGGGACACTGTCGCTCACAGCTCTGCTTGGGGTCTGCCACTATCCGCTACTCCTCTGGGTCTCCTCCAGCTTCCCAGTCGATGATCTCCCACATTTAGCTGCTGGTGGTTCCATGGTATGGGTACCGCCATTTTGGGAAAGTCACTTGATCACATCTCCACCAACAGAATCATTCCTTGTGCTCAGCTGATGCTAGAAACCAGTGGGAATATAAAAGACCCTTCCTGGACAGTGGGCACTTGCCAGTGCAACGTTACATCTACTGACAACAGTTTGGCTCAGCGGAACTCAGTGCCAGTTAACTACAGTGCTCCCGCACTGCTTCCAGTCTGCCCTATTATTACGCTTACCGGTTCCAGACCTGTTACCTGTATGCATTACCGGTCCAAACCCGGTTATTCTAATACACTTTACCGGTCTCATCCCAGTTTCAGATACATATTGCCGGTCCCCGCTCGGTTCCTGCTGCTCATTACCAGTTCCAGCCCGGTTACCTAATAACTAGATCCTATCTCGTTGTACTCTCAAGTCTCTCAGCCCTCAGCCTTCCTATCCAGTGCACAGTAATCTCCCTTACACTAACTTCATGCGGAGAAACCTAATAAGGCCTCCCAGTTTTCTACATGTAGCCTCCAGTCCAACTCCTACCGTAATCTCTAGTCCAGGTACAGAAAATTCCCCCCTACTGGGAGCATTGTCTTATAGGCAAAGTTGTTGGCCTTTTCCAAGCATATCTTCTGCACTGCGTATAGGGCAGGTGCAATTGCACACTGATGATGATCACTAGCGGCAAACCAGGCACACACATAGGGAATCACTGCGAAATGCCCGAAATTCTGCGAGAATCCGTCGGTATATACTGAAGATCCTACATCTGCATGTAGAAGCCCATCCCACCCACTGCTATTCCATTCACAGCTATCATCACTTGTATCCGCTCCATGCTGGGTGCAAAAGATCCATCTGGCTCAGGCATCCCATCTCTTTCCACATGCTATGATCAAGCTGGGATGTTGGCCAACATGCCCACAACGCTCTCATATTACCCCCACTAGAAGAGACAGTTTCCATGCGATCGCATGGTCACCACTCAGTTACCGCACAAGGACCAGCCAGTTCACAGAAAGTGAGGTCCGTTGACAGACACTAGCGATCCTGTGTGCATGTGCACATTAGTCCTTTTCTTCCTTTGGCGTATGCTGTAACCCATGAGGTGCATCCGCAAACCCACTTGCGTCTGAATTGGGCCTAGTGTATGCTTCTAACCAACCAGAAAATCAGAATTTACCACACACTTACCTACATCTGAGGTTTGGAAAAATCGTGTGTCTCCGGCAGGACCCGGGTGAGAAGGCAAGAGTGATTTACCACTACTCACTAAAGACATTTTTATAATTATTACATTTTATTATTAAGACACCACAAGTGGTTTGCAGCGCCGTACACACGGCAACAGTAGGACAGTACAGGGTGCACAGAACATTGCATTACATTACAAGAACCAAAACATAAGCACAGCACAGGTAACAATGAGCACCACAATTCTCAGTACACACTACAGCCGGGAAGCACGGTGAGTGAGGGAGTAATCAGTGAAGGGTGGAACCTGTCTCCAATAGCGACGGCACGACTAGTCGGAGTAGAGCCACTGGGATAGACGACCGGCTATGAGCGAGAGGAATTCCGGGATAAATGGCCACTGAGTAGGTGGAGGCTTCGTTGAAGTGTTGAAGAAGAGGGCGTAGAGAACAGGAGAGAGAAGAACCCTGCTCCTAGGGGCTTACAATCTAGGGGAAAAGGAAGACAAACAGACGACGTGAGGTGAGAGCAAGTAGATGGGGACCTGAGGGCAGGAAGTAAGTGAGGTAGAGATGGCAGAGGTAGGAGGTTGGGTTGAGTGACCAGTAGGAGGGTGGGTTGAGTGACCAGTAGGAGGGTGGGTTGAGTGACCAGTAGGAGGGTGGGTTGAGTGACCAGTAGGAGGTTGGGTTGAGTGACCAGTAGGAGGTTGGGTTGAGTGACCAGTAGGAGGGTGGGTTGAGTGACCAGTAGGAGGTTGGGTTGAGTGACCAGTAGGAGGGTGGGTTGAGTGACCAGTAGGAGGGTGGGTTGAGTGACCAGTAGGAGGTTGGGTTGAGTGACCAGGTGACAAGGTTATATGGTGGAAGGGTATGCTTTAATGAACTGGTGTGTTTGCAGTACACGTTTGAAGCTGTGCAAGGTTGGGGAGAGGCTGATAGAGAATGGGGGCAGCATGGGCTTAATCTTGGATTCAAGATCAAAGTTCCAACCAGCAAGAGACTGATACCCATGTATCACTCATAATTGCATTAATCAATGCCGCCCACAGAGAAATTTTAAATGTTTCATTTTCGGACAAAATCATCTTGGATTGAGGAGCAACATAAAAACTCGTACAGATGCCTATAAGACAGATTTTGATCCCTAAAAGCGTATTTAATGCAACTGGGAAGGAAAGCAGGAGAGAGCTGTCCAGCGATTACAAGAGCAGTTTGCAGATCTTTCACTCTGAGGGATAATTGACCGTCTACTTCATAAACACCCTACGGGCATAGTGACCAGCCTGGCGTACGTGCTTGTAGGTGGTCTCAGCAGACCTGTTTACAAGGTAAAGAAACAGCAGCTGTATCCTGGCCCGGGCAGAGATCTGTCGCCTTCAGCAGTTTTCTGCTAGAACCTGTTGTTGCCGAATAAAATCCACACATTTCCCAGCAGGTGTTGGGTCGTAAATTAGGGACAGACAAGAGGCTGCCTTCCAACTGCTCCTCTTACCTCTCTAATGGTACTTTCCAAATGGGTCTGATCTATAGATCGGGACCTTTAAATAATTCACACCTGTAGGATGATTTAGTGTGATTTACTCTTTGTGTAGGTGTGAATAATAAGTTCTGCATTATGATTATTGGTAGCCAAAGGCTTATGCTGTACAGATATAGATGAACGTGTGATGAAAAAATTAAAGTGTCATCTGTTTCCAAAAACACGTAAAGGGCGCCTTTGTTGTAACATGGGATATTGGATTAGTGCAGCAGATGGGAAAACACTATAGAACTTTCCGAAGACATCAGAAAATAAATCATAGGACAGATCAGCACCTCGGGATGGGTTGGGTGGATAAAGGCTCATTTGGCGTAGCGCGCAGGACTGGCTATACGCAAGGTGCAGGAGATGTGGCAGGACACATGGCCGTCACCGGCATCCTGACAATGAGCATGTCGACAGGGGAAGGGGTAATAATAATTACCCCTCCCCTGTCCCTTACACTAACCTGCCTGGGGTGGTGGCTAGGATGGTTCTGGTATGAATGGTCGGCCATATTAAGTTCGATATTCATTAGGTCGACCACTATTGAACATAAAAATGGTCGACATGGATTTTTCAACTGTTTTTGGTGTCATTTTTTCCCCGTAACATGACCAGGAACCCCAATTAGTGTACCGCGTCCCCTTGCATGGCTCGCTTCACCATGCAAGGGGACACGGTATACTAATGCACTTTGCACCTTGTGTATAGCCAGTTCTGCACGCTAGATTACTATTCCCATTCGTAGTCCACGTGGATGATAAGTATAAAAAAGTTAAAAATCTATTTGTTTGTTTTTTTAAAAAAAGGCCATGTCGACCTTTTCATGTGTCGACCATCCAAACGGATACCGGCTAGGACTAAGACTTGAGGGGTGGCAGCTATTGCAAACCACCCCTACTGTCTAACCCTAACCCCCCTCCCGATACAGTGACCCTGATACTTACCTTCGGCATGTCGGCAGTTGGTGTACCGGCACTGGGTTTCCGAGTGGTGTTGGGATTCTGACATCAGTCACATGACTACCGGCATCCTGGCTGCAAGGATGGTAACTGCATCCCATTCAAATCAATACATACATCAGTTGCTTTCCCCTTTAAAGGGAAGAATAAAAATATGCTTTATAGCTGCAGACCGATTGCTAATATTACTTTAATACTGATAATAGATCACATCATCTGCATTACTGAGCACCCGGGCTCCTGACACTGAAGGGGAGTTGGCATTTTGGCGTCACCCCTCGTAGGGTGACATCCAGGTGTGGCCCACAAACCCCCCAAAGTGACGCCTTTGCTATAGTATTAGTATAAGTGGGTGGGAGTTAGACACAATCAGCAAATCAGAAGCAGCTGTTGGTCATCCTCTTCATCATCAGTTCATTATTTGCCCCATGGGTCAAGTACTCACAAGTGATCCACCTCCAGACAGGTGCATAAACGCCTTCCGTGTGGTCATTTTGTGGGATGGGCTGCTATTGGATAGGTGTGGTCATCAGTTGGGTGTGTGCTGTCCCACAAAGGACATTACATAATATTATACTATCAACTATTTGCATGTGGACATTTTGACCCTGTGGACCACTTAACTGTCAACATTTTTACCCTGTCTGTCGACTACCAAGTGTTCAGGGTCGGCAACAGAATTCTTGGGGCCCGGTACAGTTATATCTCTGGGGCCCCTCCCACCCCACCAGAATTCTTGGGGCCTGGTACAGTGATATCTTTGGGGCCCCTTCCACCCCACCAGAATTCTTGGGGCCCGGTACAGTGATATCTCTGGAGCCCCTCTCACCCCACCAGAATTCTTGGGGCCTGGTACAGTGATATCTTTGGGGCCCCTTCCACCCCACCAGAAGAGGCCGGTGCAGGGCACGGGAATCCTGGTCAGCGGAGCTGCTGCCATGTCCCGTAACTGCCTGCAACAGAAGCTGGACCCGGAAGAGAGAGCACACAGTCACTGTGTCCCTCTGAGGCTGTGCCCAAACCGCCTACAGCTCGCTGCCATATTTGGACAAGATGGCTCGCATCCCTGCCGGGCACAGAGTGGCATATCCTTGGGGCCCCTCTGATCCTTGGGGCCTGGTACAGGTGGCCCTTTGACCCCCCCCCCCATGTCGCCGGCCCTGCCGGTGTTGACTGTTTGTCTATGTCCTGTCTTTGTACTGCTGGGCCTTTATTTCACATCTATTCAGAGGTCCAAACTGACATCTGTTTGTGATAATACGTAAATGCTACATTCAGACTTCCCCTTGTGTACAAGCATGTGCCCGCATGTGAAAGTACCGAGATGCCCACTGTATGCACCCCTGTATGCAGTAACACCACCGTTTGTTCTAAACCAGGGCTGGCCAAACCGGTTCTCGAGATCTACCAACAGTTCATGTTTTCCAGGCCTCCTAGAGATCTGTAGAATGGTCAGTTAGGAATGAATGCAGCACATCTTAATTAGTAATGACTGCACCTGTGTACCAGCCAAGTGGTCTGGAAAATGTGAACTGTTGGTAGATCTCGAGGACTGGTTTGGCCAGCTCTGGTCTAGACAGTCCACCATCGGTGCATTATCACAGGCATCATCGACCCTTGTACCCACCCTATCGCTGCTGCAGTTTTAACATCGGTACATGGCCTCTGTAGAGGCGGCTCAGAAGTGGCTATGCGTCATGCACTGGCACGCCGTGACACTCCCGTAATACGCCCATCAGAGGGCTCCATTTCTCACACTCTCTGAATCCAACACAACAGCACCTTTGTGCGTACCCTCAGAGTAACACATGTGCGGGTTTTCAGGATTTTTCATGCATGCATATTAGCAAATAATTGCTCCAGTACATGACTATTGGCATTGCAAAATAAGTGAGGTACAAATTAAGTCACCTGTGCTCAAGTATGTCTATCCTTAAACTTGGAGGGTTGGTGTGCCTTGAGGACCTTGGTTGGAAAACCCGCTATATCACATAAAGCATGACAGTCTCATAGCTATAATGCAGAGGTTCTCAAACTCGGTCCTCGGGGGCCCACACAGTGCATGTTTTGCAGGTCTCCTCACAGAATCGCAAGTGAAATAATTAGCTGCGGAGGGATGGTTAGGTTTATGCTGCTGGGAGGGGGGTTTAGGATTAGGAGGGTAGCATGCTTACCCTTCCCTGTCGGGATTCTAAACATCGGGATGCCACTGTCAGTATTCTGACTGCCGGCATCCTGAACACCGTATATCAGTCTCAACCCATATATTTGATATCTGTTAGGAAAGTACATTTATGAAAAGTTTATGACCCCATCACTGCACTTCTATATAAAAAGAAAAAAGAAGGAACAGAATAGTATACTTCCTGCTTTCAGAATCTCTCTGGGAGAAGCCTGGAGAGGAAACGCAGGTGGCCAGTGATGTGGGCAGGAAAATGCCGCTAATTGCATGTACATGAATAGGGGTGGGGCCTACATGATGCAGATATCATAGAATCACATCACTAGGCCCCCTTCAGGTTTTATTCTACCCATCCTGCCCACTTCTCCAGAAAGTGGACAGAATGCGGGAGTTGTACCCACTTTTCTGGGAGCCTGCTGGAAAAATTGGCGTAGGAGCAGTACTGTGCCTCTTCCATTGGTATAGGAGCAGTACTGTGCCTCTTTCATTGGTATAGGAGCAGTACTGTGCCTCTTCCATTGGTGTAGGAGCAGTACTGTGCCTCTTCCATTGGCGTAGGATCAGTACTGTGCCTCTTCCATTGGCGTAGGAGCAGTACTGTGCCTCTTCCATTGGTATAGGAGCAGTACTGCGCCTCTTCCATTGGCGTAGGAGCAGTACTGTGCCTCTTCCATTGGTGTAGGAGCAGTACTGTGCCTCTTCAATTGGTGTAAGAGCAGTACTGTGCCTCTTCCATCGGCGTAGGAGCAGTACTGTGCCTCTTCCATCGGTGTAGGAGCGGTACTGTGCCTTTTCCATTGGCGTAGGAGCAGTACTGTGCCTCTTACATTGGTGTAGGAGCAGTACTGTGCCTCTTCCATTGGTGTAGGAGCAGTACTGTGCCTCTTCCATTGGCATAGGAGCAGTACTGTGCCTCTTCCATTGGTGTAGGAGCAGTACTGTGCCTCTTCCATTGGCGTAGGAGCAGAACTGTGCCTCTTCCATTGGCGTAGGAGCAGCACCGTGCCTCTTCCATTGGCATAGGAGCAGTACTGTGCCTCTTCCATTGGTGTAGGAGCAGTACTGTGTCTCTTCCATAGGCGTAGGAGCAGTACTGTGCCCCTTCCATTGGCATAGGAGCAGTACTGTGCCTCTTCCATTGGCGTAGGAGCAGTACTGTGCCTCTTCCATCGGCGTAGGAGCAGTACTGTGCCTCTTCCATCGGCGTAGGAGCAGTACTGTGCCTCTTCCACTGGCGTAGGAGCAGCACCGTGCCTCTTCCATTGGCATAGGAGCAGTACTGTGCCTCTTCCATTGGTGTAGGAGCAGTACTGTGTCTCTTCCATTAGCGTAGGAGCAGTACTGTGCCCCTTCCATTGGCATAGGAGCAGTACTGTGCCTCTTCCATTGGCGTAGGAGCAGTACTGTGCCTCTTCCATCGGCGTAGGAGCAGTACTGTGCCTCTTCCATCGGCGTAGGAGCAGTACTGTGCCTCTTCCACTGGCATAGGAGCAGTACTGTGCCTCTTCCATTGGCGTAGGAGCAGTACTGTGCCTCTTCCATTGGCGTTGGAGCAGTACTGTGCCTCTTCCATTGGCGTAGGAGCAGTACTGTGCCTCTTCCATTGGCGTTGGAGCAGTACTGTGCCTCTTCCATTGGCGTTGGAGCAGTACTGTGCCTCTTCCATTGGCGTAGGAGCAGTACTGTGCCTCTTCCATTGGCGTAGGAGCAGTACTGTGCCTCTTCCATTGGCGTTGGAGCAGTACTGTGCCTCTTCCATTGGCGTAGGAGCAGTACTGTGCCTCTTCCACTGACGTAGGAGCAGTACTGTGCCTCTTCCATTGGCGTAGGAGTAGTACTGTGCCTCTTCCACTGACGTAGGAGCAGTACTGTGCCTCTTCCATTGGCGTAGGAGCAGTACTGTGCCTCTTCCATTGGCGTAGGAGTAGTACTGTGCCTCTTCCACTGACGTAGGAGCAGTACTGTGCCTCTTCCATTGGCGTAGGAGCAGTACTGTGCCTCTTCCATTGGTGTAGGAGTAGTACCGTCTTACTGAACATTTTCTCCAAAATTACAATCTTGCAGGTATTTCTCCAAATAGATAATTAATACCAAGATCAGCACACGGGATACAGGTATGTACCTGCAGCACACGGGATACAGGTATGCACCTGCAGCACACGGGATACAGGTATGCACCTGCAGCACACGGGATACAGGTATGCACCTGCAGCACACGGGATACAGGTATGCAGCTGCAGCACACGGGATACAGGTATGCACCTGCAGCACACGGGATACAGGTATGCAGCTGCAGCACACAGGATACAGGTATGCACCTGCAGCACACGGGATACAGGTATGCAGCTGCAGCACACGGGATACAGGTATGCGCCTGCAGCACACGGGATACAGGTAAGCGCCTGCAGCACACGGGATACAGGTATGTACCTGCAGCACACGGGATACAGGTATGCACCTGCAGCACACGGGACACAGGTATGCACCTTCAGCACACGGGATACAGGTATGCGCCTGCAGCACACGGGATACAGGTATGCGCCTGCAGCACACGGGCTACAGGTATGCGCCTGCAGCACACGGGATACAGGTATGCACCTGCAGCACACAGGATACAGGTATGCGCCTGCAGCACACGGGATACAGGTATGCGCCTGCAGCACACGGGATACAGGTATGCACCTGCAGCACACGGGATACAGGTATGCGCCTGCAGCACACGGGATACAGGTATGCGCCTGCAGCACACGGGATACAGGTATGCAGCTGCAGCACACGGGATACAGGTATGCACCTGCAGCACACGAGATACAGGTATGCACCTGCAGCACACGGATACAGGTATGTACCTGCAGCACACGGGATACAGGTATGCGCCTGCAGCACACGGGATACAGGTATGCGCCTGCAGCACACGGGATACATGTATGCGCCTGCAGCACACGGGATACAGGTATGCGCCTGCAGCACACGGGATACATGTATGCACCTGCAGCACACGGGATACAGGTATGCGCCTGCAGCACACGGGATACAGGTATGCGCCTGCAGCACACGGGATACAGGTATGCGCCTGCAGCACACGGGATACAGGTATAGGCCTGCAGCACACGGGATACAGGTATGCGCCTGCAGCAGACGGGATACAGGTATGCGCCTGCAGCAGACGGGATACAGGTATGCGCCTGCAGCAGACGGGATACAGGTATGCACCTGCAGCACACGGGATACAGGTATGCGCCTGCAGCACACGGGATACAGGTATGCGCCTGCAGCACACGGGATACAGGTATGCGCCTGCAGCAGACGGGATACAGGTATGCGCCTGCAGCACACGGGATACAGGTATGCGCCTGCAGCACACGGGATACAGGTATGCGCCTGCAGCACACGGGATACAGGTATGCGCCTGCAGCACACGGGATACAGGTATGCAGCTGCAGCACACGGGATACAGGTATGCGCCTGCAGCACACGGGATACAGGTATGCGCCTGCAGCACACGGGATACAGGTATGCGCCTGCAGCACACGGGATACAGGTATGCGCCTGCAGCACACGGGATACAGGTATGCGCCTGCAGCACACGGGATACAGGTATGCGCCTGCAGCACACGGGATACAGGTATGCAGCTGCAGCACACGGGATACAGGTATGCGCCTGCAGCACACGGGATACAGGTATGCGCCTGCAGCACACGGGATACAGGTATGCGCCTGCAGCATGCGGGATACAGGTATGCGCCTGCAGCACGCGGGATACAGGTATGCGCCTGCAGCACACGGGATACAGGTATGCGCCTGCAGCACACGGGATACAGGTATGCGCCTGCAGCACACTGGATACAGGTATGCGCCTGCAGCAGACTGGATACAGGTATGCGCCTGCAGCACACGGGATACAGGTATGCGCCTGCAGCACACGGGATACAGGTATGCGCCTGCAGCACACGGGATACAGGTATGCGCCTGCAGCACACGGGATACAGGTATGCAGCTGCAGCACACGGGATACAGGTATGCGCCTGCAGCACACGGGATACAGGTATGCGCCTGCAGCACACGGGATACAGGTATGCGCCTGCAGCACACTGGATACAGGTATGCGCCTGCAGCAGACTGGATACAGGTATGCACCTGCAGCACACGGGATACAGGTATGCAGCTGCAGCACACGGGATACAGGTATGTACCCGCAGCACACGGGATACAGGTATGCACCTGCAGCACACGGGATACAGGTATGCACCTGCAGCACACGGGATACAGGTATGCACCTGCCGCACACGGGATACAGGTATGCACCTGCCGCACACGGGATACAGGTATGCACCTGCCGCACACGGGATACAGGTATGCACCTGCAGCACACGGGATACAGGTATGCACCTGCAGCACACGGGATACAGGTATGCACCTGCAGCACACGGGATACAGGTATGCAGCTGCAGCACACGGGATACAGGTATGTACCTGCAGCAGTAGAGAAGAGGTATTGCATATATGTAAGATAATTATACAGAACGATACATTTTACATTAAACTATATAAATATTTGCAATAAATACTTCTAGTTATGTTTGCCTTTAGCCTGGGTGTATTCCAATCCCTTCAGAAGAAACAATGTAGCAGCACGTTGGTCTGTTTGGAACCACAGCTTTCAGTGATCCCTCTTCTGCTACTTTGTGGTATAAGAATAGGAATAGCCAAGGAGAGTTCATATAAAGTAGTAGCAGCCAAAGCTAGCATGTGTCTCTTATTTGGGTGTGGTTCATTAGGTCGACATGCATTAAGTCGACATGGTCATTGGGTCGACATGGAAAAAGGTCAACATGAGTTATTTTTTACTTTTTTTGGTTTTACTTTTTTTTCTTCAAAAAGTGACGGGGAACCCCAATTAGTGCACCGTGACCCCTCGCATGGCTCATGCTTCGGGCAAACTATTCCCAATCGTAGTCCACATGGATCATTAAGTATGAAAAAGGTTAAAAAAAATAAAAAAATTGAGTACACGTCAACATAATGACCATGTTGACTTAGTGATCATGTCGACCTAATGCATGTCGACCAAACATGGGGGGTCATTCCGAGTTGTTCGCTCGGTAAAAATCTTCGCATCGCAGCGATTTTCCGCTTAATGCGCATGCGCAATGTCCGCACTGCGACTGCGCCAAGTAAATTTGCTATGCACTTAGGAATTTTACTCACTGCATTTTCATCGTTCTGGCGATCGTAATGTGATTGACAGGAAATGGGTGTTACTGGGCGGAAACAGGCCGTTTTATGGGCGTGTGGGAAAAAACGCTACCGTTCCGGAAAAAACGCAGGAGTGGCCGGAGAAACGGGGGAGTGTCTGGGCGAACGCTGGGTGTGTTTGTGACGTCAAACCAGCAACGACAAGCAGTGAAATGATCGCAGATGCCGAGTAAGTCTGGAGCTACTCAGAAACTGCTACGAGGTGTGTAATCGCAATATTGCGAATACATCGTTCGCAATTTTAAGATGCTAAGATTCACTCCCAGTAGGCGGCGGCTTAGCATGAGCAAATCTGCTAAAATCCGCTTGCGAGCGAACAACTCGGAATGACCCCCATGGTCGACCCAATGTATGTTGACCTAACTCATGTCGACCTAATGACCGCCATCCCTCTCATTTTTTGCAGCATTCATCAATGGACCAGCGTTATACGGGACTGTGATGTAATGCAGCGTGAGACATCCGGAGTTCCGAGATTCTGGACTAACTTGTACGATTTTTTAAAGCGCCAATCATTTACAAGGCAAACCCAGGTTGGTTTTGCCTTGTAAATGATTGCTGCTTTAAAAAAAACATCTGAATCTCAGAGCTCTGACCGTTTTTGTTTTTGTTGTCCACATCTTGTATATTTCACGTCATGTGACCACCGTTAGTAGAAACGTAGGCCCTCGTGCTTCATTCGCAATGCTCCGGGTACGGTAGCTCGCTGCGCTCACCACAGGCTACTATTCCAGATTGTAGTCTACGTGGGTAGTAAATCAAGCAAATGTTGGGAAAATTCACAAAAACATGTGTTGACCATTTGTCTGTCAATCATTGTCACGTCGATCTTTTGTACCTGTTGGCCTAATGACAGTCGACCACATGGTGAACTATTGACTGTCTAACTAGACATCCGGATATCTGTCTGTATATAGCTGGCAGTCGCACTAGTGTGATGTTACCGCGCTCTATGCACTGGCATATCTATAAAGGGTGCAGTCTGTGCGGTGCACACGGGCCCCTGAGTCCAGAGGAGGGCCCCTGAGTCCAGAGGAGGGCCCCATCGCACATGCTGCACCCATTTTTTTTAAATACTTACCCCGCGCCAAAGTCAACAGCGCTCTGGAATCACCGTGAAAAATGACGCGGCGCCCATGTTCACGGTGCTCTGCACATGCACAGTAGAAAAATCACTGGGAAGATGGCTGTAGCACCATTTTCCCGGTGATCAGCGCATGCGCAGTAGAGTGTGAGACCTCTAGTGAAAAGACTCTATGGCATGGAGGAGGGGGCCCAAATGGAGGAGGCTCACATGGGCCTCCACCTCTCTTAAAGCGCCCCTGGCTCTACGGGGACCAGTTTGGTGGCCAAGGTTAACCAAAAGGAGAGGCTGCAGGTCCCGTGTGGTGAAACAGAGAGCAGCAAAGTGTTTCAGCCTCTGATGTGTCCTTTTTCAATCTCATTGTCACGATCCGGGTACTGAGACACCAGTTTCTGCCTATTAGGTGCCTCCTGAGGTTGGCTCAGCGGGCCAGAGCCGGGCTTTAGCTTGGGTTATTGCTCATAGCACTGGTCTTAGCTGCTCACCTCAGGGTAAGTACTTACGGACGTGCGGCGCTTCCGGCCGCCGCGGCCGTCATCACCGCGTCTGAGACTCTCCGCCCGGATGCGCATCCTTCATGTCCCTTTGCTGCCTCTCCTGTCCCCCTGGTTGCCGCATGCCGCTGGGTGTGTGTGACTTTGCTACTGCGGCCTTCATCACCTTCCTACAGTAGTTAATTCCCCTTCTGATACCGTTCATGGGCGCAGCCAAGTTGGACTCCAGTCACGTGTTCTCGTTCCTCCTATCCGTTGTGCTGTTCTTAGTCCAGGAAGTACGTTCAGCCAATCCTTGCTGGTCATGGGGGATAAATACCTTGGATCCACACCCAGGAAATCATCAGTGTTTCCATTGTCGTCTGCAACTCCAGCGTGTAGTTCTCCTGAGGATTCTCTCTGCAATTAGCCTGACTCCCCGGTGGTACCTCCTGCGGTGCAAATCCTGTTCTCCTGTGATCCTCCTGCGGTGTGTAATTTCTGGCTTACCAGTGGTCATTCTTCATTTACCTACGAACCCCAGCTTCATTCTTCATTTACCTACGAACCCCAGCTTCATTCTTCATCTACCTGCGAACCCCATCTTCATCTTTTGTTTATTCACGGTCACTAACATTATTTACAGTTTCACCTTCATTTCCCATCATCACGTTATTCCTCATTTGGGCCCCAAGTTTATAAGGAACGTTGTGTTAATCTGGACTTTGGATCCCACCAGTACTGGCTTCATTCATCTCTTGTGATATTATTATTTTATGCACCTTATATGACTTTTTCAATAAATCCTGTTCAAGCTATTTCAGTTGTCGTGGTCACGCCCTTGGGCTCTACATACCACTCCCTAGCACATGTCTAGGAGTCTACTCACCCCTCCTACATTTCGGTACCCATCAGCCCATACAACTGAGGCTTCCAAATATCCCTCAGTTGTGACAGTAAGCACTGACCTTATGGATCCAGTGGGAAATCAAGTCCAGGGAACTAGGCCAATGCAAGAACTGGCAGCCCGCCTTGAACATCAGGAGCAGGGCCGGCTCCAGGCCTACTAGCACCCTGAGCGAGAAAATGTAAAAGCGCCCCCCCTGCCCCCCCCATGCGCGCGCCGAAGGCGCGCGCGTTCCCGGAAAAGTGGGTGTGGCCTCTGGAAAAGTGGGCGTGGCCTCGTAACTTCATATCATCAAACTATAAACATATTTTCACACAATTAGCAGCCTTACACATAGCCACAGTAGTGTTCCTTACACACAATGTCTCCAGTATAGTGCCAGATACACATAATGTGCAGTGCCAGATAGACATGACATGCCCCCAGCAGTACCAGCTACACATGACATGCCCCCCAGCAGTGCCAGCTACACATGATAGTGTTCACTTTTTAGGGCATGGTGCTGATCACAGGGAGGGCACATTTTTAAGTTAGGAGGGCAAAATGATGTACATACTGCTTGTTGTTCCCATACCCATACGTCAAAGCATGGACAGTGCGCGCCGAAGGCGCGCAGCAAAAATTAAGGGGAGTTACTTCGTGGGGAAGGTACGTGGCCACATAATAGTGGCAATTTGCATTACACCACACAGTAGTGCAGCTAATACACACTGCACCAGGTAGAACCTCCTATACACTTTGCGCCAGGCACAGCACTGAGACACATTGCACCAGGGAGAGCACTGAGACACATTGCCTAGCCACAGACGCCTAGCGGGAACACTACATGACATGCTCCCCAGCAGTGCCAGCTACACGTGACATGCCCCCCAGCAGTGCCAGCTACACGCGACATGCCCCCCCCAGCAGTGCCAGCTACACGCGACATGCCCCTCCCAGCAGTGCCAGCTACATAAATGGCCACACAGTGCCAGATATGCCCCCACAGTGCCAGATACATTAATGCCCCCACAGTGCAGATATACCCCCACAGCGCCAGATACATAAATGCCCCCACAGTGCAGATATGCCCCCACAGTGCCAGATACATCAATGCCCCCACAGTGCAGATATACCCCCACAGTGCCAGATACATAAATGCCCCCACAGTGCCAGATACATAAAATGCCCCCACAGTGCAGATATGCCCCCACAGTGCCAGATACATTAATGCCCCCACAGTGCAGATATGCCCCCACAGTGCCAGATACATTAATGCCCCCACAGTGCAGATATGCCCCCTCAGTGCCAGATACATAAATGCCCCCACAGTGCAGATATGCCCCCACAGTGCCAGATACATTAATGCCCCCACAGTGCAGATATACCCCCACAGCGCCAGATACATAAATGCCCCACAGTGCAGATATGCCCCCACAGTGCAGATATGCCCCCACAGTGCCAGATATATAAATGCCCCCACAGTGACAGATATGCCCCCACACTGTGGGTGGCTGTGACTAAGCAGAACTGGTCTGGACTGGTCTCTGTGTGACTCACGTGTTAAGCAGCTGCAGCAGGAGGAAGGGAAGGCGGCGGCCAGGCAGTCTGCAGCAGCGTCCCGCCTCCAGGCTATCAGTGGCTGCCTGTGCCGATGACTCATCTCTGAGGGGGAGTACTGTGGTCTGTGGGCGGTCCGCAGACGGCAGAGGCAGAGACTAAGCTGTAAGGTCTGATGATCGATTCGGCTATGTGCGCTGTGCGGCGGCGCCCGGCGTCTGACGTCAGACGCCGGAGCCGCTGCCGCCGTATAGCGTCAGCGCGGACAGCCTGTGTTACTGTGTAGTTTACATTCAGTCCGCGACCCGCCCACAGGCAGCACTCCCACCTCATGATGACGAGTCATCGGTACGGGGCAGCAGGGCGGCACGCACACACCACACACAGTCAGCCGCGGCCGTCCACTGCTACTCGAGGCTACTACTATACTACCACTATTAGGAGGCGGGCGGGCCGGGAATGGATAAAGGGACGGATCGCTGTGTGCTGCAGTCACAGGTGCTCCAGCCAGGTTCCAATATGGCGGCGCAAGCATGCGGCGCCCATTAAGGGTGGCGCCCTGCGCGGCCGCTCTATTGGAACATGCCTGGAGCCGGCCCTGATCAGGAGGCTGCACAAGGCCAGGTTATCCAATATCTCCAGGACCTCTCCTCCCGACTGGATATGATTCAAGCTACCCTCCGTGGGTCAGGGGCATCTGATGTACCGACAGTAGTAGTTCTGGTGGTGTCCCCACCCACCATGCCAATTTCTCCTCCACGTCTCCATTTGCCGACTCCTGCCAAATATGATGGGTCCCCGAAAGCCTGTAGGGGTTTTCTGAATCAGTGTGAGATCCACTTCGAACTGCAGCCTAACAGTTTTCCCACAGCTCGCACTAAAGTGGCATACATTATTTCCCTACTCAGTGGTGCTGCCCTCGATTGGGCCTCACCTTTATGGGAAAGGTCTGATCCCCTCCTGTCGTCCTACACTGACTTTTTGGCAACATTCAGACAAATTTTTGATGAGCCAGGTCGAGTGTCGTCAGCTTCCTCAGAGATCCTTCGACTGCGTCAGGGGACGCGGACTGTTGGGCAGTATCTGGTGCAATTCCAGACGTTGGCCTCAGAAGTCTCCTGGAATGAGGAGGCTCTCTATGCGACTTTTTGGCAAGGTCTGTCAGAACGCATTAAAGACGAGCTCGCCACTAGAGACTTGCCCTCAAGGCTGAATGAGCTCATCTCGCTCTGTACCAAGGTAGACCTACGATTCCACGAAAGAGCCATGGAACGAGGCAGGTTAACTCCTCATAAGACTTCTTCTATTCCACCTCCTCGACAGCCGTCTCCGTCTAAAGACGAACCTATGCAGATAGGACATTCACGACTGCCTCCAGCAGAGCGTAGAAGACGCTTATCTAATCACCTATGCTTATATTGTGCTGCACCTTCCTACCTCATTAACGCTTGTCTGGAGCGCCCGGGAAACGCCAAGTCCTAGCCCGCCAAGGAGGGGGTCAGCTAGGAGTTATGTGTGCCTCTCCACCTGCAAGTGACTGTAACCTCTCGGTCTCCCTACGAGTGGCTCAGCGCACTAAGCATTTAACTGCCTTATTGGATTCTGGAGCAGCCGGGAACTTTATCACAGAGAAGTTAGTCCGGCAATGGTCTCTTCCCATTGAGAGACTGTTATCCCCGATTTCTTTGACTGCCGTGGACGGCAGTAGAATTCCTGATGCTGTGATTACCTCAAAGACTCTACCTATCCGACTGAAGGTAGGGGTCCTACATATAGAGATGATTTCCTTCTTGGTAATCCCAAAGGCCACTCATCCTGTGGTCCTAGGTATCCCATGGCTACGTTTGCATAACCCCCAAATTGATCGGAGAACGACCCATATCCTGGCTTGGGGCCCTTCTTGTTCCAAATCATGTCTGCAGAGAGTGCTTCCAGTTTGCAAATCCTCCCCTAAGTCTTCCGATGTTCCACCTTCTCCATATCAGGACTTCACCGATGTATTCAGCAAGTCCTCAGCTGATATTCTTCCTCCTCATAGGGAATGGGACTGTCCTATAGATCTTATCCTAGGGAAAACTCCTCCCTGAGGGCGTACATATCCGTTGTCTCTGCCTGAGACTCACTCTATGGAGGAGTATATTAAAGAAAATCTGGATAAAGGATTCATCCGACCTTCATCTTTTCCAGCTGGCGCAGGCTTCTTTTTTGTGCAGAAGAAGGTTGGCGGCCTGCTGCCTTGTATTGACTACAGGGGTCTGAATGACATCACAGTAAAGAATCGGTACCTTTTGCCGCTTATCACCGAGTTGTTTGACCGCGTCAGTGGAGCCACAATCTTCACCAAGTTAGATCTGAGGGGTGCCTACAATCTCATCCGGATCCGAAAGGGTGACGAGTGGAAGACCGCCTTTAACACCCGTGATGGACATTATGAGTACCTCGTCATGCCTTTCGGACTCAGTAATGCTCCAGCGGTATTTCAGCATTTTGTGAACAAAATTTTCAGAGACATCCTGTACCGTCATGTTGTGGTGTATCTGGATGATATCCTTATCTTTGGAAATGACTTGGAGGAACATCGGTTCTGGGTGAAAGAGGTCCTGTCCCGTCACCGTACCAATCGTCTATATTGCAAACTGGAAAAATGCGTGTTTGAAGTTAAGTCCATTCTGTTTCTGGGCTATATTGTGTCCGGGTCCGGTCTGGAGATGGATCCTGAGAAATTTCAAGCAATCCAAGAGTGGCCAATTCCTGTAACCCTTAAGGGCATCCAGAGGTTCCTAGGGTTTGCCAACTACTACAGGAAATTTATTCAGAACTTTTCTACTGTTGTAGCGCCTATCACGGCCCTTACCCGAAAAGGTGCCAATCCTTCCAAATGGTCAGAAGAAGCTACACAAGCCTTGCATTTGCTGAAACAAAGATTCATTTCCGCTCTGGTTTTGAAACAACCTAATACCAACGCGCCCTTCATCCTTGAGGTGGATGCCTCTTCTGTTGGGGTGGGCGCCGTATTGTCTCAGAGAGCTAATGATGGACATCTGCATCCCTGTGGCTTCTTTTCGCGGAAGTTCTCTCCTGCCGAGCGTAACTACACGATTGGCGATCAAGAACTTCTGGCGATTAAACTTGCTTTGGAAGAGTAGAGGTACTTGCTGGAGGGAGCGTCTCATACCATCACCATTATGACGGATCACAAGAACCTCCTGTACCTAAAAAGCGCTCAATGTCTTAACCCTCGCCAAGCCAGGTGGGCACTTTTCTTTTCAAGGTTCGATTTCAAATTACAGTTTTGTCCAGTGTCACAGAATCGTAAGGTCGATGCCCTTTCCCGCTCCTGGGAGCAAGAAAATGAGTCTGAGTCTACTAACAAGCATTACATCATTGATCTAGTGGCGTTCTCCGCAGTGAGGATGGACTCTATGCCCCCGCCAGGGAAAAGTTTCGTAAAACCGTCTCTCAGAAGGAAGCTCTTGCATTGGGCACATTCCTCTCGTTTTGCCGGTCACGCGGGCATCCGCAAGACCTTAGAATTTGTTTCCAGAGCATACTGGTGGCCGACCCTAAAAAAGGACATTGCTGAGTTTGTGGCCTCCTGCCCGAAATGTGCCCAACACAAGGTACCTCGCCAGTCACCCGCTGGGCAACTAGTTCCTCTGTCTATTCCTCGTCGTCCGTGGACTCATCTTTCAATGGATTTTGTCACGGATCTTCCCTTGAGTAATAAATTCAATACCATTTGGGTGGTAGTCGACCGGTTTACCAAGATGACTCATTTCATCCCTCTCACTGGTCTTCCGTCAGCTCCCAGGTTGGCACAAGTCTTCATTCAAGAGGTCTTCAGATTGCATGGTCTTCCTGAGGAGATAATTTCCGATAGAGGTGTGCAGTTTGTGGCCAAATTCTGGCGAAGTCTTTGTCAAGCACTCCAGGTGAAACTGAAGTTTTCTACGGCCTACCATCCCCAAACCAATGGGCAAACTGAGAGGGTAAATCAGGACTTGGAGGCCTTCCTCCGTATTTATGTATCCTCTTCCCAGGATGACTGGGCTCAACTTCTCCCATGGGCTGAATTCTGGCACAACAATCAGTACCACTCTTCGTCTTCCTCCACGCCATTCTTCACCAACTATGGGTTTCACCCAAAAGTTCCAGAGTTCCAGCCGCTTCCAGCAACCTTGGTGCCTGCTGCTGACATCACGATCCATCAGTTTTCGAGTAACTGGAAGAATGTCAGTGCAGCTTTGTTGAAGGCTTCCACCAGGTACAAAAAATTTGCAGATAAGAAGCGTCGGGCGATTCCTGCCCTTAAAGTGGGAGACCGTGTCTGGCTATCATCGAAAAATCTACGATTAAGGGTTCCGAGTATGAAGTTTGCTCCACGTTACATCAGCCCTTTTCTGATTGAGCAAGTTGTCAACCCAGTGGCCTACAAACTTCAACTGCCTCCATTCCTGAAAGTTCCAAGAACGTTCCACATTTCTCTTCTTAAGCCAGTGATTTTGAATCGCTTCCATTCTGCGTTTTCCTCTGCTCCCAAAGTCCAGACCCAACGCGGCGTTGAGTACGAGGTCGCCAAGATACTGGATTCTCGTATTAGATATGGTCATCTCCAGTACTTGATAGATTGGAAGGGCTACGGTCCTGAGGAACGTTCCTGGACGAATGCTTCTGATGTTTCTGCTCCTAGATTGGTCTGAGAATTTCATTCTAAATTCCCACGCAAACCTAAGAAGTGTCCTGGGGCCACTCCTAAAGGGGAAGGGGGGTGCTGTGCGATCCGGGTACTGAGACACCAGTTTCTGCCTATTAGGTGCCTCCTGAGGTTAGCTCAGCGGGCCAGAGCCGGGCTTTAGCTTGGGTTATTGCTCATAGCACTGGTCTTAGCTGCTCACCTCAGGGTAAGTACTTACGGACGTGCGGCGCTTCCGGCCACCGCGGCCGTCATCGCCGTGTCAGAGACTCTCCGTCCGGATGCGCATCCTTCATGTCCCTTTGCTGCCTCTCCTGTCCCCCTGGTTGCCGCATGCCGCTGGGTGTGTGTGACTTTGCTACTGCGGCCTTCATCACCTTCCTACAGTAGTTAATTCCCCTTCTGATACCGTTCATGGGCGCAGCCTCCAGTCACCTGTTCTCGTTCCTCCTATCCGCTGTGCTGTTCTTAGTCCAGGAAGTACGTTCAGCCAATCCTTGCTGGTCATGGGTGATAAATACCTTGGATCCACACCCAGGAAATCGTCAGTGCTTCCATTGTCGTCTGCAACTCCAGCGTGTAGTTCTCCTGAGGATTCTCTCTGCAATTAGCCTGACTCCCCGGTGGTACCTCCTGCGGTGCAAATCCTGTTCTCCTGTGATCCTCCTGCGGTGTGTAATTTCTGGCATACCAGTGGTCATTCTTCATTTACCTACGAACCCCAGCTTCATTCTTCATCTACCTACGAACCCCAGCTTCATCTTTTGTTTATTCACGGTCACTAACATTATTTACAGTTTCACCTTCATTTCCCATCATCACGTTATTCCTCATTTGGGCCCCAAGTTTATAAGGAACGTTGTGTTAATCTGGACTTTGGATCCCACCAGTACTGGCTTCATTCATCTCTTGTTATATTATTATTTTATGCACCTTATATGACTTTTTCAATAAATCCTGTTCAAGCTATTTCAGTTGTCGTGGTCACGCCCTTGGGCTCTACATACCACTCCCTAGCACATGTCTAGGAGTCTACTCACCCCTCCTACATTTTGGTACCACTCAGCCCCTACAACTGAGGCTTCCAAATATCATTGTCAGCCCTCAGTTGTGACACTGATTGCTCTCACTTCATTCTGGCTTCATTAAATAGTGAATTATGTAGTTCAGGGATAGCCAACCAGTCAGAGACAAAGGTGGTCATTCCGAGTTGATCGCTAGCTGCTTTTGTGCGCAGCACAGCGATCATGCAAAAAAAACGGCACTTCTGCGCATGCGTATGAGGGGCAATGCGCATGCACGTTGCACTCTTACAACAAACTATGTAGTTTCATACAAGGTCTAGCGAAGCTTTTCAGTCGCACAGCTGGCCGCAGAGTGATTGACATGAAGTGGGCGTTTCTGGGTGTCAACTGACCATTTTCAGGGAGTGAGCGGAAAAACGCAGGCGTGCCAGATAAAAACGCAGGCGTGACTGGTGAAACGTAGGCGTGGCTGGCCGAACGCATGGCGTGTTCGTGACGTCAAAACAGGAACAAAATAGTCTGCAGTGATCGCAAGCTAGGAGTAGGTCTGGAGCTACTCCGAAGCTGCACAAAATTATTTTTAGCCGCTGTGCGATCAATTCATTCGCACTTCTGCTAAGCTAAGATACACTCCCAGAGGGCAGCGGCTTAGCGTTTGCACGGCTGCTAAAAGCAGCTAGCGAGCGAACAACTCGGAATGAGGGCCAAAGAGCCAAAAAATCTTGTTAGGTACATCAAAGAGCCGACATCAAGCCGAAGGCGCGTGTGCAAAAATGGGGCGTGACCTTGTGCCTGCTAGGCCACACCCCATGGTATAAAATACAATGAAAATGCCAGATCCACATAAAATACATTTTAAAGCCAGAATGGGAGGCGGTCAAGATCCCGCTGGACGGGATTCCGGTGGTCTAAATACCGACGCCGGAATCCCGACCAGCACAATCCCGACATATTCTCCCTCTGTGGGTGTCCATGACACCCATAGAGGGAGAATATAATAGTGTGCCGAGCGCAGCGAGGCACCGTGCCCGCAGCGTGGCAAGTGAAGCGAGCCCGCAAGGGGCCGTGTTCCGCTCGCCACCCCTGTCGGGATTGTGTGGTCGGGATTCCGACGTCGGGATTTTGACCGCCGGGATCCCGTCCAGCGGGATTTAGTACTGATCCCTCCAGAATCAACATAAAATACATTGAAAAAGACACTTCCACATAAAATAATTTAAAAATCCAGATCCACATAAAATATATTGAAAAAGCCATATTCACATAATACACTTCAGCTCCTCCATGTGTCACTCCAGCCAGCCCATGTGTCACTCCAGCCAGCCCATGTGTCACTCCAGCCAGCCCCCCCATGTGTCACTGTGTTACTACAGCCAGCACCCTCCTGTGTCACTCCAGCCAGCTCCCTACTGTGTCACTCCAGTCAGCTCCCCCATTATGTCTCTCCTGCCAGGATTCTCCTTTGTCACTCCAGCCAGCTCCCCATTGTGTCACTCCTGCCAGCACCCTCCTGTGTCACTCCAGCCAGCACCCTCCTGTGTCACTGCAGCCAGCTCCCCCATTATGTCTCTCCTGCCAGGATTCTCCTTTGTCACTCCAGCCAGCTCCCCATTGTGTAACTCCTGCCAGCACCCTCCTGTGTCACTCCAGCCAGCTCCCCCATTATGTCTCTCCTGCCAGGATTCTCCTTTGTCACTCCAGCCAGCTCCCCATTGTGTCACTCCTGCCAGCACCCTCCTGTGTCACTCCAGCCAGCTCCCTACTGTGTCACTCCAGTCAGCTCCCCCATTATGTCTCTCCTGCGAGGATTCTCCTTTGTCACTCCAGCCAGCTCCCCATTGTGTCACTCCAGCCAGCACCCTCCTGTGTCACTCCAGCCAGCTCCCTACTGTGTCACTCCAGTCAGCTCCCCCATTATGTCTCTCCTGCCAGGATTCTCCTTTGTCACTCCAGCCAGCTCCCCATTGTGTCACTCCAGCCAGCACCCTCCTGTGTCACTCCAGCCAGCACCCTCCTGTGTCACTCCAGTCAGCTCCCCCATTATGTCTCTCCTGCCAGGATTCTCCTTTGTCACTCCAGCCAGCACCCTCCTGTGTCACTCCAGCCAGCTCCTCCATTATGTCTCTCCTGCCAGGATTCTCCTTTGTCACTCCAGCCAGTTCCCCCTTGTGTCACTCCAGTCAGCACCCTCCTGTGTCACTACAGCCCAGTATCTGGCCCCCCAGTTTTCAGTCGCCGTAGTACAATGGGGTATAGACAGGTCCAAAGGAGCCAGTGCACTTAAAATTTCTTCCACTGGGTGTGCTGGCTCCTCCCCTCTATGCCTCCTCCTACAGCTCAGTTATAGGTAAAACAGTGCCCTAAGGAGAATGACATACTTGAGAGAAGGAACATAACAACAATAAGTGTGGTGAGCAGTGGCGGAACAAGCAAGCGGTGGGCCCAGGTGCAACAAAATGCTTTGGGCCCCCCATCCAAGTACACCCCATGGGCAGTGCGCGCCGTAGGCGCGCGCGCAAAAATACATAGTGGCGTGGCTTCGTGGGGAAGGGGTGTGTCCACAAAATAATACCAATTCATAAAACGGTGCACAGTAGTCTCCATTCTTCAAAT
Organism: Pseudophryne corroboree; assembly: GCF_028390025.1. Lineage (NCBI taxonomy): Eukaryota > Metazoa > Chordata > Amphibia > Anura > Myobatrachidae > Pseudophryne > Pseudophryne corroboree. The sequence goes on from NC_086453.1 coordinate 32,155,347, forward strand.
TACGCCGCACAGTAGCACCACTACACCAGGTAGAGACCCTTTTACTCCTTACAGCGAACAGATTCCCCTTTTTACACATAACGGCAGACAGCGTGCACTTTTTACACATAACGGCAGACAGCGTGCCCTCGTTACACATAGCGGCAGACAGCATACACTTTTTACACAATGGCAGACAGCGTACCCTCGTTACACATAGCGGCAGACAGCGTGCCCTCGTTACACATAGCGGCAGACAGCGTGCACTTTTTACACATTACGGCAGGCAGCGTCCCCATTTTACACATTACGGCAGACAGCGTCCCCATTTTACACATTACGGCAGACACCATACACTTTTACACATAACGGCAGATAGCGTGCCCTTTTTACACATTACGGCAGGCAGATTCTACCTTTTTACACATAGCGGCAGGCAGATTCCCCATTTTTACATTGCGGCATGCAGATTCCCCATTTTTATACATAGCGGCAGGCAGTCCCCCCTTTTTACACATTGCGGCAGGCAGTCCCAACAAATAAAAAAAGAAATTACCTGCTTGTTGCCAGGGGTTTCATGCACTTGGTTCCATGCACAGTGCCAGGATGTCATGCTCGTTGCCAGGGGTTTCATGCACTGGGTGTCATGCTCGTTGCTAGTGGGTAGTGCTTGTTGCTAGGGCCGTGCTCCCAGTGCCACATATGCTCCCAGTGCCAGATATTCCCCCACAGTGCCAGGTATATGCACCCAGTGCCAGATATTCTCCCACAGTGCCAGATATTCCCTCCCCAGTGCCAGGTATATGCCCCCAGTGCCAGGTACATGCCCCCCCAGTGCCAGTTATATGCCCCCAGTGCCAGGTATATGCCCCCAGTGCCAGATATTCCCCCCCAGTGCCTGCTTCCCCCCCAGTGCCAGGTATATGCCCCCAGTGCCGGGTATATGCCCCCCCAGTGCCAGATATTCTCCCACAGTGCCAGATATTCCCCCCCAGTGCCAGGTATATGCCCCAGTGCCAGATATTCCCCCCCAGTGCCAGGTATATGCCCCCAGTGCCGGGTATATGCCCCCCCAGTGCCAGATATTCTCCCACAGTGCCAGATATTCCCCCCCAGTGCCAGGTATATGCCCCCAGTGCCAGGTATATGCCCCCAGTGCCAGGTACATGCTCCCCCAGTGCCAGTTATATGCTCCCAGTGCCAGGTATATGCCCCCCCAGTGCCAGATATTCTCCCACAGTGCCAGATATTCCCCCCCAGTGCCAGGTATATGCCCCCAGTGCCAGGTATATGCCCCCAGTGCCAGGTACATGCTCCCCCAGTGCCAGTTATATGCTCCCAGTGCCAGGTATATGCCCCCCCAGTGCCAGATATTCTCCCACAGTGCCAGATATTCCCCCCCAGTGCCAGGTATATGCCCCCCCAGTGCAAGGTATATGTCCCCAGTGCCAGGTATATGTCCCCAGTGCCAGATCTGTCCCCAGTGCCAGGTATATGTCCCCAGTGCCAGATCTGTCCCCCCAGTGCCAGGTATATGTCCCCAGTGCCAGATCTGTCCCCCCAGTGCCAGGTATATGTCCCCAGTGCCAGATCTGTCCCCCCAGTGCCAGGTATATGTCCCCAGTGCCAGATCTGTCCCCCCAGTGCCAGGTATATGTCCCCAGTGCCAGATCTGTCCCCCCAGTGCCAGGTATATGTCCCCAGTGCCAGATCTGTCCCCCCAGTGCCTGCTCCCCCGGTCCCCCCTCCCCCCCCCTATGTATTGGAGGGACACGAGCGCATCGCGCGTCTCTCCTGTGTCCCTCCTGGCTCTCCCCCGCTGGTCTAATGAAGCATGTGCCGTTCGTGAGCCAATCAGAGCTCACGAACGGCACATGCTTCCTTAGAGCGGCCGGGGGAGAGCCAGGAGGGACACAGAGAGACGCGCGATGCGCTCGTGTCCCTCCAACACATAGGGGGGGGCCGGGGGAGCAGGGGAGCAGCAAGGAGGGAGAGGAGAACGCAGATTGACATGCGGACTCTCGTCCGCATGTCAATCTGTTCTAAATGCCGGCCGGCGGCTGTGGGCCCCTGAGTGCGGCGGGGCCCCAGTGCAATGCACTGCCTGCCCCGCCAGTAGTTCCGCCCCTGGTGGTGAGATTTTCACACCAGCACACTAACATAAAACTTAGCCAGCAACATCTGGCAACATTAACAGCAACAGCTGAACAGGAACACGTAACAGAGAACCTGCAGAAAATCACAGCACAGATGGGGTCATTCCGACCCGAACGCTCGCTGCAGTTTGTCGCAGCGATCGGCTCGGAACTGCGCATGCGCCGGCGCCGCAGTGCACCGGCGCATGGCAGTCGTCGGTGCCCAGCGATCGCCTCTGAGACAGAGGCAGTCTCTGGGCGGGAGGGGGCTGAACGGCGGCGTTAAGCCGCCATTTAGGGGGAGCGGTCCAGCCAATGCAGGCGTGGCCGGACCGTTGGGGGGGGCGGGCCGCGGCGGCTGCGTGACGTGTCACGCAGCCGCTGCGGCCAGCGGGAGCGACGAGTAACTCCCGGCCAGCCGCAGAAGCTGCGCTGGCCGGGAGTTACTCCTCAAATATAAAGTAATCGCCGCTGTGCGATGCTTTTGTATTTGTGCGGGGGAAGGGGGGCACTGACATGCGGGGCGGGCTAGCCCTGTGCTGTGCGTCCCCCCGCATGTCTGAGTTTACGATTGTAGCTGTGCTAAATTTAGCACAGCTACTATCAACTCGGAATGACCCCCATTGGCGGGCGCCCAATATCCCTTATGGACTACGAGAAAAGGATTTACCGGTAGGTATTTAAAATCCTATTTTCTCTAGCATCCATAAGGAATATTGGGGACAGATTACTATAATGGGGCTGTCCCAAACCTTCCAGAATGGACGGGAACGTGCGGAGACATCTGCAGCACTGCCTGCCCAAACTGGGTATCCTTTTTGGCCAGGGTATCAAACTTGTAGAACTTCACAAAGGTGTTCTTCCCCGACCAGGTAGCAGCTCGACATAGTTGTAGGGCCAAGAATCCATGGGCAGCCGCCCAGGAAGAGCCCACCGATCTTGTAGAGTGGGCCTTCAGAGACTGTGGAACAGGTAAGGCTGCCGACGCATAGGCCTGTTGGATAGTAAACCTAATCCAACAAGCAATGGACTGCTTAGAAGCAGGGCAACCCTTTTTCTGCGCATCATAGAGCACGAACAAGGAATCCATCTTTCTGATCCGAGCCGTCCTCTTGACATAGATTTTCAAGGCTCGCACAGTATCTGGAGGAGCAGAAGTGTCAGAACTGGATGGAATCACAATAGGTTGATTCAACTGAAACGCGGAGACCACCTTCGACAGGAACTGCTGTCTAGTCGTGAGCTCCGCTCTGTTCTCGTAAAAGACCAAATACGGACTTTTGCACAACAAGGCCCCCAATTCTGAGATACGCCTAGCAGAAGCCAGGGCCAGTAACATCACCGTTTTCCACGTGAGGTACTTATCTTCTACCGTCATTAGAAGTTCAAACCAGGAGGACTGTAGAAAGCGTAACACTACATCCAGATCCCACTACCGGAATGAAGGTTGTAGACAATGCTCTTGCATTTCTTTCTGCCCAGAGGAGTATTCTGGACACTTCGCGCATGCAGGCCCTGCTTTTTGTCCCTCCTTGTTGATTGATGTACGCCACCGCCGTGGCGTTGTCCGACTGCACCTGGATCACCTGATCCCGGAGTAGAGGGGATGCCTCAATCAGAGCATTGTAGATAACCCAATGTTCCAGAATGTTGATCAGAAGTAAGGCCTCTTGGGCAGACCACCTGCCCTGGAACTGTGCCCCTTGGGTGACAGTTCCCCATCCTATCAGACTCGCATCCGTCGTGAGGAGGATCCAATCCTGAATCCCAAAGCGTCAACCTTCCTAGCAAGTTGGAGGACTGTAGCCACCACAGGAGACAAATTCTGGCCTAAGGTGACAGTCGAATCAGCCGGTGCATCTGAAGATGGGAACCGGACCACTTGTTCAGGATGTCCAATTAGAATGGTCTGGCATGAAACCTTCTGAATGGAATCACCTCGTACGAGGCCACCATCTTTCCCAACAATTTTATGCAAAGATAAATGGAGACTCGAGTAGGTCGGAGCACCCTGCGAACCATTTCTTGAAGTGTTCTCACTTTTTCCTCTGGAAGGAACACTTTCTGTGCTACAGTATCCAGTAGCATCCCCAGAAACAGGAGCCGCTGAGACGGTTCCAGGTGGGACTTCTGCAGATTGAGGATCCACCCGTGGTGCGACAGACGCTGGATAGTGCGATCTATGTGGAGCAATAGAAGCTCTCTGGAACTCGCTTTTATCAGGAGAGCGTCCAGGTATGGAATTGCATTGACCCCCTGGACCCTGAGTTGAAATTCAGATTCGGGAATGGGTCTCACAGACTCGTCTGGTTTTGGTACTACGAACAGACTGGAGAAGTAACCCTGTCCTTGTTGTAGTAGGTGCACAGGAACAATGACCTGGGACTGGACCAACTTGTTTATGGCCAGTAGTAGCGTACCACGCATATTTTCCAAAGCTGGTAAGCTTGATTTGAAAAATAATTGGGGAGGAGCACCGTCGAACCACAGCTTGTAACCAGGGGTGTATCTAGGGGTCCGAAAGCCCCTGGCAAAGTAAGAGGCTAGTACCCCCCACCCCCTACACACATTTGAAATAAGGTGTGAGTATTGAAAATGGGGCATGGTTTTGTGGGGGAAGGGCGTGGACACAATAGTATCCCTAATTAAAATTATGCCACACAGTAGTGTCCCTCATTCACATTACACCTCACAGTAGTGTCTCGTATTCACGTTACACCATCCCTCCCCCCTGCCCCTAACCCACCTTTCCCACAGCCTGACCCTAACCCGCCCCCCCTAGCCTCTTCAGTGGTGTCTAACCCTAACCCACCCTTCCTAATCTCCCTTCCTGCAGCCTAACCCTCCCACCCTCGCAGCCTAACCCTAACCCTCCCACGCGGCTTGCCAGTGGAGACTTTGGCACCAACTCGATTCGAATTTTGGCATTCTGCATCGCTATCTATGTTGGGATGCCAGCATCATCATTCCGTGCAGTTTCGGGATGCTGGCGTCAGCTTTCCCACCGCCAAATGCAAGCATCTTGACTGCATCTCAAATGAGCCTCAAATGGACCCAGCCATTAACCAAACACCATTAGTTTGATGGTAGAAGTACTTCCTGTTAGAAAAAAACATCAGGGTGCCATCATTTCCAAGATAAAATTATCAATTATACAATTAACTGATATACATTTCCTTGAACCTGCCCTTGAAATAGGTAACATATGTATTTTCATTATTACACTCAACAAGTTAAAGTTTTTGCTTACTTACATCTAACATGCATGAAATTCATATAGTTTTCCAGGTACTACACAGTCCGTTCTCCCAAACACTGACACTTTTTTATTATCTTCAACAACAAATAGATCTATAGCATTGTGCTTTATAACAATTGCTGTGTACCTGTGAGAGTCTGTTACTGCCGGTGCGGCTCCCTTGCTGTCGGGAGCTCCCAGCAACAAGGGCTGCTGGGAGCTGTTGTTTATTTTGAGTCTGATTACAAGTGCGGTGCTGCCAGAAACTGGCGCCGCTCCACCAGTAATAGACTCTCACCAGGTACAGTCTGACAGTACTACTTTTCTACCCTTTAGCCACGAGTGACACCACCAGGCGGAGCCCCCTCCTTGCCTGGTGCCCCTGGCGAGTGCCATTCTGGCCAATGGGTTACCCAAGCATCTTGGCAGGAACCATCCCAGATGTGGCTGTAGCGACGTAACCGAGCTCCCACCATGAGATTCCCTCGGGGTGGGAGTGCACCGTCATGCCGAAAGCTTTGCGGCAGTAGAACTGGTGTTCTGGTCCTGAGATCCGGCAATGGCTGGTTTCTTAGGTTTTCCTCTGGACCCTCTAGCTGCGTTGGAGGCCTCTGGCCCTAGATCGAAATCTGGAGGACCAAAAGGACTGAGTAGACGGTCCCAGGTAGATACGTCTAGCAGGTGGAGCCCCCGAAGGGAGAAACGTGGATTTCCCAGCAATAGCTTTGGAAATCCATGCGTCTAGTTCACCTCCAAGGGAAGAGATTCCACATTACGTTTGAAGTCCGCATCAGCAATCCACTGACATAACCATATGACTCTGTGCACAGACATAGCCATAGCCGTGGCCCTAGCATTAATATTGCCAATCTCTTTAATGGAGTCACAGAGGACTCTTGCCATGTCCTGAATGTGAGTCAGGAAAGTAACAGTATTAACTAAGGTCATATCACCCGAGAGACCTTCCTTAATTTGATTAGCCCAGGAATGAATTTCATGTGTCATCCAGCAACCTGCAATGACTTACCTTTGAGCAACATCTGCAGCAATGTAAATAGATTTTAGAGTGGTCTCAATTTTCTTATCTGCCAGGTCCTTTACTGTAAAGGAGCCCGGAGCAGGGAGTACCGCCTTTTTAGAAAGGCAAGAGACTGAGACGTCTACAGCCGGAGACTCTTCCCAGAATTTCCTGCCTTCAGGGGCAAAGGGGAATGTATGCAAAAAACGCTTTGACCCTGACATTTTTTATCTTGATTCTTCCAGGCTATTTTAAATAAGTCATCCAATTCCTTGGAATCAGGAAATGTGACTGGCAGTTTGTCTTCTGGGAGGAAAAATGACTGCTGAGTATTAGCATCCTCCAGGGGGAGCTTTAACACATCCCTAATAGCCAATATGAGGGGTTCAATACCCTGGGTAGGGATGTAATCCCCACTTATGGGGTCCACATCATCCCCATCATCCTGTATATCATCATCAGTATCTGAGAGGAGTACAGGCAGAGCACGTTTTTGTGCACCTGTAGCAGATGGGGGGGGGGGGGGGGATGTTTAGCAGTTAGATTTGCCACTGCTTGTTGCAGTTCCTGAGTCTTATTGGCATTTGCAGTGAGTTGAGATGACATATCAGACATCATAGTTTTGATAGCCCCCAACCAGGGGTCTCTGGACTCTTCCCACATTGATATCAGCATTCTGAGATGACTGACTACATTGTTCACATGATCCTGAGCCAGATGAACTAGGAGAGAATCTATCATTACATACACTGCATGACTTCTGTTTTACCATTGTGATCAGAAAAAACAGGAATAATACACACACAACACAGCCTTATATATATTACAAGCCTGCCCTATTGCATGTGAGAGGAGACACAGGAGAGAGGACCCCGGTGCACCCAATGCTGCACAGTCTCAGTGAGGCTGTCAGCATTTTTTGTGTAAACAACAGTGAGACTGAAATATGAAAAATCCCTCAGAGGGATGTTACTTGTGCACAGATATAGCGGCTCTCCCCTTCTACGACCGGTACCAGCGATCCAGGGACTGATATGTAGGAGCTGTTGAGGCTGCTGCTGCTATGCAGAGGAAGGCGCCAAAATGCCGCTGAGCCTGCTCTCGTATAGCTCCGTCCCCCGCCATGGCGCCAGAGCTACCGTTGAATATTTATACTGGCCATGTCTCCCAATGTATGTAGCCACAAATAAATGCTTGGTACAACTGATATTATCCAGTCTCACTTCATGGGCTACAGCGGGTCCCCCCCAGGAGGGACCCGTACGCCTCAACCGCGCTCCAGCAGCACATTAAACCGGAGGACCCCCCTAGCGGGGCCCCCGGTTGGTACTCATCACCGATGATCACCTTCAGGCAGCGTTAGGGGTGTGCGGCATGCTGCGGCTGCAACAGCCAAGGTGCCATGCCCTGCTGAACAAACAGCGGTGGTCCTACAGAGGGGAAGCGGCTCTGCACCTCAAGAGGCCGGTGACCGCCCCCCGCCCCCCGAACTCCCACGGTGTGCAGGTATGCAGTTGCCCAAATAGCATACCGAAAGAAATAAAACTTAAAAAGAAAATGAAGAAAAAACTTGAGTGTGCAGAGTGTGCATCCTCTCCTGAGGGCACTTTTTCCTAAACTGAGCTGTAGGAGGGGCATAGAGGGGAGGAGCCAGCACACCCAGCTGAAGGAATTTAAAGTGCACTCGCTCATTTGGACCCGTCTATACCCCATCGTACTAATCTGTCCCCAATATCCCTTATGGATGCTAGAGAAAGTATCTAAATATAAATTAGTTGTTAAAACAAATGAACTATATATTAGCATGCATATCCAGTACTGAGGGGTGGATTTATCAATATGTAAATATTGTTCCTCAAGTGTCTGGACTCGCTTCACCGCATTATCTTGGTGAGGCAGGTCCTCTCATCGTCAGCATGTATGAAGCTGGCTGCATCCGATATTAGAGTGAGTTATGTCACCCTTCCAGTGGTACACAAACTCCCATATCGGCTTTGTCCTTCGGATGGCGTACTGTGTTGCGTACATGCGCCGGCTCTCCCGTGAAACGTCACCATCAACATCTCCCAGCGTGCCCTGCACTAGTATCCTTGCACAAGTGCAGTTGTTTTTAAAGGACGCCCGAACTGTGAAGTGGTGCGGCGTTGTGGTAGGGAGGAACAATAAAGTTTATAGACTTTACACAAAAAAAAAAAAAACTTGACAGGCAGAGGCGGTCCTAACCAATATGATGCCCAAGGCAAGATTTTGGCTGGTGCCCCCTAGCACCGCCACTAGTTCTGCAGGAGATGCCTGGCATGAGTCATCTGGCAGCTCTGCTAACATCTGGCACCTTTTGTTTCTAAAAATGCATCTTATTTGCATTACTATGTGGCTAGGATGCACAAGTAGCTTCTGCTGATTAAAATGATATGCAGCATGCCTATATTCTGTGTGCGACTGTGGCTGTATCTGCATACGAAAGGCTACATTACAGAGATTTCCAGGAATACACTGCAATGTAGTATTTCGTATGCAGATACAGCCACAGTCACACACAGAATATAGGCATGCTGCATATCATTTTAATCAGCAGAAGCTGCTGGTGCCCCTAAGCGTACCAAATGCCCTAGGCATTTGCCTAGTTTGCCTATGCCTAAGGCCGACTCTGCTGACAGGAGTCCCACAGCACCGTGTCAGGCTGACGATCTGCCACATGGTAAATGACAGAACGTTTGGTTACAACGAACATTCATACATAAGGAGGTTTATCGATATTCTATCTAAAAGATAGACGTGCCGATAAAGCCAAAGCCGCATATTGCCCCAGGCTTCCAGCATGCATCGCTGTGTTGATACATCAGGGAATGCACTATCTGCGACACATTGGGTGGGATTCAAATCTTCTATTGCCCCCGATCTCCCGTCTAAAGTGACGGGAGATCGCGGGGCAATATTCTAATGACCCCCGTTTTTGCGCTGATCGCGCCCATAAGAGACGGGTTTAGATGCGTAAAGCAGCTAAACCCGACTAAAGACATGGGCGCGATCGTGAAAAGTCCAGTTTGGGCGTCCAAACGGGTCACTTTTCACGCATTTCAGCTCGCCACCCCTGGGCTTCTGCGGCTGGCCGGGAGTTGATCGTCGCTGCCCCTGGTCGCAGCGGCTGTGTGTGATGTCACACAGCCGCTGCGGCCCGCCCCCCACACGGTCTGGCCATGCTTGCGTTCGCTGGACCACGCCCCTAAAACGGTGGCCTGACGCCGCCATGCCACCCCCTCCCGCCTCTGTCTATCAATAAGGCAGAGGTGATCACTAGGGAACGAAGGCCTTCCGGGGGCGTGGCCCACAGGGTAGTGGACTGTCCGGCGGGCGTGGCATCAGGGTTGCATCATTGTGGCCCCGCCCCCTCTATGTACTGCCGAGAAAAGAGGCGCTGTGTAGCTGGGGGCGGAGCTACGATGACGCGATTCAGCGCGAATCGCGTCATCGGATCCCCTCGGACCGCCCACTTGTTCTCTGCTGCGGGAGGCTGAGGTGGGTCGTGGAAGGGCAGTACGGAAAGCGGGAGGCTTGCCCACCTTTCCGGGGGGCCGGGAGGGCCTCCTGATTTTCGGGAGCCTCCCGGCCATTCCGGGAGGGTAGGCAAGTATGTTCTACTGTACATCTTCTCTCCCGTGCATTGTAAAAATGCTTAACTCAAAAATAAAGCAACATGTTAACTTTTAATTTTTACCCAGCTGAAAAAAACACCCACTAAATCTTTCCATATGCTAACCGAGGCTTACGGTGTGTGTTTGAGTGGCACAAAAGATTTAACGACAGTCATCAGGATGTCTAGGATGATGAACGTCCAAAAACAAATAAAAATGTGGAAAATGCTGTTGGTAGGTAGGTACCCTCTGTAACTGAGTGTGGAACAGCGTGCCTGGCGGGAGGTAATTTTTCCTTTTGGGCTCAGGGCTGCTTGTCATGGCGGCAGAAAGAGACAGGGAAGGCCAGGCCCAGCACAGAGTCATGCATAATGATGTTGCGATATCAGAAACGCAGCACGGACCACTGAGACTGGACCAAGGATGGGAAACCTGAGGGGGAGGGGGTTTCCTGATCATTTTTTGAGTTAATGGGCGGACGGGCAGAGCAGAAAGTTTAGAAAGTATCACTAGACGCTGGGGCTAGTTTATTCTGTCCCTGATCCCTAGGGCCCAGTATGGGTGTCCCCGTTGTCCCACTCTGTCATGCGTACATCCCCTCCCAGTGGTGTTCATAAAAATAACCCAATTCATACTTGCCCGTTTCCCTAGCACCCCCCCATGGTGTCTCTTCAGCAGTCTATGCCCCCCTTCCCCCTATCCCGCAGCCAGTGTCTCTGCCCGCTGTATATCTGCAGGCCGCCCGGGCGCAGTGGTGTGCACAGCGCCTGAAGAAGTAGTGAAAGTGATCCCTCCACTACTTATACACCACGGGGACGGGTCTCTTTCGGAGCCCCAGTTCCTGCAGGTGTGTTTTTTTAATACAGTTGGGTGAATTATAAGTTCTTATTGCCGTGATAAGATTATAATTATCGGTTCTCAGACCAAATAATTAATAAATATGCCCCTAACAGGGAACACAGAGTCCCACGCTGTATTTCTAACTAATCACCTTTGACACAGTTACTAAGTCGGTCTATCTTGCTGCTATGTTTAACTTACTCTTAAATGAACCCATTAACTGAGAAGACTGGCATTCATGGGAACACATATTCTGCTACTACCAAAGTCACCCTGACCGGTTTAGACCGTCCGCCCAGCAACATCAGCTGTGTGACTTGTCATGGGTGTGCGGTGTTACAGGCTGCTCCTTCCTCTGCCTGTTTAGTAGAGCAGAATCACTTAGCACGGTGGACGGAATGTGAACGGGAGCCTGGACCAGGAATTTGGGAAGTTACAGTTTGGGCTAGATGCATCAAAGTATAACGGGGCAGATGTATTAACCTGGAGAAGAGATAAATAAGTGATAAAGCAGTGATAAGTGCGTTCCAGCCAGTCATTACGGATTTGAACAATGACAGTTAGGAGCTGATTGGCTGCTGCATTATCACCTTGCACTTATCGCTGGTTTATCACTTCTTTATCTCTTCTCCAGGCTTAATACATCTGCCTTACTGTTTGCGGTCTAACCTCCAAAAAGCCGTTTTCTGAGGTCGGTCACATTTCTCATGTGCATTTTTGGGGTGTGTATCTGATGTCAGTTGCAATGGATTGTAACTAAAAACATAGGGGGTCATTCCGAGTTGATCGCTCGCTAGCAGTTTTTAGCAGCCGTACAAACACTATGCCGTCTCCCACTGGGAGTGTATGTTAGCTTAGCAGAAGTGCGAACGAAAGGATCGCAGAGCGGCAGCAAACTTTTTTGTGCAGTTTTAGAGTAGCTCAAAACCTACTCAGCGCTTGCGATCACTTCAGACTGTTCATTTCCTGTTTTGATGTCACGAACACGCCCTGCGTTCTCCCAGCCACGCCTGCGTTTTTCCTGGCACGCCTGCGTTTTTTCGAACACTCCCTGAAAACGGTCAGTTGACACCCAGAAACGCCCACTTCATGTCAATCACTCTGCGGCCAGCAGTGCGACAGAAAAGCTTCGCTGTGAAACTACATCGTTCATTGCAATTGTACGACGCGTGTGCGCATAGCGCCGCATGCGCAGAACTGCCATTTTTTTGCCTCATCGCTGCACAGCGAACAAATGCAGCTAGCGATCAACTCTGAATGACCCCCATAGTGCCGGTGCAACTACATTCTCATTATTCTATGTAGCCCTGCGTCAACCACAATTGTCGATGGCACTCGATTTCTGCGTATGCATTGCAATTCTGCTGTTGCATACACAATTTTGCGATTGCATCGTTGCATCGGATGGCGACTTTTACCTTTCTGGGCGGCTCTTCAAAAATTGCAATTTCTGTCTCAATAGCGATCCAAGCTGAAGGGATACGGTCGTTAGGTCGACACAGCTTAGGTCGACAGTCATTAGGTCGACCACTGAAGGTTGACATGTATTTGGTCAACATGGTCATTAGGTCGACATGTACTAGGTCAACAGGTCGACGTGAGTTTTTCAGTTTTTCATTTTTCTGATTTTTCCATACTATTGGTCGACATTGACATGGTCGACACATGAAAGGTCGACACATGAAAAGGTCGACATGATTTTTTTTACTTTTGGGGAACTCTTCCATACTTTACGATCCACGTGGACTACGATTGGAACGGTAACCTGTGCCGAGCGAAGCGGTAGAGATGTCGACTTTCAGTGGTTGACCTAATGACTGTCGACCTAAGTTGGGTCGACTCAACGACCCCTATCCAAGCTGAATTAGGCCCAATGTAGGCTAACACGAGTAGTTTTGTCACCTCTAGTTGTTTTATAGATACACATTTTGGGGCCAATTCAGTAAGGGTAGCAAATTCTGCTAATCAGCAGAATTTGCTAACCTTTAGCACGCATGCTGGGGCCACCCAGCATGCTGACTGGCGCCTCCCCCCTGCTTCAAGCAGAAATTGCGAACAGCACGCAATTTCTGCTTGTTAGCAGAAATTAAGCATGACTCCTGCCGGCGCAGCTTGGCTGTGGCCGCAGGAGTCCCGACGCCATTTTTGCTGTTGCAGCGGCTGCGTGTGACGTCATGCAGCCGCACCCCCGACACGCCCCGTTCGCACGTACCAGCCCACCGTTTGGGCTGGCACGCCCCCGCAACGCTCCGTTTCCACCCAGTAAACGGAGCGTTTCCGCCCCCCCTCCCGCCCCGCGACCGCCTCTGCCTGATTGACAGGCAGAGGCGATCGTATTTTCTGCGGCCGCGGCCCCTCAGCAAAAATTACGGACGAATCGCTACTTGCGATTCATACTGAATTTGCCCCTTTGAGCGAAAAAGATGCTTGGTGCACCTGAGTCTGCCAGGACCTGGGGCATCGAGAGGGGTTATTTGGGGCGATTGAAGCCCTAGAGTAAAAGGCCGCCTCTCTATTAGTATCTGTTGGTACATACTAACATAGAACCCATGCTTTAGACAAGAAATACAAATTTGGCTTTCCATCCTGCGCTGATAGCTGCTAACAAACATACACAAAAACACCAAAACACAGTCATGTGATATAAGAGATGGAGCCGTATGAAGTGTTCCTATTAATGAAACTCTAAATAGATTGTTGCAGTATTCCTGGTAGTAATGCTGCTTCTCACGTGTTCTAGGTGTCAGTATTTCCCCATAATTCTCAGAACTTCAGCACTGTCATGTTCTGCCCGGAATGTTTCCTAGGCCAGACCGATGTGATTGTGTAGCCTCTGCTGCTCCCTACTGGTAAGACTTACTCCCTGTCCTTTCTCTGCTTCCACTTTATTCAAAGGATCGGCGGTTCTCCCTTACTCATGATAGGACCTAAGCCATATGCAAATCATAGACCTGAGGTTACAGTGTATTTCCTTGTAACGGGATTCACAACGGTCAGAAATCATACATATGGGTGCGTTAGCCTACAGAGCACGGGATCCGGTCTGAAGATCGACAGTGTCTAGGTCGACAATGTTTAGGTCGACCACTATAGGTCGACAGTCACTAGGTCGACATGGATGGAAGGTCGACAGGGTTTCTAGGTCGACATGTGCTAGGTCGACAGGTCTAAATGTCGACATGAGTTTTTCACATTTTTTTTCTTTTTTTGATTTTTTTCATACTTAACGATCCACGTGGACTACGATTGGAACGGTAATCTGTGCCGAGCGAAGCGGTAGCGGAGCGAAGGCACCATGCGAGGGGACGCGGTGCACTAATTTGGGATCCCGGTCACTCTACGAAGAAAACGACACACAAAAAAAAAATCCTCATGTCGACCTTTAGACCTGTCGACCTAGCACATGTCGACCTAGAAACCTGTCCACCTTCCATCCATGTCGACCTAGTGACTGTCGACCTATAGTGGTCGACCTAAACATTGTCGACCTAGACACTGTCGATTTGATGAACCACACCCCAGAGCACATGCACAGCTGCATTACACAAGGGGCCTAATTCAGACCTGATGGCTCCTCTGTGAATTTGCAGAGGTCTGCGATCAGATAGTCACCGCCCAGACAGAGTGGAGACCCGCCCCGTGCAAGTCTGCGTACGTGTTGTGAAAATCTCTGCAAACCGTTCGCAACTCTCTCACCATCTAATGATTTTTCCAGTCTGTGCAGTGTGTGCGTAGCCCAGGACTTACTCCTACAGTGTGATGAGAACAGGCTGATGGGGGCCAGAGCTGACGTCACACACCCTCCCTGAGAACGCTTGGGCACGCATGCGTTTTTACTGACACTCCCAGAAAACAACCAGTTACCACCCACAAAGTCCGCTTCCTCCCAATCAACTTGCGTACGCCTACTGATCAACAAAGCATACTTGCCTACTCTCCCGGAATGGCCGGGAGGCTCCCGAAAATCGGGTGACCCTCCCGGCCCCACGGAAGAGCAGACAAGTCTCCCGGTTTTCAGTTCCCCCCTGCACGGCCGCCCACTTTGAGAGTAAAGTGGGCGGTCCGGACAGTAGATGACGCGATTCTTGCTGAATCGCGTCATCATAGTCACGCCCCCTGCTGTAAAATGCCGGTTATAGCGGCATTACAGAGCGGGGGCGTGGTTAAAACGATGTAGTGCTGAAACCCCGCCCTCGCTCCGCCTATGCCCCTCCTTTGCCATGCCCCGTTCCACCTCCTCCCCGCCCCCTCCTCTCGTCATTGCCCAGCCCAGTCCCTCCACTGAGCCGTCCTGGCAGCTCTCTCCCGGAGAGAGCTGCCAGAAAGTAGGTATGTATGCAACAAAGTCGCGTGTGCGCACTACGATCCGTACGCATGCGCCGTCAATCAATAATCATCCGCCTTGTAAATTCGCACAACAGCGATCAGGTCTGGGAATAACCTCCAAGGTGTGCTAAGCAAACTGGCCTTGTTGTTACTCTTGGTGATTACACGTATAGGCTGGCTCTGAGCTGGACGGGTGTCTGTGCACGGATGCAAGAGGAGCAAAATTCCGCATATTTGTGTATCTCTTTCCTATTCCAAGTCATACAGAACTCAGGGGTAGATTTATTAAAATGCCGTTTTCGTTCCTTATATGCTGGGACCCGCTTCACCACATTATCGTGGTGAAGTGGGTCCTCTTTTCCAATGCATTTACTAAGGCTGCTGTCTTTGTTATGGGAGTGCGTTATCCCACCCTGCTAGTGATACGCGTCCTCCCATAACGTCCGTCTCCCTTGGCCGCAGTTGTCACTTATGCGCCTGCGCCGTACATTTACTCCCAGCATACCTTGCGGGAGTAATGCTGGCGCATGCGCGGTTTGCTTTGCTGGATGCTGGAGCCTTTGTATGTTTAACAATAAAGTTTATTGAAAGACACGAAAAAAAAAAAAGAGGAACTGCTTGGAGACCTGCAGCGCCGATTCTGTGAGGCGAAGAGGAACAGGGTAGGAGAGACCAACGTTCGGGCACACCGAACGTTTATAAGTAAGCAATCTTATCGGTGCTCTGCCTAACAGATAGAGGCGCCGATAAGGCAGAGGGCGCATACCGCCCCTGCTTACAATATCACTTCGACGGGATAATACATCAGGGGATGCGCTATTTGCGGCACATAACGTGTGCATATAGCGCATTATCCCTTAAAGAAGGATAGTAAATCTACCCCTCAGACGGACAAGTCTTTCCTTGAAATTGGCTTTTTCGGGGAGGCAACAATGTCAGTGCATGGATCTACCCTGACTGGTGGGAGTGATCACCATGATCACACAGGGGCCAATCCTCCTGCACGGAATCACACAGGGGCCAATCCTCCTGCACGGAATCACACAGGGGCCAATCCTCCTGCACGGAATCACACAGGGGCCAATCCTCCTGCACGGAATCACACAGGGGCCAATCCTCCTGCACGGAATCACACAGGGGCCAATCCTCCTGCACGGAATCACACAGGGGCCAATCCTCCTGCACGGAATCACACAGGGGCCAGTCCTCCTGCACGGTATGAGATCCAGGATCACACAGGGGCCAATCCTCCTGCACAGAATCACACAGGGGCCAATCCTCCTGCACGGAATCACACAGGGGCCAATCCTCCTGCACGGAATCACACAGGGGCCAATCCTCCTGCACGTAATCACACAGGGGCTAATCCTCCTGCACGGTATGAGATCCAGGATCACTCAGGGGCCAATCCTCCTGCACGGAATCACACAGGGGCCAATCCTCCTGCACGGAATCACACAGGGGCCAATCCTCCTGCACGGAATCACACAGGGGCCAATCCTCCTGCACGGAATCACACAGGGGCCAATCCTCCTGCACGGAATCACACAGGAGCCAATCCTCCTGCACGGAATCACACAGGGGCCAATCCTCCTGCACGGAATCACACAGGGGCCAATTCTCCTGCACGGAATCACACAGGGGCCAATCCTCCTGCACGGAATCACACAGGGGCCAATCCTCCTGCACGGAATCACACAGGGGCCAATCCTCCTGCACGGAATCACACAGGGGCCAATCCTCCTGCACGGAATCACACAGGGGCCAATCCTCCTGCACGGTATGAGATCCAGGATCACAGAGGCATCAAACCACCTGCTTAGTATGAGCAGCAGAATGATACTGGACATGTTCCAAAGCAGGGTTCAACCAAAATGTCAGACATAGAAAACTGACACATAATAGAGGCAGTCCTGGTGTCCCCTCAATCAAAAAACGCCCATAAAACTGACCCCCTCCGTGCTTCCGCTAAGCCACCTACCTGTCACTGCCTTGGAACTCACACTAATGTTTCGATACACTTCTCCCTGCATGCGCCTGAAATTGCAACCTGGACTCTGCGCAAACTCAGAGGGTAATTCAGACCGGATCGCTGCTGTGCATTTTCACACAGCGGGCGATCAGGTCTGAACTGCGCATGTGTATGCACCGCACTGCGCAGGCACGACGGTCTGCAGCACCGGGGAGCGCCGGGATGGTGCGAAAAATTTGATCGCTCCGGCGACTGCAAGAAGATTGACAGGAAGAGGGCGTTTGTGGGTGGCAATGCAAATGACTGTTTCTAGGGAGTGTCCGGAAAAAACCGCAGGCGGGACCCGACGTTTTGCGGGAGGAATCGTGACGTCAGCTCCGGCCCCGATCATCGTAGCGGCTGAGTAAGTCCTGGGCTGTGCAGAGACTGCAGAAACTGCTGTTTGTGCAGCTCTCCTGTACATGCGATCGCACCCCTGCACAGCGATTCCCCCTCCCCCTGTAGGCGGCGACTACCTGATCGCAGGGATGCAAAAAACGCACCCTAGCGATCAGGTCTGAATGACGGAATACGGAATAACGGAATACCGGAATACCGGATACTGGATACTGACGCCGGAATCCCGACACCAGCTGAAATACCGCCGGTCAGAGTTGGGTGATGGTCCACGCTACCATCCGGAGGGAAATCACCACCAGGCCTGAAGCGTGGCGAGCGCTCACGCTGCACCCGCCGCCGGGATCACGGCTGTCGGACTCCCGGCGTCGGGCTCCTGACCGCCGGGATCTCGTACTGATCCCGTTCAAGTAGGTATGCTTGCACAAACAGAGAAGCACGTTTGTTGCAGGACGTTAATATTTATTAGAGAGTGACTGAGGGGGTTTAAAACTTGGCTCTGTAGAAATGCATATTGGGGGTCATTCCGAATTGATCGTAGCTGTGCTAAATTGCGCGCAGTTCTGACCCGATCGCTGTGCTGCGACAAACTACAGCGAGCAATCGGGTCGGAATGACCCCCATTGTAGGCTGTTTCATTCATACATAGGGGCTGGGCCAGCAACAGCACAGCAATCCAGTCTCTGCTTTTGAACAGCACAGGTCAAATTGGGACACAGTCCTAAGGATGTAGGAGGGACTCCGAGTGTCTGCAATGTAAAAGGGAATTCATTCTTTATTCTCAGCAGTGAAGCAGGATAATGTCAGGTTAACAGTGAACAATGGAATCTGCCTTCATAGATATTATCTGGAAATTTACATTTTAGGGTATAGCGGTCGTTTAACAGATAAAAGTGGTTGATTTCCATAAATAATTTCTTTCAAATTAAGATCCTTGTAGCATGAAATAAAGACTATTTTCTATAAAATAAAAAATAACAATATGTCTTCTCAGTGGCGGAACTAGCGAGCGGTGGGCCCAGGTGCGACAAAATGCTTTGCCCCCCCCCCCCCCCCCATCCCATCCAAGTCCACCCCCTCACCCCTGGAGAGGATCTGGTGAGGGGGACCTGCTCAGGGCCAGAGAAATGGATACCTGGCAACAGTGCCGTAACTAGACATTTTAGCACTGTGTGCAAGAAACGGCATTGGAGCCCCACCCCTGCATGCAAAACAGGGGCAGTGCGCGCCGTATGCGCGTGCAAAAATACATAGTGGCGTGGCTTCGTGGGGAAGGGGTGTGGCCACAAAATAATACCAATTCATAAAACGGTGCACAGTAGTCTCCATTATTCAAATTACGCCGCACAGTAGCACCACTACACCAGGTAGAGACCCTTTTACACCTTACGGCTGACAGATTTCTCTTTTTACACATTACAGCAGACAGCGTCCCCTTTTTACACATTACGGCAGACAACGTCCCCCTTTTTACACATTACGGCAGACATCGTGCACTTTTTACACATAACGGCAGACAGCGTCCCCTTTTTACACATAGCGGCAGACAGCGTACACTTTTTACACATAACGGCAGACAGCGTGCCCTTGTTAAACATAGCGGCAGACAGCGTACACTTTTTACACATAACGGCAGACAGTGTCCCCCTTTTTACACATTACGGCAGACAGCGTCCCCTTTTTACACATTACGGCAGACAGCGTGCCCTTGTTACACATTACGGCAGACAGCATCCCCCTTTTTACACATTACGGCAGGCAGATTCCCCATTTTTACACATTGCGGCAGGCAGATTCCCTATTTTTACACATTGCGGCAGGCAGATTCCCAATTTACACATTGCGGCAGGCAGATTCCCCATTTTTACACATAGCGGCAGGCAGATTCCCCATTTTTACACATAGCGGCAGGCAGATTCCCCATTTTTACACATAGCGGCAGGCAGATTCCCCCTTTTTACACATTGCGGCAGACAGATTCCCCATTTTTACACATAGCGGCAGGAAGAGTCCCCCTTTTTACACATTGCGGTAGGCAGTCGAAAGAAAGAAAGAAAGAAAGAAAGAAAGAAAGAAAGAAAGAAAGAAAGAGACAGACAGACAGAATTATACTTACCCTCTCCGCTGGCTCAGGCTCCTCGGTGCAGCTTGACGATTCCCGGGCAGGAGAGAAGGAGGAGGAGGGAGGGGGAGGAGGGAGCCGCAGCAGCGCTGTGTTATTGGTGGAGGCGCTGCTGCTGCTGCCCCTCTGCTTCACTATAGGCTGTTCTCGGAAGACAGCCTATAGTGAAGCAGAGGGGCAGCAGCAGCAGCGCCTCCACCAGTAACAAAGCGCTGCTGCGGCTCCCTCCTCCACCTCCCTCCTCCTCCTACCCCCCGTACTGCTGCTCCTCTCCTCTCCGGGCGGCTGTGCGCTGCGGGCAGCGGTTGCCCGCAGCACACAGCGGCATGTAATGAGTCAGTTTGAGTCATTACATGCTTTGGGCCCCTGGACAGAGGCGGGCCCCAGTGCAACGCACTGGTTGCACTGGCGGTAGTTCCACCTCTGTGTCTTCTATTTTTCCTGACCGTGGGCCTAATTCAGACCTGATCTCTGCTGTGCGTTTTTTGCAGAGGTCTGCGATCAGATAGTCACCGCCCAGAGAGAATGAAAACCCGCCCAGTAAAAGTGTGCGAATGCATGTGTAGGCTGTGTGAAAATTCCTCCAGACAGCGTAAATCTGCAAATCCGTTCACAACTCACTCACCATCGAATGATTTTTTCAGTCTGTGCGCAGCCCAGGACTTACTCCTACAGTGCGATAGAATCAGCCTGACCGTGGACCGGACCTGACGTTACACACCCTACCCTGAAAACGCTTGGGAACACCTGCGTTTTTCCTGACACTCCCAGAAAACGGCCAGTTACCACCCACAAACCCATACCCTCCAACATTTTACAGATAAAAATCGGGTCAAATGCAAAGGGGGGCGTGGCCATGGGTAAAGGGGCGTGGTCCCACCCCTTTTCCTATACTTTCAATGGAAGTTTGGAGAGCAAAATATCAGTACAGACCATAAAAAAAGGTACTGTACCTGCTAAAAAGGTGCAGCTGGAAGGTATGCAAACGTCCTCTCCCTGTCAATCACCTTGCGTACGCCTAGCAATCAGAATTTTTGCAGCATACTGCCGCTGTTTGGCATCGCGCCTGTGCATTGCGGTGCATACTCATGCGCAGTCATTCGATTGGTCGTCCGCTGTGCGATTTTGCACAACAGCGACCAGGTCTGAATTAGGCCCCAAATGAATTACCAATAAAAAATAATGATGCTGAGTAATATGTCAGCTGACGGACCACAAAATGAGAGAGTTCGCTCTGCGCAGGCTTAAAACCGCGAAAGCGCCATGTGTGCCCGTAAAGACTTGTGACTTCTTTGCAATTATGACCATCTCCATAGGCTAACAACAGAGTGGGTGATATGGGGGCATTCTGTCGTATGAGCAAGAGTATTTACATGCACAACTGATAAGAGAAAGAAATACTATACAACAAGAACTGGGGGATCATTTGTGGGTGGTCCGGGGCTGGTGAAAATATCAGTTGGCTGGCGAATATTGCGCAAATTTGATTGGCCTCTATAGAATGCTCCTCTCACACTGATTGGTGCTCCCTTTTTCACCTGGGCACCGAATACACTTCTTTGGTAGTTTGTGAGTGCATGCCAGGGTTTTTTTTAACTGGAGCTTTTTAAACAATGCAGAAGATGAAATGCATTTGTTATACATAAGGGAAGCAGTCTACAGATGGACACATTTAGTAAGGCTTTTGACACTGTCCCACATCACACACTGCTAAATAAACTCAAAAAGTTTGGGATTGGAGACTAAGATGGTTGAATGGATAAGATCTTGGCTGCAGGATAGAAAACAGAGAGTTGTGGTAAATGGAGTGCATTAATAGGAGGGAAATGTTTACAAGTGGAGTGCCCCAGGGATCTGTACTTGGACCAGTGCTCTTTAAGATTTTTATTGGTGACATTACAAATGGCATTAAAGGGAAAGTTTTTGCAGAGGACACAAAGGAATGCAACAGTATTCTAGATGAGGCCGTACCAATGACCTATATAGTGCCATTATTACTTCTTTCTGCTGCACTAGGAGGGGTAAAACAAATGATTGAGGATCTAGGTAAATTACAGGAACGGTCAAGAGCGTGGCAATTACAGTTTAATGCAAAAAAAGCAAAATCATGCACTTGGGCTTCAAAATCAAAAAGGCTAAATACAGTATTAATGGCACTATACTGGGAACTACTGAGGAGGAAAGGGATCTAGGAGTCACTATTTCAGGTGACTTAAAAACAGGTAAGCAATGTAACAACGCAATGAGGAAGGCTAGTCAGATGCTTGGCTGCATTGGGAGAGGAATCAGCAGCAGAAAGAAAGAAGTAATAATGCCACTGTATAGGTCATTGGTACGGCCTCATCTAGAATACTGTGTCCAATTCTGGAGGTCATATCTTCAGAAGAATATTAATACATTAGAGACCGTACAAAGAAGGGAAACTAAAATGGTGCATGGCCTACATCACAAAGCATATCCAGAAAGACTAAAAAATCTCAATATGTATAGTTTGGAGCAGAGAAGGGAAAGGGGGGGGGACATGAGAGAGACTGTTACATATATCAAGAGTTTTACCAAAGTCCAGGAGGAAAACATTCTTCAAATGAAGAGAAGCAATAGGACACGAGGACATGCACTGAGACTGGAGGGGGGAGGTTCAGGGGAAATTTGAGGAAAAACTACTTCACAGAAAGGGTAGTGGACAAGTGGAATAGCCTCCCATCAGAGGTGGTAGAGGCTAAGACAGTAGAGCAATTTAAACATGCATGGGATAGACATAAGGATATCCTTACAAAGAAATAAGGATCAAATAGGGTTTGAGGTAAAAATATGGTAAAAAAAGGGGCAGACTAGATGGGCCAAGTGGTTCTTATCTGCCGTCACATTCTATGTTTCTATGTTTGTTTGTAATGGTCTGGTACTAGGTACTGTATAGCGGGGGGCGGAGCTACGATGACGCGATTCAGCTTGATTCGCATCATCGGATCCCCTCGGCCGCCCACTTGAGGGGGGGAGTAGAGGGCCGGACGGGGAAAACGGGAGGCTTGCCCACCCTTCCCGATTTTCGGGAGCCTCCCGGCCATTCCGGGAGGGTAGGCGAGTATGATCCACTGCTTTGCAGGTGTGCCGAAGGCCAAGCTCGGTGTCTTTGGACGCAGGTTTTCAGCCCTCAGCTGAGGAGTTCCGGTTGCCAGTATGAGTAAGTGTTGCCTTTCTCAGATGGCCGATGTATGTGACCATCGCGACCGATCCGATGCTGCGTCTTCGGAAGCAGCACTTGGATCAGAGCTGCATAGCGGAGGCGTCTTTTTCCTACAGATGCCTCGGTGCTGGGTCCCTGCTCAATGAGTCCATCTCTAAATCCAGGCCTTAGATTCTTACATGTAATAGCCAAAAAATTATAATTTTAAAATGCACTTTGCCGGCTCACTGTGCAATCCCATTACAGCACTTAGCAGTTCCTAACTTCCCAGTGTAAGTGCAAGCAGAGCGTCATCCCCTGGGTTCAGGGATTTCTGGGTCTTTAGTTCTTTGAAGTGATAAAAATAAGAGAATAGAGCAAGGATGTGTGAAAAGTATATGATTACATGTATGTTTTAGCAGAATATTTAAATGTTATGCATACCGAGCAGTGAGAGTGACACATTGGTATATTAATAACACAAACTCTGTCCTCTCTGACCTCTCACTACAACGCTAAACACAGTTGGGCGAATGGGAAGTGTGAATTGATTGCTGAAAAGCAGAAAGATAAACCACATCTACACTTGTAATGGAATATACTTTATCAATACTTGTAGGGTGTAGAGGAAAAATAAATTCCTAGCATACTGCGCATACCAGACATTGCATTATTTTGTTATTCAACATTGGGTGTCATTCCGAGTTGTTCGCTCGTTGGCGATTTTCGCAACAGAGCGATTAAGGCAAAAATGCGCATGCGCATGGTACGCAGTGCACATGCGCTAAGTAATTTAGCACAAAACTTAGTAGATTTACTCACGTCCGAACGAAGAATTTTCATCGTTGAAGTGATCGGAGTGTGATTGACAGGAAGTGGGTGTTTCTGGGCGGAAACTGACCGTTTTCTGGGAGTGTGCGGAAAAACGCAGGCGTGCCAGGATAAAACGCAGAAGTGTCTGGAGAAACGGGGGAGTGGCTGGACGAATGCAGGGCGTGTTTATTAGAGATGAGCGGGTTCGGTTCCTCGGAATCCGAACCCGCCCGAACTTCAGGTTTTTTTACACGGGGCCGAGCGACTCGGATCTTCCCGCCTTGCTCGGTTAACCCGAGCGCGCCCGAACGTCATCATCCCGCTGTCGGATTCTCGCGAGGCTCGTATTCTATCGCGAGACTCGGATTCTATATAAGGAGCCGCGCGTCGCCGCCATTTTCACACGTGCATTGAGATTGATAGGGAGAGGACGTGGCTGGCGTCCTCTCCGTTTAGACTAGAGTACTAGAGAGAGACACAAATTTTGGGGAGCATATTATTAGGAGGAGTACTACTTGCTGCTGATAGTGTGACCAGTGACCACCAGTTTAATTAATCCGTTCTCTGCCTGAAAAAAAACGATACACAGTGTGACACAGTCACATACCATATCTGTGCTCAGCCCAGTGTGCTGCATCATATGTAATACTGTATATCATTATCTGACTGTGCTGAGTGCTCACTGCTCACACAGCTTAATTGTGGGGGAGACTGGGGAGCAGTTATAGGAGTACATATTTTAAGTACAGTGCACACTTTTGCTGCCAGAGTGCCACTGCCAGTGTGACTGACCAGTGACCACTGACCACCAGTATTGTGATTGTCTGCTGACCACCAGTATATTGTGATTGTCTGCCTGAAAAAGTTAAACACTCGTCGTGTGGTGTTTTTATAAACGCATTCTGCAGACAGTGTCCAGCAGGTCCGTCATTACATAATATATACCTGTCCGGCTGCAGTACTAGTGTGATATATATATATTTTAATTTTATCTCATTATCATCCAGTCTATATTAGCAGCAGACACAGTACGGTAGTCCACGGCTGTAGCTACCTCTGTGTCGGCAGTCGCTCGTCCATCCATAATTGTATACCACCTACCCGTGGTTTTTTTTTTCTATCTTCTTGATACTAGTAGCTTACTTTAGGAGTCTGCAGTGCTGAGTCTGACAGACAGTGTCCAGCAGGTCCGTCATTACATAATATATACCTGTCCGGCTGCAGTACTAGTGTGATATATATATATATTTTAATTTTATCTCATTATCATCCAGTCTATATTAGCAGCAGACACAGTACGGTAGTCCACGGCTGTAGCTACCTCTGTGTCGGCAGTCGCTCGTCCATCCATAATTGTATACCACCTACCCGTGGTTTTTTTTTTCTTCTATCTTCTTGATACTAGTAGCTTACTTTAGGAGTCTGCAGTGCTGACAGACAGTGTCCAGCAGGTCCGTCATTACATAATATATACCTGTCCAGCTGCAGTACTAGTGTGATATATATATATATTTTAATTTTATCTCATTATCATCCAGTCTATATTAGCAGCAGACACAGTACGGTAGTCCACGGCTGTAGCTACCTCTGTGTCGGCAGTCGCTCGTCCATCCATAATTGTATACCACCTACCCGTGGTTTTTTTTTTCTATCTTCTTGATACTAGTAGCTTACTTTAGGAGTCTGCAGTGCTGACAGACAGTGTCCAGCAGGTCCGTCATTACATAATATATACCTGTCCGGCTGCAGTACTAGTGTGATATATATATATATTTTAATTTTATCTCATTATCATCCAGTCTATATTAGCAGCAGACACAGTACGGTAGTCCACGGCTGTAGCTACCTCTGTGTCGGCAGTCGCTCGTCCATCCATAATTGTATACCACCTACCCGTGGTCTTTTTTTTTTCTATCTTCTTGATACTAGTAGCTTACTTTAGGAGTCTGCAGTGCTGAGTCTGACAGACAGTGTCCAGCAGGTCCGTCATTACATAATATATACCTCTCCGGCTGCAGTACTAGTGTGATATATATATATATATTAATTTTATCTCATTATCATCCAGTCTATATTAGCAGCAGACACAGTACGGTAGTCCACGGCTGTAGCTACCTCTGTGTCGGCAGTCGCTCGTCCATCCATAATTGTATACCACCTACCCGTGGTTTTTTTTTTCTATCTTCTTGATACTAGTAGCTTACTTTAGGAGTCTGCAGTGCTGACAGACAGTGTCCAGCAGGTCCGTCATTACATAATATATACCTGTCCGGCTGCAGTACTAGTGTGATATATATATATATTTTAATTTTATCTCATTATCATCCAGTCTATATTAGCAGCAGACACAGTACGGTAGTCCACGGCTGTAGCTACCTCAGTGTCGGCAGTCGCTCGTCCATCCATAATTGTATACCACCTACCCGTGGTTTTTTTTTTTCTATCTTCTTGATACTAGTAGCTTACTTTAGGAGTCTGCAGTGCTGAGTCTGACAGACAGTGTCCAGCAGGTCCGTCATTACATAATATATACCTGTCCGGCTGCAGTACTAGTGTGATATATATATATATATTTTAATTTTATCTCATTATCATCCAGTCTATATTAGCAGCAGACACAGTACAGTAGTCCACGGCTGTAGCTACCTCTGTGTCGGCAGTCGCTCGTCCATCCATAATTGTATACCACCTACCCGTGGTTTTTTCTCTATCGTCCTAAGTGGATGCTGGGGTTCCTGAAAGGACCATGGGGAATAGCGGCTCCGCAGGAGACAGGGCACAAAAAAGTAAAGCTTTACTAGGTCAGGTGGTGTGCACTGGCTCCTCCCCCCATGACCCTCCTCCAGACTCCAGTTAGATTTTGTGCCCGAACGAGAAGGGTGCAATCTAGGTGGCTCTCCTAAAGAGCTGCTTAGAGAAAGTTTAGTTTAGGTTTTTTTCTTTACAGTGAGTCCTGCTGGCAACAGGATCACTGCAACGTGGGACTTAGGGGGAAAGTAGTAAACTCACCTGCATGCAGAGTGGATTTGCTGCTTGGCTACTGGACACCATTAGCTCCAGAGGGATCGAACACAGGCCCAGCCGTGGAGTCCGGTCCCGGAGCCGCGCCGCCGACCCCCTTGCAGATGCTGAAGCGTGAAGAGGTCCGGAAACCGGCGGCTGAAGACTCCTCAGTCTTCATAAGGTAGCGCACAGCACTGCAGCTGTGCGCCATTTTCCTCTCAGCACACTTCACTGGGCAGTCACTGAGGGTGCAGAGCGCTGGGGGGGGGCGCTCTGAGAGGCAAATATAAACCTTATACAAGGCTAAAAATACCTCACATATAGCCCATAGGGGCTATATGGAGATATTTAACCCCTGCCTGACTGGAAAAATAGCGGGAGAAGAACCCGCCGAAAAAGGGGCGGGGCCTATCTCCTCAGCACACGGCGCCATTTTCTGTCACAGCTCCGCTGGTCAGAACGGCTCCCAGGTCTCTCCCCTGCACTGCACTACAGAAACAGGGTAAAACAGAGAGGGGGGGCACATTAATGGCTATATATATATATATTAAAGCAGCTATAAGGGAGCACTTAATATAAGGATATCCCTTGTATATATAGCGCTTTGTGGTGTGTGCTGGCAGACTCTCCCTCTGTCTCCCCAAAAGGGCTAGTGGGTCCTGTCTTCATTAGAGCATTCCCTGTGAGTTTGCGGTGTGTGTCGGTACGTGGTGTCGACATGTATGAGGACGATATTGGTGTGGAGGCGGAGCAATTGCCAAATATGCAGATGTCACCCCCCAGGGGGTCGACACCAGAATGGATGCCTTTATTTGTGGAATTACGTGATGGTTTATCTTCCCTTAAACAGTCAGTTGAGGACATGAGGCGGCCGGACAATCAATTAATGCCTGTCCAGGCGCCTCAAACACCGTCAGGGGCTGTAAAACGCCCTTTGCCTCAGTCGGTCGACACAGACCCAGACACGGGCACTGATTCCAGTGACGACGGTAGAAATTCAAACGTATTTTCCAGTAGGGCCACACGTTATATGATTTTGGCAATGAAGGAGACGTTACATTTAGCTGATACTACAGATACCGTAAAACAGGGTATTATGTATGGTGTGAAAAAACTACAAACAGTTTTTCCTGAATCAGAAGAATTAAATGACGTGTGTGATGAAGCGTGGGTTGCTCCTGATAAAAAGTTGATAATTTCAAAAAAGTTATTGGCATTATACCCTTTCCCGCCAGAGGTTAGGGCGCGCTGGGAAACACCCCCTAAGGTGGACAAGGCGCTCACACGCTTATCCAAACAAGTGGCGTTACCCTCTCCTGAGACGGCCGCACTTAAGGATCCATCAGATAGAAAGATGGAAGTTATTCAAAAGAATATATACACACATGCAGGTGTTATACTACGACCAGCTATAGCAACTGCCTGGATGTGCAGTGCTGGAGTAGTTTGGTCAGAATCCCTGATTGAAAATATTGATACCCTAGATAGGGACAATGTTTTACTGTCGTTAGAACAAATAAAGGATGCATTTATCTATATGCGTGATGCACAGAGGGATATTTGCACACTGGCATCTCGGGTGAGTGCTATGTCCATTTCAGCCAGAAGAGCCTTATGGACACGACAGTGGACAGGCGATGCGGATTCAAAACGTCACATGGAGGTTTTGCCGTATAAAGGGGAGGAGTTATTTGGAGTTGGTCTATCAGACTTGGTGGCCACGGCTACTGCCGGGAAATCCACTTTTTTACCTCAAGTCACTCCCCAACAGAGAAAGGCACCGACTTTTCAACCGCAGCCTTTTCGCTCCTACAAAAATAAGAGAGCAAAGGGCTTGTCGTACCTGCCACGAGGCAGAGGAAGAGGGAAGAGACACCAACAGGCAGCTCCTTCCCAGGAACAGAAGCCCTCCCCGGCTCCTGCAAAAACCTCAGCATGACGCTGGGGCCTCTCAAGCGGACTCGGGGACAGTGGGGGGCCGTCTCAAAAATTACAGCGCGCAGTGGGCTCACTCGCAGGTAGACCCCTGGATCCTGCAGATAATATCTCAGGGGTACAGGTTGGAATTAGAGACGGATCCTCCTCATCGTTTCCTGAAGTCTGCCTTACCAACCGTCTCTTCCGAAAGGGAGAGGGTGTTGGAAGCCATTCACAAGCTGTACGCTCAGCAGGTGATAGTCAAAGTACCCCTATTACAACAAGGAAAGGGGTATTATTCCACTCTATTTGTGGTACCGAAGCCGGATGGCTCGGTAAGGCCTATTCTAAATCTGAAGTCCTTGAACCTCTACATAAAAAAGTTCAAGTTCAAGATGTAGTCACTCAGAGCAGTGATAGCGAACCTGGAAGAAGGGGACTTTATGGTATCCTTGGACATCAAGGATGCGTATCTACACGTTCCGATTTACCCCGCACACCAGGGGTACCTCAGGTTCATTGTTCAAAACTGTCACTATCAGTTTCAGACGCTGCCGTTCGGATTGTCCACGGCGCCTCGGGTCTTTACCAAGGTAATGGCCGAGATGATGATTCTTCTTCGAAGAAAAGGCGTATTAGTTATCCCATACTTGGACGATCTCCTAATAAGGGCAAGGTCCAGAGAACAGCTGGAGACAGCTTTAGCACTATCTCAAGAGGTGCTAAGACAACACGGGTGGATTCTGAATATTCCAAAATCCCATTTAATCCCGACAACTCGTCTGCTGTTCCTAGGAATGATTCTGGACACGGTTCAGAAAAAGGTTTTCCTTCCAGAGGAAAAAGCCAAGGAGTTATCCGATCTGGTCAGGAACCTCCTAAAACCAGGAAAAGTGTCAGTACATCAATGCACAAGAGTCCTGGGAAAAATGGTGGCTTCTTACGAAGCAATTCCATTCGGCAGATTCCATGCAAGAATATTCCAAAGGGATCTGTTGGACAAATGGTCAGGGTCGCATCTGCAGATGCACCTGCGAATAACCCTGTCACCAAAGACAAGGGTGTCACTTCTGTGGTGGTTGCAGAAGGCTCACCTATTAGAAGGCCGCAGATTCGGCATTCAGGATTGGATCCTGGTGACCACGGACGCCAGCCTGAGAGGCTGGGGAGCAGTCACACAAGGAAGAAACTTCCAGGGAGTATGGACGAGTCTGGAAAAGTCTCTTCACATAAACATTCTGGAACTAAGAGCAATCTACAATGCTCTAAGCCAGGCGGAACTTCTCCTGCAAGGAAAGCCGGTGTTGATTCAGTCGGACAACATCACGGCGGTCGCCCATGTAAACAGGCAGGGCGGCACAAGAAGCAGGAGTGCAATGGCAGAAGCTGCCAAGATTCTTCGCTGGGCGGAGAATCACGTGATAGCACTGTCAGCAGTGTTCATCCCGGGCGTGGACAACTGGGAAGCAGACTTCCTCAGCAGACACGATCTTCATCCGGGAGAGTGGGGTCTACATCCAGAAGTCTTCAACATGTTAATAGACCGTTGGGAAAGACCAATTGTAGACATGATGGCGTCTCGCCTCAACAAGAAACTGGACAAATATTGCGCCAGGTCAAGAGATCCACAGGCAATAGCTGTGGACGCACTGGTAACTCCTTGGGTGTACCAGTCAGTGTATGTGTTTCCTCCTCTGCCGCTCATACCAAAGGTATTGAAGATCATACGGCAAAGAAGAGTAAGAACAATACTAGTGGTTCCGGATTGGCCGAGAAGGACTTGGTATCCGGAACTTCAAGAGATGCTCACGGACGAACCGTGGCCTCTACCTCTGAGAAGGGACCTGCTACAGCAGGGTCCCTGTCTTTTTCAAGACTTACCGCGGCTGCGTTTGACGGCATGGCGGTTGAACGCCAGATCCTAAAAGGGAAAAGGCATTCCAGAAGAAGTCATTCCTACCTTGATTAAGGCACGGAAGGAAGTCACCGTGAAACATTATCACCGCATTTGGCGAAAATATGTAGCGTGGTGCGAGGATCGGAAGGTTCCGACGGAGGAATTCCAACTGGGTCGTTTCCTACATTTCCTGCAATCAGGATTATCTATGGGTCTCAAATTGGGATCCATTAAGGTTCAAATTTCGGCCCTGTCAATATTCTTCCAAAAAGAATTGGCCTCTGTCCCTGAGGTCCAGACTTTTGTCAAGGGAGTACTGCATATACAGCCTCCTGTGGTGCCTCCGGTGGCACCGTGGGATCTAAATGTAGTTTTAGATTTCCTCAAATCCCATTGGTTTGAACCATTGAAAAAGGTGGATTTGAAATATCTCACATTGAAAGTGACTATGTTACTAGCCCTGGCCTCTGCCAGGAGAGTATCTGAATTGGCGGCTTTATCTTATAAAAGTCCTTATCTAATCTTCCATTCGGATAGGGCAGAACTGCGGACTCGTCCGCATTTTCTCCCTAAAGTGGTATCAGCATTTCATCTGAACCAACCTATTGTGGTGCCTGCGGCCACTAGCGACTTGGAGGACTCCAAGTTGTTGGACGTTGTCAGAGCCTTAAAAATATACATTGCAAGGACGGCTGGAGTCAGAAAATCTGACTCGCTGTTTATATTGTATGCACCCAACAAGTTGGGCGCACCTGCTTCTAAGCAGTCGATTGCTCGTTGGATTTGTAACACAATTCAACTTGCACATTCTGTGGCAGGCCTGCCACAGCCTAAAACTGTAAAAGCCCACTCCACAAGGAAGGTGGGCTCATCTTGGGCGGCTGCCCGAGGGGTCTCGGCATTACAACTCTGCCGAGCAGCTACGTGGTCGGGGGAGAACACGTTTGTAAAATTTTACAAATTTGATACCCTGGCAAAGGAGGACCTGGAGTTCTCTCATTCGGTGCTGCAGAGTCATCCGCACTCTCCCGCCCGTTTGGGAGCTTTGGTATAATCCCCATGGTCCTTTCAGGAACCCCAGCATCCACTTAGGACGATAGAGAAAATAAGAATTTACTTACCGATAATTCTATTTCTCGGAGTCCGTAGTGGATGCTGGGCGCCCATCCCAAGTGCGGATTGTCTGCAATACTTGTACATAGTTATTGTTAACTAATTCGGGTTATTGTTAAGGAGCCATCTTTAAGAGGCCCTTTCTGTTGTCATACTGTTAACTGGGTTTAGATCACAAGTTGTACGGTGTGATTGGTGTGGCTGGTATGAGTCTTACCCGGGATTCAAAATGCCTCCCTTATTGTGTATGCTCGTCCGGGCACAGTACCTAACTGGAGTCTGGAGGAGGGTCATGGGGGGAGGAGCCAGTGCACACCACCTGACCTAGTAAAGCTTTACTTTTTTGTGCCCTGTCTCCTGCGGAGCCGCTATTCCCCATGGTCCTTTCAGGAACCCCAGCATCCACTACGGACTCCGAGAAATAGAATTATCGGTAAGTAAATTCTTATTTTTTTTTCTATCTTCTTGATACTAGTAGCTTACTTTAGGAGTCTGCAGTGCTGACAGACAGTGTCCAGCAGGTCCGTCATTACATAATATATACCTGTCCGGCTGCAGTACTAGTGTGATATATATATATATTTTAATTTTATCTCATTATCATCCAGTCTATATTAGCAGCAGACACAGTACGGTAGTCCACGGCTGTAGCTACCTCTGTGTCGGCAGTCGCTCGTCCATCCATAATTGTATACCACCTACCCGTGGTTTTTTTTTTTCTATCTTCTTGATACTAGTAGCTTACTTTAGGAGTCTGCAGTGCTGACAGACAGTGTCCAGCAGGTCCGTCATTACATAATATATACCTGTCCGGCTGCAGTACTAGTGTGATATATATATATATATTTTAATTTTATCTCATTATCATCCAGTCTATATTAGCAGCAGACACAGTACGGTAGTCCACGGCTGTAGCTACCTCTGTGTCGGCAGTCGCTCGTCCATCCATAATTGTATACCACCTACCCGTGGTCTTTTTTTTTTCTATCTTCTTGATACTAGTAGCTTACTTTAGGAGTCTGCAGTGCTGAGTCTGACAGACAGTGTCCAGCAGGTCCGTCATTACATAATATATACCTCTCCGGCTGCAGTACTAGTGTGATATATATATATATTTTAATTTTATCTCATTATCATCCAGTCTATATTAGCAGCAGACACAGTACGGTAGTCCACGGCTGTAGCTACCTCTGTGTCGGCAGTCGCTCGTCCATCCATAATTGTATACCACCTACCCGTGGGTTTTTTTTTTTCTATCTTCTTGATACTAGTAGCTTACTTTAGGAGTCTGCAGTGCTGACAGACAGTGTCCAGCAGGTCCGTCATTACATAATATATACCTGTCCGGCTGCAGTACTAGTGTGATATATATATATATTTTAATTTTATCTCATTATCATCCAGTCTATATTAGCAGCAGACACAGTACGGTAGTCCACAGCTGTAGCTACCTCAGTGTCGGCAGTCGCTCGTCCATCCATAATTGTATACCACCTACCCGTGTTTTTTTTTTTTTCTATCTTCTTGATACTAGTAGCTTACTTTAGGAGTCTGCAGTGCTGAGTCTGACAGACAGTGTCCAGCAGGTCCGTCATTACATAATATATACCTGTCCGGCTGCAGTACTAGTGTGATATATATATATATATATATTTTAATTTTATCTCATTATCATCCAGTCTATATTAGCAGCAGACACAGTACGGTAGTCCACGGCTGTAGCTACCTCTGTGTCGGCAGTTGCTCGTCATCCATAAGTATACTAGTATCCATCCATCTCCATTGTTTACCTGAGGTGCCTTTTAGTTGTGCCTATTAAAATATGGAGAACAAAAATGTTGAGGTTCCAAAAATAGGGAAAGATCAAGATCGACTTCCACCTCGTGCTGAAGCTGCTGCCACTAGTCATGGCCGAGACGATGAAATGCCAGCAACGTCGTCTGCCAAGGCCGATGCCCAATGTCATAGTACAGAGCATGTAAAATCCAAAACACCAAATATCAGTAAAAAAAGGACTCAAAAATCTAAAATAAAATTGTCGGAGGAGAAGCGTAAACTTGCCAATATGCCATTTACCACACGGAGTGGCAAGGAACGGCTGAGGCCCTGGCCTATGTTCATGGCTAGTGGTTCAGCTTCACATGAGGATGGAAGCACTCAGCCTCTCGCTAGAAAAATGAAAAGACTCAAGCTGGCAAAAGCACAGCAAAGAACTGTGCGTTCTTCGAAATCCCAAATCCACAAGGAGAGTCCAATTGTGTCGGTTGCGATGCCTGACCTTCCCAACACTGGACGTGAAGAGCATGCGCCTTCCACCATTTGCACGCCCCCTGCAAGTGCTGGAAGGAGCACCCGCAGTCCAGTTCCTGATAGTCAGATTGAAGATGTCAGTGTTGAAGTACACCAGGATGAGGAGGATATGGGTGTTGCTGGCGCTGGGGAGGAAATTGACAAGGAGGATTCTGATGGTGAGGTGGTTTGTTTAAGTCAGGCACCCGGGGAGACACCTGTTGTCCGTGGGAGGAATATGGCCATTGACATGCCTGGTGAAAATACCAAAAAAATCAGCTCTTCGGTGTGGAAGTATTACAACAGAAATGCGGACAACATTTGTCAAGCCGTGTGTTGCCTTTGTCAAGCTGTAATAAGTAGGGGTAAGGACGTTAACCACCTCGGAACATCCTCCCTTATACGTCACCTGCAGCGCATTCATAATAAGTCAGTGACAAGTTCAAAAACTTTGGGCGACAGCGGAAGCAGTCCACTGACCAGTAAATCCCTTCCTCTTGTAACCAAGCTCACGCAAACCACCCCACCAACTCCCTCAGTGTCAATTTCCTCCTTCCCCAGGAATGCCAATAGTCCTGCAGGCCATGTCACTGGCAATTCTGACGAGTCCTCTCCTGCCTGGGATTCCTCCGATGCATCCTTGCGTGTAACGCCTACTGCTGCTGGCGCTGCTGTTGTTGCTGCTGGGAGTCGATGGTCATCCCAGAGGGGAAGTCGTAAGCCCACTTTTACTACTTCCACCAAGCAATTGACTGTCCAACAGTCCTTTGCGAGGAAGATGAAATATCACAGCAGTCATCCTGTTGCAAAGCGGATAACTGAGGCCTTGACAACTATGTTGGTGTTAGACGTGCGTCCGGTATCCGCCGTTAGTTCACAGGGAACTAGACAATTTCTTGAGGTAGTGTGCCCCCGTTACCAAATACCATCTAGGTTCCACTTCTCTAGGCAGGCGATACCGAGAATGTACACGGACGTCAGAAAAAGA
Organism: Pseudophryne corroboree; assembly: GCF_028390025.1. NCBI lineage: Eukaryota > Metazoa > Chordata > Amphibia > Anura > Myobatrachidae > Pseudophryne > Pseudophryne corroboree. The sequence goes on from NC_086453.1 coordinate 32,190,188, forward strand.
CTCACCAGTGTCCTAAAAAATGCAGTTATACCCAATGTCCACTTAACCACGGACATGTGGAGCAGGGCAGGGTCAGGACTATATGACTGTGACAGCCCACTGGGTAGATGTATGGACTCCCGCCGCAAGAACAGCAGCGGCGGCACCAGTAGCAGCATCTCGCAAACGCCAACTCTTTCCTAGGCAGGCTACGCTTTGTATCACCGGTTTCCAGAATACGCACACAGCTGAAAACCTCTTACGGCAACTGAGGAAGATCATCGCGGAATGGCTTACCCCAATTGGACTCTCCTGTGGATTTGTGGCATCGGACAACGCCAGCAATATTGTGTGTGCATTAAATATGGGCAAATTCCAGCACGTCCCATGTTTTGCACATACCTTGAATTTGGTGGTGCAGAATTATTTAAAAAACGAGAGGGGCGTGCAAGAGATGCTGTCGGTGGCCAGAAGAATTGCGGGACACTTTCGGCGTACAGGCACCACGTACAGAAGACTGGAGCACCACCAAAAACGCCTGAACCTGCCCTGCCATCATCTGAAGCAAGAAGTGGTAACGAGGTGGAATTCAACCCTATATATGCTTCAGAGGTTGGAGGAGCAGCAAAAGGCCATTCAAGCCTATACAATTGAGCACGATATAGGAGGTGGAATGCACCTGTCTCAAGCGCAGTGGAGAATGATTTCAACGTTGTGCAAGGTTCTGCTGCCCTTTGAACTTGCCACACGTGAAGTCAGTTCAGACACTGCCAGCCTGAGTCAGGTCATTCCCCTCATCAGGCTTTTGCAGAAGAAGCTGGAGACATTGAAGGAGGAGCTAACACAGAGCGATTCCGCTAGGCATGTGGGACTTGTGGATGGAGCCCTTAATTCGCTTAACAAGGATTCACGGGTGGTCAATCTGTTGAAATCAGAGCACTACATTTTGGCCACCGTGCTCGATCCTAGATTTAAAACCTACCTTGGATCTCTCTTTCCGGCACACACAAGTCTGCTGGGGTTCAAAGACCTGCTGGTGAGAAAATTGTCAAGTCAAGCGGAACGCGACCTGTCAACATCTCCTCCTTCACATTCTCCCGCAACTGGGGGTGCGAGGAAAAGGCTCAGAATTCCGAGCCCACCCGCTGGCGGTGATGCAGGGCAGTCTGGAGCGACTGCTGATGCTGACATCTGGTCCGGACTGAAGGACCTGCCAACGATTACGGACATGTCGTCTACTGGCACTGCATATGATTCTCTCCCCATTGAAAGAATGGTGGAGGATTATATGAGTGACCGCATCCAAGTAGGCACGTCAGACAGTCCATACTTATACTGGCAGGAAAAAGAGGCAATTTGGAGGCCCTTGCACAAACTGGCTTTATTCTACCTAAGTTGCCCTCTCACAAGTGTGTACTCCGAAAGAGTGTTTAGTGCCGCCGCTCACCTTGTCAGCAATCGGCGTACGAGGTTACTTCCAGAAAATGTGGAGAAGATGATGTTCATTAAAATGAATTATAATCAATTCCTCCGTGGAGACATTGACCAGCAGCAATTGCCTCCACAAAGTACACAGGGAGCTGAGATGGTGGATTCCAGTGGGGACGAATTGATAATCTGTGAGGAGGGGGATGTACACGGTTGTCACGATCCGGGTATCTGGACGCCATTTCTTACCCATCAGATGCCTCCTAAGGCTGGCTCAGCGCTCCAGGACCGGATCCCATCTGTTATCCTGATGTGTACATTCCTGTATCCTCTCCTGTCACTCTGGGACGCTGTCACAGTAAACGCCATATTACACCTGGCATGGCGTCTCCCGCGGCCTCCGCCGCCGTCCCTGAACTTCTGCATGCAGAGTGTCTGAGTGGCGATTACGTCAGCCGCGGCCTCCGCTGTGTCCGCGTGGTTGGATGTGCATCTGTCAGCCTGGCGCCTCCTGTCTCCGGTGGCCGGCGCCGCCATTACTGTTTTCATTACCACATGGATTACAAACCAAACTTCCCTCCAAGTGTCTGCATGGGCGCAGCCATCTTGGATTCTGTCAGCTGATCATTTCCACCAATCTGTTCTCAGTATTGATAATCTGCATAATTGCCTAGCCAATCCCTTCCTTGCTGCAGGTATAAATACACTGTGCCTGAGCAAGGAAGGCGTCAGTGCTTTGGTTGTCAAACCTAGTTCCTGTTTGTCTCTCTCCTGTGATTGTCTTCCAGGTTCCAGCTCCTGTCTCAAGACTTCCACCATAGAGACCCGCACCAGCATTCCACCTGCGGTGTAGCCTGACTCTCCAATCCATTGTGGATTCATCTGTTTCCAGCTACAACATTACCTGCTTCCAGCTCAGCTTCCAGCAGAGTACAGCTTCCCTTAAAGGGCCGGTGTCCTTTCTACACTTTACCACTCTCCACCGGTATTATTATTTCTCCGCTCTCAAGTTCTACATTTCAGTTCATATTTCATCGCTCCCAAGTTCATTTATTATTTAACTGGTTCCAGCCAGTATCCACTCCGTGCTAACAACAGTCTGGTTCCAGCCAGTATCCACAGCAGCTGTTTTATCTTCAGCAACCCAGCTTTTCCTGGAACACCAGCTGGCACAATCCTGGGTTATCTCCATTGCTACAGTCGGGCCTGGTAAGGACTTTCCATCTAGAAGATCATAAGAACTATCTCACACTACCAGTGCCCTGTGGCTCCTGCCATCCTGTAGTACCCAGGAACTGTATTTATTCTTTGCTGACTTTTACGATTTCTTTTACTGCTGCTGTGTTGCGGAGTTGTCATAATAAACATCATTGACTTTTATCCAAGTTGTCGTGGTCACGCCTTCGGGCAGTTATTATTCATGTTACTTACATGTCCAGGGGTCTGATACAACCTCCCAGGTTCCGGTACATCTCAGCCCCTACAACTGAGGCTGCCTCCCGTCAGCTCAGGCCCTCAGTTGTGACAGTAAGCACTGACCTAATGAATCCAGCCGGAGACCAGGATCAAGCGGCCAGGCCGATGCAAGAACTGGCAGCCCGACTAGAACATCAGGAGGCTGCACAGGGCCACATCATCCGCTGTCTCCAGGATCTCTCTACTCGGCTGGATGGGATTCAGACAACTCTCCGTGGATCAGGCGCGTCTGGTGCGTCAACCACAGTGACTCCAGCTATAACCCCACCCACCTTACCCATTTCTGCTCCACGTCTTCATCTTCCAACGCCAGCAAAATTTGACGGATCTCCAAGATTCTGCAGGGGATTTCTCAACCAGTGTGAGATTCAGTTTGAGCTACAACCTGGCAATTTTCCCAGTGACCGTACAAAAATTGCCTACATTATTTCTCTTCTCAGTGGCTCAGCCCTTGATTGGGCATCACCGTTATGGGAGAGGTCCGACACCCTGCTATCTTCCTACACTGCCTTCGTGTCAACATTCAGGCGCATCTTCGACAAGCCAGGCCGGGTAACCTCAGCTTCATCCGAGATTCTCCGTTTACGCCAGGGGTCACGTACTGTAGGACAATATCTGATACAGTTCCAGATCCTGGCATCCGAACTGGCATGGAACGACGAGGCCCTGTATGCTGCATTCTGGCATGGCTTATCTGAGCGTATTAAAGATGAGTTAGCTACCAGAGACTTACCTTCTAAGTTAGATGAGCTAATCTCACTCTGCACGAAAGTTGATTTACGTTTCAGAGAGAGAGCAACTGAGCGTGGAAGATCATCTGCTCCAAAATCTTCTGCTCCTCCTCCTCGTCAACTGTCACCATCTAAAGATGAGCCCATGCAACTTGGCCGTTCCCGTTTAACTCCTGCTGAGCGCCGAAGACGTCTCTCCGAGTTTCTCTGTCTCTATTGTGCAGCTCCGTCTCACACCATTAATGCCTGTCCCAAACGTCCGGGAAACTCCAAATCCTAGCTCGCCAAGGAGAGGGCCGGCTAGGAGTAATGATCTCCTCTCCATCTCCTCAAGATTGTAATCTCCCAGTCTCGCTTCAAGTTGCTCAACGTTATCGGAACGTCATTGCCCTCCTTGATTCCGGAGCAGCTGGGAACTTTATTACCGAAGCCTATGTTAAACGGTGGTCCCTACCCACCGAGAGACTTCCTTCGTCCATTTCTTTAACTGCCGTGGATGGCAGCAAAATTTTTGATGCAGTTATTTCTTTAAGGACTCTACCAGTTCGTCTGAGAGTGGGAGTTCTTCATTCCGAACTTATTTCTTTTTTAGTGATTCCAAGAGCCACACATCCTGTGGTCCTGGGCCTTCCATGGCTCCGTCTTCACAATCCTACAATTGATTGGACGACTACGCAAATCCTGGCATGGGGTTCCTCCTGTGCTGAGACATGTTTGTTTAAAGTATTGCCTGTCTGTTCTTCCTCCCCAGGTCGTCTGATGTTCCACCTCCTCCATATCAAGATTTCACGGATGTGTTCAGTAAAGCTTCTGCTGATATCCTTCCTCCTCATAGAGAATGGGACTGTCCGATTGATCTCGTTCCAGGGAAGGTTCCACCTCGAGGCCGAACTTATCCGTTGTCTCTGCCTGAGACGCATTCTATGGAGGAATATATTAAAGAGAACCTAGCAAAGGGGTTCATTCGACCTTCTTCTTCTCCAGCCGGCGCAGGCTTCTTTTTTGTAAAAAAGAAAGATGGTGGTCTGCGGCCGTGCATCGACTACAGAGGTTTGAACGACATTACCATCAAGAACCGTTATCCTTTACCCCTGATTACTGAGCTCTTTGACAGAGTTAGCGGAGCTACCATCTTTACAAAGCTGGACTTGTGAGGTGCATACAATCTCATCCGGATCCGTGAGGGTGACGAGTGGAAGACCGCCTTTAACACCCGTGACGGACATTATGAGTACCTCGTCATGCCCTTCGGATTGAGCAATGCTCCAGCTGTCTTCCAGCATTTTGTCAATGAGATCTTCAGAGACATTCTATACCGTCATGTCGTGGTCTATCTAGACGATATCCTCATTTTTGCCAACGATTTAGAGGAACATCGTTTTTGGGTTAAAGAGGTTCTGTCCCGTCTCCGTGTCAATCATCTCTATTGCAAATTAGAAAAATGCGTCTTTGAAGTCAAGTCCATTCCGTTTCTAGGGTACATTGTGTCCGGTTCCGGACTAGAGATGGATCCTGAGAAACTACAAGCAATCCAAAATTGGCCGGTACCCTTAACCCTCAAAGGGGTCCAGAGGTTTTTAGGGTTCGCCAACTATTACCGAAAGTTTATACGAGACTTTTCCACCATTGTGGCGCCTATTACTGCTTTCACTAAGAAGGGTGCTAACCCGTCCAAGTGGTCTGAAGAAGCCATGCAAGCATTTCATCTTTTAAAACAAAGGTTCATCTCTGCGCCTGTTCTGAAACAGCCTGACATCGACTCTCCTTTCATCTTAGAGGTGGATGCCTCCTCCGTTGGAGTAGGAGCGGTGTTATCTCAGAGGGCTAAAGATGGCCATTTACACCCTTGCAGTTTCTTCTCCCGGAAGTTCTCCCCAGCTGAGCGCAACTATGCCATTGGCGACCAGGAGTTGCTAGCCATCAAGCTCGCTCTAGAAGAGTGGAGGTATCTGTTGGAGGGAGCTTCTCATTCAATCACCATACTTACAGACCACAAGAACCTTTTATACCTGAAGGGCGCACAATGTCTCAACCCTCGTCAGGCCAGATGGGCACTTTTCTTTTCCAGGTTCGACTTTAAACTCCAGTTCTGTCCGGGCTCTCAGAATCGCAAGGCCGATGCCCTTTCCCGCTCATGGGAGCAAGAAAATGAGTCAGAGTCTTCAGACAAGCATCCTATTATAAATCCGTTGGCATTCTCCACGGTAGGGATGGACTCTACGCCCCCATCAGGGAAAAGTTTTGTGAAGCCGATGCTAAGGAAGAAGCTCATGCATTGGGCCCATGCTTCCCGTTTTGCCGGACATACAGGTATCCAAAAAACCCTGGAGTTTATCTCTAGGTCCTATTGGTGGCCAACTCTGAAAAAGGACGTCTTGGAGTTTATTGCATCTTGCCCAAAGTGTGCCCAACATAAAGTATCCCGCCAGTCGCCTGCGGGGCAACTGGTTCCACTATCCGTTCCCCGTCGACCATGGACCCACTTGTCGATGGATTTCATTACAGACTTACCCATGTGCAACAAGTTCAATACCATCTGGGTGGTAGTTGACCGGTTCACCAAGATGGCACACTTCATTCCTCTCACCGGTCTTCCGTCAGCTTCCAAGTTGGCTCAAGTATTCATACAAGAGATCTTCCGACTCCACGGTCTTCCTGAAGAAATTATCTCAGATCGAGGAGTTCAATTCACAGCCAAATTCTGGCGAAGTTTATGTCAAGTCCTCCAAGTCAAGCTAAAGTTTTCCACGGCTTACCATCCTCAGACCAATGGTCAAACCGAGAGGGTGAATCAGGACTTGGAGGCCTTCCTCCGCATCTATGTGTCCTCCTCTCAAGATGACTGGGTTCAATTACTTCCCTGGGCCGAGTTCTGTCATAACAACCAGTATCATTCTTCATCTGCTTCAACACCATTCTTCACTAACTTTGGATTCCACCCTAAAGTCCCTGAGTTCCAACCGCTTCCAGCAACTTCTGTTCCCGCAGTGGATATCACCTTGCATCAGTTTGCCAATATCTGGAAGAGCGTACGATCAGCTCTGCTCAAGGCATCGTTCAGGTACAAGAAGTTTGCGGATAAGAAGCGTCGAGCAGTTCCTGCTCTCAAGGTGGGTGATCGGGTATGGTTATCCACGAAGAATTTGAGGTTAAGAGTTCCCAGTATGAAGTTTGCACCTCGCTATATCGGTCCTTTCAAGATTGAACAAGTCATCAATCCTGTTGCTTACAGACTCCAGTTGCCTCCCTTCTTAAAAATACCCAGGACATTCCATGTTTCCCTGTTGAAACCGCTGATTTTGAATCGGTTTCATTCCTCACTTCCTCCAACTCCGAAAGTCCAAACTCAACGAGGCGTTGAGTATGAAGTGGCCAAGATCCTGGACTCACGTCACCGTTACGGTCAACTACAATATCTTATTGACTGGAAGGGTTATGGTCCTGAGGAACGTTCATGGACCAATGCTTCTGATGTCCATGCTCCTGCCTTGGTCCGGAGATTCCATTCCAAGTTTCCTCAAAAGCCAAAGAAGTGTCCTGGGGCCACTCCTAAAGGGGGGGGTGCTGTCACGATCCGGGTATCTGGACGCCATTTCTTACCCATCAGATGCCTCCTAAGGCTGGCTCAGCGCTCCAGGACCGGATCCCATCTGTTATCCTGATGTGTACATTCCTGTATCCTCTCCTGTCACTCTGGGACGCTGTCACAGTAAACGCCATATTACACCTGGCATGGCGTCTCCCGCGGCCTCCGCCGCCGTCCCTGAACTTCTGCATGCAGAGTGTCTGAGTGGCGATTACGTCAGCCGCGGCCTCTGCTGTGTCCGCGTGGTTGGATGTGCATCTGTCAGCCTGGCGCCTCCTGTCTCCGGTGGCCGGCGCCGCCATTACTGTTTTCATTACCACATGGATTACAAACCAAACTTCCCTCCAAGTGTCTGCATGGGCGCAGCCATCTTGGATTCTGTCAGCTGATCATTTCCACCAATCTGTTCTCAGTATTGATAATCTGCATAATTGCCTAGCCAATCCCTTCCTTGCTGCAGGTATAAATACACTGTGCCTGAGCAAGGAAGGCGTCAGTGCTTTGGTTGTCAAACCTAGTTCCTGTTTGTCTCTCTCCTGTGATTGTCTTCCAGGTTCCAGCTCCTGTCTCAAGACTTCCACCATAGAGACCCGCACCAGCATTCCACCTGCGGTGTAGCCTGACTCTCCAATCCATTGTGGATTCATCTGTTTCCAGCTACAACATTACCTGCTTCCAGCTCAGCTTCCAGCAGAGTACAGCTTCCCTTAAAGGGCCGGTGTCCTTTCTACACTTTACCACTCTCCACCGGTATTATTATTTCTCCGCTCTCAAGTTCTACATTTCAGTTCATATTTCATCGCTCCCAAGTTCATTTATTATTTAACTGGTTCCAGCCAGTATCCACTCCGTGCTAACAACAGTCTGGTTCCAGCCAGTATCCACAGCAGCTGTTTTATCTTCAGCAACCCAGCTTTTCCTGGAACACCAGCTGGCACAATCCTGGGTTATCTCCATTGCTACAGTCGGGCCTGGTAAGGACTTTCCATCTAGAAGATCATAAGAACTATCTCACACTACCAGTGCCCTGTGGCTCCTGCCATCCTGTAGTACCCAGGAACTGTATTTATTCTTTGCTGACTTTTACGATTTCTTTTACTGCTGCTGTGTTGCGGAGTTGTCATAATAAACATCATTGACTTTTATCCAAGTTGTCGTGGTCACGCCTTCGGGCAGTTATTATTCATGTTACTTACATGTCCAGGGGTCTGATACAACCTCCCAGGTTCCGGTACATCTCAGCCCCTACAACTGAGGCTGCCTCCCGTCAGCTCAGGCCCTCAGTTGTGACAACGGTGATATATCGGAGGATGATGATGAGGTGGACATCTTGCCTCTGTAGAGCCAGTTTGTGCAAGGAGAGATTAATTGCTTCTTTTTTGGTGGGGGTCCAAACCAACCCGTCATTTCAGTCACAGTCGTGTGGCAGACCCTGTCACTGAAATGATGGGTTGGTTAAAGTGTGCATGTCCTGTTTATACAACATAAGGGTGGGTGGGAGGGCCCAAGGATAATTCCATCTTGCACCTCTTTTTTCTTTCATTTTTCTTTGCGTCATGTGCTGTTTGGGGAGTATTTTTTTGAAGGGCCATCCTGCGTGACACTGCAGTGACACTCCTAGATGGGCCAGGTGTTTGTGTCGGCCACTAGGGTCGCTTATCTTACTCACACAGCTACCTCATTGCGCCTCTTTTTTTCTTTGCGTCATGTGCTGTTTGGGGAGTGTTTTTTGGAAGGGCCATCCTGCGTGACACTGCAGTGCCACTCCTAGATGGGCCAGGTGTTTGTGTCGGCCACTAGGGTCGCTTATCTTACTCACACAGCTACCTCATTGCGCCTCTTTTTTTCTTTGCGTCATGTGCTGTTTGGGGAGTGTTTTTTGGAAGGGCCATCCTGCGTGACACTGCAGTGCCACTCCTAGATGGGCCTGGTGTTTGTGTCGGCCACTAGGGTCGCTTAGCTTACTCACACAGCTACCTCATTGCGCCTCTTTTTTTCTTTGCGTCATGTGCTGTTTGGGGAGTGTTTTTTGGAAGGGCCATCCTGCGTGACACTGCAGTGCCACTCCTAGATGGGCCAGGTGTTTGTGTCGGCCACTAGGGTCGCTTAGCTTAGTCATCCAGCGACCTCGGTGCAAATTTTAGGACTAAAAATAATATTGTGAGGTGTGAGGTGTTCAGAATAGACTGAAAATGAGTGGAAATTATGGTTTTGAGGTTAATAATACTTTGGGATCAAAATGACCCCCAAATTCTATGATTTAAGCTGTTTTTTAGTGTTTTTTTAAAAAAACACCCGAATCCAAAACACACCCGAATCCGACAAAAAAAATTCGGTGAGGTTTTTCCAAAACGCGGTCGAACCCAAAACACGGCCGCGGAACCGAACCCAAAACCAAAACACAAAACCCGAAAAATTTCAAGTGCACATCTCTAGTGTTTATGACGTCAAATCAGGAACGAAACGGGCTGAGCTGATCGCAGTGTAGGAGTAAGTCTCGAGCTACTCAGAAACTGCTAAGAATTATTTATTCGCAATTCTGCTAATCTTTCGTTCGCTATTCTGCTAAGCGAAGATACACTCCCAGAGGGCGGCAGCCTAGCGTGTGCAATGCTGCTAAAAGCAGCTAGCGAGCGAACAACTCGGAATGAGGGCCATTGTCTTAGTAACAACATGAGAGGACGTCAGGGGTGCTCAGTGGAGAGTAGGACTTGTTCTACTGTGTTCTGTTCACTTCCATCATCTGTTTTGTTGTAAACATAGTAAAGATTATTTATACCCCATTTATACTGTCAACCCAGTCCACTGAACGCAGGTTTCAAGCATGGGGGGTCATTCAGATCTGATCGCTGCTGTGCGATGGACGGCTGCAAAGGGGATCGCCGGTCAGCGACGGGTTTGTGCGAAGCGACGGGCATTCGCAAAGAGATTGACAGGAAGAAGACGTTTGTGGGTGGCAACTGACCATTTACAGGAAGTGGTTGGAAAAACGCAGGTGTGTCCAAGCGTTTGACGGGAGGGTGTCTGACGTCAAATCCGGTCCCTGAATATCCTGAAGTGATCGCAGCGGCTGATTAAGTCCTGGGCTGCGCAGAGACTGCACATAATCAGTTTGTACAGCTCTGCTACACATGTGATCGCACACTTGCACAGCGAAAATACACTCCCCCTGTAGGCGGCGGCGGCAATCTGATCGCAGGGCAGCAAAAATGGCTGCCTAGCGATCAGATCTGAATTACCCCCCTTGTCACAGAGGCTTCAAATCCCATTTACACCGCAGGATGGACCTGGATTATTGCTGGGGCTTACCGCTGCCGGTGACATCATCTCCAAGTGCAGGTGAGCCAGCTATCCATAGGCTTGCAACAGACCCTTTTACACCGACCTGGCAATAACCTGGATTATCGGTGTAAAAGGGGTATTATTAAAGTGTAAAACATACAGGAGAGCAAAACATGCACATATACTTGGCACATTCACAGGTGAAAAGCCCAGATTCTGGTGGTCATTCCGAGTTGATCGCTCGCTAGCAGTTTTTAGCAGCCATGCAAACGCTATGCCGCCCCCATATTCACCAAGATCTTCAATAAATCGTTGGAGCTACAGAAAGTCCCTTCCTGCCTCAAAAGGTCTACTATAGTCCCGGTCCCCAAGAAACCCACTATCACTAACCTGAACGACTACAGGCAGATAGCACTGACGTCTGTGGTCATGAAAACGTTTGAGCGTCTGGTTTTGAATCACCTGAAAACTGTGACTGGCCCCCAACTGGACCCCCTGCAGTTCGCCTATCGCTCGAATCGGTGTGTCGAGGATGCAGTCAATCTGGGCCTGCACTACATTCTACAGCACCTAGACATTCCCGGTACCTACACGAGGGTCCTGTTTGTCGATTTCAGCTCGGCCTTCAATACAATCGTCCCCAGCATCCTCCACCCCAAATTACTTCGCCTAGGGGTCCCAGAAGCTACCTGTTCCTGGATAATAGACTTCCTGACAGATAGGACACAGGTGGTGAAAGCGGGGAAATTCACCTCTCAAGCGCGGTCCATTAGTACAGGGGCCTCTCAGGGCTGTGTCCTCTCACCCCTGCTCTTCTCCCTGTACACAAATGACTGTACCTCAGAGGCGCAATCAGTAAGGATCATCAAATTCGCCGATGACACCACCGTCATTGGCCTCATCAAGGATGGGGACGAATCGGCCTATAGACGGGAAGTAGACCGGCTGGCCCAGTGGTGCATCCACAACAACCTTGACCTCAACCCCCTTAAAACTAAAACTGTCGAGATGATAGTGGACTTCAGGAAGAAGTCATCTAGTGCACCTCCGCTAACGATTGCTGACAGTGTGGTATCGCTAGTGGACTCCTTCAAGTTTCTAGGGACCACAATCTCCAGGGACCTTAAATGGGGGTCCAACGCTGACGCCACTGTTGGGAAAGCGCAGCAGAGGTTGTTCTTCCTCAGGCAACTAAGGAAGTTCAACATCCCACAGAAGCTTCTGCTCCTCTTCTACTCCGCGATTGTGGAGTCGGTACTGTGCTCCTCGATACTCGTATGGTACAGCTCCGCCAGCGCGAGGGACAGATGCAGGCTCCAAAAGGTGGTCAGAACCGCAGAGAAGATCATCGGGGCCGACCTTCCCTCAGTCCAGGACCTGTACTTGTCCAGAGCTAAAAAGCGGGCAATGAAGATAGTAAAAGACCAGCGACACCCCAGCCACAGCATGTTTAACTTGCTTCCTTCAGGCAGGCGTTACAGGGCTGTCCCCGCCAGATCCACCAGAAGCCTCAAAAGTTTCTTTCCCCAAGCTGTCCGCCTGCTGAACTCCTGAACATTGACTGACTAGACGTACATGTAACTAACTTGTGTCCCTACGGTATACCTATCTGTGTAACTTTACTTGCCCCCCCCCTCCCCCCCCCACACACACACACCTGCTTACCTGTTACCTACTTGGCTGTTGTATAGCAAACCGAAGACAAATTCCTAGTATACGTAAGTATACCTGGCCAATAAAGCTGATTCTGATTCTGAGTGTATTTTAGCTTAGCAGAAGTGTGAACGAAAGAATCGCAGAGCGGCGGAAAAGTTTTCTTGTGCAGTTTTAGAGTAGCTCAATACCTACTCAGCGCTTGCGATGACTTCAGACTATTCAGTTCCTGTTTTGACGTCACAAACACGCCTTGCGTTCACCCAGTCACGCCTGCGTTTTTCCTGGCATGCCTGCGTTTTTTCACACACTCCCTGAAAACGGTCAGTTGACACCCAGAAACGCCCACTTCATGTCAATCACTCTGCGGCCAGCAGTGCGACTGAAAAGCTTCGCTAGACCCTGTGTGAAACTACATCATTCGTTGTAATAGTACGTCGCGCGTGCACATTACGCCGCATGTGCAGAAGTGCCTTTTTTCGCCTCATCGCTGCACAGCGAACGAATGCAGCTAGCGATCAACTAGGAATGACCACCTCTGTTCGAACCCCAATCTGCTGTTATTTCTGGGGTCCAACTGAAAATGGTAAGCATTAACATCACAATACCACTTTAGGTTCTTAGAACGCGATTCAGTTGTGAGCTGAACAGTCTGGGGTGCAACACAAAAAGTACCATTTAGGTGCCTAAATGGGACACATTTTGCGCACTTGTGCTCACCACCTCAGGAGGCTGCGGGCAGAAATGATGTTAGCGTGCGCGGTGGCAGAAACAATTGAATAACTGCTGACGGGCGCGGGGAGTGGCGATAACAGTTGAATCACCCACATAAACATGTTTAAAAAAAAAGGATGGAAAAAGGGAGAGGGGGGGGTGCGCTATCAATAGCAGCTGGTATGGGGATGGTAAATCCCCTGTATTAGTGCAAACAGAACAAAAAAAGAGATTACCAGCGCTGGCTGATCATGCCAATAAATATAAAAAACAATCTATGTTCCAAAAGGCTTATAATTAAAAAGACATATTTATTTCACATGTATAATCCTATAAAATAAAGAATAAAAGATGAATAATAACACTCAATAAATTTTGCCACAATATCTTAATTGCTTATATATCCACATTTGGCTATTTGTAGTACTCAAGGGGACTGGAATCACTTGGAGATGTCCATCACTAATCGGTTATTTTTGCATAAAGCCGATAATTTGCAGATGTGAGGTATTTACCAGTGATCCTGAGAGCAGATAATGTCCACCTGATGTGTGACTGGATCAAATTGTCCTCTTTGGCATGGAGGATTAGGTCCAGAGGGTGGATGCTGCTAGTAAAATGTCCCAAATGGTATGCACCAGAGTATCCGTAAAGCCAGTGGAGATGGTGGTATTGAGTGTCCAGATAGGTTTAAAAGCTCAACGCGTTTCGCTGGTTTGTATAGTCCAGCTTCCTCAGGAGCAAGTTTTTTTGTTATGTTTAAAAAAAAACATACTGCATGATTTTACTTTATTGGGATATGGTTACAAATGTAATTTCCATAAAAAGAGTGCCAGAAATGTGCAAAATGTGTCTTATTGAAAGTTTAGGACGACTCAGGATTATCAGAACTTTCACATACCTAGTTCTGGTGCAAGATTACTTGGCACCCTAGTCAAAACTTCAGCCTGTTGTCCCCCATGACCGATACTGAACTCCTCAGGGAGGTGGAGTCTTATACGTTCCACAGCCTCCACCGGCGTTTAGTACAACTGTGACTCAGTGACACCCCTCTAGATCCCGTCACCCTAGGCAACTCCTCGTCTTTATAACAATAATGTTACCTATACAGCACTTTTCTCCCAATAGGACTCAAAGGGCGCTATCAATTGTTTTTGTGCCGACAGCCACTAGATGGTGCCGACTGGAGTAATTCAATTGTTGCTCCATTTGGACGCAATGGCTGCCATTGACGGAAGCCATTGTGTGGACATTGTTGCGGGTGCTAGCCACTAACGTATCTGGTGAGTAATGAGCCTGTATCTGTTATATAGCTATGGATGCCAACCACAGCTTTCAGAATGAGAAACTACCAAACCATTATTATTATCCTATACATCCACCGGTAGCAACCACCGGTCATGATGGACAATTGGGAGAACGCTCTGTGTTTTACAGTGTACAGGTACTACAGGTTTGTAAAACATGGATGGCTTTGATAAGACTGAATCTTAAGCTGGATGAGTTGGGTTCTGTGTTTTCTAGGCGTCATTTTTGTATTTAGTTCTGATGCTATATGAATGAGCAAAGTACCTACTGGATGTAATACTCAGTATCTGTTTATGTATTGTGGCAGGAGAGGTACTTTGCTACACACAGGGTCGTGGGGGTGGATGGGAAGTGTGGATGGACCGGGTTCCCATCCATTTGGCCCAGACCAGGTCTTATAGGCTTCTTAGCCCAAGAAGCTGCTTCATCAGCCAGCACCTGGAGTCTCTCCCATGAGCTGGGCACTAGTGTCAGGATAACGGGACTTGGAGGGTTCCTTATTACGTAAGAGGGAGTGAGGCAGGGCCTAACCTCCCTGGTAGTTTATACTACAGACAGTGATCTTTATTTTATGTATATCTTTGTTTTTGAGCTACCTGAATAAAAGGTATCTGTTGTTTTTGCACAAGCCTGGAGTCGTCGTTGGTGGAATTTTTGTAGCAGAGCACATTCTAGCAAGACTCCTGTTACAGCATTTTAACAATCAACGTTAGGCAGGATGGCTGGTGGACTTTCAATGGCACTGGCAGAGTCTAGGCTACATGCAATATTTTCTGTGTACTTTAAACGATCAGATCCATATTGGAAACAGGTTTGAGTTTGATGCACTGCCTGCAGGCCGGCCGGATTGCTGCTCATCATGAACGACTGTTCTGCCGTTATGAAAGACTGTTTCCATGATGTTTCCAAACATGATTCCATTACATTATAACCATACACCTTGACAAGTTGGCGATGAATTCCAGCTGCTAATGTGTCCTTTAGACGCAGAAATCTCACTACGCACCTCGATGTTTGACCATGTTTCTGCCAGCCGCTCTACTTTACAACTGATGTTGGGAAAGTATGACTGATATGGGCGTGAGGTGAAGCAGTGGTCTACCTGCTCTATTCTGGCGGGAAATTAGAATCAAATAGAGAACATTACACACGTGAGAGGTCTTGATACCTTACTTATTGAGCCACCATAGTATGTTCCTTACCATATGTACACACATACACGGGTCTACTATGTTTTGCTGGCACTTGGGATCCCATCCACCGGTATGCAAGCAGCTGCGCTTGCCACGATGGCTCGTGTTATTTATCCCTTCAGGGGTGTCATGGACACCCCAAGAGGGAGAATAGTTGTCAGTATGCATGCTGTCGGGATCCTGGGGCCGGTATGGTGGGTTTTTCCGGGAGCCAATTAACCACCGGTATATTTTATGAGAGCGTGGGAGGAAACCAGAGCACCCGGAGGGAAACCCATGCAAGCACAGGGAGAACATACAAACTCCACATAGCTATAGCCATGGTAGGAATCAACCCATACACCATCCATGCTGCCCAGTTATTCTCATGTTCAAGGGTTAAGCCTCCCTGGATCCCCACTCCTCTTAGTTTGCCCCACTTATGTCCCCGGGATGCGGTCAAGATCCCGCCGGACGGAATCCCGGCGGTTGAAATACCGACGCCGGGATCCCGACCGGCACAATCCCGACATATTCTCCCTCTGTGGGTGTCCACGACAACCATAGAGGGAGAATATAATAGTGTGCTGAGCGGAGCGAGGCACCGTGGCGAGCGAAGCGAGCCCGCAAGGGGCTGCGTTCCGCTCACCACCCCTGTCGGGATTGTGTGGTCGGGATTCCGGCGTCTATCCCCCTCCCTAGTGTATATACAGTAATACATTGTTTAATTGTATGCACTGTGTAATATACCTTTGAAAGAGCTGTGTCCGCCATGGTGAAAACTGATTCTGCAATCACCGGGAGTTATTGTCGTCAACTTCATCAGCAGTAATTAAGCTCCTTTGTAGAGAAACTTTGTGAGCCTCTTATTTTGTGGAATCAGAGCTGTCAGGTGGTTCAGCAGAGACGATCAATGGGGGTCATTCCGAGTTGTTCGCTCGGTAAAAATCTTCGCATCGCAGCGATTTTCCGCTTAATGCGCATGCGCAATGTCCGCACTGCGACTGCGCCAAGTAAATTTGCTATGCAGTTAGAAATTTTACTCACGGCATTTTCATCGTTCTGATGATCGTAATGTGATTGACAGGAAATGGGTGTTTCTGGGCGGAAACAGGCCGTTTTATGGGCGTGTGGGAAAAAACGCTACCGTTTCTGGGAAAAACGCGGGAGTGGCTGGAGAAACGGGGGAGTGTCTGGCCGAACGCTGGGTGTGTTTGTGACGTCAAACCAGGAACGACAAGCAGTGAAATGATCGCAGATGCCGAGTAAGTCTGGAGCTACTCAGAAACTGCTACGAGGTGTGTAATCGCAATATTGCGAATACATCGTTCGCAATTTTAAGATGCTAAGATTCACTCCCAGTAGGCGGCAGCTTAGCATGAGCAAATCTGCTAAAATCCGCTTGCGAGCGAACAACTCGGAATGACCCCCAATGTTCCAGCAGAAGGGAGATAAGAGCTCTCAATTGGATAGCCAGAAGATCCACACCAAAACCCAGAAGGCACGCTTTTGGGAGCCAGGATAAAAGGCTGTGCCTAGTGACCAATATATTCAGCAGTGAAGATCTTTGAAGCTGGATGTCTGGACTGGCTATGGCTTCTGCTGGATTACTCAATGCAACAAAAGCTACTGCGGGTCTTGTAGTGTATTCCCACCTAAAGATGGGTGGCATTGAAGCAGGACTGTAGCATTGCCAGCAAGAACAGTAGAGATGCCTTGTTACCAGGAATTATTCAGAAATTTGCTTCAGTGTGAAACTACATATCTGTGACCACAACACTGGGGCAGGTGAAAAGCTGAATGTGCAAGGAGTAGTGTCAGAAATTGGAACACGTATGCTTGACGGACCCAGATCATATCACTAGTTTGTCTTCCATTGTCCTGACTTCAGATTGTATTTAATTTTTCTATTGGCAGTTCGCCCTGATCTCTGATTGCTTATATGGCCACTTTTGCTTGTCACCAGCCCTGAACTGTTCATGATTATCATTATGCTCCTAAATCAAACGCTTGTTCCTGTTTTGTAGTGAGCTTCCTGTCCCTGATTGTTTTCCTTGTGACTTTTCCATTGTGTGCAGAGTGTGAGTTGAAAACAAGGTGTGACCAGATGACCTCACTCCACCTGGCTCACGATTTGCGTAGAGCAGGCATGTCCAAATTGCGGCCCTCCAGCTGTTGAGAAACTACACATCCCAGCATGCCCTGACACAGCTTCAGCATTCTCTGACGGCAAAACTGTGTCAGGGCATGCTGGGATATGTAGTTTCACAACAGCTGGAGGGCCGCAGTTTGGACATGTCTGGCGTAGAGGGTTACTGTAAGGCAGTGTTTCCCAACCACGGTCCTCAAGGCACACCAACAGTGCAGGTTTTAGTGATAACCATGTTTGAGCACAAATGGTTCGATCAAAATAACTGAGGTACTAATTAAATCACCAGTGTTCAGGTATGGTTATCCTTAAAACCAGGACTGTTAGTGTGCCTTGAGGACCGTGGTTGGGAAACATTGCTGTAAGGGAACCTTGAACTGCTCTCCCCCAGGCTCTTAACATCAGCACCTGGATCCCGCAAAACAAGAACCACAAAGTATTTCTCAGTGGACTTTAGAAGACAAATTTGCATTTGCTTTTGGTTCCCTTTCTTGAAATTTTAAATTAAATACCCCACTTTTTTTGCCAATCGTTGTACATTTTTGACATGTTGTAGACCAGAGCTGGCCAAACCAGTCCTCAAGATCTACCAACAGTTCACATCTTCCAGACCACCTAGCTGGTGCACAGGTGTAGTAATTACTAATTAAGATGTGCTGCATTCATTCCTTAATGACAATTCTACAGATCTCCAGGAGGCCTGGAAAACATGAACTGTTGGTAGATCTCGAGGACCGGTTTGGCCAGCCCTGTTGTAGACTATTGGTATTTTCTAAAAATACAAAGTATTTCTGTAAAATACAAAAAACCTCAAGGTAAAATTTGTGTGGGTACCACTTAAAAAAAAAATCAGTGATATTTATGTTGGAATGTGACGAGTGCTAAAGTCAGCAATGCCCTCAGCACAAGGTTGAGAAAAGCTTCAGTAGCAAAGGGGTTAAAAGCTTCTATTTTTGGGGGTAATGCCAAGTTGATCGCAGCAGGAAATTTTTCAGCAGTTGGGCAAAACCATGTGCACTGCAGGGGAGGCAGATATAACATGTGCAGAGAGAGTTAGATTTGGGTGGGTTATATTGTTTCTGTGCAGGGTAAATACTGGCTGCTTTATTTTTACACTGCAATTTAGATTGCAGATTGAACACACCCCACCCAAATCTGTCTCTCTCTGCACATGTTATATCTGCCCCCCCCTGCAGTGCACATGGTTTTGCCCAATTGCTAACAAAGTTCCTGCTGCGATCAACTTGGAATTACCCCCATTGTTTTTAATTCTGCCTTAGTTTCCACGGCAAAACTGCCAAAACTTTTGTGAATGTGAATTTACAAATTCAGTGCCCAGAATGGAAAAGCAAAAGAGAAACTGGAATGCCAGCAAAAACCAATGGTTGGCAGTCACCAATGGTCCCGATTTGAAGGAAATGTTTTTCTCCATTCGATGATGGGATTTGCCACAATAGCATGCTTGTTTCTAATACACATTAGACAGTGCATTACGGGGGGTCATTCCGAGTTGATCGCTCGCTAGCAGTTTTTAGCAGCCGTGCAAACGCTATGCCGCCGCCCACTGGGAGTGTATTTTAGCTTAGCGGAAGTGCGAACGTTTTTATCGCAGAGCGGCTACAAAATTTTTTTGTGTAGTTTCAGAGTAGCTGAAAACCTACTCAGTGCTTGCGATCACTTCAGACTATTCAGTTCCGGATTTGACGTCACACACACGCCCAGCGTTCGCCCAGCCACGCCTGCGTTTTTCCTGGCATGCCTGCGTATTTCCGAACACTCCCTGAAAACGGTCAGTTGCCACTCAGAAACACCCACTTCATGTCAATCAGTCTGCGGCAACCAGTGCGAATTAAATGCATCGCTAGACCCTGAGAAAAATACATCGTTCGTTGTGCCCTTACGTCGCGCGTGCGCATTGCGCCGCATACGCATACGCAGAACTGCCGTTTTTTAGCCTGATCGGTGCGCTGCGAACAAATGCAGCTAACGATCAACTCGGAATGACCACCTACGTCAGTTCAGCTCCGGACACCCGGAAGTGGCATTCACTGATCAGCTCCTTTGCAGACGTGTGCATGTTTGGGTTACTCTGTACACTAAATAACCATCAAATGGTTATCTTGCGATGACCATCCCTAAGAAAAACTCAAAATTGTATGGAGAGAACTTTACACCACAATGAACTAGTTCGCTAAACTTGCGTCAAAATTTTGCTCATAAATAACTTTTGTAACATTTGGTGCAATTTTTACTATCTCCAATTATAATGAGTTAAGATGCTTTCATGTTTTACATAATCATATAACACCCTTTAAAACCACTTTTTTTGAGTAACAAAAATTCTGACTGTCCTGGGCAATCTCTTTCCCACCATTTGTACAGTAAAGACATCCACTACTTGTATCCATACACAGCTCTCCACAAACATACAGGGCATCTGATCTATTTACTGATCCTTTACCAGAGGTGGCCAAAGCGTCAATCGCGATCAACTGAGCCACTGTGAACATATGACCAGTTGATCACCAAGGACGCAGTCTGCAGTAGCCAGTCCAGAGTAGCTAGTAAGATTCAGGGTGATTCTTAATGGCTTGCTGCAGCAGCCGCAGCTGTCTCTGAAGGCTGTCATTGTGACAGCAATAGCTTATAGAAATCAGGCTGATTCTTATTGGCTGAGACTGTCACATATGGGAGAGGCAGTGCAACCGATGGCAGGATAATTTTACCATCCAAGACTGGCGGGTATGGTGGTGACCGCAGCCATCTGCCGCACTTAGGCTGCTGCTGGACCTACTATGGCAGAGGGCAAGGGAGGAGTAGGAGCTCCAGTATGACAGGTCAGTCTTTATGGTAAAGGGGGGCTGAGGCAATTTAATATGTTTTTTTTTGTGGGGGACATTTTTTTTCTGTGGGGAAAATGTGTGAGAATTTTTCCCTGTGTGGGGCATGTGTTTATTTCCTGTGGGGTCAATGTGTTTGAGATTGTTTCCTGTATGGGGCAATGTAGTGATGGTGTAATGGTTAGCATTATTACCTCAACGCACTGAGGTCCTGGGTTTGATTTCCACCACGGCTCTGTGTGGAGTGTGTATATTCTCCTTGTGTTTGTGTGGGTTTACTGCGGTTGCACCGGTTTTCTCCCATAATTCAAAAATATACTGGTAGGTTAATTGGCTCCAGATGAAAATTAACCCTAGCGTGTGTATTTACATGGGCAGACTAGGTGGACCAAGTGGTTCTTATTTGCCGTCAAATTCTATGTTAAATGTGTTTGAGGTATTTCCTGTGAGGGACAAAGTGTTTGAGGTTTTTTTCCTGTGGGGGCAATGTGTTTACTATTGTGGGGGTCAAAGTTTGATATTGGGCGCAACAGTCCCTACATCATGTGCAGGGAGTTCACGCCCCCTTTTTGTTACACCACCTTTTTTAGGTGCGCGCTAATGTATCGCCCAGGTAGATCACAATAGCTTTTCAGCTTTCAAAATTGATCGCAGAGTACAAAAGTCTGGCCACCCCTATACTATACCATTCTTTCCTGCTGATGTTCCAATTCCAATCACCTTATGTATTCTGCTTTTTTAGATTTACACCCTTTAGCTGGTATATAATAGCAAACGTACCTGCTCTGCCTCAGTTTCAAAGTACATATATTGTTAATCAGAAACTGTCCTGGTTGTTGTACAATGCCGCACTCTACAGGTAGTAGACAAAAAAAAGAAGAAGAGACAACACTATAAGTTTGCTTTATAGGGTATTGGTAATGTGTGGCCAGTTTTTGCTGTGGAATTCTGTCTACCAATGTATGGAATTGTGCAGGAGAAATGTAGCGCCATTCTTCCGTAAGATACTCAGTCAACACCTGTTAGATGATAGTGGTGGTGGAAAACACTGTCTGGGTATCACTCAGACTTGATTGGTTTCAGATCTTTTAACGCAGAAGGCCATGATATGAATTCCATGTTCTCTGTGGATGGAGCATTGTCATGATGGAATACAACACTCATGTGCAGAAATGCGGCAACTTAGACTGAATATGAGCATCCAGTTCTAGCAAGTAAAGATGAACACTGACCTTGACTCAAGTGGTAATGAGAACACCCAGACCATGCTAGGAAACTAAGCTCCACAACATTAAGGCACCCCCAGACCTCTTCATTACTAGAAACAAGTACAATGAAGTAGTTTCAGTTGGCACCACACATGGAGTCAGGTCGTTGCTTTAAAATATGATGAAAGCTGATTTATCTGACCACCTTCCTCCAGTGCTTAGTAGTGCTTTGATTTTGCTTTCTGCACCTCTGAGCTGGAAAACATTGCAAGGTGTGTGTTAAACAATTTATGCTCTGCAACTTAAGTATGGCAATCGGCTCTATGGAATTCTCTGCGGATTTTTTTAATATTAGCTGGTCACTCAGGCCACAGTTGGCCTTTGCTGCGGATTTTCCTTGAGTGATGGACATTACATAGAGAAAAACATTAGCAATTTTTTTTTCCGTATTTTAAAATACCCTCTATTGACACTTTGAGCTGGGTAGACAATTTCCAGGGACACTTTGCTAATGATTAGGTGCCTCGCCTCTATAACCACTGCCATGCTGTATTTATTAAAAATTTTTTATATAGCGCAGCAAATTCCGTTGCGCTTTACAATTGAAAACAACAGTGATACAACAAAACTGGGTAATAACAGACAGTCATAGAGGTAGGAAGGCCCTGCTCACAAGCTTACAATCTATAGGGAAATGGGCATTGATACACAAAGGTAGGTGTTATCCATTACATAATGGTCCACCAGAATTCAAAGGTTCTTGATGGGCTGTATGATATGGTCACACAGCAATGTTGGCCAGGAGTAAGGAGGATGTGAAAATGAAGAAGAGAAAATATGTGTGGTTATGTGGACTGCACACAGAGGATGTAATTGGATAGGAAAGTTTGAAGGTTATGTGGGCGGTTCCGGAATTTGATAAATTTGCATGAAGATGTGAGTTTTCAGGGAATGCTTAAAAGTTTGGAGACTAGAGATGAGTCTTATTGTGCGTGGGAGGGCATTCCACAGAGTGGGTGTACATGCGTTCTGATGGTGCATCCCTTTCCTTTTAGAATGCAAGTTCTTACAAGCTGGATCCTCTATCCTACAGTTTATATTTCACAGTTGTCATCCATATGTTGTAATAATAAGAATTTACTTACCGATAATTCTATTTCTCGTAGTCCGTAGTGGATGCTGGGGACTCCGTCAGGACCATGGGGTTTAGCGGCTCCGCAGGAGACAGGGCACAATAATAAAAGCTTTAGGATCAGGTGGTGTGCACTGGCTCCGCCCCCTATGACCCTCCTCCAAGCCTCAGTTAGGATACTGTGCCCGGACGAGCGTACACAATAAGGAAGGATTTTGAATCCCGGGTAAGACTCATACCAGCCACACCAATCACACCGTACAACCTGTGATCTGAACCCAGTTAACAGTATGATAACAACGAAGGAGCCTCTGAAAAGATGGCTCACAACAAGAATAACCCGATTTTTGTAACAATAACTATGTACAAGTATTGCAGACAATCCGCACTTGGGATGGGCGCCCAGCATCCACTACGGACTACGAGAAATAGAATTATCGGTAAGTAAATTCTTATTTTCTCTAACGTCCTAAGTGGATGCTGGGGACTCCGTCAGGACCATGGGGATTATACCAAAGCTCCCAAACGGGCGGGAGAGTGCGGATGACTCTGCAGCACCGAATGAGAGAACTCCAGGTCCTCCTCAGTCAGGGTGTGCCCCTGACCAAGTAGCAGCTCGGCAAAGTTGTAAAGCCGAGACCCCTCGGGCAGCCGCCCAAGATGAGCCCACTTCCTTGTGGAATGGGCTTTTACTGATTTTGGCTGTGGCAAGGCTGCCACAGAATGTGCAAGCTGAATTGTACTACAAATCCAGCGAGCAATCGTCTGCTTAGAAGCAGGAACACCCATCTTGTTGGGTGCATACAGGCTAAACAGCGAGTCAGATTTTCTGACTCCAGTCGTCCTGGAAACATATATTTTCAGGGCCCTGACAACGTTAAGTAACTTGGAGTCCTCCAAGTCCCTAGTAGCCGCAGGTACCACAATAGGTTGGTTCATGTGAAAAACAGAAAACACCTTAAGGAGAAATTGAGGACGAGTCCTCAATTCTGCCCTGTCAGAATAAAAAATTAAGTAAGGGCTTTTATATGATAAAGCCGCCCATTCTGACACACGTCTGGCTGAAGCCAGGGCTAATAGAATCTTCACCTTCCATGTGAAATATTTTAATTCCACAGTGGTGAGTGGATCAAACCAATGTGACTTTAGGAAACTCAAAACAACATTGAGATCCCAAGGTGCCACTGGGGGCACAAAAGGAGGCTGTATATGCAGTACCCCTTTTACAAACGTCTGAACTTCAGGCACTGAAGCCAGTTCTTTCTGGAAGAAATTCGACAGGGTCGAAATTTGAACCTTAATGGACCCTAATTTTAGGCCCATAGACAGTCCTGTTTTCAGGAAATGTAGGAAACGACCCAGTTGGAATTCCTCTGTAGGGACCTTCTTGGCCTCACACCACGCAACATATTTTCGCCCAATGCGGTGAAAATGTTTTGCGATTACATCCTTCCTGGCTTCGACCAGGGTAGGGATGACTTCATCTGGAATGCCCTTTCAGGATCCGGCGTTCAACTGCCATGCCGTCAAACGCAGCCGCGGTAAGTCTTGGAACAGACAAGGCCCCTGCTGGAGCAGGTCCTCTCTTAAAGGTAGAGGCCACGGTTCTTCCGTGAGCATCTCTTGAAGTTCCGGGTACCAAGTCCTTCTTGACCCATCCGGAACCACGAGTATCGTTCTTACTCATCTCCTTCTTATGATTCTCAGTACTTTTGGTATGAGATGCATAGGAGGGAACACATACCCTGACTGGTACACCCACAGTGTTACCAGAGCGTCCACCGCTATTGCCTGAGGGTCCCTTGACCTGGCGCAATATCTGTCTAGTTTTTTGTTCAGGCGGGACGCCATCATGTCCACCTTTGGTTTTTCCCAACGGTTTACAATCATGTGGAAGACTTCCCGCTGAAGTCCCCACTCTCCCGGGTGGAGGTTATGCCTGCTGAGGAAGTCTGCTTCCCAGTTTTCCACTCCCGGAATTAACACTGCTGAGAGTGTTATCACATGATTTTTCGCCCAGCGAAGAATCCTTGCAGTTTCTGCCATTTCCCTCCTGCTTCATGTGCCGCCCTGTCTGTTTACGTGGGCGACTGCCGTGATGTTGTCCCACTGGATCAATACCGGCTGACCTTGAAGCAGAGGTCTTGCTAAGCTTATAGCCTTGTAAATTGCCCTTAGCTCCAGTATATTTATGTGGAGAGAAGTCTCCAGACTTGATCACACTCCCTGGAAATTTTTTCCTTGTGTGACTGCTCCCCAGCCACTCAGGCTGGCATCCGTGGTCACCAGGACCCAGTCCTGAATGTCGAATCTGCGGCCCTTTCATAGATGAGCACTCTGCAGCCACCGCAGAAGAAAACACCCTTGTCCTTGGAGACAGGGTTATCCGCTGATGCATCTGAAGATGCGATCCGGACCATTTTCCCAGCAGATTCCACTGAAAGGTTCTTGCGTGAAATCTACCGAATGGGATCGCTTTGTAAGAAACCACCATTTTTCACAGGACCCTTGTGCAATGTTGCACTGATACTTTTCCTGGTTTTAGGAGGTTCCTGACTAGCTCGGATAACTCCCTGGCCTTCTTCTCCGGGAGAAAACATCCTTTTCTGGACTGTGTCCAGAATCATTCCTAGGAACATTAGACGTGTCGTCGGAAAAAGCTGCGATTTTGGAATATTTAGAATCCACTCGTGCTGTCGTAGAACTACTTGAGATAGTGCTACTCCGACCGCCAACTGTTCTCTGGACCTTGCCCTTATCAGGAAAGCGTCCATATTTCTTTTAGGAAGAATCATCATTTCGGCCATTACCATGGTAAAGACCCGGGGTGCCGTGGACAATCCAAACGGCAGCGTCTGAACTGATAGTGACAGTTCTGTACCACGAACCTGAGATACCCTTGGTGAGAAGGGCAAAATTTGGACATGTAGGTAAGCGTCCCTGATATCCAGTGACACCATATCGTCCTGGTTCGCTATCACTGCTCTGAGTGACTCCATCTTGATTTGAACCCTTGTATGTAATTGTTCAAATCTTTTAGATCTCACCGAGCCGTTTGGCTTCAGTACCACAATATAGTGTGGAATAATACCCCTTCCCTTGTTGTAGGAGGGGTACTTTGATTATCACCTGCTGGGAATACAGCCTGTGAATTTTTTCCCAATACTGCCTCCCTGTCGGAGGGAGACGTTGGTAAAGCAGACTTCAGGAACTTGTGAGGGGAAGACGTCTCGAATTTCCAATGTACACCTGGGATACTACGTGTAGGATCCAGGAGTCCACTTGCGAGTGAGCCCACTGCGTGCTGAAACTCTTGAGATGACCCCCCACCGCACCTGAGTCCGCTTGTATGGCCCCAGCGTTATGCTGCGGACTTGGCAGAAGCTGTGGAGGACTTCTGTTCCTGGGAATGGGCTGCCTGCTGCAGTCTTCTTCCCTTTCCTCTAACCCTGGGCAGATATGACTGGCCTTTTGCCCGCCTGCCTTTATGGGTACGAAAGGACTGAGACTGAAAAGACTGTGTCCTTTTCTGCTGAGATGTGACTTGGGGTAACAAAAGTGGATTTTCCAGCTGTTGCCATGGCCACCAGGTCCGATGGACCGCCCCTTTATACGGCAATACTTCCATGTGCCGTCTGGAATCTGCATCACCTGACCACTGTCGTGTCTATAAACATCGTCTGGCAGATATGGACATCACATCTACTCTTGATGCCAGAATGCAAATATCCCTCTGCGCATCTCGCATATATAGAAATGCATCCTTAAAATGCTCTATAGTCAATAAAATATTGTTCCTGTCAAGGGTATCAATATTTTCAGTCAGGAAATCCGACCAAGCCCCCCCAGCGCTGCACATCCAGGCTGAGGCGATTGCTGGTCGTAGTATAACACCAGTATGTGTGTATATACTTTTTAGGATATTTTTCAGCTTCCTATCAGCTGGCTCCTTGAGGGCGGCCGTATCTGGAGACGGTAACGCCACTTGTTTTTATAAGCGTGTGAGCGCCTTATCCACCCTAAGGTGTGTTTCCCAACTCGCCCTCACTTCTGGCGGGAAAGGGTATACCTCCAATAATTTTCTATCGGAGGAAACCCACGTATCATCACACACTTTAATTTATCTGATTCAGGAAAAACTACAAGTAGATTATTCCCACCCTACATAATACCCTTATTTGTGGTACTTGTAGTATCAGAAATATGTAACACCTCCTTCATTGCCCTTAACATGTAACGTGTGGCCCTAAAGGAAAATACGTTTGTTTCTTCACCGTCGACACTGAAGTCAGTGTCCGTGTCTGTGTCGACCAACTGAGGTAAATGGGCGTTTTTACAAGCCCCTGACGGTGTCTGAGACGCCTGGACAGGTACTAATTTGTTTGCCGGCCGTCTCATGTCGTCAACCGACCTTGCATCGTGTTGACATTATCACGTAATTCCTAAATAAGCCATCCATTCCGGTGTCGACTCCCTAGAGAGTGACATCACCAATACAGGCAATTTGCTCCGCCTCCTCACCAACATCGTCCTCCTACATGTCGACACACACGTACCGACACACAGCACACACACAGGGAATGCTCTGATAGAGGACAGGACCCCACTAGCCCTTTGGGGAGACAGAGGGAGAGTTTGCCAGCACACACCAAAAACGCTATAATTATACAGGGACAACCCCTTATACAAGTGTTTTCCCTTATAGCATTTTCACATATGTAATCATATCGCCAAATAAGTGCCCCCCCTCTCTGTTTTAACCCTGTTTCTGTAGTGCAGTGCAGGGGAGAGCCTGGGAGCCTTCCTCACAGCAGAGCTGAGCAGGAAAATGGCGCCGTGTGCTGAGGAGAATAGGCCCCGCCCCCTAAAACGGCGGGCTCTTCTCCCGGAGTTTGTGAGATCTGGCAGGGGTTAAATACATTCATATAGCCTCAAGGGCTATATGTGATGTATTTTAGCCATAAAAAAGGTATAATACATTGCTGCCCAGGGCGCCCCCCCCAGCGCCCTGCACCCTCAGTGACCGCCGGTATGAAGTGTGCTGACAACAATGGCGCACAGCTGCAGTGCTGTGCGCTACCTTATGAAGACTGAAAGTCTTCTGCCGCCTGTTTCTGGACCTCTGGACCTCTTCAACTTCGGCATCTGCAAGGGGGGTCGGCGGCACGGCTCTGGGACGAACCCCAGGGTGAGACCTGTGTTCCGACTCCCTCTGGAGCTAATGGTGTCCAGTAGCCTAAGAAGCAAATCCATCCTGCACGCAGGTGAGTTTACTTCTCTCCCCTAAGTCCCTCGTAGCAGTGAGCCTGTTGCCAGCAGGACTCACTGAAAATAAAAAAACCTAACTTAAACTTTTATTCTAAGCAGCTCAGGAGAGCCACCTAGATTGCACCCTTCTCGGCCGGGCACAAGAATCTAACTGGGGCTTGGAGGAGGGTCATAGGGGGCGGAGCCAGTGCACACCACCTGATCCTAAAGCTTTTATTATTGTGCCCTGTCTCCTGCGGAGCCGCTAAACCCCATGGTCCTGACGGAGTCCCCAGCATCCACTTAGGACGTTAGAGAAAATAAGATTATGTATTTGTTAAATTATATACCTGTCTGTATCTGCCTAAGTTGTTCACCTTATACCTGCAATATGAAAGTGACTGGAAGCAGTCCAGTTCTTGACATGCCCCCTATGAAAATTTGACTATGTAACATGGCCATGACCCTTGAAGTATACCCACATCACTTCCATTGCCGATGCCTTTGACCTGGCTCCAAAAGTCGGGAGGTATGAGTTAGTCACACAGTGGTTCTCAAACATGGTCCTCAGAACCCCAAACAGTTCACATTTTCCAGGTCACCTGACAGGTGCACTGTGTATCACCAACTGTCACATTTTAAAAAATCCACAGGTGACCCCGATCGTCTGCCCCCATCCCCCATAACTTCCCCATTCATGGTTGCCGGTCCTCCTCTTCTAGGTCTGTCCCACATCCCTCACAGTGAGAGCCATTGGTGAACATGTCCGGGTAGGTATGGCCGTCGGTGCGCTCTCCATTGATGGAGAACCTATGGGTGGCCATCAATGGTAACAAACTTTGTTATGGAAGACTTTCAATGGTTTGAACCACCGATGGTCATCCCTGTTCTTTCACTGTTTGGCCCGTGGGCCAATCACAGCCGAGGGGCAGGGCTTTGCAGGAGTTTGGTGGTGGAGCTATGCTCCGTGTCTCTGCACTGCTAGGAAAAAAACTCACCGACTGGTTCTACACCATCGTTGGCAGGAGACCATTTGGTTCTCCCCATCGATGGTAAAAGAATTTTACATCAGACACAGACCATGGATGATTTTGAATCATAGATAGTCATCCGTCTAGGTTTCCTCTGCACATGGAGGAGACGGCCCAGACCTTCTACAAATATACAATCTGGCGGCAGACATGGTCGCCTATGGCTACTAACCACCAATGGCTTCCTCCTGACGGTAAATCTCCATTGCCATAGCAATAACAGCAAATTACATCCAATATACATAGAATTTGGCCGCAGATAAGAACCACTTGCCCCTTTTATTGACCATTTGGTAACCTCAA
Source organism: Pseudophryne corroboree (assembly GCF_028390025.1). NCBI lineage: Eukaryota > Metazoa > Chordata > Amphibia > Anura > Myobatrachidae > Pseudophryne > Pseudophryne corroboree. The sequence continues at coordinate 32,219,427 of NC_086453.1, forward strand.
ACCCTATTTTATCCACGGTTCTTCCATGGCTATCAAAAGCATGTATGATATGGGATGGGAGACATCTTCTGGGAGGAGGTGTTGGGTGGGAAATATGGGCATACCTGTTAGGGACAGTCCCTAGATAACAGGGGCTTGGCTTTACTGCCACAATCATTGCTATTATAATGGCCAGGTCTGTATGGAGCAATAATCAGAGATTCCCATGGCTGAGTGACTGGTACAGAAATAAGAGGAGGGAGGGACTCCACCATGGCTGACTTGACGCAGCGACGCTGGAAGGCGGCGCCCTATTGCTGCGTCACGTGTGTGTGTGACTGACGTGCCGACCCTCACACACAAAATGTCCGCTCCCTCCACGCGCCCGCCCTAGCAACAGCCGGCTGGCCAACGGCGTGAGCGAGCCGTCCCCGCGACGAAGTCAGCCCCGCCTCCCGCATGCGCGGTCGGTTTCCCGGAGGAGAGCGCGCGCCCGCCGCGGCCGGTGACGTCAGCACGCGGTGTCGGCGCCGAGCACGCTGTGCCCTTCTGCCGTGCCCTCAGTTGGTGGTAGGACGGAGACGGTCGGACGCGCTTTCCCTTCCTGCAGCCGCACTTCCGGTCTCTGACATTGAGAGCGAGACGGCCGTGAGGAGCAAGGCAAGACCGAGGTGAGAGGCCGGGGGTCGGTGGCAGCGGCTCATGGGCCGGGAGGGGAGAGGGGGATACACAGAGGTGGGGGGCTGCGGCCTTTCCATGGACTGTGCTAGCTGTATCTGTATGGCAGGGTGAGGGGGGATGTATGTAATAAGCCTTGCCGGGCTCCTGTCATCACCTCTATGGGCCTTCAGTGTCGGTGGCCCCTGCAAAGTCTATGGCGCATATGGCTGGGGGGGGCAATTATTCCTGTACTACCCCCCCTGGGGGGCACTGGCTGGGGGAGGAGGGGGCTGCAGCCCCTTTTGCTTGGTCACGTTATTGCCAATGAAAATGTGCAGCATACAGGGAAATCTGCAGTAAGGACGGAGTGTCCCCATGGGCCCAGCGACCCTGCCGCAGCCTCCTGCGCGACAGACCTCCTGCAGGTCTCCATCACGTTCCTCATCGCACAGGGCAGCAGAATGCACCGGCGGATATCGCATCCGATAAACTGCAGGATTTACCAATACGTTGTAAGGCGGCGACTGTAAGCTTGTGAGCAGGGCCCTCTTACCTCCTGTCTTACTAATGTTTTGTTCCCAATTGTAAAGCGCAATGGAATATTGCAACTAGCACCCTGATCCGGACTAGTAACTTTTTTCACACAACTGCGCTTGAGTACTAGAAACTACTGCGCATCCATTCTCATACCGGCTGGCATGCAATTTAGATGGTCAGAGTACAGTTGGTCTCCTGGTGTTAAACTGCTGCTTTCCCCTGGGGAATGGCCTGGCGGCTGCACTGTTGCCCTCTCCCGGGGGAATGGCCTGGCGGCTGCACTGTTGCCCTCTCCCGGGGGAATGGCCTGGCGGCTGCACTGTTGCCCTCTCCCGGGGGAATGGCCTGGCGGCTGCACTGTTGCCCTCTCCCGGGGGAATGGCCTGGCGGCTGCACTGTTGCCCTCTCCCGGGGGAATGGCCTGGCGGCTGCACTGTTGCCCTCTCCCGGGGGAATGGCCTGGCGGCTGCACTGTTGCCTTCTCCCGGGGGAATGGCCTGGCGGCTGCACTGTTTCCTTCTCCCGGGGGAATGGCCTGGCGGCTGCACTGTTTCCTTCTCCCGGGGGAATGGCCTGGCGGCTGCACTGTTTCCTTCTCCCGGGGGAATGGCCTGGCGGCTGCACTGTTGACCTCTCCCGGGGGAATGGCCTGGCGGCTGCACTGTTGACCTCTCCCGGGGGAATGGCCTGGCGGCTGCACTGTTTCCTTCTCCCGGGGGAATGGCCTGGCGGCTGCACTGTTGTCCTCTCCCGGGGGAATGGCCTGGCGGCTGCACTGTTGCCCTCTCCCGGGGGAATGGCCTGGCGGCTGCACTGTTGCCCTCTCCCGGGGGAATGGCCTGGCGGCTGCACTGTTGCCCTCTCCCGGGGGAATGGCCTGGCGGCTGCACTGTTTCCTTCTCCCGGGGGAATGGCCTGGCGGCTGCACTGTTTCCTTCTCCCGGGGGAATGGCCTGGCGGCTGCACTGTTTCCTTCTCCCGGGGGAATGGCCTGGCGGCTGCACTGTTGCCCTCTCCCGGGGGAATGGCCTGGCAGCTGCACTGTTGACCTCTCCCGGGGGAATGGCCTGGCGGCTGCACTGTTGCACTCTCCCGGGGGAATGGCCTGGCGGCTGCACTGTTGCCCTCTCCCGGGGGAATGGCCTGGTGGCTGCTCTGTTGCCCTCTCCCGGGGGAATGGCCTGGTGGCTGCACTGTTGCCTTCTCCCGGGGGAATGGCCTGGCGGCTGCACTGTTGACCTCTCCCGGGGGAATGGCCTGGCGGCTGCACTGTTGACCTCTCCCGGGGGAATGGCCTGGCGGCTGCACTGCCGCCCTCTCCCCCGGGGGAATGGCCTGGCGGCTGCACTGCCGCCCTCTCCCCCGGGGGAATGGCCTGGCGGCTGCACTGCCGCCCTCTCCCCCGGGGGAATGGCCTGGCGGCTGCACTGCCGCCCTCTCCCCCGGGGGAATGGCCTGGCAGATATACTATCTTTGATGAGCCAGTGCCTATGGCCAACTCTGCAAGAAAAGTCAAATTTGCCCGTTTCTGCTTGCGAAATTAGATGCATATCCCCTCCAATCCAGCACGAGTTCAAACTTGTGAATCTGAAGTTTGCATCTGGGCTTCTACATACAGATATAAGAGCAAAATCTAGCAGCAGATGTAGGGAATTGCTATGCACTTATCACCTGTGCTCGTTATAGAAGATCTGTCCCCTACACGTAACTTTACATCAGTCTAATGCTTATGTTTTTTGATCACTCATTTCAGCAGACAATATGTCAGACGACATCAGTCAGAAGATTGCTAACTACAAAACAGCTCCCTTCGATGCTCGTTTTCCAAATCAAAACCAGACTAAACACTGCACCCAAAACTACAATGGTAAGTCTCTTGTTATAGGTGACCTTGTAACCTGTCAACTGTGTCACCTTCAGTGCACATTCTGTCATATAGAATTATATGTATGTAGGTGTCTGTGCTTTTGTCTATCAGGTTTTTTTAATATCTAGTGGTCAGCTTAAAGGTTTGAGCCAGACCATTGTCTCCAAACAAAGTGTGTGAATACTTGTAGAGACCACCACACGTGCACATCTCTGGTGTCACAGCACACCGCAGTGTGGTCCCACTTCATAGTATGACAGACAGTAGGGCTCTCTAGGAAGAAAGTCTGTAAAATACCAAATAAACGTGTTTAAACGCTTTCTTTTGTCACGCGTTTGTGTAGTTAAAGCATTAGGAAGATTCTTGTATGACCTAGAAATGCAGGTCTGCCAAACCTTTTGTCCAACAGCTGGATATGATTCCAAGGCTCTTTTTGGGGGGGCTTTGAGTGTAGTGGCCTGTTTTGCACATGTATCTTGTCTGAGCAGATACTCCATTTAGTAGAGTATATCTGGTATTGGCCTAGCCTGTTGCATACCAGGTCTGGATCTATAACAAGTCCTCGGGCGACGGCCAACTCCGTCCGTTGGGTTTGAGCTTAGCAAAAAGTGTTTCAACTCCCTGCATCAAAAACCTCTCCTCAGTGCTGAAACAAGCAGAAGAAATTAGTTTGATGCCTTGTGCAAAATGCAATGACCCAAAGAGTGCTGTCCATAGAAAGAGGACTACCTATAGCCGCAACGTGCAGATGGCGGAGCGGCAGGACGGGAAAATACCATCTACACGTTGCTAAAGAGTGTACGTAGCACCCGCTAACAGTAATGGATAAGGGACCAATTACCCCCAACACTTCTGGGTATGATCCATGCATGTAAAGTACACTGTTCAGGGTTCCACTGCAGCGTTCTGAAAAAATAGAGTATTACTTTCCTACTCCCTTACGGACAGTTGATGCACCTCACATCATGAGGTCAATCTCCTGTTGTTGTCTCATGGGCGGGTGGTGTATATCGGAGAGAGTGTACAAAATAATCAGCCCCTAACTGCAATGTTACAGGCTGTGTTTGAAAAAGGACAGTCAGGAGCTGATTGGCTGGTACGTTCTCTAAAGGGCCCCATACACTAGAACGATAATGCCCGATTTCATCCAAATTAGGGCCGATATACCGGGTGAAATCGGGCATTTTGGATGTGTTTCTGATCCGATGCGCGTTCCCTTGAGGGTCGTATTGGCTCCCCTAGATCGTTAGTGCTGCACTCGTGATATGTCTGTTCCCGCAGGCATGGCTGGGATCGCATACGATATATCGCATGCAAAATGTACCAAATCGTATGGATCCGTTCCCGGGAGAGTTCAAGGGAAATCGCCTCTGACATATCGCTGTAATATATGGGGCCCTTAAGGTTTGATACATCCACCCTGCAGCATCCAGCTACGTTGACGCCACTGGCCGTGCCCCTGTGTACAACTCTCCCATTGTGTCTGCCGCTCAAACTTTCTGCTATAGATGCTCCTCCCCCTTAATATGGCTGCCGGCTGCAGAGGAGTACCCACAATGTCCAAAGGGCGATGGCCGCGTGTGCGTTAGGCTCCCTGTGTCATAAACCCGGCAGTCTGTTCTTTGAGACAGCTCTATAGTGGATATGTTCTGCTGCATGCTGCCATTATTCAATGCAGCCATGCTTGTGAACGGGGGCAGAACGTATAGCAATGTGTTTGTGATGCCTGGTCAGAGCTGGGGGCATCTGACCAAAGCACAGGTTTGCCCAGGCAGTCTGTAGGCTTTCATTTCCGCTTGTGGAAAGGTGTTTTGTGTTTTCTCTGACGTCCTAAGTGGATGCTGGGGACTCCGTCAGGATCATGGGGATTAGCGGCTCCGCAGGAGACAGGGCACAAAAGTAAAAGCTTTAGGATCAGGTGGTGTGCACTGGCTCCTCCCCCTATGACCCTCCTCCAAGCCTCAGTTAGATTTTTGTGCCCGGCCGAGAAGGGTGCAATCTAGGTGGCTCTCCTAAAGAGCTGCTTAGAGTAAAAGTTTTGTTAGGTTTTTTATTTTCAGTGAGTCCTGCTGGCAACAGGCTCACTGCTACGAGGGACTTAGGGGAGAAGAAGTGAACTCACCTGCGTGCAGGATGGATTGGCTTCTTAGGCTACTGGACACCATTAGCTCCAGAGGGATCGAACACAGGCCCAGCCATGGAGTCCGGTCCCAGAGCCGCGCCGCCGACCCCCTTGCAGATGCCGAAGAATGAAGAGGTCCAGAAACCGGCGGCAGAAGACTTTTCAGTCTTCATGAGGTAGCGCACAGCACTGCAGCTGTGCGCCATTGCTCTCAGCACACTTCACACCAGCGGTCACTGAGGGTGCAGGGCGCTGGGGGGGGCGCCCTGGGCAGCAATGAAATACCTATACTGGCTAAAAGATACATCACATATAGCCCCTGGGGCTATATGGATGTATTTAACCCCTGCCAGGTCTCAGAAAAACGGGTGAAGAAGCCCGCCGAAAAGGGGGCGGAGCCTATTCTCAGCACACAGCGCCATTTTCCCTCACAGAAATGCTGGTGGGAAGGCTCCCAGGCTCTCCCCTGCACTGCACTACAGAAACAGGGTTAAAACAGAGAGGGGGGGCACTTATTTGGCGATATGATTATATATATTAAGATGCTATAAGGGAAAAACACTTATATAAAGGTTGTCCCTGTATAATTATAGCGTTTTGGTGTGTGCTGGCAAACTCTCCCTCTGTCTCCCCAAAGGGCTAGTGGGGTCCTGTCCTCTATCAGAGCATTCCCTGTGTGTGTGCTGTGTGTCGGTACGTGTGTGTCGACATGTATGAGGACGATGTTGGTGAGGAGGCGGAGCAATTGCCTGTAATGGTGATGTCACTCTCTAGGGAGTCGACACCGGAATGGATGGCTTATTTAGGGAATTACGTGATAATGTCAACACGCTGCAAGGTCGGTTGACGACATGAGACGGCCGGCAAACCAATTAGTACCTGTCCAGGCGTCTCAAACACCGTCAGGGGCTTTAAAACGCCCATTTACCTCAGTCGGTCGACACAGACACGGACACTGACTCCAGTGTCGACGGTGAAGAAACAAACGTATTTTCCATTTGGGCCACACGTTACATGTTAAGGGCAATGAAGGAGGTGTTACATATTTCTGATACTACAAGTACCACAAAAGAGGGTATTATGTGGGGTGTGAAAAAACTACCTGTAGTTTTTCCTGAATCAGATAAATTAAATGAAGTGTGTGATGATGCGTGGGTTTTCCCCGATAGAAAATTATTGGCGTTATACCCTTTCCCGCCAGAAGTTAGGGCGCGTTGGGAAACACCCCTTAGGGTGGATAAGGCGCTCACACGCTTATCAAAACAAGTGGCGTTACCGTCTCCAGATACGGCCGCCCTCAAGGAGCCAGCTGATAGGAGGCTGGAAAATATCCTAAAAAGTATATACACACATACTGGTGTTATACTGCGACCAGCGATCGCCTCAGCCTGGATGTGCAGCGCTGGGGTGGCTTGGTCGGATTCCCTGACTGAAAATATTGATACCCTTGACAGGGACAGTATTTTATTGACTATAGAGCATTTAAAGGATGCATTTCTATATATGCGAGATGCACAGAGGGATATTTGCACTCTGGCATCAAGAGTAAGTGTGATGTCCATATCTGCCAGAAGATGTTTATGGACACGACAGTGGTCAGGTGATGCAGATTCCAAACGGCACATGGAAGTATTGCCGTATAAAGGGGAGGAGTTATTTGGGGTCGGTCCATCGGACCTGGTGGCCACGGCAACAGCTGGAAAATCCACCTTTTTTACCCTAAGTCACATCTCAGCAGAAAAAGACACCGTCTTTTCAGCCTCAGTCCTTTCGTCCCCATAAGGGCAAGCAGGCAAAAGGCCAGTCATATCTGCCCAGGGATAGAGGAAAGGGAAGAAGACTGCAGCAGGCAGCCCATTCCCAGGAACAGAAGCCCTCCACCGCTTTTGCCAAGTCCTCAGCATGATGCTGGGGCCGTACAAGCGGACTCAGCTGCGGTGGGGGGTCGTCTCAAGGGTTTCAGCGCGCAGTGGGCTCACTCGCAAGTGGACCCCTGGATCCTACAAGTAGTATCCCAGGGGTACAGATTGGAAGTTCGAGACGTCTCCCCCTCGCAGGTTCCTGAAGTCTGCTTTACCAACGTCTCTCTCCGACAGGGAGGCAGTATTGGAAACAATTCACAAGCTGTATTCCCAGCAGGTGATAATCAAAGTACCCCTCCTACAACAAGGAAAGGGGTATTATTCCACACTATATTGTGGTACTGAAGCCAGACGGCTCGGTGAGACCTTTTCTAAATCTGAAATATTTGAACACTTACATACAAAGGTTCAAATCAAGATGGAGTCACTCAGAGCAGTGATAGCGAACCAGGAAGAAGGGGACTATATGGTGTCCCTGGACATCAAGGATGCTTACCTCCATGTCCCAATTTGCCCTTCTCACCAAGGGTACCTCAGGTTCGTGGTACAAAACTGTCACTATCAGTTTCAGACGCTGCCGTTTGGATTGTCCACGGCACCCCGGGTCTTTACCAAGGTAATGGCCGAAATGATTCTTCTTCAAAGAAAAGGCGTCTTAATTATCCCTTACTTGGACGATCTCCTGATAAGGGCAAGGTCCAGAGAACAGTTGGAGGTCGGAGTAGCACTATCTCAAGTAGTTCTACGACAGCACGGGTGGATTCTAAATATTCCAAAATCGCAGCTGTCTCCGACGACACGTCTGCTGTTCCTAGGGATGATTCTGGACACAGTCCAGAAAAAGGTGTTTCTCCCGGAGGAGAAAGCCAGGGAGTTATCCGAGCTAGTCAGGAACCTCCTAAAACCAGGAAAAGTGTCAGTGCATCATTGCACAAGGGTCCTGGGAAAAATGGTGGCTTTTTACGAAGCGATTCCATTCGGCAGATTTCACGCAAGAACTTTTCAGTGGGATCTGCTGGAAAAATGGTCCGGATCGCATCTTCAGATGCATCAGCGGATAACCCTGTCTCCAAGGACAAGGGTGTCTCTTCTGTGGTGGCTGCAGAGTGCTCATCTACTAAAGGGCCACAGATTCGGCATTCAGGACTGGGTCCTGGTGACCACGGATGCCAGCCTGAACGGCTGGGGAGCAGTCACACAAGGAAAAAATTTCCAGGGAGTGTGATCAAGTCTGGAGACTTCTCTCCACATAAATATACTGGAGCTAAGAGCAATTTACAATGCTCTAAGCTTAGCAAGACCTCTGCTTCAAGGTCAGCCGGTATTGATCCAGTGGGACAACATCACGGCAGTCGCCCACGTAAACAGACTGGGCAGCACAAGAAGCAGGAGGGCAATGGCAGAAACTGCAAGGATTTTTCGCTGGGCCTGAAAATCATGTGTTAGCACTGTCAGCAGTGTTCATTCCGGGAGTGGACAACTGGGAAGCAGACTTCCTCAGCACGACCTCCACCCGGGAGAGTGGGGACTTCATCGGGAAGTCTTCCACATGATTGTGAACCGTTGGGAAAGACCAAAGGTGGACATGATGGCGTCCCGCCTGAACAAAAAACTGGACAGGTATTGCGCCAGGTCAAGAGACCCTCAGGCAATAGCTGTGGACGTTCTGGTAACACCGTGGGTGTACCAGTCGGTGTATGTGTTCCCTCCTCTGCTTCTCATACCTAAGGTACTGAGAATTATAAGACGTAGAGGAGTAAGAACTATACTCGTGGCTCCGGATTGGCCAAGAAAGACTTGGTACCCGGAACTTCAAGAGATGCTCACAGAGGACTCATGGCCTCTGCCGCTAAGAAGGGACTTGCTTCAGCAAGTACCATGTCTGTTCCAAGACTTACCGCGGCTGCGTTTGACGGCATGGCGGTTGAACGCCGGATCCTAAGGGAAAAAGGCATTCCGGAAGAGGTCATTCCTACCCTGGTCAAAGCCAGGAAGGAGGTGACCGCACAACATTATCACCACATGTGGCAAAAATATGTTGCGTGGTGTGAGGCCAGGAAGGCCCCACGAAGAAATTTCAACTCGGTCGATTCCTGCATTTCCTGCAAACAGGAGTGTCTATGGGCCTCAAATTGGGGTCCATTAAGGTTCAAATTTCGGCCCTGTCGATTTTCTTCCAGAAAGAATTGGCTTCAGTTCCTGAAGTCCAGAAGTTTGTCAAGGGAGTACTGCATATACAACCCCCTTTTGTGCCTCCAGTGGCACTGTGGGATCTCAACGTAGTTCTGGGATTCCTCAAATCACATTGGTTTAAACCGCTCAAATCTGTGGATTTGAAATATTTCACATGGAAAGTGACCATGATGTTGGCCCTGGCCTCGGCCAGGCGAGTGTCAGAATTGGCGGCTTTGTCTCACAAAAGCCCATATCTGATTGTCTATTCGGACAGGGCAGAGCTGCGGACTCGTCCCCAGTTTCTCCATAAGGTGGTGTCAGCGTTTCACCTGAACCAGCTTATTGTGGTACCTGCGGCTACTAGGGACTTGGAGGACTCCAAGTTGCTAGATGTTGTCAGGGCCCTGAAAATATAGGTTTCCAGGACGGCTGGAGTCAGGAAAACTGACTTGCTGTTATCCTGTATGCACCCAACAAACTGGGTGCTCTTGCTTCTAAGCAGACGATTGCTAGTTGGATGTGTAGTACAATTCAGCTTGCACATTCTGTGGCAGGCCTGCCACAGCCAAAATATGTAAATGCCCATTCCACAAGGAAGGTGGGCTCATCTTGGGCGGCTGCCCGAGGGGTCTCGGCTTTACAACTTTGCCGAGCTGCTACTTGGTCAGGGGCACACCCTGGCTGAGGAGGACCTGGAGTTCTCTCACTCGGTGCTGCAGAGTCATCCGCACTCTCCCGCCCGTTTGGGAGCTTTGGTATAATCCCCATGGTCCTGACGGAGTCCCCAGCATCCACTTAGGACGTCAGAGAAAATAAGAATTTACTTACCGATAATTCTATTTGATAATAGAATTCAGAGATCTTCGTTACACATATTTGCGCAAATGTGTGGTTAAGCCCCAAAGCCGCATCAAGGCCTCTCTGTATATTTGGGGTCCCTAGCGCTATATCTAGGTGCAGGGTGTGGCACCCCAAAACACCAGAATGAGCCAGAAAGCACAGCGTGACATACCAGTGTAAAAAACTATAGTGTTAATAAATTAGTATTTAGGAAGCCGAAGCTATAGAGAGGGGGTGATACAAACATGAAATGTAATTAAAATAGAGAAATAGTGTTAGAAAATTAATAAGTGAAAAGTGTTAATAGAATGTAAAGGTATGCCACACTAAAGCCATCCAGCTCAGCCAGTCCAGAGGCACCACACCTCACACCTCCATTACCCCAATCTGGGTCTAATATTAACCAGCAAGGAGTCACATGATAATGGCTCCTTACTAAAATATGTCTAAGCTAAGAGCTACTTACCTTGGAGCAACCCCATAATGCTCCATGTGGCATGTCAGGGCCTGCACCTCCTCCTAATGCAGAAACCTCTCTGCCTCTCACAACATACATATAGATTGGTAAATGCTCAATTAGCTTAGTGATATCATTCAGGTGCTCGAAAGGAAGGGGTATTTCTGAGCAAGAAAAAAAAGCAATTGTTTCCCCAGCACACTGAATGGATAACAGTAACCAGATATAAATCCCACATGATAATAGAATTCAGAGATCTTCGTTACACATATTTGCGCAAATGTGTGGTTAAGCCCCAAAGCCGCATCAAGGCCTCTCTGTATATTTGGGGTCCCTAGCGCTATATCTAGGTGCAGGGTGTGGCACCCCAAAACACCAGAATGAGCCAGAAAGCACAGCGTGACATACCAGTGTAAAAAACTATAGTGTTAATAAATTAGTATTTAGGAAGCCGAAGCTATAGAGGGGGTGATACAAACATGAAATGTAATTAAAATAGAGAAATAGTGTTAGAAAATTAATAAGTGAAAAGTGTTAATAGAATGTAAAGGTATGCCACACTAAAGCCATCCAGCTCAGCCAGTCCAGAGGCACCACACCTCACACCTCCATTACCCCAATCTGGGTCTAATATTAACCAGCAAGGAGTCACATGATAATGGCTCCTTACTAAAATATGTCTAAGCTAAGAGCTACTTACCTTGGAGCAACCCCATAATGCTCCATGTGGCATGTCAGGGCCTGCACCTCCTTCTAATGCAGAAACCTCTCTGCCTCTCACAACATACATATAGATTGGTAAATGCTCAATTAGCTTAGTGATATCATTCAGGTGCTCGAAAGGAAGGGGTATTTCTGAGCAAGAAAAAAAAGCAATTGTTTCCCCAGCACACTGAATGGATAACAGTAACCAGATATAAATCCCACATGATAATAGAATTCAGAGATCTTCGTTACACATATTTGCGCAAATGTGTGGTTAAGCCCCAAAGCCGCATCAAGGCCTCTCTGTATATTTGGGGTCCCTAGCGCTATATCTAGGTGCAGGGTGTGGCACCCCAAAACACCAGAATGAGCCAGAAAGCACAGCGTGACATACCAGTGTAAAAAACTATAGTGTTAATAAATTAGTATTTAGGAAGCCGAAGCTATTTGCGCAAATATGTGTAACGAAGATCTCTGAATTCTATTATCATGTGGGATTTATATCTGGTTACTGTTATCCATTCAGTGTGCTGGGGAAACAATTGCTTTTTTTTTCTTGCTCAGAAATACCCCTTCCTTTCGAGCACCTGAATGATATCACTAAGCTAATTGAGCATTTACCAATCTATATGTATGTTGTGAGAGGCAGAGAGGTTTCTGCATTAGGAGGAGGTGCAGGCCCTGACATGCCACATGGAGCATTATGGGGTTGCTCCAAGGTAAGTAGCTCTTAGCTTAGACATATTTTAGTAAGGAGCCATTATCATGTGACTCCTTGCTGGTTAATATTAGACCCAGATTGGGGTAATGGAGGTGTGAGGTGTGGTGCCTCTGGACTGGCTGAGCTGGATGGCTTTAGTGTGGCATACCTTTACATTCTATTAACACTTTTCACTTATTAATTTTCTAACACTATTTCTCTATTTTAATTACATTTCATGTTTGTATCACCCCCTCTATAGCTTCGGCTTCCTAAATACTAATTTATTAACACTATAGTTTTTTACACTGGTATGTCACGCTGTGCTTTCTGGCTCATTCTGGTGTTTTGGGGTGCCACACCCTGCACCTAGATATAGCGCTAGGGACCCCAAATATACAGAGAGGCCTTGATGCGGCTTTGGGGCTTAACCACACATTTGCGCAAATATGTGTAACGAAGATCTCTGAATTCTATTATCATGTGGGATTTATATCTGGTTACTGTTATCCATTCAGTGTGCTGGGGAAACAATTGCTTTTTTTTCTTGCTCAGAAATACCCCTTCCTTTCGAGCACCTGAATGATATCACTAAGCTAATTGAGCATTTACCAATCTATATGTATGTTGTGAGAGGCAGAGAGGTTTCTGCATTAGGAGGAGGTGCAGGCCCTGACATGCCACATGGAGCATTATGGGGTTGCTCCAAGGTAAGTAGCTCTTAGCTTAGACATATCTTAGTAAGGAGCCATTATCATGTGACTCCTTGCTGGTTAATATTAGACCCAGATTGGGGTAATGGAGGTGTGAGGTGTGGTGCCTCTGGACTGGCTGAGCTGGATGGCTTTAGTGTGGCATACCTTTACATTCTATTAACACTTTTCACTTATTAATTTTCTAACACTATTTCTCTATTTTAATTACATTTCATGTTTGTATCACCCCCTCTATAGCTTCGGCTTCCTAAATACTAATTTATTAACACTATAGTTTTTTACACTGGTATGTCACGCTGTGCTTTCTGGCTCATTCTGGTGTTTTGGGGTGCCACACCCTGCACCTAGATATAGCGCTAGGGACCCCAAATATACAGAGAGGCCTTGATGCGGCTTTGGGGCTTAACCACACATTTGCGCAAATATGTGTAACGAAGATCTCTGAATTCTATTATCATGTGGGATTTATATCTGGTTACTGTTATCCATTCAGTGTGCTGGGGAAACAATTGCTTTTTTTTCTTGCTCAGAAATACCCCTTCCTTTCGAGCACCTGAATGATATCACTAAGCTAATTGAGCATTTACCAATCTATATGTACGATAATTCTATTTCTCGTAGTCCGTAGTGGATGCTGGGCGCCCATCCCAAGTGCGGATTGTCTGCAATACTTGTACATAGTTATTGTTACAAAAATCGGGTTATTATTGTTGTGAGCCATCTTTTCAGAGGCTCCGCTTGTTATCATGCTGTTAACTGGGTTCAGATCACGAGTTGTACGGTGTGATTGGTGTGGCTGGTATGAGTCTTACCCGGGATTCAAAATCCTTCCTTATTGTGTACGCTCGTCCGGGCACAGTATCCTAACTGAGGCTTGGAGGAGGGTCATAGGGGGAGGAGCCAGTGCACACCACCTGATCCTAAAGCTTTTACTTTTGTGCCCTGTCTCCTGCGGAGCCGCTAATCCCCTTGGTCCTGACGGAGTCCCCAGCATCCACTACGGACTACGAGAAATAAAATTATCGGTAAGTAAATTCTTATTTTTTTTCCAAAAAGTTTAAAAATGAATGTATTTAGACAAACTGTATACATAAAGAGGAAAAACTTTATTCAAGCAGTAATGAATTTATTTTCTAATGATTTTAGTGTGTTAGCGGAAAAGGTATTGTGGCAGCAAATGGGCCGCCATGATACTTCCCGTGGGGAAACCATCCCAAGAGAGATCCGACAACCGTTTAGCGCTCCCCACATGCCACCAATGCCCGCTGCCTTCCCCTGGACTTGTCCGTCATCTGTGGTTTTATTGCAGTACTTGTGTTTTGTGCTGCCGTGAATTCTGTGCATGCTGTATACTTTATTGTTGGCTTTTGTACAGCGCTGCGTACACCTCGTGGCCCCTTACAGTTGCAAAGCAATAGTGCAAAAAAAAAAATATATATATTTTTTTTTATTGGCCCCATGACCGTAAAATACAATGCACTATATGGAAGAGGCGCTTGTAACTTTTTTATGGTGCCAGATAAAATCACAGGCTGGAACTGGTATTTCTGCTGTGATCATGTTAGGAGGGTGACCCATAGTGAATATAGTACTGGTGTGCGCTCTACTGGCCAGCAGTAATCTCTGTGGTAGCGAGGTTGGCTTTATAAAGAGGGGCCACCATACAAAAGAGACTTCTAACTGTAATCCTTTGTTCTCGCTTAGATTTCCATCGCTGTGAGAAGTCGCTGAACGCCAAAGGGTTGGACCTCGCTCCGTGTGAATATTACCAGAAAATCTATCGCTCCCTGTGCCCGTCATCATGGGTAGGTGTTGTCAAACGTTCATCTTGTCTGCAAATTTACGTCCATCCTTTGAGTTTTCACAGGTGGATCATTGTCCAGCGTACTCACAGATGTAATGTATAAGACGCAGCCTAAGAACACGTGTTCTGTGTAACATACATTAGGTCTGCGCTTCTCAGGAAAACCCTTGACGTTTCTTGCATTGGAAACTGTTAAATCACTTAATTGACATGGTCCATATACATACACCAAGCAGCTGCTTGTGGTAACGGGTGGTTTCATTAGAGCTATAGCTTATTACCTTCCCCCCCATTAGTAATAAGATGACTTCTTTCACCAGTCCAGTGTAGAGCCCTGGTAGAGTACACAGTCAAAACATACAGCAACAAGGGCATTAGGGGGGATATGTATCAGCTTGGAGAGAGAGAACCAGCCAATCAGCTCCTAGCTGTCATGTTACAGGCTATTTGAAAAATGACAGTTTGAAGTTGATTGTTGGGTACTTTATATCTCTCCGTATTTTGATACTTCTCCCTTTTCTGTTCTTCCCTTGTCATCATTGCCCACTGCCCTTCCAGTGGGTGTAGTCTGGAAGTTATTCAGCATATCCGTGTTAGTCCAGCAGGGCTTCCTGATGTTTACCCTGCGCAGTGGGTGGAGAGACTACAGCTGTTGGCTATATTATAGAAATAGAAAACACTTCTGACAACGAACTAATTTTATTTGCTCTTAAACTGCTATAAACATAAAATATTGTTTTTAAATACTCCTTCCTTGTAAACATACACCCCCCCCAGAGTCTTCTGTGCCGGGCTTCAGTCATTGAAGATACTATCCTTCCCACCAGTTTTTATAATAGCCAACTTTTCATTGGCCCACCAGCACTGTGTGTCCAGTTTGCGTTGTATTAATTTATGTATGTCGGGTAATGTCTTTACTAGCGTTTTTCTTATATTAAACATCTTTTCGTCTCCTGTAGGTGGAGAAGTGGGATGATCAGAGAGAGGCAGGTACCTATCCTTGTAAAATATAAAATAGTCTACATGTCTGTCAAAATGGACTCTTCTCGATGCCGCTAATCTTCAATGAAGTACATTAGGATCGACACTTCAGCTGGATTTCATCCATGTGAATTTATTCCTTAAGTAAATTAATTTCTATGTGAATAAAAAGCTCTGAAGAATGACTTGCCCCTCAGTTTATTTTCCTCTTTTATTGCGTGCTTATAGGAAGGCCAGGGTAGTATTGTTTCACCTTCATATTCCTTACGGCACTGTGCTTAACGCAACCCCAACAGCTGTGCTGGGCTGTCCCGGGTCGCCCTGTTCCAGCTAGCCAGGCTGGGTCAGGCTTACTGTGGTGGAGAAAGCTCTGGCGAAACAATAGGGAGATAAATTGGAAAGAATCAGCTGCACTCCGATGCTCCGCCAAACTGTCCCTTCTGTTTATGTTCTTGGTCCCTCGTCTGAGTTCTGCTCTGGTCACCTTGCTAAATCTAAATTAGGAGTCAAAGAGCCCCGTGCTGGGCTTAATCTGCACACGTTGGTGTAGAATGGCTGGGATTAGTAGGCCATCATTATTTTGTTTTCATTTCATCAGTGTCCACAGTTTCCATTTCTTTATCATCCACTAGGGGTCACTGGAGTACTCTTGGGATATGGACGGCGTAGCAGAACAAAGGCACTGAATATTTAAATTTAGGACTCTCCACCCCTCCATATCCCAGAGTACCTCAGTGTACGACCTCAGTGTTTTTTCGGTGCTCACAGCACTAACATCGGCTTGTGGGAAGTTCCCACATTTGGTGGAAGATTTTATTAATTTTTCATTTTTACTTTTTATTTTTACTTTTTACACTTCCCTTCCCAGTTTCTAGAAAAACATGGGTCCGGGATGGTGCCGCTGCAAGGCAGCGCATGGCGTGTCGGTCCTCACAAAGAGCACCCTCACAGCCACAGGCAGCCCACTGTCTCCTGCAAGCTGGACGGAGCTTACAGAAAGAAGCCCCGTCACAGCCAGGGAAAAAACAAAGAGCTGGACGGAGCTTACAGAAAGAAGCCCCGTCACAGCCAGGATGAAGTGATCAAGAAGCTGGACGGAGCTTACAGATAGAAGCCCCGTCGCAGCCATGATCTGAGAAGCTGGACGGAGCTTACAGATAGAAGCCCCGTCGCAGCCAGGACTGGAGACATGATCACATAAGGTAGGCTGGGGAACGGGACGGTCAGCGCAGGCTGCCGCCCGCTATGTGGGGGTATTGTAACAACGCCCCAGCCGCTCTATACTGCAGCCGCTCCGTCCGGCCATCTCAGCCGCTACGTCCGGCCGCCCAGCATGCCAGAACCGGCGCCGCTCCGTCCACCCGCAGACAGCGTTAAGAGGGTGGCAACGGGCCGCCGCTCCGTTCGGCCGCCTAGCAACGGCCACCCGCAGACGCTCAGTCAGTCAGCAGAAACGGAGCGCTCCTGGTGACCTCCGCTGCTCGGCAAGAAAGCCTCCCTGCAATGAATTCCCTGGCTTCCCGCTGAGACACAGCGTTACAGGGAGCACGGGGGGAAGGGGGGCGGTGAAACTGGCAGATTACAAGGTGATGTAATCTATAAACCACAGACATATATATGTGACATGTCACTAGATAATGGGCTATTGAGTCTATTTTAATGATGGTGAGGCATGTATTGTAACACTGCAGGCATGTAGTGTAACATGCCCTGTGATTATTACTGTATAATAGGCTATTTAGCCTATATATTGATGTCTGTTATTATATATTAATGTCTGTGGTTATCACTGTAGGCTATTTAGCCTATATATTAATGTCTGTTATTATATATTAATGTCTGTGGTTATCACTGTATAACATCATATATATATATATATATTTATTCAAGAGCATGTGTTGTACCCTGCCTATGATTATCATTGTATAATAGATTATATTAACACTGAAGCAATTGTTCTGTGTTTATCAGGGTCAGCATGGCATGACGGCCATTTTAACCATGCTTCCTGTTGTTTTACAGTTGTAGTTCCGGAACTTTCCTGCCATACATCCCTACGCCACCAGAGGCGCAGGGGTGTTAGTGGGAATTTTTGGTTCGGGTTTCACATAGGCTGCCTATGTGAACTGTTTTTCAGCCAGAAATAAATATATATTACACACCTTCAGATAATAACTTTACTAAGTCGTGCAGGTGTCTGTCCGTTGCCTATTGTGTTGTCTGTCTGCATAGGGAGTAAGGCTCCAGCGCAGACTAAAAATACTTTTAAACTAGACATAAATCAACCACATGTTCACTACGTGGGTAGGTTTTCAGAATCCCAGACATTGGCAAATTAAATTAACTCCGCTCGACAAGAGCGGTAAGATCGACGGAAGTTATCCCGCAGGCTCTAATAAAGGAGTCTTTCCAAAGGTACAATTTTCCTTTGGGTACCAAGGTGTTAATTTAACTGGTTTATAATTTCATGCAGTCGGATAATTCTATATCAGACCTCACATTAAACCAGCAGTCAGATAGTGCGGGGTTTAGGCAACCATACATTGCTAATGACCAGTGAGTCATCGTTTCGAATTTACAGAGACTAAGGAGACTCTAACATCTAATCCGTCGAATTTAATAAACAACAGATTTTCAGTGAATTTCTTATTTAGAATATCTGACTAAGATTTAAGTCTATTTAACCGTTTCCACATCTAAATGGGAGAATCCGCCATTGGTGAATTCGTCTGTGTCAAACATTATAAACACCCAAGATACATTTGGGTCACCAGGCGCTCTATGTATGGAAACAATGACGATCACGTTTCACTTATCGTTAATACAAAGCGGCAGAGTATCTCTGTAAAGCTTCTGCTGACGGCTGTTACCTCGATTCTCGCTTTTTAGCGTCACTAGTTTCAGCACGACAAGGTCAGAAGTTGTTTGATAAAATTTCAAACGTTCATACTTTGGTCCGGCGGTTAAAGTCTTTACAATCCAGTCTTTTCAAGGCTGTGGTACAAGTCAAGACTTGTAACACCAGGGCGCTAAAGTCAACAAGACAGTGGCTGGACGACCTCTTAGGCCATCTCGAATTTCCAATTGTGGAAACGCGCCTTTACACATTTGCCGGGTTTCCAAACATCCACTCATGGATATATCCGCTATTTAAAGGTTAAAATACTGCCTCTGTCGGACGAAATTAAGAGTTTTGGCAGGTTGCCATTCAGTCTCTGCTGTTTTCAGCTGTTTTTATTTCCAGCCATGGTACACCAACAGAGTCAGGGCTACTTATTCCCCTCTGTTTGGCGTAACGAAACCAAAGGGCTCCGTCGCAGTCTCAATCACAGAGGGCTCCGTCGCAGTCTTAATCAGCAAGTTACTTACTGCAGTTTGGAAAATGGAATTTCTCTATCGTCCTAAGTGGATGCTGGGGTTCCTGAAAGGACCATGGGGAATAGCGGCTCCGCAGGAGACAGGGCACAAAAGTAAAGCTTTTACAGGTCAGGTGGTGTGTACTGGCTCCTCCCCCTATGACCCTCCTCCAGACTCCAGTTAGATTTTTGTGCCCGGCCGAGAAGGGTGCAATTCTAGGTGGCTCTCATAAAGAGCTGCTTAGAGAGTTTAGCTTAGGTTTTTTATTTTACAGTGATTCCTGCTGGCAACAGGATCACTGCAACGAGGGACAGAGGGGAGAAGAAGTGAACTCACCTGCGTGCAGGATGGATTGGCTTCTTGGCTACTGGACATGAAGCTCCAGAGGGACGATCACAGGTACAGCCTGGATGGTCACCGGAGCCACGCCGCCGGCCCCCTCACAGATGCTGAAGCAAGAAGAGGTCCAGAATCGGCGGCTGAAGACTCCTGCAGTCTTCTTAAGGTAGCGCACAGCACTGCAGCTGTGCGCCATTTTCCTCTCAGCACACTTCACACGGCAGTCACTGAGGGTGCAGGGCGCTGGGGGGGGGGCGCCCTGGGAGGCAAATGAATACCTATAAAGGCTAAAAATACCTCACATATAGCCCCAGAGGCTATATGGAGATATTTACCCCTGCCTAAATGTACTAAATAGCGGGAGACGAGCCCGCCGAAAAAGGGGCGGGGCCTATCTCCTCAGCACACGGCGCCATTTTCTGTCACCGCTCCGCTGGTCAGGAAGGCTCCCAGGTCTCTCCCCTGCACTGCACTACAGAAACAGGGTATAACAGAGAGGGGGGGCAAATAAATGGCAATATATTAATATAAAAGCAGCTATAAGGGAGCACTTAATCATAAGGCTATCCCTGTCATATATAGCGTTTTTTGGTGTGTGCTGGCAGACTTTCCCTCTGTCTCCCCAAAGGGCTAGTGGGTCCTGTCTTCGTATAGAGCATTCCCTGTGTGTCTGCTGTGTGTCGGTACGTGTGTGTCGACATGTATGAGGACGTTATTGGTGTGGAGGCGGAGCAATTGCCAAATATGAGGATGTCACCTCCTAGGGGGTCGACACCAGAATGGATGCCTTTATTTGTGGAATTACGGGATAGCGTCAACTCGCTTAAGCAGTCGTTTGCCGACATGAGGCGGCCGGACACTCAATTAGTGCCTGTCCAGGCGCCTCAAACACCGTCAGGGGCTGTAAAACGCCCCTTGCCTCAGTCGGTCGACACAGACCCAGACACAGGCACTGATTCCGGTGGTGAAGGTGACGAATCAACCGTATTTTCCAGTAGGGCCACACGTTATATGATTTTGGCAATAAAGGAGATGTTACATTAAGCTGATACTACAGGTACCACTAAACAGGGTATTATGTGGGGTGTGAAAAAACTACCAGTAGTTTTTACCGAATCAGAAGAATTAAATGACGTGTGTGATGAAGCGTGGGGTGCCCCGATAAAAAACTGCTAATTTCAAAGAAGTTATTGGCTTTATACCCTTTCCCGCCAGAGGTTAGGGAGCGCTGGGAAACACCTCCTAGGGTGGACAAAGCGCTAACACGCTTATCAAAACAAGTGGCGTTACCCTCTCCTGAGACGGCCGCACTTAAAGATCCATCAGATAGGAGGATGGAAAATATCCAAAAAGGTATATACACACATGCAGGTGTTATACTACGACCAGCTATAGCGTCTGCCTGGATGTGCAGTGCTGGGGTAGTTTGGTCAGAGTCCCTGATTGAAAATATTGATACCCTGGATAGGGACAATGTTTTACTGTCGTTAGAACAAATAAAGGATGCATTTCTTTATATGCGTGATGCACAGAGAGATATCTGCACACTGGCATCACGGGTAAGTGCTATGTCCATTTCGGCCAGAAGAGCTTTATGGACACGACAGTGGACAGGCGATGCGTAGAGGAGTTATTTGGGGTCGGTCTATCGGATTTGGTGGCCACGGCTACGGCCGGGAAATCCACCTTTCTACCTCAAGTCACTCCCCAACAGAAAAAGGCACCGACCTTTCAACCGCAGCCCTTTCGTTCCTTTAAAAATAAGAGAGCAAAGGGCTATTCATATCTGCCACGAGGCAGAGGACGAGGGAAGAGACAGCAACAGGCAGCTCCTTCCCAGGAACAGAAGCCCTCCCCGGCTTCTACAAAAGCCTCAGCATGACGCTGGGGCTTCGCAAGCGGACTCGGGGGCGGTAGGCGGTCGTCTCAAGAATTACAGCGCACAGTGGGCTCACTCGCAGGTAAATCCCTGGATCCTGCAGATAATATCTCAGGGGTACAGGTTGAAATTAGAGACAGAGCCACCTCGCCGTTTCCTGAAGTCTGCTTTACCAACGTCCCCTTCAGAAAGGGAGACGGTTTTGGAAGCCATTCACAAGCTGTATTCTCAGCGGGTGATAGTCAAGGTACCTCTTCTACAACAAGGGAAGGGGTATTATTCCACTCTTTTTGTGGTACCGAAGCCGGATGGCTCGGTAAGGCCTATTCTAAATCTGAAGTCCTTGAACCTGTACATAAAGAAGTTCAAGTTCAAGATGGAGTCACTCAGAGCAGTGATAGCGAACCTGGAAGAAGGGGACTTTATGGTATCCTTGGACATCAAGGATGCGTATCTCCACGTTCCAATTACCCCTCACACCAGGGGTACCTCAGGTTCGTTGTACAAAACTGTCACTATCAGTTTCAGACGCTGCCGTTTGGTTTGTCCACGGCACCTCGGGTCTTTACAAAGGTAATGGCCGAGATAATATTTCTTCTTCGAAGAAAAGGCGTATTAATTATCCCATACTTGGACGATCTCCTAATAAGGGCAAGGTCCAGAGAACAGCTAGAGATGGGTTTAGCACTATCTCAAGAGG
Source organism: Pseudophryne corroboree (assembly GCF_028390025.1). Lineage (NCBI taxonomy): Eukaryota > Metazoa > Chordata > Amphibia > Anura > Myobatrachidae > Pseudophryne > Pseudophryne corroboree. The sequence goes on from NC_086453.1 coordinate 32,241,107, forward strand.
TGCTAAAGCAGCACGGATGGATTCTGAATATTCCAAAATCCCAATTAATGCCGACAACTCGTCTGCTGTTCCTGGGGATGATTCTGGACACAGTTCAGAAAAAGGTTTTTCTTCCCGAAGAAAAAGCCAAGGAGTTATCTGACCTGGTCAGGAACCTCCTAAAACCAGGAAAGGTGTCTGTACATCAATGCACAAGAGTCCTGGGAAAAAATGGTAGCTTCTTACGAAGCAATCCCTTTCGGCAGATTCCATGCAAAGGGATCTGTTGGACAAATGGTCAGGGTCGCATCTTCAGATGCACCTGCGGATAACCCTGTCGCCGAGGACAAGGGTATCCCTTCTGTGGTGGTTGCAGGAGGCTCATCTATTGGAGGGCCGCAGATTCGGCATGCAGGATTGGATCCTGGTGACCACGGATGCCAGCCTGAGAGGCTGGGGAGCAGTCACACAGGGAAGAAATTTCCAGGGAGTGTGGTCGAGCCTGAAAAAGTCTCTTCACATAAGCATTCTGGAACTAAGAGCAATCTACAATGCTCTAAGCCAGGCGGAACCTCTGCTTCAAGGAAGACCGGTGTTGATCCAGTCGGACAACATCACGGCAGTCGCCCATGTAAACAGACAGGGCGGCACAAGAAGCAGGAGGGCAATGGCAGAAGCTGCCAGGATCCTTCGCTGGGCGGAGAATCACGTGATAGCACTGTCAGCAGTATTCATCCCGGGCGTGGACAACTGGGAAGCAGACTTCCTCAGCAGACACGACCTTCACCCGGGAGAGTGGGGACTTCATCCAGAAGTTTTCCACATGCTATAAAACCGTTGGGTAAAACCAATGGTGGACATGATGGCGTCTCGCCTCAACAAAACACTGGACAGGTATTGCGCCAGGTCAAGAGATCCGCAGGCAATAGCTGTGGACGCGCTGGTAACACCTTGGGTGTACCAGTCGGTATATGTGTTTCCTCCTCTGCCTCTCATACCAAAGGTATTGAGGATTATACGGCAAAGAGGAGTAAGACTAGTGGCTCCGGATTGGCCAAGAAGGACTTGGTACCCGGAACTTCAAGAGATGGTCACGGACGATCCGTGGCCTCTACTTCTGAGAAGGGACCTGCTTCAGCAGGGTCCTTGTCTTTTTCAAGACTTACCGCGGCTGCGTTTGACGGCATGGCGTTTGAATGCCAGATCCTAAAAGGAAAAGGCATTCCAGAAGAAGTCATTCCTACCTTGATAAAGGCAAGGAAGGAAGTCACCGCGAAGCATTATCGCCGTATTTGGCGAAAATATGTTGCGTGGTGCGAGCAGCGGAGTGCTCCGATGGAGGAATTTCAACTGGGTCGTTTTCCTACATTTCCTGCAATCAGGATTGTCTATGGGTCTCAAATTGGGATCTATTAAGGTTCAAATTTCGGCCCTATCAATATTCTTCCAAAAAGAATTGGCCTCAGTCCCTGAGGTCCAGATTTTTATCAAAGGAGTACTGCATATACAGCCTCCTGTGGTGCCTAAGGTGGCACCGTGGGATCTAAATGTAGTTTTAGATTTCCTCAAATCCAATTGGTTTGAACCACTAAAGAATGTGGATTTGAAATATCTCACATGGAAAGTGACTATGTTACTGGCCCTGGCTTCGGCCGGGAGAGTATCTGAACTGGCGGCTTTGTTTTATAAAAGCCCTTATTTAATTTTCCATTCGACATAGGGCAGAGCTGCGGACGCGTCCGCATTTTCTCCCTAAGGTGGTATCAGCGTTTCACCTGAACCAGCCTATTGTAGTGCCTGCGGCTACAGACGACTTGAAGGACTCCAAGTTGTTGGACGTTGTCAGAGCCTTAAAAATATACATTTAAAGGACGGCTGGAGTCAGAAAATCTGACTCGCTGTTTATACTGTATGCACCCAACAAGTTGGGTGCACCTGCTTCTAAGCAGTCGATTGCTCGTTGGATTTGTAACAAAATTCAACTTGTACATTCTGTGGCAGGCCTGCCACAGCCTAAATCTGTTAAGGCCCATTCCGCAAGGAAGGTGGGCTCATCTTGGGCGGCTGCCCGAGGGGTCTCGGCATTACAACTCTGCCGAGCAGCTACGTGGTCAGGGGAGAACACGTTTGTAAATTTTTACAAATTTGATACCCTGGCAAAGGAGGACCTGGAGTTCTCTCATTCGGTGCTGCAGAGTCATCCGCACTCTCCCGCCCGTTTGGGAGCTTTGGTATAATCCCCATGGTCCTTTCAGGAACCCCAGCATCCACTTAGGACGATAGAGAAAATAAGAATTTACTTACCGATAATTCTATTTCTCGGAGTCCGTAGTGGATGCTGGGCGCCCATCCCAAGTGCGGATTATCTGCAATACTTGTACATAGTTATTGTTAACTAATTCGGGTTATTGTTTAGGAAGCCATCTTTCAGAGGCTCCTCTGTTATCATACTGTTAACTGGGTTTAGATCACAAGTTGTACGGTGTGATTGGTGTGGCTGGTATGAGTCTTACCCGGGATTCAAAATCCTCCCTTATTGTGTACGCTCGTCCGGGCACAGTACCTAACTGGAGTCTGGAGGAGGGTCATAGGGGGAGGAGCCAGTACACACCACCTGACCTGTAAAAGCTTTACTTTTGTGCCCTGTCTCCTGCGGAGCCGCTATTCCCCATGGTCCTTTCAGGAACCCCAGCATCCACTACGGACTCCGAGAAATAGAATTATCGGTAAGTAAATTCTTATTTTCTGCGGTTAGTAGTTGCATATTTGAAGCCACAAAATTTCATAATTGCGCTTGATCTTCAATACCCATACCGGTTTGGTCACCACATCACAGGTTCTAGAGTTTTGCAAAACGCCACAACCATTAACCATTTCATCTACCGGTTGGCTTCTTGTCAACGCCTCGGGTATTTACCAAAGAGATGTTGGTGATGATAGCTCATCTCAGAGCCCTGCCAGTGACAATCGTTCCATACTTAGACGATCTGCTCATAAGAACTCTGTTTCACCAGAGGTTCTTCTTACTGGCGCTACTAACGTACACCATGGTGGCAGGTCAAGTTCAAAAAGCGATCGCATCTAATTCCGTCTCAACGACTTCAATTCCTAGGTATGATTATAAATACGGTAAATCAAAGACATTTACCTACTACACCAGCAAATATACCAGCTAGTACAATTAGTGCAAAAGCCACGCACACTAGCGGTACATTGGTGTATTCGCCTATTAGGAACAATAATGTGGTTTCAAAGCGCTTTAGTTCGCTGGGCTTCTCTCGCGTTTCCCACAGGGGGGCAAGGGTGTATATGCTCTGGACGAGAGTCTCAGAGCTTGAGGAGTTGTAGTTAAAAAGCTCAGCGACAGGGGTTCTAAAACGGATCACGACAGATTGCTGTCTATAAACGGATCACGACAGATTGCTGTCTATAAATGTCCTGGAACTCCGTGCAATTTACAATGCACTACATGCTTCGTTTTCAGTCTGTCCAAGTACAGTCAGACAACACAACGGGAGTTGCATATACAAGAAGCTGCATGGCAATGCGGCAGGTAGCTTGAATCCTCAATTGCCCAGAACACCATTAGGTGATGTTGTCCACAGGGTTCATTCCGCAAGTGGATATCTGTTAGACAGATGATCTCACCCGTCGGGATTTATATCCTGAAAACTGGGCATTCAATCCAGAGGTGTTTCATATGTGAGTCCACAAAAGGGGTTACCCTCAGGTATACATGATGGCATCTCGCCACAATTACAAACGCTCAGTATGTGTACAGAACGACAGATCACAAGGGCAGTGGCGGTGGAGTCTCTCACATTCGTGTGGTCATACAGCATCGTGTATCTGGCTCCACCATTTTCCGCTGCTCTCTCCGTTGCGAAAACGGATCATAAGACAGTTCGTCACAGTCATACTAGTGATATCTCATGGGTTTCGGAGAGCTTGCTTCTCGAATCTCCAAGGAATACTGGCACACGATCTTGGTCCGCTCATAATACGTCCAACCTGTTACAACAGGGAACGTTCTTTTACCCCTAGTTACCTATGTACCTATTACCTATATACCGCGGCTGCGGTTGACGGGGTGGTGGTTCAGACCGCCCTCTTAAGAAAAGAGATAGGGCATTACAGTATCTGTTATACCAACCGCTCATTATTACAAAATTTCGTGTCTATATAGGTGGGTGGGAAGCTCGGAAGTTCCGACTTCATCTTTCAAGTTACCCGTATTCTGTTATTTTACACACGGGGTGGAATGGAAAACTGCATTTATCTGCACTAAGGGTGCAGGTATCTGTGTGGTCAATTTATTTTCAAAGACGTTTGACTCTATTGCGTCGGTACACACCTTTCTACAAGGTGTCATCAAAGTACAGCCTCCATTTAGCCCACCTACAGCGCCATGCGACTGGAAGCTGGGTTCACATTTCTTACAGTTTTCAATATTTGAACCCTTACAACAAATGGGGATTAAGTTTCTCACTTGGAAAACGTTTTTCTTCTAGCCTTAGCTTCGGCAAGGGTTTGTTTTCACATTTAGGTGCCTTGTATTCCAAGCCACCGTATTTGGGGTTTTCTCATAACAAAGCAGAACTTCGGACGAATCCCGATTTCTTATTTTTCCACATCAATAAACCAATAGTGGTTCCTGTGTTGACGGCACATTCTGGAATTCTGAATGTGGTACATTACGCGTCTATATGTCCGAACGTCTACAGTTCGTAATACGGATACGTTGTTTGTTCTCTATGATGCTGCCAACTGCGGTTAGCCAGTTTCTCAGCAGACATTATCCAGTTGGATAAAAATGACTACAAGTCAGGCTTACTTTAAGGCTAAGTTACAGTCGCCTACGTCAGTAATAGCTCATCCCACAGGTTCTGTGGGAATGTCATGATCAGCTGGTCGTTAAGCGTCTACGACGCGGCTACATAGTCTTCAGTGCACACGTGTGTGCGCGTTTACACGTTATGAAACGGTTGCGGCATCAGCATCTAGCTTTGGCCGCCTACTGTTACAGGTGTCAAACAGCTCTCCCGCCCACGAGGGAAGCTTTGGTACGTCCCAAGAGTACTCCAGTGACCCCTAGTGGATGATAAAGAAAATAGGATTTTGGTACTTACCAGGTAAATCCTTTTCTTTGAATCCATAGGGGGCACTGGACGCCCACCCAGAGCAGTTTTACCTGGGTTGTATTAAGCTCAGAGGAGCTTATGGTAACACATTTTCACCGATTGGTTCAAATTATAAAGTTCTATCGGTTATGGTGTCAACTGTTTAGTTGACAGTAAAGTTATGGGTCAACTTTGTTGTTGTCCGTTATGTTATAGGAATTCTCCATTGTCAACCTCTCTATATAGTTCCTGTTCGCTCAGTAAAAAACACTGAGGTCGTACACTGAGGTACTCTGGGATATGGAGGGGTGGAGAGTCCTAAATTTAAATATTCAGTGCCTTTGTTCTGCTACGCCGTCCATATCCCAAGAGTACTCCAGTGCCCCCTATGGATTCAAAGAAAAGGATTTACCTGGTAAGTACCAAAATCCTATTTTCTCAATGATCTATGTTTCAAACTCCATTACAGCTTGTGCCTTTTGAGTCCTAATGTTCACTCCAGGATCTTTTTGTTGACAGGGTGCTGAACGCAGAGGAGGGCACGTTTTTAATTTTGAAGTGTCACATTTTGGGTGCAATGCTATAGTGCGTTGGGTAGTAAATGGCGGCGGTTGGGATGCCGGTGGTCAGAAAACTGACTACGGCATCCCGATACTTAGAATCCTAACATGGGGAAGGTAAGTATACTTACCTTACCCCAATGCCCCCCTAAACCTCTCTCCCTACAGCCTAATTCTCCCAGCCCAACCCCTCCCCCGTGGTGCCTATTCCTAACCCCTCCCCTTCCCACAGCTCAGCTCAACCTAACCTTAACCCTCCCTGGGGGTGCCTAAACCTAACCATCCCTTCCCCGCGGTCTAATCCTAACCACCTTCCCCCTCCTGTGGCTTACCTGCCTGGCGGCCCGGTCCACTCTAATCCTAACACCCCCCTTCTCCCCCCCCCCCCATCAGCCACTCCGACTCCCCGGCCGTGGTGCAGAGCGAACAACAACTGCTGCTGCTGCCACAGGCATAGACATTAGGAGGGACGGGTGGCGCAGGAGAAGGCTTCATAGCCCTCCCTGCCCCGCGTACACAGACCCGCCGCCTCCTCCACGCACATCCAGCTGTCCGCTCTCCTGCTGTGACAGGAGGCGAGTGCTGCAGTGACGTTATCTCCTGCAACACTCGCCTCCTGTCACAGAGAAGAGCCGGCACACACACTCCAGTCTCCGGGGGCTGCCAGCATCTACAGGCAAGCTGGAAACACCCCCGAAGCGAGAGAGAACATACCCGTGAGGCCACGCCCCTTTTGCAGTAGGCCACGCCCCCTTTCGTCCACCGCGCAGCACGAGCAGGGGGGGAATGTGTGTAATAGTAGCACAGACTGCCTCTGAACACAGTACTGTTTACCAGCCTGCAGCAGCCGTCCACAGCCCCAACGGTGAGTCCCTCCGCCTACTGTATCTATGTCTGGTCACCACTTTGCAAATGTCTCCGCTAATGGTGTCTCCCCCCCCCCTCCCCCTCCTCCATCAGCTTCCTCACTGGGGACCCTCCCTGCTGCCCAGCGTGTCTCTGTCCCCTCCCTACCGCCCAGCGTCTCTCTGTCCCCTCCCTACCGCCCAGCGTCTCTCTGTCCCCTCCCTACCGCGTCTCTCTATCCCCTCCGTACCGCCCCGCGTCTTTCTATCCCCTCCGTACCACCCCGCGTCTGTGTCCCCTCCCTACCGCCCCGCATCTCTCTATCCCCTCCCTACCGCCCCGCGTCTCTGCGTCCCCTCCGTACCGCCCCACGTCTCTCTATCCCCTCCCTACCGCCCCGCGTCTCTCTATCCCCTCCCTACCGCCCCGCATCTCTCTATCCCCTCCCTACTGCCCCGCGTCTGTGTCCCCTCCCTACCGCCCCCCACGTCTCTGTATCCCCTCCTCCCTACGCCTCTGTATCCCCTCCCTACCGCCCCACGTCTCTGTATCCCCTCCGTACCACCCCGCGTCTGTGTCCCCTCCCTACCGCTCCACGTCTCTGTATCCCCTCCTCTGTACCGCATCTGTGTCCCCTCCCTACCGCCCCACGTCTCTCTATCCCCACCCTACCGCCCCGCTTCTCTCTATCCCCTCCCTACCGCACCACGACTCTGTATCCCCTCCGTACCGCCCCGCGTCTGTGTCCCCTCCCTACCGCCCCCCACGTCTCTGTATCCCCTCCTCCCTACGCCTCTGTATCCCCTCCCTACCGCCCCACGTCTCTGTATCCCCTCCGTACCACCCCGCGTCTGTGTCCCCTCCCTACCGCTCCACGTCTCTGTATCCCCTCCTCTCTACGCCTCTGTATCCCCACCCTACCGCCCCGCTTCTCTCTATCCCCTTGCTACCGACCCACGTCTCTGTATCCCCTCCCTACCGCCCTGCCTCTCTGTATCCCCTCCCTACCGCCCTGCGTCTCTTTCTCTGACGTCCTAGTGGATGCTGGGGACTCCGTAAGGACCATGGGGAATAGCGGCTCCGCAGGAGACTGGGCACAAAAGTAAAGCTTTAGAACTACCTGGTGTGCACTGGCTCCTCCCCCTATGACCCTCCTCCAAGCCTCAGTTAGATTTTTGTGCCCGAACGAGAAGGGTGCACACTAGGTGGCTCTCCTGAGCTGCTTAGTGAAAAGTTTAGTTTTAGGTTTTTTATCTTCAGTGAGACCTGCTGGCAACAGGCTCACTGCATCGAGGGACTAAGGGGAGAAGAAGCGAACTCACCTGCGTGCAGAGTGGATTGGGCTTCTTAGGCTACTGGTCATTAGCTCCAGAGGGACCGATCACAGGCCCAGCCATGGATAGGTCCCAGAGCCGCGCCGCCGGCCCCCTTACAGAGCCAGAAGACAGAAGAGGTCCGGAAAATCGGCGGCAGAAGACGTCCTGTCTTCAACAAGGTAGCGCACAGCACTGCAGCTGTGCGCCATTGCTCTCAGCACACTTCACACTCCGGTCACTGAGGGTGCAGGGCGCTGGGGGGGGCGCCCTGAGACGCAATAAAAACACCTTGGATGGCAAAAAATGCATCACATATAGCTCCTGGGCTATATGGATGAATTTAACCCCTGCCAGAATACACAGAAAAACGGGAGATAAGGCCGCCGAGAAGGGGGCGGAGCCTATCTCCTCAGCACACTGGCGCCATTTTCTCTCACAGCTCCGTTGGAGGGAAGCTCCCTGGCTCTCCCCTGCAGTCACTACACTACAGAAAGGGTTAAAAAAGAGAGGGGGGCACTAATTAGGCGCAGTATAAACAATACAGCAGCTATAAGGGGAAAAACACTTATATAAGGTTATCCCTGTATATATATATATAGCGCTCTGGTGTGTGCTGGCAAACTCTCCCTCTGTCTCCCCAAAGGGCTAGTGGGGTCCTGTCCTCTATCAGAGCATTCCCTGTGTGTGTGCTGTGTGTCGGTACGTTTGTGTCGACATGTATGAGGAGAAAAATGATGTGGAGACAGAGCAGATTGCCTGTAATAGTGATGTCACCCCCTAGGGGGTCGACACCTGAGTGGATGAACTGTTGGAAGGAATTACGTGACAGTGTCAGCTCTGTATAAAAGACAGTGGTTGACATGAGACAGCCGGCTACTCAGCTTGTGCCTGTCCAGACGTCTCATAGGCCGTCAGGGGCTCTAAAGCGCCCGTTACCTCAGATGGCAGATATAGACGCCGACACGGATACTGACTCCAGTGTCGACGGTGAAGAGACAAATGTGACTTCCAGTAGGGCCACACGTTACATGATTGAGGCAATGAAAAATGTTTTACACATTTCTGATAATACGAGTACCACCAAAAAGGGGTATTATGTTCGGTGAGGAAAAACTACCTGTAGTTTTCCTGAATCTGAGAAATTAAATGAGGTGTGTGATGATGCGTGGGTTTCCCCCGATAACAACTGATAATTTCTAAAATGTTATTGGCATATCCTTTCCCGCCAGAGGTTAGGGTGCGTTGGGAAACACCCCCTAGGGTTGATAAAGCGCTCACACGCTTGTAAGAACAAGGGCTCTACCCTCTCCTGAGATGGCCGCCCTTAAGGATCCTGCTGATAGAAAGCAGGAGGGTATCCTAAAATGTATTTACACACATACTGGTGTTATACTGCGACCAGCAATCGCCTCAGCCTGGATGTGCAGTGCTGGTTTGGCGTGGTCGGATTCCCTGACTGAAAATATTGATACCCTAGATAGGGACAGTATATTATTGCCTATAGAGCATTTAAAAGATGCATTTCTATATATGCGTGATCCACAGCGGAATATTTGCCGACTGGCATCAAGTCTAAGTGCGTTGTCCATTTCTGCCAGTAGAGGGTTATGGACACGACAGTGGTCAGGTGATGCGGATTCCAAACGGTATTTGGAAGAAGGGGAGGAGTTATTTGGGGTCGGTCTTTCAGACCTGGTGGCCACGGCAACAGCTGGGAAATCCACGTTTGTACCCCAGGTCGCCTCTCAACATAAGAAGACGCCGTATTATCAGGCGCAGTCCTTTCGTGGGCAAGCGGGCAAAAGGTTCCTCATTTCTGCCCCGTGACAGAGGGAGAGGAAAAAGGCTGCAGAAATCAGCCAGTTCCCAGGAACAGAAGCCCTCTCCCGCCTCTGCCAAGCCCTCAGTATGACGCTGGGGCTTTACAAGCAGAATCAGGCACGGTGGGGGCCCGTCTCAATGAATTTCAGCGCGCAGTGGGCTCACTCGCAATTAGACCCCTGGATCCTTCAGGTGATATCTCAGGGGTACAAATTGGAATTCGAGACGTCTCCCCCTCGCCGTTTCCTAAAGTCGGCTTTACCGATGTCTCCCTCTGACAGGGAGGCAGTTTTGGAAGCCATTCACAAGCTGTATTCCCAGCAGGTGATAATCAAGGTACCCCTCCTGCAACAGGGAACGGGGTATTATTCCACACTGTTGTGGTACCAAAGCCGGACGGCTCGGTGAGACCGATTCTAAATCTAAAATCTTGAACACTTACATACGGAGGTTCAAATTCAAGATTGAGTCACTCAGAGCAGTGATTGCGAACCTGGAAGAAGGGGACTACATGATGTCTCGGGACATCAAGGATGCTTACCTTCATGTCCCAATTTACCCTTCTCACCAAGGGTACCTCAGGTTTGTGGTACAGAACTGTCACTATCAGTTTCAGACGCTGCCGTATGGATGGTCCACGGCACCCCGGGTCTTTACCAAGGTAATGGCCGAAATGATGATACTCTTTCGAAGGAAGGGAATTTTAGTTATCCCTTAATTGGACGATTCCCTGATAAGGGTAAGATCCAGGGAACAGTTGGAGGTCGGTGTAGCACTATCTCAGGTAGTGTTGCGGCAGCACGATTGGATTCTCAATATCCTAAAATCGCAGCTGATTCCGACGACTCGTCTTCTGTTCCTAGGGATGATCCTGGACACAGTCCAGAAAAAGGTGTTTCTCCCGGAGGAGAAAGTCAGGGAGTTATCCGAGCTAGTCGGGAACCTCCTATAACCGAGCCAAGTCTCAGTACATCAATGAAAGGGTTCTGGGAAAAATGGTGGCTTCCTACGAAGCAATCCCATTCGGCAGATTCCACGCAAGAACTTTCCAGTGGGACCTGCTGGACAAATGGTCCCGGTCGCATCTTCAGATGCATCAGCGGATAACCCTGTCACCAAGCACAAGGGTGTCTCTCCTGTGGTGGTTGCAGAGTGCTCATCTTCTAGAGGGCCGCAGATTCGACATTCAGGACTGGGTCCTGGTGACCACGGATGCCAGCCTGCGAGGCTGGGGAGCAGTCACACAGGGAAGGAATTTCCAGAGCTTATGGTCAAGCCTGGAGACATCACTTCACAAAAATATCCTGAAGCAAAGGGCCATTTACAATGCTCTAAGCTCAGCAAGACCTCTGCTTCAAGGTCACCCGGAGTTGATCCATTCGGACAACATCACGGCAGTCACCCACGTAAACAGACAGGGTAACACAAGAAGCAAGGCAAGGCAGAAGCTGCAAGGATTCTTCGCTGGGCGGAAAATAATGTGATAGCACTGTCAGCAGTATTCATTCCGGGAGTGGACAACTGGGAAGCAGACTTCCTCAGCAGACACGACCCCCACCCGGGAGAGTGGGGACTTCACCCAGAAGTCTTCCACATGTTTATAAAACTCGACAAGTATTGCGCCAGGTCAAGGGACCCTCAGGCAATAGCTGTAGACGCTCTGGTAACACAGTGGGTGTACCAGTCAGTGTATGTGTTCCCTCCTCTGCCTCTCATACCCAAGGTACTGAGAATTATAAGATGGAGAGGAGTAAGCACTATATTCGTGGCTCCGGATTGGCCAAGAAGGACTTGGTAACCGGAACTTCAAGAGATGCTCACGGAGGATCCGGGGCCTCTACCTCTAAGAAGGGACCTGCTCCAGCAAGGACCCTGTCTGTTCCAAGACTTACCGCGGCTGCGTTTGACGGCATGGCGGTTGAACGCCGGATCCTGAAGGAGAAAGGCATTCCGGATGAAGTCATTCCTATCCTGATCAAAGCCAGGAAAGATTTAACCGCAAAACATTATCACCGCATTTGGCGAAAATATGTTGCGTGGTGCGAGGCCAGTAAGGCCCCGACGGAGGAATTTTCAACTAGGTCGATTCCTACATTTCCTGCAAACAGGAGTGTCTATGGGCCTGAAATGGGGGTCCATTAAGGTTCAAATTTCGGCCCTGTCAATTTTCTTCCAAAAAGAACTAGCTTCAGTCCCTGAAGTTCAGACGTTGTGAAAGGGGTACTGTATATACAGCCTCCTTTTGTGCCTCCAGTGGCACCTTGGGATCTAAATGTAGTTTTTGGGTTCCAAAAGTCACATTGGTTTGAACCACTTAAATATGTGGAGTTAAAATGTCTCACATGGAAAGTGGTCATGCTGTTGGCCCTGGCCTGGGCCAGGTGCGTGTCAGAATTGGCGGCTTTATCCTGTAAAAGCCCTCATCTGATTTTCCATTCGGACAGGGCGGAATTGAGGACTTGTCCTCAGTTTCTCCCTAAGGTGGTTTTCAGCGTTTTCACCTGAATCAACCTATTGTGGTGCCTGCGGCTACTAGGGACTTGGAGGACTCCAAGTTGCTAGACGTTGTCAGGGCCCTGGAAATATAGGTTTCCAGGACGGCTGGAGTCAGAAAATCTGACTCGTTGTTTATTCTGTATGCACCCAACAAGCTGGGTGCTCCTGCTTCTAAGCAGACTATTGCTCGTTGGATTTGTAGTA